>NC_079217.1:18983992-19723811 GCF_029633865.1 Lampris incognitus | reverse complement strand
AAAATAAAATTAGTCACCAAACTAGTGCCCCCTACTCGCCGCATCAGAACGGCACGGCAGAACGAAACTGGAGAACATTATTTGACATGGCACGGTGTATGCTGCTAGAAAGTAAGATGCCAAAACAGCTATGGAGGTTTGCGGTGCAGACAGCTGCACAGATACGCAACAGGTGCTATTGTAAGCGATTAAAGCAAACCCCATACAGTGCTTTCACAGGGAAAACACCAAATATTTCCCATATGATGGTTTTTGGCACTGAGTGCTATGCCTATAGACAAGACAAAAAGAAACTGGATCCAAGGTGCGAGAAGGGCATTTTCATAGGATACGATAAATACAGCCCTGCATACAATGTATATTATCCAAAAACAGGAAAAGTGTCAAAGCATAGATTAGTTAAGTTCATACAGAAGAGCAACAGAGACTGCCAGACACAAACAGGTCCACACAACGATGGAGACAGCTATGAGGATATAGACTCATACGAGCCTGATGTAGTACCAGTTAGGACTGATGAGCAGCCCCAGATTACAGGTACAGGAGGTGAGAGTGGTACACTTTCTAATAACCAGGGGGATAGTGAGAGCAGAAACCGCTACCCAATTAGAGAGAGGAAGACCCCAAAATATCTTGAAGAATACCAGTGTAAAGCAGAATGTACTGACGAGCAAGATGTGGATTATTTTTATAGAGCTGTATTTGGGGTACCAAACACATTTAAGGAAGACCTGTTTTTCTTTTCATGTAAGTCTGTAAAGGTGAGCCTGAGTGAGGGTGTTGAACATAATGTGCAGTCTCACATATACAGCCAGTCAGCCACTGTATTATTTACTGCGCTATAAGCAGCTATTTTGGTCCTTGCGGATATCCGTGTGTGTGTATGACTTCTGCGCATGTGCAATAAAAGTTCTCTTCCTGCCCCACCAAGTACGACTGGACGTCTAATGTTTGCTCCTGCAGTCTAACTCTACAAAAGTATATTAACATACCAAACAAGTATGTAGCTAGACATCCGTGACATAAATATGAACACTGCAACACACGGGAATTGTATAAAACAATTTCAACAGCCTGTGGACATTGGCGATAGGGTTTTCGCTACCGGAGCAGCATTCATTGCCGATTTTACTGATGCTACCGTGGTGACGGTAATTCCAGACGTTCGGATCGCATCTGGCAGCATCAGGCCCGTAGCCAGAAACATATTGGGGGGGGGGGGTCGGGCAACACTGCCGAAAGCTACCGGTAAATAAAATTCCCACACTGTATACTATAGCCTAATACCCAACCGTACGGTAAATGTCAACGTATTAATGGCCCATAGATAATCATCAATGCATTAATAAATAAAAGTGGGTCTTACCTTATAAAAGCAGGTCCAATCGTCTTTTTTGTCTGCAAAAGATGTCCAGTACCTCTTCCGGCGTCACCACAATGTCTCTGTGCTCCGAGAGCAATGTCAGTCCATTAAGCCGTCTTTCCGTCATTGTACTGCGCATTTTGTCCTTCATCCTTCTCAGACGGGAAAAACTTCTCTCGACATGGGCACTGGTGACAGGAAGCGTGGTCAAAACGCGGAGAAGCTTGAAGATGCTTGGAAACAACTCACTGTTACAGGCATTTAATGCCTCAATGGCATTTTGTGGAACATAAGTTGCATCTTTCCATTTATCCCGCCAGGTGTCAATTTCTGACTTTACAACTTCCAGATGCGGTGACACTTCATCAGGATACAGGTTGGAGAGCGCTTGAGCTGAGCTGTCGTTCACCATGCTGACCTTAGATGGCAGTAATGAGCAGAGGTTGGAGATCACATTTCTGTGTCTGCTGAAGCATTCCTTCATCTGTGATGAATAAAAGTCAAGCATGACTATGAAAAGCTTTTGCTGGTAGTGATTTTCACAGGCCTTCAATGGATCCTCATTGCAGTCCATGCCTCTTCGTGGTCGAAATTCAACCCCATACTTGGCTGCTTGGGAAGAGGTCTTTTGGAAAATCTACCTGAACTCCATCTCAGAGTTAGCCCTCATCTCATCTACCTGCTTAATAACAGCATCAGCAGCTGAAACGCAACTCACCAAGTCACAATTTTCCTTCTGAAGGAAGGTGGACAGGTGGTAGGGTTTTGCAAGCATCTTCTCACTCACATTCATGGACAGCATGAATTCTGCATTGTCAATTGAATTAAAGAGCTGAGTGGCTTTGACAGATGTGTCTCCTGTGAAGGTTTCACTGATTTTCTGCAGGCTGGATCGCACAGGGTCTAAAAGCTCGTTGAATGTAAATATTGCGTCGTGGCGTTCGACCCATCTCGTTTCACACAACTTCGTCAGTCGCGTTTTCTTGCAGTCGGGTAAAAGACGTTCCGTCTCGTGTCGCAGACTGCATGCAGACCGCAAAGCCCAATCATGGAAAAAAGTGCAGATTTCCGAGACAATTCCAAAGCAATTTCGCACCATTTGTACAGTGCAGCACTTGTTTAGGACCAAATTCAAACTGTGGCTGGCACAGTGCACATAAACTGCTTGCTTGTGCTTCTCTTTGATTTTAGCTTGGGCGCCATTTAAACTGCCACTCATGGCAGATGCGCCGTCGTATCCCTGGCCACGTAAAAACTGTAAATCAACGCCTGCATTTGTCAACTGACTTTCGATTGAATTGGCGATTGCCTCCCCGGTTAACTTCTCGATATCAACAAAGGACAAAAACTCCTCTCTGATGCTATATTGGCTGTCATGCTGGTTCACGTATCTGACACAGACAGAAAGCTGCTCCCGCCCTGAAACATCTTTCATTTCATCTGCCAACACAGCGAAACACCGCGCGGAGTTTACTTTCTGCACCAGTTTGTTTGTTATCACATCTCCAATTATGCTGATTATTTCATTTTGTACATCAGGACTGCAGTAGCTAGCGTTTGCTGCACGTTTACTCAAGTGTTGTAACAGTACTGTGTCGCCAGATGTAGCCCTAAACCTGAGTAAAGCCCTGAAATTTCCGTCATTGTGAGTTGGCTCATTCAGTGTCACTGGTCCTGAATCAATATCACCTCTCAGGGCGAGTTCTTGGCGACCGCAAAAAAATCAACGTTGCAATGCTGCTTTTGAGTTTTTCTCTGTTTTCTTGGACTCGCTTTTTTCTCTCTGAATCTAGCCTCAGTGAAATTGCATCCATTTTATTGTTGAGAACCATTTGGAAATTGTCCGCTTTCAAACATGCATCCTTGTGATATGCCTTTTGTGCATGGTCTTTGAACGACTCTAAAGCATGTTTCCAGTCTGAGAAGCGGACATTAATTAGCTTGCCAGCTTTTCTGTGCCTTCCCTTGCCCACATGCTCGACTGCAAACGCAACACAGTGCTTACAAAAACAACCGTCGGACCTTGTTGAGTATACTAGCTAGCCAGCTAAACTGGTCAATCCAGTGACGTTGGAAACGTAGTTTACCTCCTAGTTTTGTAGGGAATGTTTGTCCGATATTGGCCGTCCAGTCCAGTGAGTATCTTTCTCTTCTCTGTTCGTCTGATATTTTCCCACCAATATAATCCACAAAGTCGTGTGAAAACGTTTCCGAGGTAGAGGACGGCGGGTCTGCTAACTCTGGCTCCGTTTCCGAGGAGGAGGGCAGTGGGTCTGCTAACACTTGCTCCGGAAAATCGGTAACGTTAGTGACCAGATAATCTGTAATGTTCTTTTTTTCTTTTTTGAGTCGGGACACGTTGAAACAAAAAAATCACTGATTTTACGAACATTAACTTTACTGCTCTTGCCTGATTTACAGGTAGCTTTCGGCGGCTCCATTGCTTTTGAAAAGCAAACTATAGATCGACCATTTAGCTAGCATAACCAGTGGCAGGTTGCTTAGCTGACTCGTCAGACCCCTGAGCCAATCAAAAGCCTGTGATTTTATTTGTTTTACGAAACAGACCAATACGATACATCATGTTTGGAAACAAATTAACTGACAGGTTTAACGCCTGTCAGTCACGATAGATGCAGTGTATGAGTAGGCTAGAGGGGCGGTGACAAATAATCAAAACGATAACTAAATAATTATTGGTGCTATTTCAGACGGGCCGTGGGGTTTCGGGGGGGTTCAGACACGAAAACCACCTACCTGGCTACGTGCCTGGGCAGCATATTCAACTGTGCGCGTAAACTGTCAAAGTCAAGTTCTGGGGCTTGTAGTATACTGATACTAAATGCTTAGCTGAATGATAATCATTAGTAGACCAACAGCGCTACCTAGTGGTGGTTAAGCTAGGCTCTCATATACCCCGGATGTTGACTGCTGCGCCAGTCGGAGAGTTACAATAAAGAGGACCAGACGTTGGGAATAGGTCTACGGCTCAAATCACTGTTATGGATATATTAGCAGTATAAGATACATCCAGATAATATAGAGAATATATTACAGTGGCGACGAGGATGGGATACCTTTAATGTGAGAAGGTAATCCCAGTAGTTAATAAAAGCGGACGAAGCAACGTGACGCTACAAGCTAGCTTACAGCCAGCTAGCAAGAAAAGACTAGCTAGCCAAGCGATGCACAAGCATGGCGCATTTCATCGGCAATATTGCTGAATACAAGGAAGGCAAAGAGGACTTCGAGTCGTACCTTGAAAGATTGGAGCAATTGATGATCGTTAATGAAGTGGAGGACGGTAAAAAGGCCAATGTTTTCCTGTCTGTGATAGGCGCAGAAGCCTATGGCCTACTAAAGAACCTCTGCATACCAGAAAAACCGAGTAGCCTCACGTATGCAGTACTGAGCGGGAAACTAGCATCCCATTATAAACCCAAGCCACTAATAGCTGAACGTTTTAGATTTTAGAAAAGAAACCAACTAGAAAATGAGTCAGTGTCTGATTATGTGGTTGCTTTAAAGCACCTGTCCACACATTGTGAATTCGGTCAGCATTTAAATGAAGCACTGAGAGACCGATTTGTTAGTGGTTTAAAGGTGGAGGCTATTCAGAGAAAGTTGCTCGCAGAACACAATCTGACTTTTGCAAAAGCATGTGAGCTGGCCTTATCTATGAAAATGGCGTCAAAGAATACGCTGGAGTTTGCCAGCAAACCAAGCGGAGCTGCAATTGTGAATAAGATAGACGAGAAGCAAACAAGCAAGGGTGCGTGGAGAAGCAAGTCGTCCACCAGCGAGTGGAAAAGCAAGCAACCTACCAGTGATAACTCTAGACCACAGAGAACAGAAACGCACCAACCCTGTTACCGATGTCGAGGTAACAACCATGTAGCTCAAGTATGTCGGTATAAAACCGAGACATGCCACAAGTGTTCCAAGGTAGGGCACATAGCAAGAATGTGTAAAACTAAAAATAGACAGGGACATACACAGTATGTGGCTGAAGACCACAGTCCAAGTGAGAGAGGAGATGGAAATGAGGATGAACTGTTTGGTGCGTATCCGATGAATACAGTGTACTCCACGAATACAGTTGGTAATGGAAAAAAGGACATTAAGGTCAATATTAAGTTAGAAGGAAACCCTGTAGACATGCAGCTTGACACAGGAGCCGTAACCCTGGTATCTGAGATAGTGTACAAGGAACATCTCTCACACCTGCCACTGAAAGAAAGTAAAGTGCGTCTGTCAACCTTTTCCGGTGAGAACATTCCCTTGATGGGCCAAGTGACTGTCAATGCGAAATATGACAACCAGAGTGGAGATTTACCTCTTGTGATTGTGAAAGGTGACAGACCAGCCCTCCTTGGCTGTAACTGGCTGGCCAATTTTAAACTAGACTGGGCAAGCATATTCTCAGTTACACCAGCAGGGGGCAGTGATAACATAGATGTAGAGGCAGTGTTACAGAGACACAAAGCAGTATTTGCTGAGGAGCCTGGCACTATTCGTGAATTTAAGGCAAATATCAAAGTGAAGCCAGATACAAAACCTGTCTTCAGAAAGGCAAGACCAGTGCCATACGCACTAAAAGACGCAGTTGAAAAAGAGCTAGATAGGCTGGAAAAAGCTGGTATTATCTCAAAGGTAGACCATAGTCAGTGGGCTGCCCCGATAGTAGTTGTACCCAAATCAGACAAGTCAACTCGTATCTGTGGAGACTATAAATTCACGGTTAATCAGAGTGTGGAAGAGGAGACCTATCCACTACCGAACGCCGAGGATCTCTTCGCCACACTGGCCGGGGGCACGCTCTTTAGCAAATTAGATCTCTCACATGCCTACCAACAGCTTGAGTTAGAGAAGGACTCAGAGAAGTATTTAACAATAAATACCCACAAAGGACTGTATGTTTATCACAGACTTTCATATGGAGTGTCGAGTGCACCTTCTATGTTCCAGAATGTGATGGACCAGATACTACAAGGCTTAGAGCATGTGACCTGCTTCCTCGATGACATACTAGTCACAGGCAGAACAAGAGAGGAGCACCTGAGGAACCTAGATGAGGTTTTGAGCCGACTGGAGAGCTACGGGGTAAGAGTGAAAAGAGCAAAATGTGACTTCATGCAGGAGAAAGTAGAGTACCTGGGGCATCTGATAGATAAAGAGGGACTTCACCCCACTGAGACAAAGGTTGCCGCCATCGTAAATGCACCCCAGCCCACAAACGTCACAGAGTTACGGTCATTCCTAGGACTGTTAAACTATTATGGCCGTTTCATGAAAGATCTGTCGACCGTATTGCAGCCACTACACCAACTCCTGAAGAAGGAAGTCGAATGGAAATGGACACCGGAGAGTGCAGCAGCATTCAAGGCTGCCAAAGAACAGTTAGTGAAAAGCTCAGTAGTAGTACACTACGACACGCAGAAACCACTGAGATTAGCTTGTGACGCATCCCCTTATGGGATAGGTGCGGTAATGTCGCACATAATGGAAAATGGGGACGAAAAACCAATCGCCTTTGCGTCACGTAC
Organism: Lampris incognitus; assembly: GCF_029633865.1. Lineage (NCBI taxonomy): Eukaryota > Metazoa > Chordata > Actinopteri > Lampriformes > Lampridae > Lampris > Lampris incognitus. The sequence continues at coordinate 19,716,902 of NC_079217.1, read as the reverse complement.
GTTGACAGAGGCAGAGAGTAAATATAGTCAGATAGAGAAGGAGGCGTTGGCCATAATATTTGGCGTGACCAAATTTCATAAATATCTCTATGGCCGCAAATTCAGTTTAATAACTGACCACAAACCCCTCCTTGCCATCTTGGGACCCAAGTCAGAAATCCCTTCACTAGCCGCTTTGCGTATGCAGAGATGGGCACTGAGGCTTATGGCTTATGACTACAGTATAGAGTACAGAACGTCAGCGGACAATACAAATGCGGATGCGTTATCTAGACTGCCGGGGAAAGAAAAGGACAACACAGCGGAGGAGAACAGCATCTTTTATTTCTCATTAGTAGATGAGCTACCCGTGCAGGCTACAGAGATTGCACAGAGCACTCTCAAGGACCCAGTCCTATGCAAGGTACTGGAACTGACCCGGTCTGGATGGCCGAGTTACATCAACGATGACACACGGAAACCGTACTTCAACCGAAGGAATGAACTGTCTGTGGAACAAGGATGCATTCTGTGGGGAATTCGAAGTATCATTCCACCAGCACACAGAGAACGACTACTGTACGACCTACACCAAGGGCACCCCAGAGGGTGCAGGATGAAAAGTTTGGCGAGGGGCTATTTATGGTGGCCTCAGTTGGACAGTGATATCGAACGTGCAGTGCAGCAATGTGATGCTTGTCAGAGTGTGAGGAAACTACCAGCAGTAGCACCACTACACTGCTGGCAGTGGCCTACGAGTGTGGCAGGGGCTACATATTGACTTTGCAGAGAAGGATCAGCAACACTTCCTAGTGTTAGTAGACAGTCATTCAAAATGGCTTGAGGTGATCCCCATGGCAACAACTACCGCCGCCAAAACGATCGAAGTGCTGCGGAGCATTTTTTCGTCCTACGGGCTTCCTGAGGAGATCGTCTCGGACAACGGTCCACAATTCACCTCGCTGGAGTACAAAACATTCCTGAAAAGCAACGGCATTAAGCAGACCTTGGTGCCAGCTTACCATCCTGCTTCTAATGGTGCCGCAGAGAGAGCAGTCCAGACGGTGAACGCTTCACTTCTGAAACAGCTGAACAAAACAAAACGTCACTATTACAGTGAAACACAGGCTCGCCAACTTCCTGTTGTCATACAGGACCACACCACACAGCGTTACAGGTTGCACACCAGCAGAACTGTTCCTCAAACATCAGCCTAGGACCAGGTTCAGCCTGCTGAAGCCAGACCTCGCTCGAGTGGTGGGGGCCAAACAACAAAAGCAGAAGGACTATCATGACCAACCCGCCTCGAAGCTGAGACATCTGTCAGAGGGGGACTCAGTACTGATCCGGAACTTCCGTGGAGAAAGGAGAGGTGGACGAAAGGGACAGTGGAAAAGAGACTCGGACCAGTCACCTACCTGGTGTGGAATGGAGTGAACCGACGTTCAGTCCACATTGACCATCTGTTGTTCGACCGACTCTCCAGTCCTCCTGAGGCATTTCAGTTTCAGGATGACCAGATGGGCATCAGCAACACATACCCTGCAGTTGCGGATTTGGGGGGGAAAGGCACACCTGGGGCCGTAGGTGCTAGCCCGTACTCACCTGAAGATACACCCGTTCCAAGGATGCAGGCTCCGGAGAAGCTTGCAACACCCTTATGAGGTTCGGTGGGCAAGGCCGTGTCGCCTCCTCACCGAGCATCCACTTCCCCTGAGGTGGTTGAGCGCCGGTACCCTCAGAGAGAGAGGGCACCTCCAAAACGACTGTCTCTGTAAGATCAGCCGAGTTCCTGAATAAAAGAGTTCCTGAGAGACTAAATTGTTCAACTCCTGTTCAGAAAAAAATGTGAAAAAGAGTTCCTGAGACTGATATGTAAATGGGCAAATGTGGGTCGAAGTGGTAATGACCAAGTAAAAGATGCTGAAAGTAATTTGTCATATCCGCATGTTTTAGAGTGATAATATTTTATTAGGGGAACTTCATAGTTTAAGGGGGAGGAGTGTAGTATACTGATACTAAATGCTTAGCTGAATGATAATCATTAGTAGACCAACAGCGCTACCTAGTGGTGGTTAAGCTAGGCTCTCATATACCCCGGATGTTGACTGCTGCGCCAGTCGGAGAGCTACAATAAAGAGGACCAGACGTTGGGAATTGGTCTACGGCTCAAATCACTGTTATGGATATATTAGCAGTATAAGATACATCCAGATAATATAGAGAATATATTACAGGGCTAATTAGCAATTCTACTGCTGGTTCCTCAAGCTCAGAGGGCTCATTGTCAGCTGGGGCGAGGCTCATAACGTTGAGGGTAGCGGCGGCAGAGGGGCTAGTTGGAGCAGCGACAGTTAGATTTTCTACTTCTGGTTCCTCAGAGGGCTCATTGTGAGCTGGAGTGACGGTGGTTGTCTCAGCTACCCTGGTTAACTTTGACCCGAAGAAATCAGTTGTTTTTCGACGCTTCGTCATTCATTTTAACGTTACTATTGCTTAAATTTAGCGAACACACTGGCAGTTAGTCTACTTACATAGAGCGCTGGTATTTTGTTCTGTGAAATTCACGTCCGTGTGACGCTAAGCACATGTGACACAAATAACCAATCAATCATTAGGAAACAGAGTTTGTTGCTTGTGATAGGCTACGTACTGTACGTAGGCTTACAAGTAGTGGAAATTAGCCCGGGAAGCGCGCAAAAGTGCAATACTTTAAGAATGTAACGTATTTGCGATTTGAATTTTTACACATGTTTATGTTTGATGCACGCCAAAGTAGTGTAACCGAGCTATTTTCTCGCCCGGTGCGGGATTCGATACGGCTGGACTGCGCCACAAGGCGACATCACTAACCGCTCGGCTAAAAGGTCAGACCCGTTAGGGTCTTATTAGTAGTTTACAGTAGGTATGGCCACGGCCCTACTGGCCATACTGGTTCCGCGGCCTATGATGCAGGTATTCCCCAACCTTATAAACAGCACAGTTGCATAACGACCGACCCAACGATTTGGTTCATCCGCAGATTGCGGTGACCATAAACTAGCAGTGTTGGGGGTAACGCGTTACAGTAATGTGTTACATTTAGGCAGTAACGGAGTAATATAACACGTTACTGATACAACATCGGTAATATTATTACAGTTACTGTGCCCATGTAACGCGTTACCGTCTTCTATTTCATCTTTTATTTCACGAGTTTCTGAACGAAATGCCACTTCCGCAGTCAGCGTCAACACCAGTCAGCACGAGACGCTATCTGACGCTATAGCGCCGCGCGCATGTCTTGTTGATTTGAATTCTACTGTCACGGAAGAATACTGTTCCTTTAGAAGCGTGCAATGGCGACAACAGCAGAGCCCGAGTCGACTTTTTCAAAACGGATATACTCCCACTACTTTCAGTTTGTCCGAGCAAAAGAGAAGAACATCACTGTAAAGTGTACTTTATGTACTGCCGATCAGGAGCTATCTACTGCTAGAAATAGCACAAGCAACCTGAAGAAGCACCTGGAGAGTTGCTACTAACGACCGCAAGCAGAGTGACCAGGAGGATGGCGCGAGTACATCGAAACAACTAAAGCTGGATTTTCCAGACCCGAGTCAAAGTTGGTGGACCCAGGAGAAGTGCGAAGGCTGGTGGCGGAGTATGTCGTGGAGGACATGCTGCCTCTTGCTACGGTGGAATCACCAGCGTTCCGAAAACTTGTATCCATGATCCTTGTCAGATCAACTCACAAGGTAAAAACCGTGACGTTAGTTAGCTAATGTAAACTACTAACAAGACACGTTGGTCCCTAGCTAACGGATCTGACCCTCTAGCCGAGCGGTTAGTGATGTCACCTTGTGGTGCAGTACGCCCCGTATCGAATCCCGCACCAGGCAAGAAAATAACCGGTTACACTAACGTTAGCTAGTCCCCCTAATGCATTGCTAAATAAGTCCTAATAAACATAGCCTATCGTTAGCTTAGCTAGCTACCTAATGTCACCCTTAATATTCGGACTTGGCTCACATCAATTAGCTAACCTAGTGTAACCGGTTATTTTCTTGCCCGGTGCGGGATTCGATACGGGGTGTACTGCACCACAAGGCGACATCACTAACCGCTCGGCTAAAGGGTCAGACCCGTTAGCTAGGGGCTAACGTGTCTTATTAGTAGTTTACAGTCGTCGCCCTCCCCGGAAGCGCGCCCTCGCGCTTTGTCATTCCGCGCTCCGAAGAGACTTCTGAGGATCTGCACACTTCTGGATCTCACCGCTGCCACCAATGTAACCGGTTATTTTCTTGCCCGGTGCGGGATTCGATACGGGGTGTACTGCACCACAAGGCGACATCAACGTGTCTTATAAGTAGTTTACACTAGCTGGCTAGCTAGAAGAGGGGATGAACTACTAGCTAAAAACTAAAGGGATTGCAAAACTGGTGTAAAACGGTAGCTAGCTAGCTAACGTTAGCTTACTCTAACGTAACCAAACGTTCATGCTGTTTCCAAAGAAGCGGGAGTTGGGTTGAGGTGATGAAGTTGCTAACGTTAGTTGGCTAACTTGCCCCAACCAACACAGCGTGCAATGGAACTAGCCTTGCTGTGCTAGGCTAGCCAACGTTAGCTAGCTAACTGTAGCTGAAGGCACTGAGTTCTTGGGAAACAAACAAAAAGGGTAACGTGTAGTGTTTGCCATCTTCTTATTTTTCAGCATGTACTACCAGATCGAAAAACCTTTGCCAAGGATTTGGACAAGGCCTATGCAGCGATGGAAAAACAGCTGAAGAATAAATTAGATGCCCAGGACTATGTGTCAGCAACAGCTGATATATGGAGCAGCAATAACGAGAGTTTCCTGGGAGTGACTGTTCACTGGATCGATGAAGGTACAGTCAATGTATTTGGTTGTGATGAGGTGTGCCCTTCCCCCTCTCCCACAGAGTTTTGAGCATCTTTTTGATGGAAAAGAGCTCTATAAATACTGGTATTATTATTGTTGTTATGTTATTATTAATATTTATGTTGATTGACAGGTTCATTGGTAAATATCCTACTGTAGATAGTGATGTAGATACACAGCACACATGTGAGTCAGTTCAACTAGACATTCAGGAGAGCAGTCACATGTTTGGTGTACAAGATGACTGGATTATTTTGATAAAGCAAACTCAACTATTTCGCCGTTTCTTATGACGGGTACCTTACAACGAGAAAAGGCAGTTATAGCTTGTAGAAGATTCAGGGGCCGACACACGTATGATGCAATTGCAACAGAGCTGGATGAAAATTTTTCCCAATATGGGCTGACCAACAACAAAGTGACTGCATGTGTGACAGACAATGGGAGTAATTTTGTAAAGGCGTTCAAGGAGTTTCAACAGCAGCAAGCACAGTCTGAGTCTGATGAGGAGGAGATGGAGGAAGGTGGTGAGTTGACCTTTACAGACCTGCACAGTGTGCTCTCCACCACCAATGAAAATGCTAAAAACAGTACATGTGAACTACCTCCCCACTTTAGATGTGCAGCCCATACACTAAATCTAATTGCAAACAATGAGGTAATAAATGGCTGTCATCTAATTCAGAATCCAAGGCTGTGTATTGTAGTGCTACAGGCAAATGTTCTGCACTGTGGACAAAGGCCAGCCGCTCTACAATAGCATCAGAGTACCCGGAAGAGGTCAGCAGTAAAAAGTTGATTGTTCCTACTGTAACCAGGTGGAACTCATTCTATGAGGGTTACCCTCACCTACCGTTTAGGGTTACCCTTACCTACCATGCAGGCCCTACATGGTAGGTAAGGGTAACCCTAAACGGTAGGTGAGGGTAACCCTACATGGCAGATGAGGGTAACCCTAAAGGGTAGGTGAGGGTACCCCTAGGGTTACCCTTACCTGCCATTTAGGTTTACCCTCACCTACCGCTTAGGGTTACCCTCACCTACCATGCAGGGGTACCCTCACCTAACATTTAGGGTTACCCTAACCTAACGTTTACCCGTACCTTCAGCCGAACACCTACAGCTCAGGCGGAACTTCTCCTTACTGGGTGACGTCATCCCTGTACTGGGATGAGGCTGTGTATCGTAGTGCTACAGGCAAATGTTCTGCACTATGGACAAAGGCCAGCCGCTCTACAATAGCATCAGAGTACCTGGAAGAGGTCAGCAGTAAAGAGTTGATTGTTCCTACTGTAACCAGGTGGAACTCATTCTATGAGGCATATGCCCGCATTACAGAAATGCCCCTCACTGTCATCAATAACCTTTGCACAAAGCTTCAGATTAAATGTATGAACAACAGAGAGTACCAGTTTCTAAAAGAATACTGTTCTTTAATGAGACTTTTCACAGCTGCTTTAGACATTTTGCAGGGTGGGGAGAAATGTTTTTATGGAACATTTCAGCCAACATTAGAAATTCTTATGGCCAAAACCCTCGCAATTAAACATGGCCTATCGCAGATGACCAGTGGACTGCCAGACATCGTTGTGACCACAATCAAAAATCGGTTTGCAACAACTCTTGACTCCAAGGAGGCTTTGCTGGCTGCTGTCTCGCTCCTCAAGTTTAGGCTCTGCTGGTTGAAAGAGGAAATGAGAAAAGACAACATTAAGCTGCTGCTCATTACGGAGTGCCGCTCCTTTACAGAAGAACCAGCAGCCCTGACGCCTAATCCTCATCCACCTGTTGCTGCCTCCAATGAGTATGACTTTTTTCCTTTGATGCAGAGGCCAATGTAACCAGTGCAGATATGTCAGTGGAAACAGAGGTGGTGGACTATCTCAAAGCTGATCCTGTGATGGAAAGCCTGCACAAGTTTCCACGAATTAAAAAAGTGGCACTCCGCTATAACACAGCAACACCATCCAGTGCACCAGTGGAAAGACTTTTCAGTCTTGGGGGACTTGTTCTCACTCCAAAGAGAAACCGTCTCAGTGAAGCCCGCTTTCAGCGTCTACTCCAGCTGCGTTTTAACAAGTTCTTTAGCAGTATGTAGTAAAGCCTTAGGTCAAGGCTAATTGGCTTCTATAGTGTATTTTTATTTATTATTTATTATTGCTATCAGCCTTTATAAGGCTGTATGTTTCCCTTGCTTGTACTGCAGGTCTACCCTTTTTGGCTGTAGTGTTTTTTTGTTGTTGAAGTAATAGCCTACACTACAAGCTATGCACTTGTTTATTTAATGAAGTTGAGGTTATGTATTATTTTTTTCTTCATCCAGGACTGAAATGAACCATATTTTATAATTAATGAATGATGCACTAATATTTGTTGCTGTTGGTTCCATACTATTTCAGGGATGGAAAAAAATGAATGCCCTTCTGGTGGCTGTACGTTTAGTGACGCTCTAACATGAAGTTGTTGAAGTCCAAGCAATTAAAAAAAGCATAGAAAAATATATTTTGTGTCTTGTCATGTATTTGTTTGTTGTGATGTAATTCTGTGTAATCAGCTCCAGTTAATCTGAGCTTCTGTGCTTCCATTATTCACCATGAAAGAAGTAGTATGTGCTTTGATTTTTTAATGCCTAGGTTTCGGTGTTTAGGTTGGTGAAAGTAACTCAAAGTAATATGTAATCAGTAACTAATTACTCTACACATAAAGTAATATTGCAGTGTAACTTATTACTTTTAAATGAAAGTAACTAGTAATATATTACATTTTGGAAGTAACTTGCCCAACTCTGTAAGCTAGAGTTACAATGGCCATGTATACTATTAACAGAGGATTGGGGAATAATTGCAATTGTAACAGAGTCATTTATACTGTCGTAATATGTGGTATTATAATTTTAAAAAATCTGTGTATAGTTACTAAACTGTTGTTAACCTAACACGCTATGCCTCCAGAGTCAATGTGTGGAACGTTTGTTCAGTTCGCGTTCCCCCACGGTCACTTCCGTGGGTCCCCCTCGTATGCCTCCCGCCTTAATTGCGAGCTTTTGTATTGTACATGCCAGAAGTAAACGGCACTGTTTTTCTGTAAATTATTTGCTAGCTTAAACTTACTGTGTAGCATGCTAACATATTCCTGTGTCATTTAATTTGTGTAGGGGCTGAAGAGTATGTCACTATTTACCAGAGGATTTTAGTTCTTTTTATTCTAACTTTGTCAGGTATGTTTTATATATTTTAATCTATTGACTGCAACATTATCGGCTTTTTGTGTTGTACATGAGAAAGGGGCTGAAGAGTATACGTCACTACTGACCGGAGGATTTTGGTTCTTTTTATTTTAACGTTGTCAGACTAAACGGAGATTGCCTCCAAAGATATCCTGGTCTGGGCCAATTCTTCAAACACAACGCACGCAAGACACCACCGGTTACACTTGGTGCCGTCCGACCCGTTGCATCGACGATCAGCGCCTGTCTGGTCCCCGGGACACGGTTGCTAGTCCATGGGCCAGACGATATTTCGGTACACTCAAGGTGGCAAAACTTACTTATAATTTTTGAAAGGACCCATGTCTGTAGATGATATTTTGGTATGATAACCATTCCTGAGTGGCAGCTGTATCACAGTTATCAGCTCATGAAGTTAACCACCCGCTAAACTAAATTGCATTTTAGACGCTGGTGCATATCCTGGTTTAGCCTCATGGTCAGGACATTTTTCAATGTTCTATAATATTGTCTTTGGTATCATTTTAAAGGGGACCTTCTTAGCTTTCATTCAAGCCCTGTTGTGGATATTTCTCACAAATATAGAGGTCACTTGAGCTCTTCAACCCGTCAATAACACACATCTTTCTGCAATTTTCGCCTAAACTATATATTTCTTTTCGCCCTGTGGCATCTAGGAATATCAGGGACACAAAACACAAAAACTGGAATACTCACAGGACTGTAAAGATTCAGAAAATGTATAATATACCCATACTATTTCATTGTGTGAGGTGATTGTGAGCCTTAAATGAGAACTAGACCAAAGCCAGTTAGGTCACAAACTGGTCTCTATACATTTGTTTAAATACACAATCAAAATACATGATAAAAAGGAATACCATAGTGAGGTAATGAACTATTTTAATATTTTAAACAACATTGACATTTACATATACTTAGTCAATGATACATGTAATCCCATATCATTAGTGGGTATATGTAATGGTAATGGGTAGGGTAATGGGTATATGTGAATATGGTTACATTATTGTTATCAAGCTCTGGGTAACCAAGTCCAGAATCAACATCCTGTGCATCAATAGACTACTACCACAGTAATACCATCAGAATCATCACACTGTCATTCATCAAACTGCTCGTTTCTCTCATCATCTGACTCCCCAAGTTCAAAGTCCAGTTCTGGACCATCCTGCTGTTTTTGGTTACTGCAGGTCTGTAACCTGCACATGTCTGTGCATGGAAGTCCATTTGACAGGCACATGCAGCTTGGCATTTTGCATGAATGCACACACTTGCATGGTAGCATTTCCAAGACCACATCTGGTGCAGGTGGGGAGCGCATCCAGTAAATGGCCAGCTTGCCTTCATCGTCTGTCCATACTCAGTAGGGCTTGGCACCACAGGGTTAGCCTGCAGACAGCACTTCCATATTGCTGCCTGATAGTTGGCTCGTTGAACATGTATAAAGAGACAGTCTCTACATGGTGGCAGCTGGCTGGACTCAACCTCTCCCCTTTTGGTGCAGAAGAGCTGGTAACGCAGTTTGTTCACCTCAGCAGTGCTGCTATTAGCAACATACATCCGACAGGTGAACTGCTCAATTTTCTGGAACAGCTCATCACTCACATTCCATGTCTGTCCCAGTTGACTAAAAGTCTCTTGGCAGGAAGTGTGCTTTCTCACTATCTTCAGGGCATTCAGCTTCCCTCGACCAGCGAATGCACTGACAGTGTCGCAGCCTGTGAAGGCATGTAAGCCAATTAGGCTGTCACAGATGCTGTCTCCAAGTGAACTTGCCAGTTTGGTGATGTCGACAAACCGTGTGCGGTTCTGAGTCCCACACTTCTGGTAGATGGGACAGGTGATGTCCTTCTGGAAGCCAAGACAAAGCACCATGACATCAGTGTCCTCAGCTGTGATGATAACTGACTTTGAGCCCGCATTTACTGCATGCAATGCATGCAGGAGCAGACGGGTGTCAGCTTCTTCATGTGTGGAGTGCAGTTCTGCTGCTTCCTCACACCCATCTTCTGTCAACTTGTAGCAGGTTTCCTCATAGGTCATGTACAACACCTTGCCATGCAGCATAGCTCTGTATCGTGGGAGTTTCCACTCTTCCACCAGAAACTTGATGAGACTGGTCTTGTTGGAGGAACTGCACAGAAATTTTCTCCACTGCTGGACGTGGTGTCCCCCTGCAAGATTCTTGTACTGGAGAGTGATGTCTCCACCCCGGTTCAGTCGTTCAGCATCTTTGATCGAGGTCTGGTGATAGACATCAAAAACAACATCAATCCTCCCACTCTGTGCTCCCTCATGGAGGACCTGGGTCAAGGCTGACTCTGCCACCTGTGCAAAGGTTTTGTTGTTGCCATTCATTTTTTGGACCAGGCTCATCCCATCAATGATGGAAGTAGATGGGATTGGGATGTCTTCTGCAGGAGATACATTCTTTTCAAGCTCTCTGGCAAGTGCAGCCTTATTTGTTTTTCATAAGGACCCATCAGCATTTGCCAGTGCCCACGGTAGTGGGCCCAATGGGTAGGCAAGGACATCCTTCAGATTCACCTTCCTGCTTTCAGCCACCAGGATCATGTGACTGAAAAGGTTTCTATCTGCCTTCAGAACCACATCCTGTGCTTTCTTTCCATGAGCTTGTTTTGTGCTGACATTGGAGAATGTTTTCAGACTTTGCTTGGTCATCTTGTCGTGGAATTTCACAGGTGGTGGGTCTGCATCTAACCTTGTTTGCTGGAATGCTTGGTAGGCCTCTTCTCCTTTCTCAAGAGCTCTCAAGAGATCTATGGTCACATCAGGTGGAGCCACGTTGCCAGTGGAGAGGCTAACCAAATCAATCTCATCAGGGGACATAGGATTGAGCCAGTTATTCTCCATAAGGTCCATGAGAGACTGGACATCTGCTTCATCTCTCTTGATCCTTGGACTCTGTAGATCTGGATGAGACCATTTGCACCTGCCTTGACCTGTCAGGTCTCTCAGCTGTCTGAGGTACATGCTTCTATACTCAGCTGTGAGATAATATTTGGTCACAGCTCCTGGCTTCAAGCTGAATCCCTTTGTCCCTCCAGCTGTTTGGGTGTCTTTGTTCACCGTTTCTTCTATAGCTTGGTCAACAGGGATTCGGCCAAAGGGATTGGTGGAGCCCAGTTGGACTGAGAAGCCTCCTTCCATGAATTCTGTGTACACATCTGGGTGTGTGATGGGCAGCTCAGACATCTGGGCGTAGTTGTAGGGGAGGTAGCGTGCATAATTCATCCTGTCATAAGCAAAGCACCATGGGATCATTGCTCGAATGCTAGCCAAGTGTAGCATCCAGTCTCCCTCTCTGGATGCTCGGATGAGCCCCAACAAGATTTCAACCATGTCCAAATAGGACATCCAGAAGTTCGAGAGGCTGCCGTTTCCACCTCTAAGGAACTCACGGTAGACTTCAAATAGATCCATGATGCGTGTACAAGAGCTGTTCTCGAGGACCTCCTTCAAAGCATGTTGTGAGACTTCTTTCCCAAGGCTGTCAATGGTCTTCAGTGTCTCATTCAGGTGAACCATGTCATTCCTGTGAGTTTCTTCCAACCAGGACAGGAAACCATTCAAGGTCAGTCGCATGAGAGCCTCATACAGGAGCTTGTGTAGTCGCACTGCCCTGTTGTACTTGTGGCCATCCATAACACCAGCAATTGAGCCTTCTGCAATCATGCCAGACTCAATGCAGAGGTCTTTGAGTCCAGCATCTTGGAAACGCTTTCCTATTATTGCAAGCAGTGTGCAGATGGTGTGGAATACCCCAAGCCTAACGATGATATCATGGAACTTGTCATGGTGTTTCCATGTGATCTCGACAGCCTTCGCATACAGGGCTTGGTCAAAGAAACAGACAATCTTCCTCAGGCCTAAGCACTGCATGATGCTCAGTGACTGGTTAAGCACCTCGTTGACAGTAGACATTTGTGTCGCTGGAGCATTGATGGTAGGCAGATAGCCTATATTGTCGGGGATGACCGTCATCTCTCCTCGAGTCAGGATGTTGAAGCCTGTCCAGCTGCTGACTGACTGTTCTTCTTGTTGTGACATGCGTGCTAGGACCCGAAGAAGGTTTTTCTCTCTGGCAAGCTTAGTATTGGCTGCAGTATCGGCATCTGACTTTTTGCTTTGTGGTGGCCCTACCCGTTGTCCAGCATTGTAAGTTGCTAACATTGGTGGGGGTCCATCAATGCTACTCTTCTTTGTTTTGGGAACAGTGGGCATGGGTTGGACAGGAAGTGGGTTGACTGGCTTTGCTTGCACAGCAATCCCATTGACTCTGTGAGATGTTCCCTCACCACTGACAGTTTCTTCAAGACGGTCGATATTGTCCCAGGCTAAAGTTGTGAATATGCCAGGATGGATGTTAGCTGGAAGGGCAATGCCACTCCTTGATGATGAGAGTTTCTGGAGACACAGGGCAGTGTTGATCTCTTCCATCTGTGAATAGGACACACTGTGACCAAGTTGCTTGAGGATGTTTATCAACTCTACATTTCCTGTCAACGATTTGACACTGAATGGCAGAACAATGTGCTTGGAAGGCTTGGTATTTCCACATGTCACTGCATATACTATGTCATGGCCAAATGACTGCAGAAGGCACTGCACTCTCTGGGATGCATGATCAGGATCATTTGAGTCTGTGAGTAGAGAGTACAGGAAGATAATGAGCGACTCTGGAATGGTAGGACATTCTGCTTCTGGTTTGACTTCAGGCGGCCAGGTTTGAGGAACATCTTGACTTTTAATGTCTGCTCTCAATTTGATGGCTGCTTTGGCTAGAACATCTTGTGCACTGACACTTTTCAGGGTCTGCAGCTCCCTTTTGAGAGACTGATTTTCTTTGGCAAGTTCCCTCATGGACAAGTTATCGGGATAGAGGAGGAATTTTCCTTTCTCATCAGGGAATATCTGCAAGGCTCCAGCAAACTCACTCTCCAGGTTTCGCCTTATGTGCTTCGTGGTTGATTCCTTGACTTGGGCAATGCCTTGGGAGTTCATTGAAGCTACCAGTCTAGAAGAGAGATCAGTCATTGTCATCACTTGAGGATTGCCAAAAAGCTCCATCCTGATGAAGAGGAACAGCTCATTGTATGCCTTATTCACAGCAGCTTCATACTGGGCTGCAGCATCATCATCTTCATTGCTGGCAACCTCTCCTTTGGAAACCTCTTCTTTGGTGTAAAGTCTATAGCATGACCTGTGGTAGTGCCCTTCAGCTGCTACAAGGTCTCTACTCACAATGGCAAGGATTCTGCTGTCCCTTTTCTTTGTGGCTGCACTCCTGATCTTTGCATCAGCTCGCAGTTCTCGACACTGCACCAGTACTTCTCTCGTATTCTGTCTCTTGGAATATTTGCTGTTTTTCTGACAAAATATGCACTCTGCATCATAAGTCCTAGATGTACTTGGAGCATTCGAGCTACTCTCTTAGATTGTTTCTCTTCAGAAGAGACACAACTTTTCTTTTCTTTTGCAAGGAGGCCATCAAGAATTTGCTTCATAGTGAAGATACTGCGACACTTTCTGTGGTAGTAGATTGCTGGAATCTGTCCCTCAGGAATGTCTTTTGCCAGTTTCAAAACTGGTGCATGATTTCGTATCTGAGCTGCCCTGAGCAGAGTTCTCCATGAGTCGACACTTTGTAGTGAAACCAGCTTATCTGTATCATCAGAACAGTGGATAATGCACTCCACCCGTGGGCGCTTTGGTATTGGGTAAAAACTTGCTTGTTAACCAGTGGCCATATTCAGTCAGTTTTCACCTGCCACATACAAACAAATACATGTAACTTAGGTGTATGAACACTATTAAAACAAAGTTTACTTTGCTTCACCAGCGTCATATTACCATTATTTATCTTACATAGCCACAAATAGATACATTACCTAGTTGCTATGCAACAGCTGTATTTTGTCCACATGAGGCCGCTAAAATCAACACAAGATGAAAGTTCCTCGTAGCCACTTTAACTAATCATATTAACATATACATTAAAAGAACATGCTAACATTATGGGAAATTAGCTTACAATCTTCTCCAGAGTGAGACAAGAAGATAGATACCAGTTTCCTCTATATGTGTTTAGTAGAAAGCTATCTGGCTGCACGTTAGCCTAGCTTAGCACAATGGATGGAAGTACACAGTACTGGTTATCCTTGGTTGTTGGCCAACTAAGAACTGCCCCAGAGTTTAAGCTAGGCTAATCAGTACCAGGGGTGTTGAAATGCTATATTTGTAAAAATCTGGGCAAATACACAATCGTGAGAGGCACAGAAACAGGTTTCCTGAAAGAAAAATGAAATAGCTGCTCATTTGGAAAGGTTATCATGTATTATTTTACTTCTGTTAGTGTACCAAATAAAATGGCACCAGTGAAGTTGTGTCACCTTGGGTGATATCGATATCTGGTCTGACCCATGGACTAACTGGCTTTGGTCTAGTTAGTTTCTTAGTAATAATGCCCTTCTAATTTAAGGTTCACAATCACCTCACACAATGAAATAGTATGTGTATATTATACATTTCCTGAATCTTTACAGTCCTGTGAGTATTCCAGTTTTTGTGTTTTGTGTCCCTGATATTCCTAGATGCCACAGGGCGAAAAGAAAGTATATAGTTTAGGCGAACATTGCAGAAAGATGTGTGTTATTGACGGGTTGAAGAGCTCAAGTGACCTCTATATTTGTGAGAAATATCCACAACAGGGCTTGAATGAAAGCTAAGAAGGTCCCCTTTAAAATGATACCAAAGACAATATTATAGAACATTGAAAAATGTCCTGACCATGAGGCTAAACCAGGATATGCACCAGCGTCTAAAATGCAATTTACTTTAGGGGGTGGTTAACTTCATGAGCTGATAACTGTGATACAGCTGCCACTCAGGAATGGTTATCATACCAAAATATCATCTACAGACATGGATCCTTTCAAAAATTATAAGTAAGTTTTGCCACCTTGAGTGTACCGAAATAGGAAATTTTGGGCTCTGGCCCATGGACTATGCTAACGCCCGACTCCTCTCTCCTGCCTTCCTGCTCTACGGGTCTGGAACTGCGCCCCCTTGTGGTTGGCCTTGTAAATTGTAAAAGTTTTCCAGCTGAAGGACTGCTAATTAGTCTGAGGAGCCACTGTCACACATTGAAATTGCAATATGTGTTATATAATTTTAAGGGTTTTAGGCGCCAGTTTTTTATGCTCTGCAATGCGAGGCTCATATTGTTGAATTGCACATTGCTGTTTATAGTGTGCCTTGAGTTTAAAGTGTTTATATATATATATATATATATATATATATATATATATATATATATATATATATATATATATATATACATTTTCTCTTAATTTTTCCTGGTTCTGCCAATACTGCTGCTAGTTTGTAATGACAGAAGAAGATACTTTCGAGGTTCGTAATATGGCTGGTTGCAGGCATGATGTCACTCGAAGTGGGGAGGGGAGAACCAAAGATTGCTCGTAGAGGTAGGTCTGTGTCCCTCAGTGGTCCCAACTACACAGTCCACCAGTCTGTTGTTGACCCACCATTAGCCCCCACTGCTAGTTACACACCAATTGCCCAATCGAAACTTAAGCCCACACAAGTCATCTCTGTTGAAGCTTTTGTGGACTTGATTACAGATTTGGCTGGACAGATTGGATATAACATCTCTGCCAGCCATAGCACTATGCACCAGCCTAGTATCGTCCGGTCTGTCTCCTACGAGTCAGTCATCCAGTCACACTGATTTGTCACAGTTGAAGGTCGTTGTGCTGTCTGACACCAAAGCTCCGCCTTACTTCAGGGGTGACCATGCTGATACGTTCTCTGTTCACGAATGGGAGGACATGATGAAATGTTATCTGAATAGGGTTAAATGTGACACTAATGCTGAAAAGTTTGACCTGATAATGTCAAGACTAAACAGGCAAAGCTAGGGATGTGGTGAAGATGTCACTCCGCAGCCACCCTGGGCTGCATGCAGATGAACTGGCCACAGCTGCGTTTGACATACTGAAAGGTCACTTTAGTGAGCTGTCGTACTCAAACTTGGCCATGAAAGATTTCTATAGCACCATTCCTTGAGCTGATGAGGGTGCCATTGACTATTGGATTTGCCTTAATAAGTCCATTGATGCTGCTGCCGAGTGTCTCCGGAGGCGAGGTAAGTCTGTGGAGGACCCCAGTGCTGAAGTAGTCATGATGTTCATTAATCACTGTCCCAAACCCAGTCTCGCCATGACATTCCAGCTGAAGGCACCTAAGCAGTGGACCCCAGCTGAGGTTCAGGAGCATCTGAATAGTCACATGAGAAATGTGAGGAAGACAACAGCCCAAACACGATACACAGTGGGTTTGTCAGCTGACAGTCAGAGCCCGGTGACTGATTCCTTTCACCTTTATGATCCTGGCACGTCTCAAGCTGCATCGGTGGTAAATCAGCAACAGCCCCCACCTACCACTCTGCCTGCTTCTGCCCTGGCTTGCAGTCAGCCTTGGTCAGACAACATGATGGTGAACCCATGCAGCCCTGCCTCCTTGTCCATACCTCCCTCTGCTGTCTCAGATTCAACTCCAGCTACTGAGCCTGGTGTTCAACAGGTCGTAGCTATGTTTGGCAAGGTTCTGTCCCTGTGCATCACCTCCCTTGCAACCAGGCAAAGGCCAGGCAGCCATCACCCAGTCAAACATCAGCCAGTCCGCCATCAGGCCGGCCAGCCCTGTAACCAGCAGGGTTCTGAGCCCTTAACATGCAGACTTTGTGGTTCCAGGGACCACTCAACCCATGCACAATATAGACTTTATAGAATGTGCCTCAACTGCTTCAGTCACGGTCATATGAGACATGAGTGCCTGCAGACCTCCCATTCCCCAGCCATGCCACCCCTTCTCCCTCCAATGCTGATTTAAACTAGCCTGTGTAACGGGGGCAGTCCTATGCTGTTCTATGCTGGTCAGCCTGCTGCACGCCCATCACTCTCATCATTAGCTCTGCGTTGTGTTCTATTTTGGGTGGGGCCCCAGGTGTTGTGGGGGGCCCTCAGTCTGTCATCATCATCATCATCATGATCAAGGAAGGAGGGGGGACACACAGGACTCTATTTGGCCCACCTTGCCATTTATTTTGGTTTCAAACCCTTCAACAAACGTCCAGTCCTCCAGCTGGAGCGGTGTTTCTTACAGACGTGGGGGTCGAAGCTCAACCACTGCCCGGACTTCACTCGTGTGCGTTAGAAGGAGAAACCGTCCACGGGACTCCGATGTAAGAAAGGATAAACAAGTATTTTATCCCACAGTTTGCAGTATCTTCTTACAGGGATACTCAAGGTTACGTTCTCCTCAACCAGCAAAACTGTCCTACGGTAAGAAACACACGTGGCTCGGCTCGATCGCTGCTTGAGACTCCCTCCACAAAACAAAAAATGGCCTCTCCCGCGTTCCCTCTTCCGTGTACCCACAAGACCTCGCTCTTAAAGCGACAGTACATGTATATGACGGTCGTTGTAAAACATACATAAAAGTAAATAATGACATAAAATAAAATGTAGTAAACACAAATAACAGCACACAGACAGGATTTGGTGATATTTCATACTCAAACAAAATAAAATAAAAACATTAATTTTAACTTTGTTATACCTGCCCATGTAGTGAGAGGGGTAGCATAGGCGGTGCTGGTGACACCCTCCATGAAGAAACGGCCTTGCAGTCAACCTACGTGAACTGCTGTAGTACTCTTTCTGATGACCAAACAGTGATTGTTGTGGGGTCGCATAGAGTGGAAGGAGCTAGTGACCCGTTCTATGCTCCAGTGACCATTGGGGGCCAGTCTTCTTTGAAGGGGATGATTGATACAGGTAGCATGGCATGCATGCTCAGTGTAGAGGCAGAGTCCAAGCTTAGAGGCACTGGTGTTCTCCTGTGTGCCCGAGAAAGTGGTCCTTGTTGACTGTGGTGGCCTTGCGACACAACCTTTATGTATCTATGACTTGGACATTAAGATTTATGGCTTGAAGCTCCATTGTCCGGACTTTCTTTGTTACGGGGCAGAGGGATGAACTTATCATTGGAAGCTACGTTATCGGGCCCATAATACAGAGGATGAAATCTGATGAGAAGTATGAGGAGCTTATCTGCTCCAACACCTCGGACCCAGAGTGTGAGCAGTTTCTTCAGTTACTCAGTTGCATCACTCGTTGGTCTGGTGCTGAAATGCCTGACAGGGTTGGCACTGTTAGGCTACGACAGGCTGTCACCCTTGCACTACAACAGGAGCATGTTGTATGGGGAAAGTTGCCCAGTAGTGCCCCCGTGTCACCTGGGAGCACTACCGCTGTGGAGCCCACCTCTTCCTGTTCAGCTCCTAAAGACATCATTATCGGATGGGTTGTGGTACCTATGTGGGGATATCGCTGGGTCTCAATAAAGATCCTAAACCCAACAAAAAGACCTGTGACACTGCATGGCAATGCAAGAGTGGCAGATGTATTTCCTTGTGTTGCGGTGAAGGATCTTTCGCTCTCCCAGGGGGTGAGTAGACCACAGGCTGGTCAGACAGCAGACCCTGTCTTCAACTCGGATACCACCTCTGTTCCCTCTCAGACGCTTGTGCATCTGTTCATTGAACATATATTAAAGTCGTGTGACAATACTGTAAGAAGTTTTTGTATCGCTCCTCATTTAATGTCAGAGAGGTATTAAATAATTGCCACGACAATTTGGGGGCTCATCCGGGATGTCTAACTCATATTCTTCTTTGACCCACTCTGCACGGATTAAATCTGGCTGGCCAGTCTGGTGAAGGGATTGAAAAATCACCTAAGATCCAGGAAGTCTACCTCCCCTGAGGACAGCTTGTAGCGAACTCCCAGGGTTGAGAAGAGAATGTTGTGGGATTGTGGGGAGAGGAATTATGTGATATGACTTTTTATTTAAATGGCGATACAGTATTGAGGACCATGTGAAGACGTCTGACGGTAATGGCATTCACTTAGGGGTGATGACCCATTGGCAAAGGAAATCATGAATAATGTCAATTGAATGGTCATGACAGGAAATTTCCAGGTAAGAGTGACTGCAGGTTAGAAAATAGGGAAGAAACAAAGCAAACTTTTAACTGACAAGTCTTGTCTGACAGGATGTGTAAAAATTATGTGTGAAAGACATGGTTATTCTGTCCCTGGTGTGCGTTTCATCTACGCAAAAACTGACAGATAGCTAACAAACAGGATTTAGGGAAAAGTTGAACATGGGAGTGAAGTTAAGGTGTTTTACTGAGTCCTCGTTTCTCTTCTTTTCCATTTTTCCTTTTTTTGCAAAACTGAAATAAATGCACAATTACACTGCTTTGGTTACAAACTGTTCTCAGAGTACAGCACAAATGAATTATCATTGTCTACAAATAGCCTACATGCACACGCTACGACAAGAAGCTACATTTAGCTTAGCTTACCATTTTTAACCTTAGCGAATGAAATGATCACAAATAGTTGTTAATCCAAACGTTTGAATTCCAAATGATTAATATGCACAGTTTGACAAAACACGGAAAAGTCAAGTCAAGTTTATTTATATAGCACATTTAAAACAACCACAGTTGAACCAAAGTGCTGCACAAGCTTAAAATACAATATAAAATAAATGAAGGTAACAAACGTACAAGCAAAGGCTCTCCAAGGCACAAACGTAAAAAAACGGGGCTGAACTTTGTCTGACACATGGAGAAATCCTTGCAATCTGCCATCTTTTCCTGGTTGACCTCTAACCTACGAGTCACATGATCTGAACTGACCACTGCAAAAACACTTTACATTTATCACCGTTATTCTAAAACAAAATACCACAAGGGGTGCTAAAGAATATGAATTTAAAGGCCACAGAATGTGTGCCATGACACTCCCTGCCTGGTATTAATTAGATACCACTATGTAGCCAACTGAGATTATAGGAAATGTCCACAGGAAAAACTTAGTCTTTGGTTGACATAAGAAGAACCATTTCTGAAACAGGTCTGAAGAACACCTTGATTGTTCCATGTCTTGCGACCCTGAGCTCGACCTTTCTGACTCTTCCATCAATGCAAGCAAATGCCTTGGTCACAAGAGCCATGGGCCATTCATTGCGCTTGGCTTGAGCCTCTTTAAGAAGAACCACATCACCCCCCTTCAGGTTTTGTCGTTCCTCTTGCCATTTGCTTCGGCTCTGAAGCGTTGCCAGGTATTCACGCCTCCATCTGCTCCAGAAGGTGTTTGCAAGCTGCGGCACTTGCCTCCATTGTTGTCTGTGGAGGTCAGATTCCTTGAAGTGGCCTGGAGGGGGAAGGAGAGTGCAGACCTTTTGAGTGAGGAGCATGGCTGGTGTCAACAAGAAAGGTGAGTCTGGGTCCGTTGAGATAGGAGTAAGAGGTCTTGAATTGATGATTCCTGTGACTTCCTCCATCAGAGTAGACAGCACATCATGTGTCAAGCGAGAGGGGCTGGTCTGCTGTAACATGGAATCAGGGGCTGGTCTGCTGCAACATGGAATCTAGTATGCGTCTGGAGATATCTATCATCCGCTCCCAGGCTCCTTCCATGTGAGATGCATGAGGCGGATTGAAGACCCATGAATAGCCCTCTTCACTAAGGTACTTCCTCACTCTGGGTTCACAGGGATCAGCCAGTAGGATTTCCAACTCTTTATAGGCCCCTATAAAGTTGGTCCCGCAATCTGAACAAATTTGCTTGGCAGGTCCTCGCAGAGCAAAAAAACTTCTCAAGGCATTTATAAAGGTAGATGAATCCATGCAGTCAATCAGCTCGATGAGTATAGCACGAGTGCTCATACAGGTGAAGAGAATGGCCCATCTCTTGCATTGTGCTTGCCCCCCTCACATACGTCTTGCGATGCTGTCCAAGGGCCAAACATGTCTAGCCCAATCCATGTGAACGGTGGTTCAGTGCTCAGGCGATCGACAGGTAAGTCCGCCATCTTCTGCTCAGTTAATTTCTCATGTAGCTTGTTGCACATCACACACTTGTGAAGGATGCTGTGTATACACTTCCTAACACCAACAATCCAATACCCTGCAGTGTGAACAGCGGCTTCAGTGAACACATGACCCTGATGCTCGACTCAATCATGGTAGTGTTCCACAAGCAATTTTGCGACATGGCTGCAGACTGGAAAAATCACAGGGAATTTCTCTTTGAAGTCCAGAGCAGCAAGCTTAAGCCGGCCTCCTATCCTGAGAAGGCCTCCATCGTCCAGGTAAGGGTTCCGTTTTTTCAAAGCACTGTTCCTTGGAATTTCTTTTCCAGTGGCAATGCAGGTAAGCTCTTCACTGTTAGCCTTTCTCTGCACACACTTGATTATGACTGCTTCTGCTTGCAACAGTTCCTCCACTGTGTGAGGCCTTGTGCAGTGGTGCCATGATCTGCAGGTTCTCTCCTGACCATCTGTTGCCTTATAAGACTGGACGATGTGTATAAGAGAAGCTGTCACTTTTAATTGAGCCTTTTCAATCATACCCAGATTCCTTCTTGAGGAATTCAGCCCTGGCTCGAGCAGCCTCCAGCTTGGCACGAGCCTTGGCAGCTGGTATGCTAGCTGATGAGCTTTTTGATCCATTTGTTGAAATGGAGGCAAAGGATCTTGTCTCCAATGTTCGTCTTTGCTCCATTGCATCTTCAATCTCAAGCGTTTCCTCTGCCATCATGTAATGCTGATGCTGTCCAGATGAAGCATGATAATGAGCGAGGAATGCTTGAAGTGAAGCTTTATTTCCTTGAATTGTTGTACCTGCCGTGAGGTTGCTTTTTTACTATTCTGTCCCTGATGAGCGTTTCATCTATGCAAAAACGAACAGATAGCTAACAAACAAGATTTAGGGAAAAGTCAAACATGGGAGTGAAGTTAAGGTGTTTTACTGAGTCCTCGTTTCGCTTCTTTTTCTTTTTTCCTTTTTTGTAAAACTGAAATAAATGCAAAGTTACAATGCTTTGGTTACAAACTGCTCTCAAAGTACAGCACAAATGAATTCTCATTACTTACAAATAGCCTAAATGCACGTGCTACGACAACAAGCTACATTTAGCTTAGCTTACCATTTTTAACCTTAGCAAATGAAATTATCACAAATAGCATTGTTAATCCAAACGTTTGAATTCCAAATGATTAATATGCTCATTTGCACAAAACACAGAAAAGGTAAATTTACAAGCAAAGGCTCTCCAAGGCACAAACATAAAGAAAAATGAAGCGGAACTTTGTCTGACGCATGGAGAAATTCTTGCAACCTGCCCTCTTTTCCTGGTTGACCTCTAACATGATCTGAACTAACCACTGAGAAAACACTTTAAATTTATCACCGTTTTTTTGTTTGTTTGGTTTTTTTTTACAACAAACTACCATTTTTGTGGTTGTGCTGTTGTGCTACATGCTTGTCCTAATAAAATATTGTAATAAAAAAAGTATGAATTTAAAGGCCACAGAATGTGTGCCATGACAATCGTGATGACTCAAAAAGGACAGCAAAAGTAGATTGGAGAGCATTGAAGATGTGGAAAGAGGAGGCTGAGAAAAGAAATAGGCAAAGGAATAGTGAGAAGAGATATAAGGGTGAGGGGGGACAATCAATCCCTGTCCTCAGCTTCCACAGAAGGACCTGGATCTCTTCCCCATCTCAACTGCTCATCAGAGAGCTGCAGACCAACGGCAGCCTGCCCATCTATATCCAGAGGCCCGAGAACAGCTGGCTGCAGCAGCAGAGCCCATCACGCAGAGCCCAGCGAACGCTCTGCCTCCACACCAGGCGGGTACAGCCAGGATGAAACTGACCATTATAACTGGCAGACTATGCCGATTATTGGTGCCATGTAGAGGGACTATGTGACAGAATGAGAGACCGTTTCCCGGCCACCATGAAATGGGGGACAATAAGCGTCTGTAGACAGCAGCCTGAAGAGACTGTGTCTGACTTTTTAGTTAGACTGAATAAAGTTTTCACGGAAAACAGCGGTCTAGCACCGCCAAATGAACAAAATGACTCCCCGTATGAATGGCAGTTCAAGACCTGTTTCCGGAACGGAAGAGATGGAGGAAGAAATCAGCCGTCAAGTGTGCAAACACTGTGTGGGCTGGGACAGAAGATATTTGGCTGCTGTTTAAGAGCATGCCATCCATGTTGAAATAGTATGAAACTTTCAGAGAAAAAAAACACAATGAACCAAAGGTTTGGTTGACTTAACAAGCTTCAAATGGTGCAGCTGGCACAGGTTCAGACTCAGCAGAGCCTCAACAAAGGCAGAGGGAGAAGCAGAGCGCAGCAGTCCCCCTCAGTGCAGAATCCAAGCTCCAAGTAGAGGACCCCGCAATGCAGGCCCTCAAGACGAGGGGTGTTGGAACTTTGGGACCCCTAATCACTGGGCAAAAGACTGTACCAAACCAAGAAAGAGACTGGAACCCACTGGACACAAATAACACTGACTTGACTTGTACACCGAAGATGAAGCATGACTGGCAGTGGGGACGGGGGAGATTCCAGAGTCTGGTGAATGCACCCACATTACACAGACACACCAACACATGACAGCCAAAGGGCATTCAATTTGACAAAAGTGAGCACAATTGAGAATTTACCTGAAATGATTTTAGAAGTGATAAAAAAAAAACATTGGTTGGCTCCAGAGCTAAGGTTTCAGTAATAAAACAAAATGAATTTCAAATGCCCCCGAAATTGAGTGGTAGATATGTTGACACTGTTGGAGCATCAGGTGTTGTAGTAAGAGAATTATATACCACGCCATTGTCAGTCGTCACAGAAGACGGTGACCAAAAAAAAACAAAAAAACACTCTTATCTTTTCCAGATGTTGCCCTGTAAATCTGCTTGCTAGAGATTTGATGTGTGCATTGGGCTTGGTATTGCATTTTACAGAGGAAAGAATTAAGGTCATCAGAGTATCAGACATCCCAGGTCAGTATGTACGATTAGGGCATGGCAATCCATTGTACATATACCAATGGGATCTGCCACCATTGGGACTGAGATCAATAACCTCTGATTTACTTAAAATAGCGCATAGTCACACAGCACACATTCATAGAAGATTCTGATTTGCATGTTATAGCCAATGTAAGTGAATGAGTTGATGACGAATTTGAGAAAGTTTGGTTCAGGCAAGGGGAAAAAAAGTGACTTATGACTAGTAATTGGATGTGTTGGGATGATTATATGTGCGAATTAATGGTTGTGCCGACCCCCTCCGTAACCCAGCTCCACTGGGTGTGTAACTCGACACCACATGTGCCTCTAGTCAATACAGTTGACACCCAGTGGGAGGAAGGATTTAGGGCCATGGGTCACTCAGTGTTCACAAGACCACATGTGGGAGACTAGGGGAGAAGGAGTGCAATACTCACCCCTAATGTAAGCATATAGATGCCCATTTCAGGGCACTTTTATGGGGAAACGGACTGTGCATTTAGCACAGAGCAGTAAATTCAACTTGAGAGGATGGAGAAATTTCCCCCAGTTAACCACTGACTCACCAGAGTTGCAAAAGTGCCACAAATTTTTATGGGCTACATATAATTACGATGTGGGGATTAGTTAAAGAAGCTGAACCCCTCCATGTGACACCCAAGAGCACATACCATCCATGTCAGGCACAATATCCACTCAAACCAGAGGCAGTAATAGGTAAAACACCAGTGTTTAACAGTTTGCTGGCACCAGGAGTCATTATCCCATGTGCTCATTCACCAGTGAGGACGCCTATTTTACCAGTTGAAAAGGCCGGAGAATCAGCCAGCAGAGAGGCGATTCATGCAAGATTTATGCACAGTAAATGCAGCAGTGTCCGTGTGCCCCCAGACTCTCAGTACTGGTTTGCTGTCACGTTTCAGGGTAAAACAAGGATATGGATCAGGATGCCACAAGGTTATGTAGAGTCCCCAGCAGTCGACTCGCAGGTTTTGCATGCAAGTCTGGACAGTTTAGATCTTCCAGCAGGGAGCGCACTGATACAGCGTGTTGATGATTTGATCATCTGTTCATCAACAAACAAGCTTGTGAGATGGGTACCATTGCATTGCTAAACATCTAGCAGAACAAGACCAGTCTGAGTAAATTGCAATTCGTCTAGGAAAAGTTGCCTTTCTAGGACATGAGATCTCTAAAAATAAACAAAAATAAAAAAAGGGTAGGGGCGGCACGATGGCACAGTGGTTAGCGCAGTCGCCTCACAGCAAGAAGGTCCTGGGTTTGAGCCCCGGGGTAGTCCAACCTTGGTGGGTCATCCCAGGTCGTCCTCTGTGTGGAGTTTGCATGTTCTCCCCGTGTTTGCATGGGTTTCCTCCGGAGGCTCCGGTTTCCTCCCACAGTCCAAAGACATGTAAGTCAGGTGAACTGGCCGTACTAAATTGTCCGTAGGAATGAATGTGTGTGTGTGCGTGTGTGCGTGTGTGTGCGTGTGTGTGTGTGTGTGTGTGTGTGTGCGTGTGTGTGCGTGTGTGTGTGTGTGTGTGTGCGTGTGTGTGTGTGCGTGTGTGTGTGTGGGGGGGGGCCTTGTGATGGCCTGGCGGCCTGTCCAGAGTGTCTCCCTGCCTGCCGCCCAATGACTGCTGGAATAGGCTCCAGGAACCCTCGCGACCCTGAGAAAAGGCTAAGCGGTTAAGATAATGGATGGATGGAAAAAAGGGTAGAACATTGAGCTCAAAACTAATGGAGGCCAACCTCAAAATTCAAAAAACCTTGCAGTAAGAAACAATTGATGTCAAATTGGGGGATGACAGCCTATTGCAGACAGTGGATCTGTGATTACATGTGGATATGTGAATCTTCTGTGTGTGTGTGTGTGTGTGTGTGTGTGTGTGTGTGAGTGTATGAAGGCCCCACTATTGACTGTTATGCATGGCCATGGACTAAAACCGACTGATAATGTGACATAGAGGCTGCTGACGCAGCTTTCATTTGACTGAAATAGACTTTGACTACTACGCCTATGTTGTAACTGCCTGACCCTGACAGACTATTTACACAGACTGTGGATGAAAAGGTGGGCTTTATGACTTCTTTTCTGTTATAAGAACATGGGGGAAAGCAGTGGCTAATGGCAAATTTTTCCTCAAAACTAGATAGTGTGGCATTAGGTTTGCCTTTCTGTCCAAGAGCAAAAGCAGCAGCAGAAAAAGCCATAGTTGCATCACGGGATATAGTCAGGTATCAGAAAGTCACACTATTAGTACCTCATTCAGTGGCCTCTACTCTGCTAGAGCAGAAAACAGCCCACTTGTCTCCAGCATGCTGGCTGAGATTAAAACAACATTCTCTTATCTCTGCCTAATGTTGAGGTCAAACGTTGCATAAATCCAAATCCTGCCACCCTGCTCCCTACTGCTGAAGATGGAGAACTTCATGATTGTTTGGCCATGGTAGTGCAAGTATGTAGCCTGGGAGTGGATTTAAAGGAAACACCTCTCATTAACTCTGACTATGTATGGTATGTTGATGGATCTGCTAGGAAAAATCCAATTACAGGGCAAAATGAAGTTGGATATGCAATAGTGGATGATCATGACATCATTGTTGCAGACGAAATCCTGCAGCTGACTGAAATGGTCATAACATTTTTGATAAATTTATCCGGCTTTCGTCACAAGCATAGTACTAAAAATGCATTACTAAGAGTGTCCAATGACATTCTTATGCATGCTGATTAAGGTGAATACACTATACTTATTCTCCTAGATTTAACTGCCGCCTTCGATACCATTGATTATGCCATCTTACCTGATAGGCTGGAGAACTGGGTTGGCATTTCTGGTACAGCGTTAAAACGGTTTCGCTCTTATCTGACTAATAGATATTTTAATGTTTGTATTAACAACTTTGTATCCTCGTCAGCATCCCTACTGTGTGGAGTCCCTCAGGGGTCTGTCCTTGGACCAATCCTCTTCTCTTTATACATGTTTCCTCTGGGGTCATTTGTTTAGTCACTTTCAAGACATGTCATACCACAGTTATGCTGATGATATTTAGATCTATTTCTCTGCCAAACTCAATAACCTGAATCACCTGTCCTCCCTCCATGATTGCTTAGCTGCCACCAAAAACTAGATGTCCCTTAATTTCCTCCATCTAAACCCTAGCTAACTCACAGTATATCTGTCAGTATAACTCGCAGTATATTTCTCAGTATATTTCACAGTATATCGCTCAGTATAAATCACAGTATATTTCTCAGTATATCTCTCAGTATAACTCACAGTATATTTCTCAGTATAACTCACAGTACATTTCTCTGCTCACAGACAGTGTAGTTCTCAGTAGAGTTACCAGTATAGCTCACAGTAGAGTATCTTTTAGATCTTGGCTCTACGTGTCTTTTAAATCTTGACTCTACATGACTTTCACAGCAGCAAAATCATTGATTACATCATTGTATGTGATTCTCGCACTTATTTTATGATTCACACTGAGAATCGCAAGGCCAGTGAGGCGCTCCTATGACATTGTGGATCGTAAGTACGTTGTAATTAGTTTTAGCTTCGAAAAGCTTCTCTCTGCACTGGCCACAGTTACTGGTAGGGTTAATACAATATGAAGAGCTGTCCAGAGATTGGGGTAAACCTCTTTCAAATGCTGGGTGTGAATGAATAATAGGAAGTCCAGCAGGGACATATTGGGTGAAGGCAACTGTGGTAAGCTTCTTAACTCCTGGGCTAGCTCCCTACCATTGATGTCATGATCATGATTTGTTGTTAGAGCAGCACTAAGTGTCTCACACTGAGTTGACAGTTCATCCTTTGTCAGATTAGTAAAGTTTTTCAGCACACTGAATTTGTCTTTCACCTCAGACAGACAGACAGACAGACAGACAGACAGACAGACAGACAGACAGACAGACAGACAGACAGACAGACAGACAGACAGACAGACAGACAGTCAAACCTTTCCTCAATAGACGATTTGGCCACATCTACAATAGTGTTAAAGAATGTCACCTTTAACCTCTTTAACGCATCTCTGAAAGGCTCACCACATGATTCATAGACAAACTGCTGTTTGGTGCTCCTCAGCCGCTTCTGCTTTAGTGTGGCATCCACATTAATCCCATCACAGATTTCTTTAGCTTTTGCTTTAGCTGTTGCTTGAGCTGCTGCGAAACCAGTGACTCTGTAGTCAGTAAGGAAACTCTGTGTGTCCCTGAGCAGATCAACAGCTACATATAACTGCATTTCAGATGACTGCATGAGTTTGCTGACATGCTGGATCTTTGCTAGAATGTCATACCACACATCTGAGCAAACAGAAAAACGGTATGAGCCCACCTCTTCTGCCAAAGACTGAGTTTCAATCCTGATTTCTCCATCAGTGGCCTTATCCCTCACCTCCAAGAGGGCCTCCCTTACCTCTGCAGTCTGATAGCGCAGAGCCGCTACACTTTTGATTCTGCTCTCCCACCTAGTTTCTGCCCAGGATTTCACACTAATCGGAACATGTTTTTCAGGATTGCCCATCTCTGAACACTTGCTGAATAAAGGACATAAATCTTTTGTAGGTATCCAAAGTAAGTAGTTGCATCTGTGGAGGCTTTGGCTGCATCAGAAACAACTAAGTTCAGGGTATGTGTCCCACAAGGCACAAAAAAAGGCTCAGGGATTAACTTCTAAGAGTCTGGCCTGTACACCCTTGTGTTTCCCACGCATGTTTGCTCCATTATCGTAAGCCTGACCTCTGCAGTCGCCAAATGGGAGATTGTGTTCCTTCAACTTTTTGAGTATGAGGTTTGCCAAACTTTCACCAGTGATTTCATCTGCCACAAGAAAACCAGTGAAATGTTCCTTGATCTCTGGCATGTCATTGAAACTGACTATTCGAATGATTGCTGGCATTTGTTCTTGGTGGCTTAAATCTGGGGTACAATCTAATATGATTGAGAAGTATTTGGCTGTTATGATTTCGGTCACAATTTCTTCCATTCCTTTGCCACTTATTGCTGCAATTAGTTCATTCTGAACAGTTTTCCCCATGTAATGTGGATGATATCCAACTGCACTTTGCACCCTTGCAATATGTTGCTGTATTACAGGATCAAACTTAGCAAGAAGTTCCACATCTTTCAAAAAAGTTACCATTATCTGGCTGGTACAATGTGTCACTTTATCCTCTTAAAGTGAGGTTTCTCTGTGCTAGAGATTGGATGATGGCCACTAAACGAGTAAAAACGTCCCTCCAACGCCTCTTCTCAGCCTTTAGTAGTAACATTTCCTGCCTGTCTATAGTCTTCCCCTTTTTGAGACGCAACTCTAATTCCTTCCATGCTGCCATATGATATGCTTGGTGTGTTCAGAAGAGCTCTCATGGGTTTTCAAGATAGATTGTGCATTCTTCCAATCACTTACCCCCCCCCCCATTTGACTAAATTATACTCTTTTGGAGAAAACAATTTGCAGCAAAAACAGAAAAGTGCATTGCTTTTAGGGGAATAAGTTAACCAGCTTCTACTCATTTTCTCACCATTTAACAATGTTCTAAAGAAGTAGTGGTGGCGGCATGCTCTGCCATCTTCTCTTTTGGGGAAGGTGTAGTCAGATTTAGGCTGTAGTGGACCTCTGCTTACAATATCAGTTCTTACTGTGTCTGATAAGACAGAGGGCCAGTCAGCTGGGTCAGAAGCTGGAGCTTGGCTGGCAGCTGGGACAGGAGGTGGGTGGGTGAAGTCTGTTTCAGGTACAGCCTGAGTAGAAGGACCTTCAAGCAGACATAAGACACTATAAATGTCCTGCAATGTCACACATGACATGAAATAACACAGTGTAGACTATGAAACATTATTTTTCTCTTACCAGCAGTTGTAGGACAAACTTGAGAAGGACCTGGGTCAGGGTCCCCTTGAGTAGAAGGACCAGGGTCAGGGTCCTTTTGAGTAGAAGGACCTACAAGCAGACATATAAGACACTATAAATGTCCTGCAATGTCACACACGACATGATATAACACAGTGTAGACTATGAAACATTATTTTTCTCTTACCAGCAGTAGTAGGACAAACTTCAGTGGAAGGACCTGGGTCAGGGTCCCCTTGAGTAGAAGGACTTGGCTCAGGGTCCCCTTGAGTAGAAGGACCTGGGTCAGGGTCCTTTTGAGTGGAAGGACCTTCAAGCAGACATACAGTATGAGATAATATATAATAACCAGAAGACCTTTACCTAAAACGGACATACTGGATATCTGCAGTATCACACAAATAACACAGTATTTTGAAACATTACTCACCAACAGCAGTAGTAGGAGACACTTGGGGAGGTGGCTGAGTTGTCACATCAGCTGGGGGTGGGGGCCCACTACGAAATTTCAACAAAGCTCCTCCAGGAATACAGAAGCCAGGGTTGAAAATGAACCCTATTTACTTGCTAATGGCAGGTAAATTTAGTCATTGGCGAGTAAATTGAAGCACCAGGTAACATTTTTATCTTAAAATAACAGCTTCAAAATTATTTTGATGGAACACTGCCTTGTAATAGGGAGAATCGAGCCCCTTTCCTCTATCCCCAATGCCTGGTTCTAGGGACTACAGTATGTAACTTTCAGCCAGTTTTCGCGAGTGAATGGAAATCAATTGAGTGTAGTTTCACAAGCATCCACTGGGTGGCGCCAGTCCACTAAAAATCGCCTAAAATCTAGATGTTCTGTAGTACTGTTTTAAGACCACTCGCCATTCTGTCTGGTAAACCCCCCCCCCAAAAAAAAACCCAGATTGCCTAGTTATGCTAGTTAAATGGTGCTTCCCTGTTGCAGTTTATTAATCAAACGGGTACTTTGGCTTTGCTCTCTGTATCTCAGCTAAATTCCCTAGCTAGCTAGCACAAGCCAGATGTGAGGGGACAGAAAGTAGGCAGCCAGGCTTTTCAAAGTCCGGACTGCCGTCTGCAAGTCATCCTTGCGCAGGGGCCATGCTAATATTCTCTATCATAACTTGATTTCAGGCAAACAATGCCATTTCTCCTTAATAAATGCACGAAGGCTGCCAAGAGCTTCATCCACAAGATGGAACTTCAGCTGCAGAATCGTCAACACCGTGTACGAGAACCTAGATGACCTCATACAGTGTTTCGAATCCATCAGGGCAGCGGGTTCATTTGACAACACCATGTTGAGGGAGGCATCTGGCTTTCTGAGGATGCTGCAGGATGATGACTTCCAGTTTTTTCTGCAGTTATTTCATCAAATCATGCTTCACGTTTACATACTGTACCATCAGCTGCAGAAGAAGGACACTGATGGAGTCTTCATCAAACGTGCCCTCCAGAGCTTCACAAGCAGTGTGCAGGCCATAAGGTAAGATTAAATAATATTGTGCCATCCTTCTCAATACAGAACCTTGCCATAACGAAATGTATACATGAAGTAAAGCTATATTAGTGTTGGAAATTAGCATTTTTTCTCATTTCTAAATTCTATCAGGTCCTCATATTTTCATGTACTAACAAACACTGTTGATCTGCTTGCCCTCAGGGACTCATCTCAACAGCAGCAGCAAGTAGTGACAGGAACCACAAGACCAAGGAGGGCCTTAGGAGAAGAGGAGAAGCAGAGGCTGTCTAAAGAGGTCTGTGATACCATCCTGGCTCACGCCAAAGAAAGGTTCTCCTTCACTGACCACCTTGTATGTGCCACACTACTACAAGTTTGAACAGCACTGTCATACATTTCCTGTTGAGGCTCTGAATGCCACTGTGAAGGCATATTCCATGTTGAACAAGGCAAAGCTCAAGACAGAACTATCTCTTATCTACAAGAATCCAGAATTCAAGGGCTGCTGTGGTGCACTGGCACTGTACCAGGTTCTACTGAGATACAACCTCCAGGAGACATTTTCTGAGACTGTGGCTCTGTTGAACATCCTCATAACCACTCCCATGACGACTGCTGAAGCTGAGAGGTGTTTCTCAACATTAAAGAGAATTAAGACGTTCCTGCGAAATGCAATGGGCCAGGAACATCTGAATGCACTGGCCATGCTTTCCATGGAGAGGGAACTAGTCAGGAACATGTCTGATTTCAATGAGAGGGTTCAAATCAAATCACATCAAATCAATTTTATTTGTATAGCCCAATATCACAAATTACAAATTTGCCTCAGTGGGCTTAACAGCAACACAACATCCTGTCCTTAGACCCTCTCATCGGATAAGGAAAAACTCCCTAAAAAAAACCCTTTAACAGGGAGAAAAAATAGGAAGAAACGTCAGGGAGAGCAACAGAGGAGGGATCTCTCTCCCAAGACGGACAGCGTGCAATGGATGTTGTGTTCATGCAATTTACATAATACAACATTGAAAGAGGATAACAGAATTATAATGGACATAAAATTTATGAAGAACATGATGCACAGGATGCCAAGCAGTGTCCACGTGCCAACGGAGCAGTCCAGGACCCAAGCCACGCGACCAGCATCATCATGTAATAAGAAAAACTTAGGTGAGGAGTGGAAGGGCAGGCAGCATCCAAATGGCGGCCACCATCACCACGGAGACCTGGGAGGAGAACTGACTGCACATGCATGCAAGAGAGACTCACATGACACCATTCAAACACAGAAAAAGAGAAAGGAGAAGACATCATTCAGAGAGAGAGAGAAAAGACATGTTAGAGAAGAGAACAGTTTGCAATAGTCATTAGCCATAATCAATTAAGTCATCAATTCGTCACAATCTATACTTGATAATCTCGTCGGCAGAAGAGTGGTTGGTAAATTCATTGAGACAGAAAACCAACCCGCCATCCAGTACAGGTTGTGAAGCACTCAACTTAAAGGCAACTAATTGTAAACTAAGGCAAAAAGATGAGTTTTAAGTTTGGATTTAAAGTACAACAGACTCCGATTGTCTGATGGCAGCAGGCAGTTTATTCCACAAAAATGGAGCCCGATAGGAAAAGGCCCTGCCACCAGCTGACTTCTTTTTAACTTTGGGTACACACAGGAGCCCTGTATTTTGAGTTATTGGGTTATTGATCACTTTGCTGCTTTGAAAGAGAGACGAGCAAAATTTCAATATAAGTAGTGTAGTTTAGATAGTGACACATTCTCAATCTCTGTCTCTGTCTCTCTGTCTCTGTCTCTGTTTCTGTCTCTGCCTCTCTCCGTCTCTCTCTCTCTCTCACACACACACAAAATCGGTTAAGTGTTGATGTTGATTTTTAATAGTTTTTTTTTCTCATTCAATTGCTGTTTTTCAGGCAATATGTTCATCTCTGTTCATGTTTGTTCATTTTTACAAATCTATACAAGTGGCCAGAAGATGGGTGTTCATTTTTACAAATCTATACAAGTGGCCAGAGGTTGGGTGTTCATTTTTACTTATATATACAAATTGCTGTTTCCCTTTTTACAAATTATAAGCTTCACTTTCTTCATTAGTCTTCACCAAAAGCTGTTGGTGTGAATTAGGCTGTGATGCATGTCTTTTCCATTTCAACCATGAGGTCTTTTGAAATAAGCTGTGAATGTGTAACTATCAGAATTGCTTATACCTGGTTTGACCTAGTAGCACCTCATCCTTCTGGTTTGGTCTTTGTGAAATGTGTAAAGCCAAGATGCACTGACAACACTAGGTCAAGCCTCACTTTTTCCTCTTTTGGGATTTCTTTATTCTGCTTTTGTTACAGTAAATAGCCCTCCGGTGGTATCCTTGATAAATAACAGAAATTTTAAGATGTGAAGATCCACTTCACTATTCTATTTTGTATTCTATCCTATTGCTATTGCCATTCTATTACTATTTATAGTTCATTGTTGAATGTGTGCTCATTCATTTGCACTTAAAGATAATTAAACTGCACAAAATCTTCAAAATGTTCAGGCAATCTGTTCAAATAATCAGACTTTGTATTTACTGTTTGTTTCTGTAAATACAGATTATTGTTTTTGCAGTGTTGAGGAATTTGAATATACTACCCCTTTATTACTTGCGTTTTTATAAACTATTGTGTACTTGCAGTTTATTTATGTTGTTTGTTATCATGTTTACAATCATACCATACCATTGTCACTTTTCATAGGTTAGTTATATGAATGTTCTCCCCACGCAATTTACCAGCACTAGATACTAAATATTTTCTATCTGGTAACTTAGTTATTGTGCCAGTGCTTTTGTAGGCCATTTGTAATGGGGGGGGGGGGGAAACAATACTTTCAAGAACTGTAAATAAATACTTCTAATGTGTTTGACTTATATGTAGTCCCCTTCTTTATTAATGGTAAAGCAGATATCTCTCTCCATGTTCAAAGGTATTTGAAGGTAAACTGACTGATGACAATTTATCCGTTGATGACCATAGTGGATTGATCATATTCATTGTAGAGCCAAGATTTTTTTATTTATGATGACTCCTGGAAGCAACGTTCCACAAATAGGCCTAGCATATATTATGTAGCTTATCTAGCTAAAGGGAAAATCTTTGTGTTGTGTGTTGCCATCTAGTGGTTACATGTTGTATTGCTATGTGAGTTGACCAGGAAAAAAAAGAAATTGTAACAATTGTCTAACTACCTATTAATTTACCCATTGAACGGGTCACCTTAGTCATCATCGTAACAATCCCCCCCCCCCGCCCCCGAGAAATTTGTCCGGAGCCGCCTGTTTCAAGTCCCAAGTCCTGTAGTAGTCTTATGCATCTAGGAAGTCCGCTAGCATAGGATTCATGAACGCACAGCGCCGGATCCTGAACGCGGTTCGCTCGTTCTCATAGCCTAGAGGCATGATGGGAGTAACACTACTGCGCAACTTCAGTGAGCCACATGTACCCGGAAGTAACCGGGAAGCCAGAAACTTTTCGGCGTATGCGCCAGGCGCGCAATAGGTTGTTTGAATGTGACGTCACGAACTACAGATGGAGGGTGTAACCAGGTTAAAATTAATGTTTTTATTTTATTTTGTTTGAGTATGAAATATCACCAAATCCTGTCTGTGTGCTGTTATTTGTGTTTACTACATTTTATTTTATGTCATTATTTACTTTTATGTATGTTTTACAACGACCGTCATATACATGTACTGTCGCTTTAAGAGAGAGGTCTTGTGGGTACACGGAAGAGGGAACGCGGGAGAGGCCATTTTTGTTTTGTGGGGGGAGTGTCAAGCAGCGATCGAGCCGAGCCACGCGTGTTTCTTACCGTAGGACAGTTTTGCTGGTTGAGGAGAACGTAACCTTGAGTATCCCTGTAAGAAGATACTGCAAGCTGTGGGATAAAATACTTGTTTATCCTTTCTTACATCGGAGTCCCGTGGACGGTTTCTCCTTCTAACGCACACAAGTGAAGTCCGGGCAGTGGTTGAACTTCGACCCCCACGTCCGTAAGAAACATCGCTCCCGCTGGAGGACTGGACGTTTGTCGAAGGGTTTGAAACCAAAATAAATGGCAAGGTGGGCCAAATAGAGTCCTGTGTGTCCCCCCTCCTTCCTTGATCATGATGATGAGAGACTGAGGGCCCCCCACAACACCTGGGGCCCCACCCAACTAGAACACAACGCAGAGCTAATGATGAGAGTGACGGGCGTGCAGCAGGCTGACCAGCAAAGAACACCATAGGACTGCCTCCGTTACAAGGGCATGAAGTGATTTTCTACATAGTGTAGCGAATTCGGGGGACAACGCAACCACAGGAACTGCCGCGGCCGGGAAGCGAACCCGTATCGCCCGCACCGCAGAAGGCATCGCTAACCGCTCGACTAAGGGGTCAGACCCGCGAGCCAGCGGCCAGCGTGTCTTCTTATCCATGCACGTTACAATAGGAAACACTATCACAAACTTTCGAAATGCCTATGTTTGGCGTCATTAACATTAGAAACCACAAGGAGTTTTCATTGAGTACCAAAAGTTGTTGCTCGGGGGGGGGGGGGTGCAAGAAATTGACCGAAAACGTCGGAAAAAAATGGCTTGCGAACCGTCGTCTGCGGTCGGGAGGAGCGAAGTCGGATAACGCGCTGTGTGCAGTGACCACTTCGTCAAAAAAACAAAAACAAGTCACTCTTCATAACAAGGATCATGTCCAGCATATCGTACTTCCTGTTTATACCTTTCTGTCATAATATCGTCTAAACTACGAATGGTAAGGCGCCATTTTTAGATTCGGTATCCAGTTCTACTGTAATACATCCGTGACCACAAGCCGCTGACGTTCGCCATGGCCAAAGCCATCGAGCCGTGGTCTGGGCGCCAGCAGCGTCAGCGTTTCTCAAACCTCTCCTGGAGGACCACTTGTCCTGCATGTTTTAGATCTCTCCCTGCTCCAACACAGCTGATTCAAATGATCAACTCGTTATGAGCTCCCGAAGCTGCCTAATAAAACTGATAATTTAAATCAGCTGTGTTTGGAGCAGAGAGAGATCTAAAACATGCAGGACAAGTGGTCCTCCAGAAGAGGTTTGAGAAACGCTGAGCTATTTTACATCTCGGAGTTCACCACGGACATCCGGTGTGGGTTCCATTTCTGCTCGGGTACAATATCGACTCGGGGTCTTTCGACTACATATGACATCACGGATTATGTTGCTAGCTGGCGTCGGCAAGGACAACTTTGTCACCGACTGACTCTCCCGGGCGATGGTGGGGGCTGTCCACTTGGGACTTGACTACTCTGCCATGGCTGCAGACTAGGCTGCTGACACATAAGTGCAGGCCTACCGGACAGCTGACACTGGGCTGCAGTTGAAGGATGTTGTGTTCAATGACGCCGAGGCCACACTTCTCTGTGACATCTCCATGGGTAAACCCCGGCCTATGGTGCCCACTGGCTGGCGGCAGCGGGTTTTCGACGCCATCCATGGCCTTTTACACCCAGGCGTGAAGGCGTCTACGAAGTTGGTGGGGGCCAAGTTCGTGTGGCATGGCGTCAGGAAGGATGTCAAGGACTGGGCAGGTACCTGCGTAGCGTGTCAGCGCTCCAAGGTTCACCACCACACCACCCCTGGCGCTGTTCCTGTTGCCTGGGAGGCGTTTCGACCATGTCAATGTGGACCTAGTGGGACCCCTTCCTTCCTCCCGTGGTTTCCCTCACCTCCTCACCATGGTGGAAAGGACCACCAGGTGGCCGGAGGCTATTCCATTGTCATCTACCATGTCTGCTGAGGTGGCCCGGGTGTTCATCGGGTCCTGGGTAGCCCGGTTTGGCACGCCATCTGACCTCACTTCTGACCGGGGCCCACAGTTCACACCCAAGCTCTGGACTGCAGTCGCTGAACGCCTAGGGGTGAAGTTCCACCGCACCATGCCGTACAACCCGCAGGGCAACCGTTTATGTGAGCGGTTTTATCGTTTGATGAAGGCCAGTCTTCGGGCCAGCCTCACAGACAGCAGCTGGGTCGACCGTCTCCTATTGTTCGTGCTTGGCCTGCGGACCGTCCCTAAGGAAGACTTCCAGTCCTCATCGGCTGGAACTTGGGACAGGCCCGTTCAACTGGCCCAGCCTCCTTGGCGTGGATGCCCACCTGCCCCTAACCTTCAAGAGGAGTAGTTTTGGCCGCATTATTCGTCCCCCACCGCGTTGTTTTTTTTCTCTTTTTGTTATGGTTAATTGTGGGAGGGGGGGGGTGTAGTGACCTACTTGCAGGTTAGATACTCACCATGTGCAAGAGACGGTCCCTTTAAAGACTGGGTTCAGGGGTTAGCAGGGGGAATCCTGGGTAGACATGAGGCTGTGGTTTTGATGATTAAAAATTGTTTACTTAAATTTTGTTGGAGGAAATTAACGACCCTACGGCTGTGTGGTCAAAAGCAGACGTGGTCTCGTCTCCTTTCTTTCATCCTTCACAACCATATTTCAGCTTAGGTCATTATTAAAAGAAATTCACACTGCCGAGCCAACACGGCCCAAAATGTGTGCTGGTGAAACCATTTGAAGCGTAAATCTCCAGAAATAAAGATGCAGTGTGGATGCATTATTCGGCGGGGTGGTATCCCGCGTGGTGCATGCAATTCTCGGCGGGGAGGCAGAATTCGGCAGGACACCACCTTATGGCCTGTCAGATAAATCACTTTGATTGGCTGAGGTGCAGGAACCACGTGATTTAAATAACTGCGTGTGATTGGGCTGGGGCCTCCTTGCTCCGGCTAAACCAGTACCGTAAAAACTGGAGAAGTTGCGCCCGTATCTAAAAACGATCCGTTGACAACGTTATAAAAAAATTTTTCAATAATTTTTCAGAAATGGGTCGCGGTCTCGATACAGCCATTGCTCGAGCTGGACCCGAACCACCGTCCGCTAATTAGTGAACCCTGAATTAGTCCGTCCTCAGTTTATTGTGCAGTGAACTGGCGACACGGTCACTTCGGACAATGTGTACACGTAACTGGCCTCAACAGTGATCCCCCACGGCAATGGCGAAGACGACAAATTGCAGTACAGCCTGCTAAAATTTCGGTTGTAATTTCAATGACAGCGAGACAATTCGATTCTGAGTCAGATCTGCTCTTTACTTGTACACTGTGAACTGTCTTGTTGGGAATTCATGCACTGATCCAGGATCTGAGCATGTTTCAATGTTTTGTCGCGTTTTAGATTGGGCATGCGCACACCAGACAGTAATCCAGGTCTGTTGACAAATACTGGGGGAGGGACCATTACGCCGTAAGTAGATCTTTGTTCCGACTGTAATATACGTGTTAATAATTGAATTCTGTGCGTGAAATGTAGTTAACAAAATATCACTTGAAAATATATCTGCCAGTCTGGGCATGCATTTCATCTGGAGAGTAAGGCAAAGGGAAACGCTTTGTTGAACATCTGCAGAAACCGCTGGGGCCCGAGTAGCATTGTATAGGATACTGTAGCAGTAGCCTGCCCAGTTTAAACGAGCTGGCTGCTGCAGTGAAACAGCCAACATCTTAACTTGGCTACACTGTGTGATATAGTCCTCATTTCAGGCCCCACTGTCGGGAGAATCCTTGCGGTGATCACCGCCAAAGCTCTACGAACGACCATTTATTTATAGACCTCCTCCCTCGCTTTTCAAACTTGTCAACTTTTTTTTTCATAGTCTGGCTCCGGAGTGAGTGAAGGCGGTCTCCTCATTCAAGACTCTTGGTGAAAAAAAATGAAGAGGTTAGTGGGATGCACATAAACGCAACTGTAATTTATTAAAAGGAATACATTCATCAAGAAGCCGAATATTAACCTAAGCTACTGACTCATTGCCGGTTTCCTCGAAGCTAACTTGATAAATCCCCCTGATGTCTTTGGTATGTAGTCAACAGAAGAGCCCTGACCCAGATGGCTCCATTCCTGTCAATGAGGAAGGTAAAAAAAAAAAAACACCACAAAGTCAAATTGATGATAGTTTTTGCACATTCTTGTTATATTGAAAGTGTTGTTATATGTGTGAGCTGGGGTGGTTCAGACATCTGTTAAGGATGCATACCTAGTATACTCCCTGTTGGGGGTATACCAGGCTTGCAGGGGCTGTCCCAGGGCATGCTGGAGGGAGCACCTGGGAGTCCTTCGTGAGGAGCTGGAGGATGATTCTTTCAAAAGACGAAACTGGGCAGCTCTGTTTTCTCTGTTGCCACTGTGACCCTGACTGGAGAAGCAGGAAGAAGATGGATGGATGGATAGATGGGTGAATGTATAGATGAATGGATGAAAGGCTTATGTGCAGTGTTTCAATTTAAAATTATTTAAAATTCATCAAACATGCTTTAAACAAAGAAGGGTAAAGTTAATTATTTTTGTTTTTGTGCTTTCTTAGGGTCAGTAGCCACTGCAGAGGACCCCGCAGCTATTGCCACCATTCAGTCTGCTTCTACTTTCTCCGATCAGCCAATAAAATATCTCTTTAAGACAGAAGGTGCAGGTGGCCAGGTAGGCAAAATCAGGCCAGTTAACTTTTTTCCAGCCTCCAAACTACAGTTCCTCATGTTGAGATCGAAACACAAAACACACAAAAACTTGAACCAATGCCATATATGCATGACATTCTGTGCAAGAACTAGTTGATGCAGTGTAATTTTTAAACTCGGGTGTGAAAACACTATTTGCCAATTCATATCACAACTGCGGTATGTGTCGGTAAACTGCTGGTATAGTATTGTTTCTGTGAGGTGTAGTCTCAATAAGCAATGCATTGTTTTGTGACCCAGGTGACCTACAGGGTGATCCAAGTCTCAGATGGTCAGTTGGAAGGTCAGACGGATGGAGCTGCAGCAGTCAGCCTGGTCACTGGGTTCCCAGCAGCGACACAGTCTGTGACACAAGTGAGCATAAGACTGATAAAAGCAATTTGTCAACTGAATTCGGATTCAGTCTGCAAAGGTCTGAGATACAAATGCTGCAGACTTCCTGCAAACTGAATTTAAGCAACTGTTCATCTTCTGTTTAGTCTGCCACACATACAGAAGAACTCGACAAGTTTCAATATTTATCATAAACGATGGGGTTATTCATTTAAACATGCCAATTGATTTCTTAGCATTTTCTTGGCATCTTTTTTGTGTCATGTGAGTCTCCCTTGTGTGCACGTGCAGTCGGTTCTCCTCCCAGGTCTCTGTGGTTGCCACTTGGACGCTGCCTGGCATTCCCCTCGTCACATTTTCTTTTTTTATCTTATAAATCCATTTTTTTTTTTTTACATGATGATGCTGGTCACGTAGCTTGGGTCCTGGACTGTTCTGGTGCCGCCTGGACACTGCTTGGCACCCTGCACATCGTATTCTTCATAAATTTTATAAGTCCATTATAATTGTGTTTACCCTCTTTTAATGTTGTATTGTGTAAACGCAACATCCATTGCACATTGTCTGTCTTGGGAGAGAGATCCCTCCTTTGTTGCTCTCCCTGAGGTTTCTTCCTATTTTTTCTCCCTGTTAAAGGGTTTTTTTTTGTAGGGAGTTGTTCCTTATCCGATGAGAGGGTCTAAGGACCGGATGTTGTGTTGCTGTTAAGCCCACTGAGGCAAATTTGTAATTTGTGATATCGGGCTACAAAAATAAAATTGACTTGACTTGACTTAAACTAGGAGGCACCCACAGACTAATATGTCTCTTGCGTTCAGGCTGTGTTCTCTCAGTCGGAGGGATTGGAGGGAGAGAGCACAGACACACAATACACCTACTACCCCGCCACCATTGCTGATGCCACAACAGGCACCATGGTTACCACTGTACAGGCATCTGACACACTGCTAGGACAGACCACTCCTACAGGTGAGGAAAAGCAAGGGGCGTAACATTATAAAAAAAAGTATTGATGCATGCTCAATAATCCAGGTAAGAAAATCAAAGAAAGTTGAATCAGTTCATATGCAAATAAGGGCATGACCATTAACTAGAGTTACAATGGCAATGTGTACTATTCACAGAAGATTTGGGAATGTTTGCAATCACAGCATTGTAAGATGGGCGACAGAACTATCTACAGGCCAGTGGCCAGTCTTTCAAGGATGAGGATGTGCACATCCTTGATAGGGAGGAACGCTGGTTTGTGAAGAGGGAACGACCATCCCTGAGCTGAGGAGGGCGAAGAGACATCTCTCACCATCTTGCAGTGCTGTGATTGCAAACATTCCCAAATCCTCTGTGAATAGTACACACGGCCATTGTAACTCTAAATAATGATCACACCCATATTTGCACATGAAACTGGTCGTTGGTTTCGGTTGTTGTGCAACTGTATGGTTTATAAGGGTGGGGATACCTGCAGTCAGTTTAGACTGAAGAGGTCACTTAGATGAGTGATGAAACGTTATTTGTCAATAAACGTTGTATCCAGATGAACTGATTCAACTTTCTTTGATTATCAAAAATTAGATAAATTTTCTCTTGTATTTTTATTTGATAAAGCCTTGACTGGGTTTGTGAAATTATAGTAATGAATGTAGAAATTATAATAGTGGCGACGTACTTAACGAGGAAACAGAATTAACCAAAAGAAGCTTTAAAAAAAACCTTGGACAAGAAGTGTGTGTTTTGGAAGTAGCTGGAGTGTTTGTGTTTTTTTTTCTTTGTCATGAGTGATGCCTTCATATTACGTCACTTATCATTTCTAGGTTTCACTTCTTCACATCACACATAGTTGCTGGTGTTTTCCACAGACTTGGACCTTCACTGTGGTAGGGGGTGGGGGGAGGATGCTCAGATGGGGTGTGTGTGGAATTTATGTTCTTCAACTACAATTAAAGGCCATCAAGTATGGCTGAAATCAAATCATTTGCAACTATTACACTGGGGTTAAAAGCTTTGCTGAAGCTTTTTTTTGGGGGGGGGGGCTTTTTCCCCCTCTTTTTCTCCCCAATTGTATCTGGCCAATTACCCCACTCTTCCGAGCCATCGCGGTTGCTGCTCCACACCCTCTGCCGAGCTGGGGAGGGCTGCAGACTGCAGACTATCACGTGTCTCCTCCGATTCATGTGGAGTCACCAGCCGCTTCTTTTCACCTGAGAGTGACAAGTTTTGCCAGGGGGCTGTAGCGCATGGGAGGATCACGCTACCCCCCCCCCCCCGAACAGGTGCCCTGACTGACCAGAGGAGGTGCTATTGCAGCAACTAGGGCACATACCCACATCCGGCTTCCCACCCACGGACACGGGCATTTGTGTCTGTAGGGACACCCGACCAAGCCAGAGGCAACACGGGGATTCGAACCGATGATTCCTGTGCTGGCAGGCAACGGAATAGGCCGCCACACCACCCGAACACCCCTGCTAAAGCATTTTAATCCGGTTAACCTAAGACTTAAACAGGAGCGAGGAGGGTTACACTGACCTAAACATGAAGAAATAGAGCCATGAACCGAACCATGAAATGACCTCTTAAATTATCACCTTGTCAGAGACAACGCAGTAAATACTATTAACATTCTTGCAGACTGCTATGAGATTGTTGTGATAAAATGTTATGCTCATTATGTTTCTCCTGAATTGATATTCTCTTTTTATTCTACAGGGCAGCTATATGTGATGATGTCACCCCAGGAAGTTTTGACAGGCGCTAGTCAGAGGACAATAGCACCACGCACACAGCCATACATAGCGTAATGTTATATTATGATATAGTATTCATTAAGACGGAAATACTAAATGTGAAAATATGAGCCTTTTTTTTCGGAAAACAAGTAGTACAAATTAAGTAGCTTAATGTTTTGAAATATAACATCCTTATTCATCTTGTTCCTGTAGGAAACAAGAGGCTCCTCGGGCTTCCAGAGATGAGAAAAGGCGAGCCCAGCATAATGAAGGTTAGAACTCAAAAGCTCAAGAGCCTCAAAGGGGCTCAAATCTAATTCAACAAAACACGTCCCCACATCTCCAGTTTTTAGAGCCTGAAATAAGAATTTATGTGTCTCATAGTTGAACGCCGACGCAGAGACAAGATCAATAACTGGATTGTGCAGCTTTCAAAGGCCATCCCAGACTGTAATGTAGATTACACTAAAACAGGTCAGGTGAGTATAATTTAGTCTCTGTCAACCAACTAACGACAGGCTTCAGGTTTGGGTACAGTCCCTGGGCAATATCTCGCAAATTAGATGAATGGAAACTCCTTGAATTGACAATCATTACCGTTAAATTCCTCCAGAAGAAGAGTATTTTAAAAAAAGAAAGAAGGTAATTTGGTAACACTTTCTATGAAGCTTGCCTCTATAACGCCCTATAAGCTTCTATAACGCCCTATACGTGTAGCTATAAGTCATTGTAAGATTCATTATAACCATGTATACGCCCTCACAACACCTCACAACCACCTTTATGATACATTGTCAATTTAAAACGGATTTATGCATTCTAAATATGTCATCATTAGCCTGTTTATCTGTCAGATGTCATCATCATAGCGAACTTGTTTTGCTGAACTTTTGTAGAGATGCATAATGAGACTTCAGTGCTAGTTCACAGTCTTCAACCATAGCCATTAAGTCATTGTAATACACATAATGGGAAAGTATGGGCATTATAGATGCAATACATGCTTATAGTGCATTATAGATGCTTATAGGGCGTTATAGATGCAAGATTCATAGAAAGTGTTTGCAAGCTTCATAGAAAGTGTTACCAGTAATTTTTTTTTTCCAGGAGGGGATTGACAAGTATTTATTCTTTATCTAACCTTAAGAATTGTCTCGTTTGGACAGAGTAAAGGAGGGATCTTGTCCAAAGCCTGTGATTACATAAAGGAACTACGACAGAAGAACCTGAAGCTAGGGGAAGATATTGGCACTCTTGACCGGCTCAGGGTTGACAACCAGCTCCTTAGGCAGGAGGTATAGTCAGATGTTTATCACCTTTGACTAGTGTTCAAACACAAATGATGAAATCATGCTAACGCTGTATTTTTGTCATCATGCTCAACCAGGTAGAAGACTGGAAGTCAAAGAACCAGATCCTGAGGAACCTACTGAGACAACATGGCATTGTGGGATCGTCTGGCACAGACCCCCAGTGAGTTTTATTGACAGTGGGGTTTGACAGCAACCATATCAAGGCGAACATAATACTTCAAATGCTTTCAAATATGTTGTATGCAATTGATTGAGTGTGCATGAAATAGGGGCAAATAGCAAAATAATCCCTTGAAAATTTAAATCCAAATATCAAAGAAAGTTGAATCAGTTCATCTGGACACAACATTTATTGAGAGAGAAACGTTTCATAACTCATCTAAGTGACCTCTTCAGTCTCAACTGACTGCAGGTATCCCCACCCTTATAAACAATACAGTGGCATAATGACCGAAACCAACGACCAGTTTCATATACAAATAGGCGTGATCATTAACTAGAGTTTCAATGGCCATATGTACTATTCGCAGAGGATTTGGGAACTGGGAATGTTTGCAATCACAGCATTGTAAGATGGTGACAGATGTACTCTA
Source organism: Lampris incognitus (assembly GCF_029633865.1). Classification (NCBI taxonomy): domain Eukaryota; kingdom Metazoa; phylum Chordata; class Actinopteri; order Lampriformes; family Lampridae; genus Lampris; species Lampris incognitus. The sequence continues at coordinate 19,671,920 of NC_079217.1, read as the reverse complement.
TGTCCCCCCGTGGTTCAGGGATGGTCATTCCCTCTTCACATAGATGGCCTCTTTGACTCCCCGTTCAAACGAGCATTCCTCCCTGTCAAGAATGTGCACATCCTCATCTTTGGCCACTGGCCGGTAGATGGGTGTAGACTGTGGAGTCCTGGCCTGTGCTATTGAGCTATACAAATAAAATTGACTTGACTTGACTTGTGCCATCTTCTTGGCCAGCGTCTGTTTGGTTTCCCCAATGTGCAAGTCATGGCAATCCTCCCGGCATTTAACAACGTACACTATATTGCCCTGTTTATGCCGGGGGACCCGGTCCTTGGAGTGGACCAATTTCTGGTGCCGCATGTTTTGGGGTTTGAAAGCAACTGAGATCCAAATACTTTGCTGAATTAGACAATTGCACATTTCTTCCAAAGATTTTGAAAGTGCAAATTTTCCCTGATCGAGTAACCCTAACGTTTGACTTAAACTAGCTAAAAAAGTGATCAACTTTTTTTTTTTCAAAAGTCAACATTTTTTTTTGTTGAAGCCCTAATTGAATGCCTCATTCAATGAACATATTATGAGTGTTCCATTAACATTCAACAAGCTCTTATATGAACAATTTTTCCTGTAAATGTTTTTTTCTTAACCTTTTCAAATGCTGTGCTTTGCTGTATTAAATGCAGTCATTTTGAAGTCTCCAACATATTTTATTTACTCTTTGACTTTGTTAATTTTTATTACTTTCCTTTTGACCAGATGATGCAAGATATTTCATCCAGTAATATTTTGCTTTGTATTTTTGTATGTCTTTCCATTAAGCCTAACTGGAGACAAGTACATTTGCATTGCAACAATGTAACTAACTAACTAAATGAAACAAAGTTCATAAGCATTGTATTGTAGGTAGCCAATGTATGTCTTTATAAAAATAAAGAGTGGGAAAAAAATAAATCGTCAGTGCTATAAAAATTGTTTTGATATTGGTCCTGCTAAACTCGTGAAATTGAAAATGCAGGTAAATTTTTTTCTTGATTTTTATAATTGACTTCCGGCCTATAGTATTTATAATTTAGAATGTGGATACAGTTACTATGTTTGTTGTGGAAAAAAAACAACTTTTACCTCCCCATAAATCCATCCATCCATTATCCAAACTGCTTATTCTGCTCTCAGGGTCGCGGGGATGCTGGAGCCTATTCCATCATTTAACTTGAAAATATTATCAGTTGCAGGCTGCATTTTTTTTGGGCTTGTTTTGCTTTTTTTTAGGTTTGCTTATGCTTGGCTGTACATCGAAGCAGAGTGAGTCTATTGTAAATGGAAAATAAGTGGTCAAACATCCTCATGTGCTGTTCAAGTCTACTTACTGCACTAAAGCCCAGTACCCTTATAGAGTTTGCATCTCCCCAATTGCTTCAAACTGCATTGTGTGCAAAGCCAGGAGGTCCCTTTACAAAGTGAATGAATTGTTTGGGTTCTCTGTTAGTTCATACTTCAGAGGTTAGTACAGTGAGATAATATGTAAGAATTTATGGTGATTAACTGTTATCTCGCTGGTTACTACAGTAAATAGACAATTATGAATATCTACTAAATTATATCTAATAAAATCTGATGAAATCATACCAAAGTAACTCTCTACTGGCGCTGTTTAGCACAGGCAGTGCAGAATGACCCTAGACATTGTAGAGTAACCCCCAAAACATCCGTTTATATACTATATATATATAATATATATATACAGTGCATCCGGAAAGTATTCACACCCCTTCACTTTCCCCACATTTTGTTATGTTACAGCCTTATTCCGAAATGGATTAAATCCCTTTGTTTCTCATCAATCTACATACAATACCCCATAATGACAAAGCGAAAAAGGTTTTGTAGACATTTTTGCAAATTTATTAAAAATAAAAAACGGAAATATTGCATGTACATAAGTATTCACACCTTTTACTCAGTACTTGGTTGAGGCACCCTTGGCAGCGATTACAGCCTCAAGTCTTCTTGGGGATGAAGCTACAAGCTTGGTACACCTATATTTGGGGTATTTCTCCCATTCTTCTCTGCAGATACTCTCGAGCTCTGTAAGGTTAGATGGGGAGTGTCGCTGCACAGCTATTTTCAGGTCTTTCCAGAGATGTTCAATTGGGTTCAAGTCTGGGCTCTGGCTGGGCCACTCAAGGACATTCACAGACTTGTCCCGAAGCCACTCCTTCGTTGTTTTGGCTATGTGCTTAGGGTCGTTGCCGTGTTGAAAGGTAAACCTTCGCCCCAGTCTGAGGTCCTGAGCACTTTGGAGCAGGTTTTCATCAAGGATATCTCTGTACTTTGCTCCATCCATCTTTCCCTTGATCCTGACTAGTCTCCCAGTTCCTGCCGCTGAAAAACATCCCCACAGCATGATGCTGCCACCACCATGCTTCACTGTAGGAATGGTATTAGCGAGGTGATGAGAGGTGCCTGGTTTCCTCCAGACGTGACATTTGGCATTCAGGCCAAAGAGTTCAATCTTGGTTTCATCAGACCAGAGAATCTTGTTTCTCATGGTCTGAGAGTCCTTTAGGTGCTTTCTGGCAAACTCCAAGCGGGCTGTCATGTGCATTTTACTGAGCAGAGGCTTCCATCTGGCCACTCTACCATAAAGGCCTGATTGATGGAGTGCTGCAGAGATGGTTGTCTCTATGGGAGGTTCTCCTATCTCCACAGAGGAACGCTTGAGCTCTGTCAGAGTGACCATCGGGTTCTTGGTCACCTCCCTGACCAAGGCCCTTCCCCCCCCCGATTGCTCAGTTTGGCTGGGCGGCCAGCTCTAGGAAGAGTCCTGGTGGATCCAAACTTCTTCCATTTACGAATGATGGAGACCACTGTGCTCTTCGGGACTTTCAAAGCTGTAGAAAATTTTTTGTACCCTTCCCCAGATCTGTGCCTCGATAAAATCCTGTCTCAGAGGTCCACGGACAATTCCTTTGACTGCATGGCTTGGTTTCTGCTCTGACATGCACTGTCAACAGTGGGACCTTATATAGACAGGTGTGTGCCTTTCCAAATCATGTCCAATCAATTGAATTTACTAGAGGTGGACTCCAATCAAGATGTAGAAATATCTCAAGGTTACATTTCACGTACTCCAAAATGGCTGAGAGGGTTATTGCATTGTGACATCATCCACAATAGCTCGCTGGAAAAAAGAAAAACGATGGAGGTGCATTCCCCGTGCCAATCCCGGACAATATGACCCCCTGTGGTCATATGTCCTCCCACCGACCCCGTATTGGCACGCCCACCGGAAGCGCTATTCCTCTTTCCATCTCCAACTAAATGAGATCGGTCGATGGCTGTTTCTCTCTCGCTGGGACTAAGAGGAAAACTGCAAATACGCAAGTAATCTAGTGATCTACTGGTATATTAGATACTAACTTATAGTTAGCTTACCTTTTATCGCCAAGATGTTCGTTAATCCGGTCGATGTGGCCGGATTCTACGCTTGGTGCGGGTGTGTTAAACCGGCGACGCTCCAATGGGACCCCCATCCGGACTGTGTCTCCCATATCCCGCATGTTCACTGCACGGGCTACTTGAGGGATGTAGACCGTAATGAGATCGACTGCAATTTCTGTAAAACCATCAGAGGATCGGGGCGCCAAAGGTGGGCTGCCCTGTACCGTCAAAGATGGGTACTTGCAGATCCCTTCGCACCTGCTAACGAGGCGGCTAGCATGGTGCTACCTAGCTATAGCCATGGGGCGGAGGCTAGCAACATCTCTCCGATGCTTCCTAGCTACAGTCACGGGACGGCGGCTAGCATTAGCATCCCTCCGGAGCCAGAGGCTATCCCACCATCCGGGATAGTTAGAGAGGACTGGATCAATGAGATCCTATCTCTCCCTGGTGAATCCGTGGCATGTTATTCGGCGGGCGCGGAACCCGAGGATTCACTGCCTGAGGAAGTAGACGATCAGGGCGTGGAAGACGACCAGCCAAGTTCGTCTCAACCAAACAAAGATGGCGACGCCATGCAACGTGGGTCCGAAACATTCCTCGCCAGTTTCCGCGATCTGTTCGCGCGAGCGGTCAAGTCTGCCGACATCGTTACCGAGCCGGGCAATCCTCAAGATCCGGTGGTAGCCGATTTTCCACGAATGGCAGAGAGAGTCAGGGACTCCACTCTACCGCCTTATCCTCACATCGAACGAGCGTTTAAGCGGGCGGAGGCGGATCCGCTTCTTAAATCGTCCTCAAAGTTCAGTCAGAAGGGGGTTGACGTCTTAGCAGTCGAGGTTAGGAACCTCAACTACAAAGACTGGAAAATTCCGCAACCAGAGAGGGACGTTTTATCGTTCAACCTTAACATCAAAGTGGGGTCTCGCGATACTCCCAAACACCCTTCGCAGTGGGGCCAACAGGTGGATCGTTACGCGTGTGATGCATGGCACGCCAGTACACGCGCAGCTGGACTCGTCTCAACGGCTGGGATGATAACGGCGTACATGCGCAAGCTCTGCAGCCTATCAAACGTCGAGCAAAGCAAAGCCGCCATCGCTACAGCAGGTATCGACGGGGCCGAGTTCGGTGACGTAGTGGCCAGCGAAGCAGGTTGTGAGTACATCTTGGAAATGGAACGCACAGCTGACTCCCTGGGATCGCTGCTGTATTCCATCGCTCTAGAGTGCGGTTCTAGCGCAGCTGCCTCCACCCTTTCGCGCAGACGTCTCTGGCTAGAGACAGCCGGGGTAAAAGAGGATTCTGCAAGGAGTGGATGGCCCACTCCTGCGCAGGGAACCAGGGCCTGTTTGGAACGACCCCGGACATTATCAGCAAATACAAGGCCGCCCAGGCCGAGCGCGAAACCTTGCACAAGGAGCTTCTCCCGATGATGAAGAACCCGCCTACCCCTAAGCCCGCGGTGGGCACAGGGCAGGGGGACAAGCCTGCGCGCAAGCAGAAATGGAGAGAGACTTATCCAAAAAGAGGTGGTAAAGTGGGGCGCGGGCGTGGACAGGGCTCACGTCCAAACTCCCAGTCTTCCACAGATCCAGCGGCCAAGCCGGACAGAACATACACTTCCAAGAAGGGAGCTGCCAAGTGACGTGTTTCGGCAGGATGTTACGACCCACACCAACAGACTGATTCCAGAGCCGTCTCCGGCGATATAGACGCTTGTTCAGGGGACACAGCGTGCGCAGGGCTAAACACTGCGCCTTTTATTTTGGTTTCTGATGCACAGTCTACTTGTTCTATTCCAAAGGTTGTGAATGTGAATAAAAGTTTTTATGTTGGTGATGATGGTGATTGCGTTTTAAAAGGTTTGAAACGCAAGTCTGATTGTCTGTCTGAATCTTTAGGTAAAGATGATGATAACAATGTAATAACATCCCTGCTGGAAATATTGGATAATAATGACATGAGCGCAAATGAGCCCCTGGGAGGGGACTATGATGCGACAATGTTTAGTGTCTCTGATGGGTCAAATGGTAATTTGGAAAGGTTCAAAACGCCAATTCCCCCATCTGGGTCTCCTTTACAAGGACGAAGCCCCCCCCCCCCCCATGGATGCACGGCATGGCGGGCGGGGCTTCCCCAGACCCTTTACGCGCAACTTACGCGCGCTACCTGAACAGCAAGGTACAGGAGGCAACGAGACCTCTGTCACGCATGTTACACAGGTGGAAGGAATTGGTCCCGTCGGCTTCTGTTTTGGATCAGATAGCCCACGGACACCAAATCCTTTTCGAGAACGGTATTGTACCCCCGTACTTGGGAATAGTGCATACGGAACCGGGGTCGGTGGCCGAAGCACAAATCCTAGACAACGAACTCACAGAGTTACTCTTGAAAGGGGCAATCACGGTGGTTCCTCCCCTAGAAAGAGAAGACGGGTTTTACAGCCGTTACTTTCTGGTCCCGAAGAAGGATGGGGGCATGCGCCCAATCCTAGATTTGAAACCCTTCAACAAGTACGTAGAGAAGGTCAGTTTCAAAATGCTACGCACACCGGTTCTGCTGTCAATGGTAACACAGTCCGATTGGCTAACTTCGGTCGACCTAAAAGATGCTTTCTATCATTGTCCGATTGCGGAAAGACACAGAAAGCATCTTCGGTTCTGTTACCGGGGTCAGTCTTGCCTCCCGTTCGGATATCGCCTCTCTCCTCTGACATTCACAAGGTGTTTGAAAGCAGCGCTCTGAGTGTTGATGCGCAAAGGTATGCGCTTGGCATGGTTCCTAGACGACCTGTTGGTGTTGGCCCGGTCGCCGGAACAAGCAATACTCCATACTCAGGAGTTGATGGAATTCATGGAGTACATGGGTTTCACTATCAACATAAAGAAGAGCGCGCCATGGCCTCCGTGCCAGGCAACGTATCTGGGACTGAGTTTGGATACGGTATCCATGCGCGCAACCCTTACGCAAGAGAGATGGCATTCCACCAGGACCACGTTAGCACATTTTGTCCCGGGGACATATGTCACTTATCGGATGATCAGGAGGCTGCTGGGCCTTCTGGCATCGGCTCACCAAGTTGTTCCTTTAGGTCTGTTGTTCATGAGGAGACTGCAATTGTGGTTCGCAGTTCACTTCTTGAAATACGGCAACGAACGCCGGTACAACAACCATCTTATCCTGGTCCCGCGCATAGTAGCGCAGGACCTAGACCACTGGAACAGAGACTGCGTGGACATGTCTGGGGTCCCTATGGGCCCCAGGGGACCCGAGGTAACGATTTATACGGATGCGTCCCTCTCGGGTTGGGGGGCCATCCTTGGCTACAAAACAGCGCGAGGAGTGTGGCCGTCTGGGGAGAAGGTCCACATCAACGCGCACGAGACGGAGACGATTTGGCTGGCTATCCAGCATTTCGCTCAGGATCTCGTAGGCCGTCACATACTGATAATGACAGACAGCATGACGGCCAAGGCCTACATCAACCGCCAAGGCGGTATGAAGTCCAAGCGTTGCAGAGAGTTGGCCATGCAAATTTGGATTTGGGTCAACAGCAACGCACTATCAATCAGGGCGCTTCATGTTCCTGGGAAGGACAACGAAGCAGCGGACATCCTCTCGAGAGGCGGCCCGCATGCGGACAATTGGAGCCTCAACCCAGCCATAGTGGCTATGATCTGGGAGAGGTTCGGGGTAGCTCAAGTGGATCTGTTCGCATCGAAACTTAATTACAAGTGCCCTCGTTGGTACTCGATGCTCCCGTCCGACCTAGCGCCGTTGGGGGTCAACGCGCTTGGACTAGATCCATGGCCCGAGGAGATGCTTTACGCATTCCCCCCGCGCAGGTGCCTCCTAGACCTGGTGGTCAAGTTCGAGCGCACAGGGGGTCGGTTAGTTCTCGTGGCCCCGTACGAACCGAGCACCCCGTGGTTTCCGCGAATAGTGCCCTGGATAGTAGGCGAGCGGTTCGACGTCCCGGAGTGGGCGGACACGCTCACGCAAGCAGGAGGGCTGCTACGGGAGGGCCCCTGGATAGAAGGCTCCCGATTAGCGGCGTGGATGCTTACAAAGCCAGGCTCTTAGCTATGGGACTTAGTGCGCAAGTGATTCGTGTCATCTTAGCGGCGTGTAAAGACTCCACGTATTCCAGGTACCAGGGGTACTGGAATCGATTTGACCAATTTTGCGCTGAACGCGACATGGACCCTTTGTCAGTAGGGATTGGCCCTATACTGACTTTTGTGGAGGTCTGTAGGAGTGATAGACTATGGTCTTTCTCCTCGGTCAAAGTCTGTGTATCGGCTCTCACGTTCTTCCGGGGGGAATGTGGGGTACTTGGGATTTAGTAGCCCCCCATCTATTTTTTATTTTATATACTTACCTTCATTGACCACTCACTACTAGTAAAGAGGAGAATTGTCTGCTGTGTTGTTGTGATAGCCGGTTCTCGCCACAGGAGGGCACTGCAGGTTAATTGCTTCTAGCCTGTGTGACGTAGTGCTGGCTCCCGCGGTGCACTCTGGGGCATTCGGGTAGAGTCGTCAGATGAGTGTTGCCGTTCGTATAGTGAGCCGTGCTCTGAAAACGTGTCCTCTGTAATGTCTATTTGACAGATGGAGTAAAACAACAAAAACACCAGCCCTTGTAAGTGTCATTCTTATCAAGTGTGCTACAAATATTGGTGCCGAAACCCGGGATCAGCGCCATTGCCACCATTGTCAGGAGAAGAAGTGGGGAGCGGAGTGAGAACACGTGACCAACAATGGAACTGGAGCTTGAGCAACTGCAAGACAGGCTGAGTGAGACCCTCCTGCAGTTAGGGCTGGACCAGTTAAAAGAGGTGTGTGTTATTGCTAAAGTCCCCACTGAAAACCAGACAAAGAGGCATGCGCTGATCAGACTTATTAGTGAAACTGTGGATGAAGCAATTGAGAAGGAGGATGAAGAGGTAGCACGTCAGTTTCTGTCCAGACTAGTGGACCTCTCTAGTGAAATGAAGCAGAGAGGGGCGGAGTCACATACTGGTGCAGGTGCAGACAGTACTAACAAGGATGCTGCTGAATTGGCAAGCTTACATGAACAATATCAGGCCTTACAGTCCAGCTTTACTGCATCCACAAAAGCGCTTGAGGAAGAGATATCACGCCTCAGTGAAAAACTAAGTCTTAAAGAACCCAGTAGACCTAGTCAACCTTCAAACCCAATCCCGTCAGTAATCCAACCCCCTGAAGTGACCATACGCAGAGACTTTAAGATAAATGGCCAAATAGGAGAACGGGGGCAGATAGACAAGTTGTCTTATATAAATCTTACGCATCAGATTGATATGGGGGTGAGAAAAGGCCACAGCGAGTTGGAGATAATAGAGGCTGTAATCCGAGCCATCAGCCCTGGGCTGACTCTCCGTGACTTGTTAGAGATCAAAACTGAACTCACACTCCCTCAGCTGAGGACCATTCTGAAAGGCCATTTCAAAGAGGATAGCTCTGTGGACCTATATCACCGACTAATCAACATCACACAGGACAGTCAGGAGTCACCACAGAACTTCCTGTTCTGAGCCATAGCATGTAAAGAGAGACTCTTAGCAGCAGCGAGAGAGCCTGGCTCTGATGAACAATACAGCCCTGAACTGATACAGAAGAAGTTCGTAAGAGCTGTGGGAACTGGGCTAGTGAATGACCAGGTAAAATATCAGCTCAAGAGCTATCTCGATGATCAAGCAACTACTGATGATGTTCTCATTGTTAAGATGATAGAGGCCGCAAGTTTCGAGTCTGAGAGACAGCGGAAATTCAAGAAGAGCTCCCACAGTAAGGAAACCAGAGTGCGGGAAGTGCGAGCTGAGGCACATCAGTATCTAGAAGCGGAAGCTGCAGTGGTCGGGGGTCAGGAGTCGTCGCCATCAACATCCGCGAGTGTGAAAGCCCTTAAGACACAGGCAGGGAACCAAAAGGAGTCTGCGTTCTACGAGATAATCCAACAGCTGAAAGGAGAAATGGAACAGATGAGAAAAGCCATGAACCACTCCTCTGGCCAAAGACCTTCTCGTCAGCAGCAGCCTGTGAGGAAGCGCGGATGCAAAGCCTGTCAAGACAGTGAAAGGGGCGACCAGTGCAACCACTGTTTCAAATGCGGACAGCGTGGCCATCTTTCAAGAGGGTGTAGAGCTCAGAGGCCTGAAAAATCGGAGCAGGTAGACACATCTAGCTGTACTGTCACCAGCAAGCTCATCGACGACAGTATTCAGCTACTAGAAGCCAGAGTGTCTGCCCGACAGCGAGACGAGGCAGGGCGGGAACAGCAAGCACCCACAGTGAGTCATATCTCCTCAAAACGCCAGTCACAGCTGCTGAACCTAATTGGAAAGAAATACATGATAAACTGTTACATTGATGGTGTAGCCACACAGGCATTGTGGGATACCGGGTCGCAGGTCTGCCTAATCAGTGAAGAATGGAGGAGAAAACATCTCCCACACACCAAGGTGAGAAGCACAGAAGAGATCCTTGGCCCTGGCACCCTTACTGGTAAAGCAGCAAACCAGACAACCATTCCTTTCTCTGGATGGGTGGAAGTGACTGTCCAGTTAGCACCGAATAGCACCACTCAGACCCCACCAATGGAACTCACTGTGCCAATACTAGTAACCACACACCAGGGCACCGCAGAAGAACCGATCATCGGTTACAATGTAATTGAACACCTGTTAGAGTCTGGAGCTGGACAGCCATCAAGTGTAATCACAAAGGCACTAAGCATTGCGTTCGCGGTTGACTACAAGAAGGCTGAAGTCCTCGTGAAGCTGATAAAGAGCCGAGATGATATGGAAGGTGAGGGGATGGTTAAAGTGGGCCGAGAAAGCATGACTATTCCGGCGGGCCAGACAAAGACTGTTAAGTGTGGTGTTAGAGCAGGGCCCCTCCAAGCAGACCAGAACGTCCTCTTTGAGCCTAATGTGAACCCAAAGTGGCCAGAGGGCCTGAAGGTGGATGAAAACATTGTATGTTTACAGAAGGGAACCTGGTCACGCATCGCTGTCCCAGTGACTAACGTCACAGCTCATGACATCACACTGCCGCCACGGACTCCCCTGGGGCAGACCCAAAGAACTAGTGCCATCTACCCTGCCGCCGTGAAGCCGTTGGATGTGGATGGGACTAGTACAGTGAACCCAGTCATCCCAGGGACCTCCACAACAGGTACAGAACGAAGACCTGTGATTAGAGACACAACAAAGCTGAAAGGGCCAGGTGATGTCAAGACGGAACACCAGGAGGAAGATCTATGGGACCCGCCTGTCCCTCTGAACCACCTGACACCTGAACAACAACTGCAGGTGAGAGAGCTACTGCGGGAGGAGAGTAGTGTGTTCGCACGCGATGACCATGATGTGGGGACTATTCCATCACTCCAGCTCAAGATCCGCCTGAGTGACACCACACCGGTGAAGCGGACATACACATCAGTCCCAAAGCCTCTTCATAAAGAAGTGAAGGAATACCTCGAGGATTTACTGAACAGAGGCTGGATAACTAAGTCAAAATCACCCTACTCAAGCCCAATCGTGTGTGTGCGGAAAAAGGATGGGAGCCTCCGCCTCTGCTGTGACTACCGTGAGTTGAACAAGAGGTCCATCCCAGACCGCCATCCAATACCACGCATCCAGGATATGCTCGACAGCCTGAAGGGGAGTGCCTGGTTTTCTGTCTTGGATCAGGGGAAGGCATATCACCAGGGGTTTCTTGAGGAGTCCAGCCGCCCACTGACTGCATTCATCACCCCGTGGGGATTATATGAATGGGTGAGAATTCCCTTCGGACTGTCCTCAGCACCAGCAGAGTTCCAGAGGTCCATGGAGGAATGTTTGATTGGGCTGAGGGACGACATTTGTCAGCCGTATTTAGATGACAACCTGGTCCACTCAACCACATTCGACGAACACCTCCAGCACCTGAGAAGAGTACTGCACCGCTACAGAAGCCATGGAATCAAGCTGACGGCAAGAAAATGTGAACTCTTCAAAAACCAAGTAAGGTTCCTGGGAAGGCTTGTGACCAAGGATGGATACACAATGGACCCCGCTGATGTGGCCCCGGTCCAGGCACTGAAGGAGAGAGAACCTACGACCATCGGAGAGCTCAGGAAGATGCTGGGATTCATCTCGTATTACCGGCCCTACATACCTAACTTCTCCCGAATCGCAAGGCCTCTCTATGACCTCCTCACCCCAGAGAAGACAGCAGCGGGGAAGCTCAAACAAAAGAGAAAGGACAAGGGGAGGAAGGGCTCCCGAGACCATCTGCCCTCCTCCCACCCAGTTAAGTGGACAGCTGAACACCAACAGGTCCTCTGTCAGTTGATTGAATTCCTCATCCAGCCACCAGTGTTGGGCTACCCAGACTTTGAACAGCCCTTTATCCTTCACTGCGACGCATCACGAGAGGGCCTCGGGGCAGTATTGTATCAAAGACAGTCACAGGGTGGGCTGGCAGTCATCGCGTACGGGTCTAGGACACTGACAACTCCTGAGAAGAACTACCATCTCCACTCAGGGAAGTTGGAGTTCCTCGCGATGAAATGGGCCATATGTGAGAGATTTAGAGATTACCTCTACCACGCTCCATCATTCACTGTCTACACAGACAATAATCCCCTCACCTATGTGCTCACGACAGCCAAACTGAATGCGACCACCCACAGGTGGGTAGCAGAGTTAGCCGATTTCCAGTTCTCTATCAAGTACCGGCCTGGACGAGCCAATGGGGACGCAGATGGCCTCTCACGCATGCCGATGGAGCAGTACATGCAGACCTGTTCACAAGAAGTACACCCCGAGGTCATGAACAGTGTGACCCAGGCGCTGTCAGTACAGCTGGAGAGAGCTGAGCCTTGGATGTGTCCGGTAACCATAGCCACAGCACTAGCCGAGTTTGAGAAGGAACATACATCACCTGTGGCAGAGATACCCAGTCAGACGGTGAGAGACGCCCAGAGGGAGGACGCTGTCATTGGTGAGGTGCTGAAGTACATAACCTCCAATCAGTGGCCTCGGGGAAAAACACAGTGTGCGAGCAGGGGTGTTGCGACACTCATGAGAGAGAAGCATCGGCTGTGCCTTGATGATGATGGCATCCTGCGCCGGAAAACAGCTACCCGAACTCAGCTAGTCCTGCCGAAAAAGTTCCATGAGCTGGTGTATAAAGAACTGCACAGAGACCTGGGCCATCTAGGCGTGGAGAGGGTGTTGCACCTGTTGAGGGACCGTTTCTATTGGCCTCACATGCAGAAAGATGTGGAACATTACATCACACAGGTGTGTAGCTGCCTGAAGACCAAGCGCCCCAACAAACCAACCAGAGCCCCTCTCACCAACATCGTGACCACACACCCATTTGAGATGGTCTCCATTGACTTCTTACACTTAGAGAAGTGTAAGGGAGGGTACGAGTATATACTGGTGGTTATGGACCACTTTACCCGTTTTGTTCAAGCCTATGCATGCAGAAACAAAGCTGCCAAGACCGCCGCAGAGAAGGTATTCGGGGACTTTGTGCTGAGATTTGGTTTCCCGGCGACGCTGCACCATGACCAAGGGAAGGAGTTTGACAATAAGCTCTTCGCCAAGCTGCAGGAGTACAGTGGAGTCAGGGGTTCTCACACAACACCGTATCACCCGCAAGGAAATGGTCAGGTCGAGCGTTTCAACAGAACGGTTCTGGCGATGCTGAGAAACCTGCCAGCGGTTGCGAAAACGGATTGGAAAGCGTCACTCCCAAAGGTGATACATGCATACAACTGCACCCGAAATGAAGCGACCGGATTTGCACCTTACTATCTGTTGTTCGGCAGAAATCCAAGACTTCCCATTGACCTGATGTTTGGCCTTAGAGCAAAGGACCAGGCACTATCCCATCAAGAATATGCAGAGAAGTGGAAGGCCCGCATGAATGACGCCTATCGCCTAGCATCAGAGACAGCACGGAAGGAGGGGGCCAGAAAGAAAACACTATACGACAAAAAGGCCCACGGGACAGAGCTGTATCCCGGATGCAGGGTTCTCATCCGCAACCTGAACGAGAAAGGAGGACCGGGGAAATTAAGACCATTCTGGGAGGACCAGGTGCATGTAGTAACACAGAGGAAGCACGCCGACAGCCCTGTGTATGAGCTGAAGCCGGAGAATGGAAAAGGACGAACCAGAATCATGCATAGGAACCTTCTTCTGCCATGCGACTTCCTGCCGGTGGAACCAAGAGAAGAGGACTTACCTGTGAAACCTAGACGGGAGAGAAAGAAGACAGACAGACAAATGCAGTGGAACCAGGAACAGGACAGTGACTCAGATGATGAGGATAACTGGAGATGCATCGTGGGACGACCAACAGTCAGAGCCAGTGAGCGGATCCAGAGTCAGCTGAGCCCAGACGCCTTGGAGTTCTATCCGGAGGAAAGAGACGGTCAAGATGAAGAGGATTTTGCGGAGCAGCCTGCAACAATAGAGGACAATGGGACAGTGTCAGAGAATGGCGAGACATCTGGAGCTGAAGAAGAGGATGAGCCCGATGACGACAAGAGCCCGGAAGATGCCTTGCAGCCTCCACCAGAAGATGCCTTGCAGCCTCCTCCAGGGGAAGCTGTGCAGCCTGCCAGAGAAAAAGCATATCCTTTGAGAAATAGAAAACCTACACCAGTGTTTACTTATCACAGACTAGGGCAGCCTAGTGTGTCTGGTAGATAAGCAAATCAGACAAGTCAGTATAAATAAATAAATGAAAAATTTTTTTTTTTTTTTTTTAAAAAACCAAAAAAAAAACTTTTGACATGTTACAATTGTTATAGCTATGTGATTTTAGTTGTCCTGGGATCACCAGACATAGAGTTACTGTAGCATTGGTGTTTTAGAACACACCTGTTACCACCAGGGATATTACTATTACAAAGTTATTTGCTTTTAGTCAGATACTATAGCTCCCCGGCCTCAAGACGGACGAAGCAGTGGATTCAAGTGCACATTATTTACTGCAAACATATACCATTAATAGGAGATGTGTGTTATATGTTATGACTGATTACAGTACAGTATCCAGATTGACTCCTGCTTAGTAATAACCTATCTTTTCAATGAAAAGTTATGCAATGTGGACTGGTAGATTTGTTATGTCGGGACGCCATTATCTTTTTGAGGGGAGAGTGTGGGGTACTTGGGATTTAGTAGCCCCCCATCTATTTTTTATTTTATATACTTACCTTCATTGACCACTCACTACTAGTAAAGAGGAGAATTGTCTGCTGTGTTGTTGTGATAGCCGGTTCTCGCCACAGGAGGGCACTGCAGGTTAATTGCTTCTAGCCTGTGTGACGTAGTGCTGGCTCCCGCGGTGCACTCTGGGGCATTCGGGTAGAGTCGTCAGATGAGTGTTGCCGTTCGTATAGTGAGCCGTGCTCTGAAAACGTGTCCTCTGTAATGTCTATTTGACAGATGGAGTAAAACAACAAAAACACCAGCCCTTGTAAGTGTCATTCTTATCAAGTGTGCTACAGGAAGATCGAGGGTAGCACGGTTTTCACGCACCCGCTCATGACGCAGTACCTGTTGGGTGCTAAGAAGCTCTCAGCTAAGGAGCTTACAAGAGCTGAAACTTGGGATGCTTCCCTTGTTCTGCGCGCACTAGAGAACGATCCCTTTGAACCCATGTCTACGGCAGACATGCGTTATGTCTCGGCTAAGCTGGCTGTGCTCTTGGCACTTACCACCGCAGCGAGGAGTTGTGAGCTCACTGCACTCACCATCAAGGGGTTGGTGTTTTCTGGTGATCTGATCGTCACGCTCTTTACAGACCCCAGCTTCGTGCCCAAAACTGTGTCTGTCCTGACGAGTAGGGCCCCGGTGGTGATACACGCGTTTTATCCGTCACCGGTGACTAGGGATGAGAAACGCTTGCACCTCTCGTGTCCTGTACGGGCTTTACGCATTTACATGCGGCGCACAGCAGGTATTCGTAGGTCTGACAGGCTGCTGTTGACCTACATAGTGAGCAAACCAGGTTATGCCCTTTCCACCCAGAGGCTAGCACACTGGCTGGTGGATGGTATTACGGAGGCGTATACCAAAGCGGGTAAAACAGCTCCTAAGCTGAAGGCGCATTCTACCCGATGGACTGCTACGTCGATAGCTGTGTTGTCAGGTATCGACTGGGAGGTCATCCGCCAGGCGGCGGTTTGGAGTGGTGAGACCACTTTCTTACGGCATTATTACCGGCACGTTAAGGTGCGGTCGGTTGCCGACGCTGTTCTGGAGCAGGCCTCTTAGGATGCTCTCCTCAGAACGCGTACCCCTTCCCACCAGGGGTTTGAAGGGTTCATTGGACGGCTAGGGAACGGAGGCACGAATCCTGTCGTTGTTCAATGCAATAACCCTCTCAGCCATTTTGGAGTACGTGAAATGTAACTTTGGGTTCGCGAAGCGAACCCTAGTTATATGAACAACGACAAAATGGCTGAGAATAGAGCCGTTCTCCTCCTACCCGGGCCACAGGTGTGGTGCACATTTAGTTGGAGATGGTTCGACTTACAAAGAGGAATAGCGCTTCCGGTGGGCGTGCCAATACGGGGTCGGTCGGAGGACATATGACCACAGGGGGTCATATTGTCCGGGATTGGCACGGGGAATGCACCTCCATCGTTTTTCTTTTTTCCAGCGAGCTATTGTGGATGATGTCACAATGCAATAACCCTCTCAGCCATTTTGTCGTTGTTCATATAACTAGGGTTCGCTTCGCGAACCCAAAGATGTCAGTGGAAACAGGATGAACCTGAGCTCAATTTTGAGTGTCATAGCAAAGGGTGTGAATACTTACGTACATGCAATATTTCCGTTTTTTATTTTTAATAAATTTGCAAAAATGTCTACAAAACCTTTTTCACTTTGTCATTATGGGGTATTGTGTGTAGATTGATGAGAAAAAAAGGAATTTAATCCATTTTGGAATAAGGCTGTAACATAACAAAATGTGGGGAAAGTGAAGGGGTGTGAATACTTTTCGGATGCACTGTATATGTGTAATCCAGTTAGTCAAGTCAATTCTCTGAGACAGTACAAGCCTGTTTCATGCTATAAGCAATAATCAGCTGTCAAATGCTATATTATATAATAATCCAGCAACTCAAGGAAATTATTTGAGAAATGAGTGCTATGAGTGTTTCTTTTAACAAAGTTTTTTTATATATATATAAACTTTCTTCCTGCATCTGTACTGATATTGTATCAAATTCGGGGGGGGGGCAGTCTGGGAGGCCGTCGCCATGGCCGGGACGCGAACCTGTGTTTCCCGCTCCGCAAGCGACAACGTTAACCAGTCGACTAAAGGGTCCGATCCGCGAGCCAAGGACCAACGTGTCTACTTATCCATGCACGTTACACTACCCCCCTCCTTCGGGAAGCGCGTCCCCGCGCTTAAGCATATCAGCTCCTTCACGCCTCAGAGCGCATACGCTTCCGATGGCCTTACGGTCGCCCTATCCCACTTCTGACACCAATGTAGCGAATTCGGGGGGCAGTCTGGGAGACCGTCGCCATGGCCGGGACGCGAACCTGTGTCTCCCGCTCCGCAAGCGACAACGTTAACCAGTCGACTAAAGGGTCCGACCCGCGAGCCAAGGACCAACGTGTCTACTTATCCATGCACGTTACAATATATATATATATATATATTCGTTAAATGAAACACTCAACGGTAGGGAAAGTGCTCAGCAAATAAGGAGCAAAATAATCCAGTGATTCAAGTAAATTCTTTAATGGACAGTACAAGCCTGTTTCAAGCCATACGTAATCATCAGCTGTCAGTAAAGCTACATGCTGGAGCATATCTCAGCAGCCATTGGGCGGCAGGCGGGGAGACACCCTGGACAGTCCATACTATCCACATAATTGTGAAGTGATATGTATTCTTGAAAATTGCTGTATTATTAAGAGGTGGTCATGCCTCTTAATTTGATGCTTTCGCTGATTCATATTCGGGAGTTTTAGGGCATACGTTGGCTGTATATTTTAATATTAACGAGCATCACAACCAGTCATTGTCAGCTAGCTCTAATACTAGCACTGCCACACTTGAAATTGTGTACACATGAGACGGGCTGACAAAAAAGAGAAAAGAGCGTACCGGATACCAGTTAATATGGGTTCTAATGATAACTAAACTTCAATTAATGTATGTCATAAAGTCTTTTTAGCATTTGATCCCGATAGACTCCAAGTCATTCTGAGTGAATCTGCTTTCACCGATTCCTAGCAGCAAAGGTAATACAGGTTTTGCAGATTCAACTTTATGGGAAATAGACGCTTAGCTGGGGGCAATTATCGCTCTAAAAAATTGAGAGCCTCTACTAGAAAAGACAATTTATTAAATGCAACGAATTAGATTATATTTCCACGTTGTAAAAATGTAATCCGGTAAGGGGTGGATAAATTCATTAACTTGTGGGTTTTAGAAAATAAAAACGGGGGGCATCTTGTTACCGAGCTGGCCTCGCAAAGCCTACCCACAAATCTTGCTTCCTGAGCTCACGTTTGCTTATTTTTCTCGCGAGATCTGGCAACCCTCTCACTGTTCCCTGCGTCCCTGCGGCTGTGTTGCGGGCAGGACCTACTGAGCGGACTTTAACGTCCACACCAATTCTGCGTGTCAGCGAACAAAAGGCGAGCTCGACATCTTGCAATGATTTGTATACTACTGGTGGCTGGCCACGGTACCCTTTTAGAGACACAAATAAAGGTAATTTGGTTCATATGTTTATAGAAGCGGAATTCAGGTGATTTTTAACGGGTGCAAAGTTCGCTTGCACGGCGTAGCGTTCAAATAGCAGATTTGCTCAGAGGGAGTCATCGGGGTGTTAAATTTCATTTCGTAAGACACTGACTTCATTTAGCTTCGCTAGAAACCAAGGACCGCTAGGGCTTCATATACGCGTAAACTCAGATCCGGAGGAATGCAGTTTGCCACAAGTCTACTCTAGTTTATATGTTGTGTTCCCCCTGCGTCCTATGGACACAGAAAAAGTATGTTTTAGCTATCAACTTAACCCTCGAGTCATGGCAAAGCATCTTCTCTGTTGTTGCAATAGGAGCACCATTTTCTTTATTGAGTCAACAGAATTACTGGACCAACAAAAATTTTCAAACGTTTTGTTTCCTGAACATTTTTTAGAGATTAGGATAGACGATGTCATGCTGAACACAAAAATACTTTCGGATTTGCGGTATTACCTAGGAATTTGGAGAAACATTAAAACAGGGTTAATCGCATAATGACGTTTGACACGTTGTGTTCAACCGTGTATGAAATGTTTTGCAGCTGATTTTCGTTTTTACTCAGCATCTGGTGCTTCATGTGTCAGTGTCCAACCGTAGTCGGCCAGCACTGATGGATTCCAGTTGCCCTGATACCTCTTTGCCATGGCTGACATGTCCTTGTTCATCACGGACTGCACCAAGATCAGCAGGGAAGAAGTCCAAGTGTGAATGCAGAAAATGAATTTTCAATGACATGTTGCACTTCATGGTTTTGTATGCTTTAAGCATATTGTCAATCAGCTTTCAGTATAGTTTGGTGCTCTGTAGTTGCCAAGAAAATTCTCCACAACATCCTGAAATGCCTTCCATGTTATTTTCTCTGGCCCACTAGCAGATCTTCTAACTCCCTGTCATCGATGACCTGTCTGATTTGTGGACCAACAAAAATGCCTTCCTTAATCTTGGCATCAGTTATTCTTGGAAACATCTGTCTCAAATAGTGAAACCCATCACCTTCTTTGTTCATTGCTTTCACAAAAATTTTCATCAGTCCCAAGTTTTATATGAAGAGGGGGCAGAAATATCTTTGTTGGGGCGACAAGTGGTTTATGGACCACACCTTTCTGCTCTGGAATGAAATGCTTACAGAGCGGCCAGCTCTTTTTAATGTAATGTGACTCTTTAGCATGGCTATCCCATTTACAAAGCAAACAACAGTACTTTTTATATCTGAGCTGCATCATTCCTAGTAACAGTGCCAATACTTTTAGATCACCACAGATGTTCCAGTTGTATTTGTTGTACTGTATGTGTTTCAACAACAGTTCCATGTTATTTTAGTTTTCTTTATTATGTACTGCATAGCCAATGGGTACTGAAGGGTGGACATTGCTGACAGCTTTCAGGCTTAACTTTGATGAATCTATAAAAATACACCATTGTTTGTGGTACATGCACACAACCCATAGCCCTGAACAATCCATCAGTGGCAGTGCAGAAACAGAGGTTGTCAACCTGCGTAAAGAAGTTTTTCAAATGTTCTTGATGGTTCTGAAAGATAAAAAATGTTGTACCTGGTCACCGCAAACCCCATCCATGAAATCTTGAACAAAGTCATTCCGCTTTAGGTTTTGACAAATCTAAGTCCCTGACAAGGTCATTTAACTCTGGCTGTGTTATCAGATGAGGATAACCAGGCATAAAGGGGTCAACATCTGGATCAGTGTCATTTTCCATATCTGGTTCATGGGTTGTGGCATCTTCATCTGCCTCATCTAGGCTCCATGTCTCTGGTGGCTTCAGTACTGGCAAACTGTCATCAAGTGGCACTGGTCTCATGGCTGAAGGCAGATTAGGGTATTCAGTAGATTTCTTATTTTTAGTAGAGAAGCCAGATACATTGGTCAGACAGAAGTAACAGTCTGACATGTGATCCTTCTGTTCTCGACATATCATTGGGACTCCAAATGGCATTGACTTCCGAGTACCTCTGAGCCAAGTTCTCAGGTTGACTGCACATGTTGCACAACAATTAAATCTCCCTGAAAACAATAAATCCTATTGTTAAGTATACTCAGTATGCTATTGCCTGAAGAACATGTGCATCAACATGCATCCAAACAGCATCTGTAAATGTGAGCAGCTTTTATAGCCTGTCTGCCAGCATCTAACCTGACTAAGCATGCCTAAGACAACATTTGCATAGCACCTACACTGAGTGCATGCCCAGGCATACTTGGACTGACCAAAACAGCTTGCTTTGTCGGCAATATACTAGTAGACTTAAAATATAATGGGAAATCACCAAAATTGGTTATATCTACAAAATGATATGTGATAGGAAAATTTTAAGGTGATTTTCGTGATCAGCAGTCTAAAATCCATTAAATGCACCCCAACGTGTTCAGGAAGCAATATCTTTGTTGTCCAGTAATACCAGTACCATCACCATAAATGAAATGCTAACCTGTATCTGGAGAGATACCTATCCTTTTTTTCATTATTATTCTTTTGCAGAATGACAGTACAGGCTTGTATAGTCAGCTGACAGGAGTCCCAAAGGCCTTGCTTCCAGGAATAGGAGGAAAAAAAATATTGGACTTTTGGTGGGAAACAGTCAACACGTGCGTTCCTGGGTTAAAAGACCTCATGATGAATTTAATATTTTTGAAGAGTATATCCAAAACCTGTAAATTACACAATAATTTCCAACTTTATGTCTCATATTTTTTTGTAGGCGACAGTTGTTTACTGAAGTCTACCTGGTCACCAATGCAGACAAGTAAGTGCAAAAATTGCATGTATTACCCCCCTCCCCACTTTCGATCTCACTTCTTATATCTGACTAGATAGCAGGATGTTGATAAATCCCAATAATATTCCATTATATTATGTAGGTATAAGCACTATGAGCGCTGGGCGACAGCTAATGACTTTCCGGTGGAAAATGTGGTAAATGATGGGAGCACCACCTTAGATGACCGTCTGGGAGCCGTGGCGGACTTGGAACTTGCCATACGCAGTCGCAAGTTGAACGACAACATCATGGTGGTATGCCAATCTCCCTTTGCTTTAGCTTTTGTCTGTTTTGCTGTTTTTTGTAATCTCTCTCTCTCTCTCTCTCTCTCTCTCTCTCTCTCTCTCTCTCTCTCTCTCTCTCTCTCTCTCTCTCTCTCTCTCTCTCTCTCTCATAGTTTTGGAGGATGTCTATGCATGTTGGAGGATGTCCTCACCTAAACTTAATTCACTTTACATTTCTCTGTGTCGGCTGTGTATTTTTCTCTAGCATTGAACGAGTGTCTGATATCTTACTAGGATGTTGTCTTTGTAAACAGATTGCAGGGGATATGCTTTGTGCAGACCAAAATTTTGACATTGCTCAAGTTATTCGCTTCTTCAAGTCAAAGGTAAAAGTTTCACATGATTTGTTTGTTAGACTAACTGTTCACTTTATTAGGGTTATCCACTCTACTTTCAAAGTGTCTATATAAAATCTGACCATGCATATGCATATAGACATACATAACATACATACAGTGTATATGTAATTAGTTTATAACAAGCATAATTTCTAAAGTTGCCAGACCTGACTTGAACAATGATTAAGTCAAGTCAATTTTATTTGTATAGCCCAATATCTTTGGATATCTCAGATGCAGCCTTTTATGACTTAAGAATCTAGACTTCCTCCCTCATTTTGTCATCATTCTTTGTCCAGTTGTTGGAAGGTTCAGGAAGCTACCTGGTAATCTGTGAGGTTGTGAGAATTTTATGACTGTAGTAATCACTATGTTTTTGCCATGTACTAGAGCAGTCTTCTTTGTCTGTGATGTAGCCTGGAGAGCTGGCCATATACTATGAACTGGAGGAGGGGGAGGAAAGCAGCTCAAGGGGTATTGTGGAGGTCTGTCCTGACACCCACAGGTGAGAGCAGAAATGTCTGCCTTGGTAGTTTGATTTGGACATGACACTGTTACACTCTTTGTCAGACTGACCTTAACGTCTTTTGTTTTTGTGTATCAGGGTAACACGCTTCTTGGAGAAGCCCCAGAACGGTTTGACTGAGTCCCGACTGGCCAGCGTCGTGTTCTACTGTTTGCGTAGCAACACACTACCCTGCATTTCTGAATTCCTAAATCTGCAGCTGCAAGCCGAGGACAGGTCCTTTGGACAATTCTGGGTTCGTCAAATGATCATAAACCAACATCCCAATTAGACAGAATAGCTTTCAGCTTTCAGCATGCACACTAGGGAACGGCACCATACATGTTCTGGAAACAGCTTTAAACTTTTACAAATGAAAATAAGCCAGTGTTGGTGATGATATAGAGGGAAGCCAACAACAGAAGTTGAATCTCGCCCCACTCGCAGTATATCTTGCGTGTGACAAGTTAAAGTGTGTAGTTAAACTGTAGCAAGTTAAAGTTAAAATGTTGCTTTTAAATGGCTCTGTTTATTTACATATTCAGTCTAAATGTTGAAGCATTTTCTGGGGACACATTTTCATGCTTATGATTAGATATACCTCCATCAGGCACAATTAAGTCATATTCCACACCGCCATTTTCACAACTGGGAGGAATATCTCTTGTCCAAATGTTCAAGATGTGCACCAACTTTTCAGAAGGTGGCAAAGTTTATCAGTGAGGAGGGGTGGGTGGACTGCCAATCATCCCCGCCCAGAAGACATAGTGTCTAAGTGGCGACCGGCCAAGAAGACACAGGTGACAAGTGACCCGGACATCAGGAGGGTCAAAAAAATAAAATATAAGAAAAAGAAAAAAAGGGAACAGTCGGTCATAGAGACAGTGGATGTTATGCCCAAATGAAATTAAATGGATGAGGATGAAGCCGAAGAAGAGATGGAGTTTGTATCAGAAGGTCCTGTCAGGCCAGTATTAGAATTTAGTAATCTACTGAGTGATGGTGAGGAAGTACACTGTAAGTACACTGACAACAGATGTGATTGAAGATCAGGTCAACCGTCAGAAAGCACAAGTTACATCTACTCTGGAAAGATTAGCCCGCCAAGTGGCTGAAGGGAAAAACGAAAAAGCCGATAAATTCAGAGCTTTCAAGGAAAAACAAATCTCCCAAAGAACTCATGGGTAACAGGAAATTGCTTTGAGCTCTGAAAATGGAACCAGTCAGGATGCAAAGCGTTGTGTGGACATGTGGTTGAAGATGCAAGGTGTTCAACCTGGAGTGACCATCGTTGGTTCAAAAGAAAGACGCAGTCATACTACCTCTTACCCCAGCAACATTTTCAACCAGTTTCACCTGCCCAGTCCTCAAATGTAGAAGAGTTTATGACAATATGCATCTCCTTGAAGGTCACCTAAAAAGGTTTGAGCAGTCCCCTTGTGATCCAACCATCAACCTTAAAGGAGGCTCATCCGAGCTCTTTGCGTGCATCGCATGTGGTCAGCATTTTGAAACCAAAAGCATGGAGAGTTCGTATGGAGTCTAAGGTGTCTTCTTCCAAAGCAGAGTGTCACACCATCACTCAGACCGATCAGCTGATTGTGTGCTTTGCCTGTCCTGCCTGCTACCTCCTCTTTAACACCAGGGATGAGTGCCTCTAACATATATCCACCAAAAATAATTTCACACAGTCTATGAACGCAACCTCAGGAAAAGCACTGCCAATCCTCGTTCCACAGTATGCCAAAAATCGTCTTGTCACCTTGTGCAAGGATGTACATTTCAATGTCTGCTGCTCAATGTGCCACAAAGTACTTAACTCACATCAGATGGCTCAAGCACATTTCAATGTGTATTGCAAGCAGGGCTGTGACATTGCCAAAGCTAACAAAACAGTAGTCCAGGTAATGAAGCAGTTCCAAGTGTGGGGGCAGTGCTTCTTTGCTATAAGATCTTTTTCAGTCAAGATGAAATTGAGAGACACAAAGGTTCAACCCAGCATGACGTGGCAGTCAATGAAACTATGCAGAAGACAATTCTGCAGTACTGCAGGTTCAGTGAAATTCAGCATAGCAAAAAGGCAAAAGAGAGACTGAAGAAAAGATTGTCCACAGGCCCTGACACATCACACCACAGGAGAAAAAAAACAAAACAAAAACAAGAATCCCCAGAATTCCTGAACAAGCGACAGAGGCTTCGCCCAAGTGAAAATTTGTCCATTAGCAGTGCCTGTGAATTGGTACTAGCATGGTTCTGTGAGTGTCTGCGCTTCTCAAAAGAGGCCGCAGCCAATAAACATCGCTTGGCTGTAAACCAGATTTTCCATCAGTGTGACGTGTGTGGCAAGCTCATGGGCGAGTCCTCAATTACGTGACTGCACATGAGTCGCTTCCATGGAGGGGCACATCTCTCTAACTTACTTTACAGATGCCGCCTGTGCAAAGTCGACATGCCACACTACAAAGACATTCTATCACATGTCAGAAGCTCATACTGGACACCTACTTTGTTGAAAGAGCAGTTCCCGAGATGCTGAATGCAGTCAGCGATGCCATGCCCTCCACCAGCGGCTGTCTCAATCTATGTGCTTACTCCAAGTCCACAGTCCAGCCTACTACAGCAGCGGTACCTGCTGCAAAATCGAAGCCGAAATGGATGTGTAGGATATGTGAGGACATCTTTGACTCCAAAGCAGCCTTCCACAGATATTGCAGTGATATGACCAGTCACAGTTTCCAGAGATTTGCCTGCTGCCACTCTACTGCCCCTAAAAATTCTTCAAGGAGTCCACAGTGCACAGGCATTGTATGAACGAGCACAGTGGGCAGATAAAATTGTCCCACTTCTGTGGCCTCTGTGACAGCAATGCCGTTTGACTCTGAGGGAGAATTCTTGGGACATTATGAAAGCCTTCATAGTAAGGACTTACTTCATGGATGATGATGATCGGCCTACTGTTACTTATGTCCCCAGTCAGGTTGAATGCATTTGCCCATGCAGGGGGTCAGAGATTTGCAAAGATGAAAGGAAGGCTGTATACACAAATTGCATGAAGAACCTGGCTGCTGAGGGAAAATGTCAGTATGTGTGTGCCCCTTGTGGCATATCGGTGTCCTGCTTTGCAAAGATTAAGACTCATGTCCACACAACACACACAGCCTTGGAGCTGAAGAAGACCTTTGGTGTAGAATGCAGTGCTTGCCAGGGGAGACTTACAGCTGTAAATAGTTTCTACCATTCTCAGCATTGTCCACTGGAACCATTCTTTAGTTCTAATGCCCGCAGGAGTGGGGAGAAGGCAGAATCCACTGCTGTCAAAATGCTGAATGCTGTGGAGATAAAACCGGACTTGGATGAGATTAAAGATGTGAAACTGGGTAAGTTTTTGAGCACAGTAAAGGCCAACAAAGAAAGTGGTCCCCGTGAAGATGAATCAGATGAGGAGACGAAACATTTCTTAGCTTTAAGTGCGGAAGCAAAAGCATCAACAGATTTGGAAGAAGCCTTTTGGATTTCTGATTTGCTTTGGTGTTTGGCACTTGTTCATGTTAAAAAGTTTTCCATGAAAAGGCTATATTGAGATATTGTTTGTATTTCTGTTAATGTTGTTATATGAATTAAAAATACATTAGCCATCGTGGGAAGATGGTGGCGCGAATTCATGTTTGCAGCGGCCTCACCCAGTACTTTCCATGCAGTGTCTTTGTCCACGTCTGCATCCAAGTTTGTGTCTTCGTTTGATGGCTGGGAGAGCTGGCACTGGATCGGCTGGCCCAGGGATCATGGCCCTACTTGGAGCTGTGCCAGAAGAGGAAACACCAAGGGCGGTCTAACAGGACGCAGGAGCAGGGCAGGCTAAACCAACTGCTAGCCCATGCAGCCCAGCAGTTCCGATAACACTGAGGGCAGTCTGGCGGTGGCCTTGCCTAGTGTTGACTGTGTTTTTGGTGTCGTCGTGTGGAGAGCGGGGAGATGTGTCTAAGGTGTCTGGCTGGGAGAGCTGGTGTTCGATCGGCTGGGGGGAATCTGGTCTGCTGCGTCCGATGGGTCCAGGGACCACGGCCCTACTGGAGCTGCGCCCGAGGAGGAAACACCGAGGGCGGTCTGACAGAAAGTGGGGCAGGCTAAACTAACTGCTAACCCAACGCAGACCGACAGTTCCGACAGTCATCATGTGTTCATTCTCTTGGACAGTGGGTTTTTTTCTTTGTAGTTTGATATATGTGTTCTTGTAATTTTTGGATATGTGTTTTTGTCTTTGTGTTGCACTGCTGTGGGCTGGGGGGAACGATATTTCATTTCATTTCATGTTTGCAAGTACATACAATGAGATGACAGTGTTCCTGATTCCTGATATTTTTAATTAAATGTGACCCAAGGGACACTTGGGAGACACTCGTGATACTCTCAGATATTGTGATTGTAACAAAAGTGAATTAATTATCTTTATTGTTATTAAAATAAAAGAGACATTGGTCTCATATGGCTCCTTCTTTTCCAGGAGTGGCTTATCAATGAAAAGCATCTTCAAGTCTTTGGGATGAAGCTGCCCACAGGCTTCCAACTCATCGGACAGGTGGTAAGTACCTTTATCTGATTTGATCAACATTTCATCTTATCATATTGCATGTCAAGCCACCCGGCACGGCCTTACTTTTACCCATGTGCAAATCTTTAAGGGCAAAAGCCAGAGTTATGACACTGCAGTTTTTTCTCATGGGCTGCATGGTGGCCCAGTGGTGAGCACTGATGCCTCATAACAAGAAGGTCCTGGGTTCGAACCCCAGGCCATCCTTACATGTTCTCCCCATGTCTGCGTGGGTTTCCTCCGCATGCTCCGGTTTCCTCCCACCATCAAAAAGACATGCATGTTAGGGTTAATATTCCTGTCTGTGCCCCTGACCAAGGCAATGGAAAGAACTGGAATTGGTCCCCAGGTGCTGCAGCTGCCCACTGCTCCTATACAACAGGATGGGTTAAATGCAGAGAACCGATTCGTTGTAACCGGCACAATGACAAAAAAATAAAGTGGCTTTCTTCCTTCTTCTAATGAGCATCAGCTATATGCAAAAATGGAAATGTATCATGCCAACATATCCTACACCGCTAGAGTTCAATGGGGTTTTGACATTGTTTTAAAAATTATCAGACTGTTTTATCCAAATGGATTTTTTTTAATGATTTATAGTTTATTCAACTTTTCAATACAAAAGTGTATCAGACATATACTCAATTAACAGCATACAATAAAAAGACACAGAAGAAAAACAAAACGACGAGAAACGTAGTAAAAAAAACACACCACAATAGACACAGAATAATAATAGAAACATACATTCTTGTATTTGCACAATTCAAAAATCTATATGTTGCACTCGGTCCATCCATAGTCTACTCCTCTAACAGATTGTTGTGCCACGCTATCCATACAAGTCTTTCTCAATTATTAATATAGGCTAGAAATGTCCCCCATTTCAATGCATGATCCTCTGATCTATTATGTGTCCTATAAGACAGACGCTCATACCCCGCAACTCTTCCCAGTTCCGTAATCCATTCCTGCATGGAAGGTCCCCCTGTTGCCTTCCACCCTCTCATTATGATCTGCCTCACCATCATGATGCTAGTCTTGATCCGCTCTGCAACATGCCCCAAACAGTGGGTGAGCAGCACAGGGTCCCCCAACACATAAAGTCTGGGGCTAAAGGTAAAAGCAACATTCATAATGTCACAGATTTTCTGGTGAACTTGGAGCCAAAAATCTTGGAGAATAGGGCATGCCCATAACGCATGTAAAAGAGTACCCACTGACCTCCAGCACTCTTTCAGTCCTAGTCTATGCAACCTTACTGGAGTCCAATAGAACCAATTAAGTATTTTGAATTGAATAAGTTTGATCTTAATATCCCTAGACATTCCTTCTCACTGAATGAGAAGTTTAGATCATGTTCCCAGACCTGCCTTAACGCTGATGTCCCTTTATGGACTCGACTAAAGATTATAGAGTAATAATGTGACGCTTCATGACTTAGACTAAATATTTTGATTGTGTTGCTAAGCAAATCCGAGCTAGGTGGCGTCATTCTAGTTGTGCCAAAGATTTCCACTAGTAAATGCCTAAGTTGTAAGTATTGCCAAAACTGTGTCCTGGGTAAACTAAAATCTTGGGCTAAGGTCTCAAAGGATTTTGAGTAGTTTGTTTTAATGGCAACATGTTCCCTCTCTCGATATCTAAGGGATTTTCAGATTACACCAAGTGGCTTAGTCACTACTCTGCCAAGCAAAGAGACAAGCCTAACAACACATTCACATGCCGGTCATATGCCAGGTAAGAATGCAGTACCAAAAAATACTTTAACAATCCACTTGGTTAAAAGTGATTAGAGAAGATTGTCGATGTTGGTGCTTAAGCAGAAGAAGGTTACTAAATAGCCACTTTGGTCAAAGCTTCGATGATTTGTCTTTATCCATGTTCATCATGGACATACAGACTTAACACCCTTCATGTAATGTTTCTTATAAGAGAACAGCACACAGTTTCCTTCCTTTCAACAGCTCTTGCAGTTTGGATTTCATAGCAAAGTAGTGGGCTGGCAGTGGCCTGAAAATGCCCGACAGTAGCTAACAACACCAAGATTTGAGCTAGCTTCCTTTTGTTGTTTGATTTTTCGTGACAATAATACAGAGCGGCATGGTGGCGCTGTGGTTAACGCAGTCGCTTCACCGCAAGAAGGTCCTGGGTTCGAGCCCTAGGGTAGTCCAAACTTGGGGGTTGTCCTGTGTGGAGTTTGCATGTTCTCCCGTGTCTGCGTGGGTTTCCTCCTGGTGCGCCGGTTTGGGCACACCCCCTCTGCTGATCCAGGGAGGGCTGCAGACTACCACATGCCTGCTCCGATACATGTGGAGTCGGCAGCTGCTTCTTTTCACCTGACAGTGAGGAGTTTCACCAGTGGGACGTAGCGCATGGGAGGGTCGTACTACTCCCCCCAGTTCCCCCTCCCCCCCGAACAGGCGCCCCGACTGACCAGAGGAGACGCTAGTGCAGCGACCAGGACACGTATCCCCATCTGGCTTCCCACCCACAGACACGGCCAATTGTGTCTGTAGGGATGCCCGACCAAGCCGGAGGTAACACGGGGATTCGAACCAGCGAGCCCCTTGTTGGTAGGCAACGGAATAGACTGCCATGCCACCCAGATGCCCCCTTACTGTACATTTATACAAGTATTTTGTCATGGTGAGCAAAGTCCTTCAAGTGAATGTCACGTTTTGCATTCACACTTTGTCAGGCTTGGTCATAAATTAATGATTCAACGAGTGAATCTAATATAGCAAGGGTGCCAAATGTGTTGTTCTCACTGTGGTTTTTACTTGCCATGAGATGATAGTAATATCAGAAAAGTTGGTGTAATGTTTTAGTGTGCAGCAAATGTACTTCTTTTGCATGGAAAATACATGATCTGGAAACTGAGGCCACTTCGTTGTTATAAAGAGTGAGCCTTGAGATTGCATATCAGATCATATTGGTTGACAGTACAAGTTTTTTCCTGTTGGAACTGTAAATCTGCATGATTGTGTGTAGGGTTGGATTGATGGGGAACCCCTCTGATGGATTCAATGGAAAAACCATTGCTATGACCATCTCTAACTTCTGGGCAGAAGTTACCTTGGTGGAGAGCCAGGCTTTGGTAGCTCACACACACACACACACACACACACACACACACACACACACACACACACACACACACACACACACACACACATATATATATATATATATATATATATACACTACCGTTCAAAAGTTTGGGATCACCCAAACAATTTCGTGTTTTCCATGAAAAGTCACACTTATTCACCACCATATGTTGTGAAATGAATAGAAAATAGAGTCAAGACATTGACAAGGTTAGAAATAATGATTTGTATTTGAAATAAGATTTTTTTTACATCAAACTTTGCTTTCGTCAAAGAATCCTCCATTTGCAGCAATTACAGCATTGCAGACCTTTGGCATTCTAGCTGTTAATTTGTTGAGGTAATCTGGAGAAATTGCACCCCACGCTTCCAGAAGCAGCTCCCACAAGTTGGATTGGTTGGATGGGCACTTCTTTGAGCAGATTGAGTTTCTGGAGCATCACATTTGTGGGGTCAATTAAACGCTCAAAATGGCCAGAAAAAGAGAACTTTCATCTGAAACTCGACAGTCTATTCTTGTTCTTAGAAATGAAGGCTATTCCATGCGAGAAATTGCTAAGAAATTGAAGATTTCCTACACCGGTGTGTACTACTCCCTTCAGAGGACAGCACAAACAGGCTCTAACAGGTACTATTTAATGAAGATGCCAGTTGGGGACCTGTGAGGCGTCTGTTTCTCAAACTAGAGACTCTAATGTACTTATCTTCTTGCTCAGTTGTGCAACGCGGCCTCCCACTTCTTTTTCTACTCTGGTTAGAGCCTGTTTGTGCTGTCCTCTGAAGGGAGTAGTACACACCGGTGTAGGAAATCTTCAATTTCTTAGCAATTTCTCGCATGGAATAGCCTTCATTTCTAAGAACAAGAATAGACTGTCGAGTTTCAGATGAAAGTTCTCTTTTTCTGGCCATTTTGAGCGTTTAATTGACCCCACAAATGTGATGCTCCAGAAACTCAATCTGCTCAAAGAAGTGCCCATCCAACCAATCCAACTTGTGGGAGCTGCTTCTGGAAGCGTGGGGTGCAATTCCTCCAGATTACCTCAACAAATTAACAGCTAGAATGCCAAAGGTCTGCAATGCTGTAATTGCTGCAAATGGAGGATTCTTTGACGAAAGCAAAGTTTGATGTAAAAAAAATCTTATTTCAAATACAAATCATTATTTCTAACCTTGTCAATGTCTTGACTCTATTTTCTATTCATTTCACAACATATGGTGGTGAATAAGTGTGACTTTTCATGGAAAACACAAAATTGTTTGGGTGATCCCAAACTTTTGAACGGTAGTGTATATATAGCATTTTGTTTTCACAAACTGTCAGTGGTGTTGATAAAAGTGCTCAACAAATAAGGAGCGGTATATATATAAAATCCGGTGATTCAAATAAATCAGTGTTTCATTTAAAAAATGTATACATGTATATAGTATGTATGTACAAAACCCCTCCTGTATCCACCTACTAGCATTTTTATGGTATCTCTAGGTTTTATTGCCTCACCCACTGAATGACCCCACAGAGTTTGGAAGCTTGCAAGATCTGTTTTGTATCAGCAGAAAAGAAGGGTCTGTACAGAAAAAGTGTCAACTGCTAAAATGCAATGTAGTACTGAGGGGAAGTTTGAGCTTTGCTGATTATGTTTATTGATTTTGCAGGTACTTAGGAGGTCTGCGGTTACTTCAGGCTACCTGTAAGAAGTTCTACCAATTCTGCTCTAAACAAGGGTGAGACCGGTGATATACGTATAATAATTGTGCGCATTATTTGTCCACAGTGCTACATAATTGCGTAGATGAACAACAACTAAATATTCAGTGTTTACAAATGCAGTTTCATAAAACTAAAAGACTGCATATTTATCAGAGGTAGCTGTATTTCTCTGGTGAATCCCTGGCCTGCAATTCAAGATGTGCATTAGAGAGAATATGTCATTATATTTGCATATATTTTTTTGATTTGACAACTTGAAACAAGCCCTCATACACAAATGTGATCATGAATTAAAAAGTGGAGGGTAACACAATAAAGTCAGAGTCCTATTACCGCTGTGGTCCTCTTGAGACTGCAGGTAATTCTATTTGGCAAGTATGGCATAAAGTCATGAAATAGCAGCACTAAAAGTCAGTGTCTCATTTTTCCTTTTCAGTTTTTAAAATGTAGAAAAAGAATTGTCCACGTACATCAGCAGCCATACTCCTGATTTTGAAAATAGGATTTACACTATTTAAGTAAGAATCCCAATAGAATTATAAATATTTGTTGTGCCTGGGCCTTTTGTCCAATTAACACTGACAATATTTGTAATGTAGTTTTCATCCATTGTCAAAACCCAAGTACCTGGGGCGTCCGGATAACATAGCAGTCTATTCCATTGCCTAATAAACACTGAGCTCACCGGTTCAAATCCCCATGTTACCTCCGGCTTGGTCAGGCGTCCCTACAGACACAACTGGCCGTGTCTGCGGGTGGGAAGCCGGATGTGGGCATGTGTCCTGGTCGCTGCACTAGTGCCTCCTCTGATCGGTTGGAGCACCTGTTTAGGGGGGAACTGGGGGGAATAGCGTGATCCTCCCATGCGTTACGTCTCCCCTGGCGAAGCGCCTCACTGTCAGGTGAAAAGTTACAGCTGACGACTCCACATGTATCGGAGGAGGCGTGTGGTAGTCTGCAGCCCTCCCCGGATCAGCAGAGGGGGTGGAGCAGCGACTGGGACGGCTCAGAGTGGAGTGATTGGCCAGGAAAAATTGGGGAGAAAAAGGGGGGGGGGACCCAAGTACCCTTTTGTTTCTAAAAGATGCAACTGATATAAAACACACGAGAAGGACCGAACATGATTCTTTAGTAAAGAAGGTTAACATGGCAAGCAGTAAAACAAGAGCAGCCAGGAATGCGTTTTGCCTTGTTGCTCCATCTGATTCACTCTGAAGCAACAACACAAAATGCATTTTGCTCATCTGCACATCTTTTTCCTGTGCTGGCTGGCACCTAGAAGAGCTTCTCGCTTGTGCATGAAGCACCCTCAAACTTTTTAGTCTCACTTTCTGTCTCTCTTTTGTCTTGCACACTGGCAGTATTGCTCTGACAAAGCAGAACTTCACGCTGAAGTATGACACCAACATTCCTCGGCAAGTGGTAAGGATCTATGTTCAGCAGATGTTTGTTTCTAAGACTGATGGTTTTGTGTATAACAACTTATCAAGTATTACTATTTGAAACCTGCTCAAGTGTTTTTTGTTTTATATTTGTGATGCTGTTTGAGCGCAAACCCCTTTATCTAGAGACAAAATCTCCATGTCTTTCTGTCTTACCGCAGGGCCTTGCTGGAAGCAGGTAACTTATTCCGTCATTGTCCTTGTAATGTAAAGTGTCAAATTAAAATAAGTTATTCTGTAACAATTTTCCATTCATAATCTGTTATTAATATTCTGCCATTTACAGTGCAATTGTCTCAGCTACCCTGAAGTGTCTTATGAAATTCTATAACATCACAGACAGTGTAAGGGTGCTGGGTGTGTACCCTGAATTCTTCTTATGCTCCTTCTAATGACTAAGTATGCATGGTATGGCTCAGGGCAATTCTAAATCCATCAAATTTATCTCATTAAAAGAAGCTGCATTGTAATATTAACTGTACCAAAAGTAATATTAACTTAATTGCATTACCATTAATGCCATGTTCCCAATTTTCTCCTGCTGTTGACTTCATTACACTCATGATTTAACTTACTTTCCATGTTTTTGGTGTAAACAATATATATTTTAATGCTTTCATATCCCAGGACCTCCCTAAGGCCATCCGAGCCAACTTCATCCTCAATGTGGAGACTGATGAGTTGTTCATCACAGCTGGCCTTCAAGACAGAGTTGTTCAGGTCAGCAGCCTGCTTTATACCTCAAACACATGGGAGTCCAAGATCCAGCCAGTTCTTTGCTGTAAACCAGCAATGGCAGAAAGTGACTCTTACTTTGCCACTACAGGTGTATGAAGGCTTGGTCTACATGGATTTCAGCAAGGCGCTCATGGAAGATCGAGGCTATGGTAGCTCAACTGCTTTCTATCAGCTAAGAATAACTCGAAGAAATTAAAGGCTTTTTTTAATGTGTATGTGTGTCTCCCACTGCACAGGAGAGTACGTCTCTTTGGACATGAGCAGTCTCCCCACATTCTGGCTAGGTTATCTGAGTGACCCCAGTGACTCTGGACGTATTCATAGCAATGTCCGACAACGCTGGCTTAATGGTAGGCTTTTCCAATTCATTTTAATACAGACCAGAATTGTTTAGTTAGGGTCCTTCTTCTTCCTAAGGGCTAGTGGTGACCGCCCATGGCATAGCCAATATAGTTCTGCCTATAAATAAGACCTTTTTTTGAACAATTAAGACAGTTAGTGTCACAGTCCATCTTAATACCTTCATTTCCTGCCCTCCTGTGTTCCCCACATGTGTTGCACATGTGTCTGATTGTCTCCCTCCCTAGTGTATTTAGTCTCTGTGCTCACTGTGTTCTGTGCCGGTCTTGATCCTTGCGTGACAGCGTTCCAGCATTTTCCCCCTTGTGTTTTCCCCATGAGTGTTCTAGATCAGACCTGAGTGTTTTTGGACTTTGCCTTTTGCCTGTCGTGTTTGGATACCTTTGTTGAGCTGATTGACCTCTGTGTACCGAACCTTCTGCTGAATAAAGGACTTAATTTTTTTGCCCTATCCTTGAATATGTTTGCATTCTGGGTCCTGCTCTAGTTCAGTGCTTGACCGTTCACTGGTTTTTTATATTTCCATTGTGGTTAAAATTATGAATTAGAGCTTCATGATGTAGGCCGTTTGTTACTTTGCCCACATTCTCTTCAGTCTTATCATAGTGTTTTTAATTTGTGTTTAAGTTGTAAGTTTTGTGTGTGGCAAGTCTGTTGCCACGATGACTGGTTTGGTATGGAGGACAGACAGGTTTAATGAAACACAAGGTTTTATTTACAGAACTATTTACAACATCAATGTCTCTGGTCAGCGCGTCGTACGGACCGGTACTCGGCCATGCTGCATGCAGCCTCTAACGCTGGGCTCCCTCTCTGTTTGCTCAGCATCTCTCGTGGAGCGTCGGCATCTCTAGGAGCATCTTTTCCCACATCTCTTTCAGAGCATATTTTTTTCCCCACCAACCTGTGTTTCGTTCATATGTCAGTGTGTCAGTCCAGGACCCAGCCTCACTGCAGAACATAAAACATTGCATGTCAGTGTGAGGACACCTGAGGCTGATCACTAATCAACCACTATTGCATCTGTTCTCCCACAACCCACGCCCCCTCCCGCTCTACTTGCAGCTGAGGCTTAACCACACTCCACTACCACAGAGGTTGGCCTAGACTATAGCTTAGGATGAGGGTGTTAAGAATTTATTTTTTGCCATAGATGTTTGCTGTATGCATTGGTAGTAGTGGTTGGAGAGGAGGCACCAATGCTATATTGCATTTTCTCTCATCCTAGGCACCAACAACGCTACCCTAGCCAGTAACAAGACCTCAGATTGGTTTAGAAGTCATTAAGATGGCTTGTAATTAAAGGGTTGATGGTTCAATCCTCCCTCCAACAGGAGGATTTGTTCCAGTACTGAGCTACCATACGTTCTTAAGTATCCTTGAGCAAGTCACTGAGCCCATATTGGCAAGATGACTCTTTACTCTGTTATTTATTTTTTTTAAAAAGTGTAAGAGCACCGATTATCTAGAAAGAATATGCAGAATGACAAATTTCAATTGCTTTGTTTAAATTAACAAAAGGATCCTCTTCAGTCCTTTCTATAGTTTATACAGTTTAGATAATTGCTCTAATTACTGCTAGTTGTTTTCCAACAAGTCACAAAATGTATACATGTGACTTTGTCTCATTTAACAACTTTTAACCTAATCTGTTTTTGCACAGGGGAGCCCGTGGTTGTTGATGCCATGAAATCTTTCGCTGAGCTCACAGATCAAGCCAGGTAAGTTAGTCTAAGTGGTTTTTGGCTGCATGTTTATATTCGTGCAGTTATGCTCAAATCTTTTTAACGTCGTCATATTGATGAGGGGCGGCGCAGTGGCTAGTGTAGTCGCCTCACAGCAAGAAGGTCTTGGGTTCGAGCCCCGGGGTAGTCCAACCTTGGGGGTTGTCCTCTGTGGAGTTTGCATGTTCTCCCTATGTCTGTGTGAGTTTCCTCCGGGTGCTCGGGTTTCCTCCCATAGTCCAAAGATATGTATAGTCAGGTGAATCGGCCATACTAAATTGTCCCTAGGTGTGTGTGTGTGTGTGTGTGTGTGCATGCACGTGCGTGTGTTGGCCCTGTGATGTACTGGCGGCCTGTCCAAGGGGTCTCCCGCCTGCCGCCCAATGACTGCTGGGATAGGCTCCAGCATTCCTACAACCCTGAGTAAGGATAAGCGGTTTGGATAATGAATGAATGGATATTGATGAGTTAATTAGGGAGAATGAATCTTTTGGCTCCCTTGCCCTCCAGAACAGCTCTGCAAGACAAAGACTGGAACAAGTTGGCACAACTGATGGACCAGAACTTTGAGCTGCGAAGGTAAACAATTTTTTTAGTCTGTATTATTTGCTGTATGGTTAGGTTAAGAGCCCAAGCCTTTGATAACCACATTTCTTCTAGGTCTGTCTACACTGACGAATGTCTGGGACCTGGGAATCTTAAAATGGTTCAGTTGGCAAGGCAGGTAGGTAGTCAAGATCTCAGTATACATATTTTCACATATAGCTGTCTCTAAAAAGTCAGAACTGGAATCCATAAACCTTTTGTAGTAAATCTGGTTAATTTAACAATACCGAAGTGCCACTTTCAACTAAAATCCTAAGAGGAAATAAAGACATGAGAGCAATGCATTGTGGGTTCACAGCATGACGCTCTCACCTTAGATTTGCTTGGTTCTCAGAGCAGCACATATATCCATTAGTTGACTAAAAAACTCAAACACTGGTATTCTTGTATTTTCGCACATTTAATTCACCAGAAACTTAACATTTTGGTCAAGACGGGCCTTCCTCAGGGTTTACAGAACTGTGTGATTGTTTAAATAGATGATAACATTCAGATGAGAACAACTTTTGCGGAAAAATAGGAAGGCAACGTTCATCTATTGTCATGAGTCCTGGGCTCAAATGGACAAAGTGGCTATATATTGCCGGGCATACTCTGTCTTATCTTGTTCTGTTAACCCTGTTTTTGGATCTGATCAAAACAGCCCATCATGAACCTTCAGTTCATTGCATGAAGTCATAATTTCCTCAATTACGTCTTCATGCCTGCTCAATAATCCAGGTAAGAAAATCACAGAAAGTTGAATCAGTTCATCTGGATAACATTTATTGAGAGAAACATTTCATCACTCATCTAAGTGACCTCTTCAGTCTCAACCGACTGCAAGTAGCCCCACCCTTATAAACAATACAGTGGCATAACGACCGAAAACAACGGTCGGTTTCATATGATGAAGAAGAAAGTCAAGTCAGTTTTATTTGTATAGCCCAATATCACAAATTACAAATTTGCCTCAAGGGGCTTTACAGCAACACAACATCCTGTCCTT
Organism: Lampris incognitus; assembly: GCF_029633865.1. Lineage (NCBI taxonomy): Eukaryota > Metazoa > Chordata > Actinopteri > Lampriformes > Lampridae > Lampris > Lampris incognitus. The sequence continues at coordinate 19,634,509 of NC_079217.1, read as the reverse complement.
AGACCCTTGCATCGGATAAGGAACCAACTCCCTAAAAAAACTCTTTAACAGGGAGAAAAAAATAGGAAGAAACCTCAGGGAGAGCAACAGAGGGGGGGATCTCCCAAGACGGACAACGTGCAGTGGATATTGTGTTTACACAATTTAAAGAATACAATATTGAAAGTGGATAACAGAATTATAATGGAATTATAAAATTTATGAAGAATGTGATGACCAGGATGCCAAGCAGTGTCCAGATGCCATTGGAACAGCCCAGGACCCAAGCCACATGACTTGCATCACCTGTACAAAAAAAAAATTAGTCACATCTTAGTGAGAAAAGGCTGTAACGTTTAAAGCGAATTTAATTTGGTCATTTTACAACTACAATGAAATTTGTCTTCTGCATTTAACCCATCCTATTGTATAGGAGCAGTGGGCAGCTGCAACACCCGGGGACCCGCTCCAGTTCTTCTTTCCATTGTGATTGGGAAGTGGTTGCAATCGCAGCGTTGTAAGATGGCCACAGATGTACAGATGCTGGCCAAGAAGATGGCAGAACACAGAAGAGCTAACGTGTCAGGCCAGGACTCCGCAGTCTTCACCCATCTACAGGCCGGTGGCCACTCCTTCAAGGATGAGGATGTGCACATCCTTGATAAGGAAGAATGCTGGTTTGAACGGGGAGTCAAAGAGGCCATCTATGTGAAGAGGGAACCACCATCCCTGAACCGAGGGCGGGGGGCCTAAAAGTACATCTGTCGCCATCTTATAATGCTGTGATTGCAACCATTCCCCAATCCTCTGTGAATAGTACACATGTCCATTGTAACTCTAGTTAATGGTCACGGCAATTTGCATTTGAAACCGATTGTTGTTTTCAACCGTTATGCCACTGTATTGTTTATGAGGGTGGAGATACCTGCAGACCATGGAGACTGAAGAGGTCACTTAGATGAGTGACGAAACGTTTTTCTCAATAAAAGTTGTGTCCAGATGAACTGATTCAACTTTCTGTGATTTCCTCAATTGAAACTGCTTTCACACTAGAAATGGTCTGCACCACATCTGATTGGAGGCAGACCAAGACCCCTGAGTTTTAGCTACCTTTTTGGGCTAATTTGGTGTGCTCCAAAGTCCTCATGGAGCATTCACCGCTGTCAAAAATGTAGAGAATCCAGACGAAGTGATGAAGGTGTGAAGGCAACTATACTACATTTTATATTTAGTATGTCATGTGATCCTCAAACGGTAGGGACGCTTTCCACCAGCCCTATTTGCATGCTTGAGGGTAGTTTTACTGTTTTTGTTGTAAAGATTTTCTTCCTCTTTGCAGTTTGGCTCAGCAGTGAAGTTACCAGGCAGCGGTGGGGCAGTGGTAGGCCTGTGTCTGGACCAAGCAAGACTAGTAAGACCAATGTCTTGGTTGGAAACCAAGGTTTTTCAGTTGATTTTATTGTTGATATATTGTGCCATGTGTTATTAACAACCCCTGTCCGTGCTAACACTTAGGAGACTTGGATTGTCTTCACAACAGGGAATATAACAATGTCTTGAGATGACCTAGATTACAGATAAGTTAATGTAGTTAAAACGTTTACACTATTTTGTTCCTTTTATTTCTATGGTTGTAGAAAGCTCAGTCAGTTTATGTGGATGTTAAAATTACAATAAATTAAACTCAGATTCCAGTGATGTAGTGAGAAACCCTGCAACAACTCTATTGAATGGGAGACTGCCTTAGTCAAATCTTGAAATAGAGGTCGACCGAGTACTCGCTGATTGGTGGTTTTAGACACTGTCGGTATCCGTGTAAATTTGCCCCAATAGTGGCCAATAGCCACGCTCCCTCTGGTGTTGAGTCGCGTGAGAGCTTTCTCATCATTTGCACAGAGGCTTAGCACTAAGTCAAGATAAATTATGTGTATTATTTATGTAAATAAAAGTTATATTAGGAAAGTATTATTATGAAATGATAAGCACAAATAGTGTGCCGTTATTAATGATTTAGTGTGATGACACCGCAGGCTGAGATATGCTGAAATGTATTGAAAGGATGCTCTGTGTAGTTTTGCTAACCTTGGCAGGCAAGGTCGTGAAGTGAGCAAGCAATTGGGAGTCTCCAAATCAAGATAGAAGTATAGTGTTTAATATTTCGTATTTCGGGCGTCCAGGTAGCATAGTGGTCTATTCTGTTGCCTGCCAACACGGGGATTGCCGTTTCGAATTCCCGTGTTACCTCCGGCTTGGTCAGGCATCCCTACAGACACAATTGGCCGTGTCTGCGGATGGGAAGCCGGATGTGGGTATGTGTCGAGGTGCCTCCTCTGGTAGGTCGGGGCGCCTGTTCAGGGGGGAGGGGGAACTGGGTGGAATACTGTCAGGTGAAAAGAAGCAGCTGGCGACTCCACATCTATCGGAGGAGACATGTGGTAGTCTGCAGCCCTCCCCAGATCAGCAGAGGGGGTGGAGCAGCAACCGGCATGGTTCGGTAGAGTGGGGTAATTGGCTGGATACAATTGGGGAGAAAAAGGGGGAAATATATCTATAGCTATATATATATATATATGTGTGTGTGTGTGTGAGTGTGCATGCATTGTTGCATTTCATATCAGTCTACGTTGCCGCTATCCTTAAATGAGAAGTTTATTTGCTGGACATTTGTGTGTTAACACAATACAAACTTACACCGTTGATGAATGTGTATGCTGATAATCTAAACAACACCATTTTGAAACATTAACTGTATCCTAAAGACACTTCAGACTCAGATAATGACACGCAGGCAGCCATAGATGCCTGTGCCAAAGATTCAAAAACATTAGTCAAAATTCATCAAAGATATTTTCTCGAAAAGTAGGCATTTCCTGTCATGAAAAAGTAGCCTAACCCCAGGGAAAACATCAGAACAGCTGATTTGGGTTTTTTTTAGGGGGGGTGATTTTTCCCTCTTTTACACCCCAATTTACCCTTCCAATTACCCCACTCTTCCGAGCCATCCTGGTCGCTGCTCCACCCTCTCTGCCGATCTGGGGTGGGCTGCATACTACCACATGCCTCCTCCAATACATGTGGAGTCACCAGCCGCTTCTTTTCACCTGACAGTGAGGAGTTTCACCAGGGTGACGTAGCGCATGGGAGGATCACGCTATTGCTCCCAGTTCCCCCTCCCCCTCAAACAGGCGCCCTGACCAATGAGAGGATGCGCTAGTGCAGCAACCAGGACACATACCCACATCCGACTTCTCACCTGCAGACACAGCCAATTGTGTTTGTAGGGACGCCCGACCAAGCTGGATTTAACTCAGGGATTCGAACCGGAGAACCCCGTGTTGGTAGTCAACGGAATAGACCGCTACACTACCCGGATGCCCCAGCACAGCTGATTTTATAATGAAACCTTGAAAAGTATTCGCATATTTGTTTTTGTTTTTGTTTTTTCACAAAAGCAAGATACCTTATAACTGTTAAACTACCAGCAACTCCATCCATCCCATGATCCGAACCGCTTATCCTGCTCTCAGGGTCGCAGGGATGCTGGAGCCTATCCCAGCAGTCATTGAGCGGCAGGCGGGGAGACACCCTGGACAGGCCACCAGGCCATCACAGAGCCTACCAGCAACTCCTTCACACATAATGAATAAGACAGGAAGAGAGTAAAGGAAATGGTCCAGCTGTTCGTTTATTCACCGGTGCGGTCCTCCTATCCAAATAAGACAACATGTAATCATCCGTCATGATATGAACCCACACACTTCAGGATCCTCTTCATCCCAGACATATGTACAGTGCTGCTTGAAAGTTTGTGAACCCTCCAGACATGGTCACTGTTTTTGTAAAAAACATTAAAATAAGCTTATTACACATACATCCAAATCCCAATTTGTAAAGCACACCTTCCAAATAATGGACACACACACAAAAAGAGATATATTTTCATTATTTAATTCAACAAAGGTAGTTTATTTCACAAAAACTGAAAATTTAACGTGTGCAAAAGTATGTGAACCCTTGTATTAGTAGCTTGTGGCTCCTCCTTTTGCAGCCATTACTTCAACCAAACGTCTTCTGTAACCACTAACCAGTCTCTCGCATCTGCTTATGGGGCTTTTTGCCCACTCCTCCTTGCAGAACTCAGCCAGTTGAGAGAGGTTGGAGGGACATCTGGTATGTACCAACTTCTTCAGGTCTCGCCACAACATTTCAATTGGATTAAGATCCAGACTTTGACTGGGCCTATCCAGAGTACGAATCCTCTTTCTCTGAAGCCATTCCTTTGTAGTTTTGCTGGAATGCTTTGGGTCATTGTCTTGTTGCGTAATCAATTTTCGTCCCAGCTTCAACTCCCTGACTGATGGCAGGAGATTCTGGTCAAGAATTTGTTGATATGCCGGCGAATTCATGGTTCCTTGGATAATATGGAGTCGTCCAGGTCCAGAAGCAGAAAAGCAGTCCCAGACCTTCACATTTGCACCACCATGCTTCACTGTTGGGAGGAGGTTCTTTTCTTCATATGCAGTGTTGGCTTTTCTCCAAACATGTTGGTTTTGATTGTGACCAAATAATTCTATTTTGGACTCGTCTGTCCAGAGAATGGACTTCCAGAAGGTCTCTGGTTTGTCCAAGTGCTCTCTGGCAAAGTTGAAATGGGCAGCTTTGTTCTTTTTTGAGAGCAGAGGCTTCCTTCTAGCAACCCTCCCATGAATGTCATGGCTATTCAATTTTCGCCTGATTGTAGATGCATGCACATTTGTCCCAGATGCTACCAGAGAGGTCTGCAACTCTCTAGAGGTGATGTGTGGGTTGGCCTTTACCTGATTTATTATTTTTCTGGTGCTTCTGGGTGATAGTTTTGATGGGCATCCACTTCTAGGCAGAGTTGCTGTCATGTTGAAGGCCTTCCATTTGTAAATTATTTGTCTTACAGTGGATGGATGGAGCTGGAATCTTTTGGAGATGGTCTTCTAGCCTTCCCCAGACTGATGGGCTATCACTACCCTCTTCTTCATGTCCTCGGATATCTCCTTTGCTCTCGGCATTGTTGATTTGTATGGGACCACAGTGGTTTGGTTGGTTTCCTCTCTCTTTTAATTAGTGCAGGCCAAACCCTTTCCCAAGGATGTCTCATTTCATTGGTCTGCTTAAATGATTAATTAAGCACCCAAATGTGTTTCACTCGAGTCTGTTACCTGCTTGACTTAACCAATGCAGCTGGGGGTTCACTTACTTTTGCACATACACTAATTCCATGTTTCATGTAGTTTTTGGGCTACTTAAACAAGTCCCACTAAACAAGTACATGCAACTGATAAACATATATCTGACATTTCATACATAAAAACTGGTGAGGATAGAATAAGAAAATCATGGTAAAACAACAGAAAAATCTTAACTGCTCAAGGGGTTCACATACTTTCAAGCAGCACTGTACGAGCAAGAAATGATAGTGTTTAAAAAAAAACCAACGGAATTAACAAATTGTTGTGACCAACGGGCTACACCTGTTGGAAATTGAATGGGATGAATATAATATTTGATTTATTTTCTGCAGTGGAGATTAAAAGTTAGTTATTTGTTTGACTTTTTGAGGTGTATGACTTATAAGAGGTCAAATAATTAGGCCTATTTTGTCACTTTGAGCTGATGTTCGATTTACTTGTTATCCATTTGTAATTCAAAGGTTTCGCGTGTCATCCAGGGTCGTCATGCAAACCTATGGTTTAGGGAGGAGAACAAGAAAACGGGCAGATTGATCGGTTATTGGCTTTTCCCTGCTTCTAGATATCGTTAATGAATCTGCCTTTAAAAATCCACCATCGGTCGACCTCTGTAGGGCAAGCAGGTCTGAATAAAAAAAAAAGAAAACAAAAAAAAACAACACTCCCAGCCCATATTTTCAGGAAATGGACTTGGGTGTTGACACAAGGTCGTGAAGTTTAGGCGTTTATCACTGTAGAACAGAGTCAGCAAGTGTTGCGTGATTACATCGTGTGCAAGGACCTTGGGTCGGTTGTTTATGGCTTTTTTGACTTCGTTAAGTGGGCAAATTATAGTTCTGTGAGATCATGAATGTCAAAGGTGTGGGATGACGGATTTGTGCTTGGAGAGCAATATTCTGATGGCTGGTGCTGTGTGTTTGGTTGTGCCGTGTGTTTTGTTGTGCTGTGTTTGGTTGTGCTGTGTGTTTGGTTGTGCTGTGTTTGGCCCACTAGGTGGAGATGAGACAAGCCTTCCAGGAGGCAGGCTGTGTCTTCTGTGTCATTGTGCCTTACAGTCCGTCTGCCAGCACCAGCAGTGGTCAAGACTAACTCTACCAACGCCTCCTAGTATTTAATCATGACTGAATCAGTCTACTTTATAGTCTATAATGTATTAAAGGATGGAAAACCCAATTGTATTTCCTCATATGAAGCGCTGGCCAATTGTGAATGTTAGATATAGGCTAATGAAAATGTAATTATCTACGTATGACGGATTTTGTTTTTTTGTACATAAATTAAAGGTAATTTTTCAGCATTTGTATGGTGTTCTGTGTTTTGACGCGCTGTGACCAGGTGATCCGTTCACATCTCACTATTGATAAAAAATAATGGTTGAATGCAGCATTTAGCTACCCCCCCCCCACACACACACGTTTGTTTCTCTATAACTGCGAGGACTTCATTGACTACAGTCATTCCCTCGCCCCATCCCTAAACCTTTATCATCAGAGCTGCATGCCCAACCTCAACCCATACCACTTCCTTAACCTTTAACCTAACCCTAATTCTAATCTTAAACCCAACTCCTAACCTCAAAATCAACCCATGAAGAAGTGAGCAGCAGGCAAAATGTTCTCATTTTGTGTGTTTGTCCGGACTGTTGTGGTTTAGAACTCAAACTGGTCCTCACCATTATAGCCAAATAACACACAGACAGAGACGCACACACAGACGCACACGCACACACAGACGCACACACACACGCACACAAGTTGACGCCTCCCTTAAGGGGCGGGGATGCGGAGCACCGTTCATCACACACCGCCGAGCTGTGATCTGTCGGAGCCTTCACTGCTGCTTTACCTCCACGTACGCCGCCGGCACAGCGGGACCCGATGGAAAGGTGAAGCATGGCTGCGAAAGAGGACATCTACAGCAAAATCCTCCCGAGGAGACTTCGGCAGAATCGAGCGGGGACTGTAAAATGCGGCTCCAATCTGGACGTCCTGTTATCAATGGGTTTCCCCCGACCAAGGGCGTAAGTAGCCCACACGGAATGACTTCACTGAAATGATAAGTTTTTGACACAGAAAACAGTCGCGCGTCTATCTACACGAGAGGCATTTCGGAGGCTGGTCGGGAATAGGGGTCGAGTGTGATAGCGAAGTTAACGAGCATCACTTGCGGAGAGAGAGGCTCAAGCTGCGGTCCCGTTCCCAGTTGCGGCTCGTTCATTCTCTCGTGTACCGTAGGGAAGTTGTAGCATCTTCGAGCAACGAAACTCGCGTTTTTATTGTAGGATGCAGTATTATTATTTTTCATGTTTGGCACCGATATCACCCTCGCCTCTTAACTTACGACGTTTCATCAGTCATCGCAGTCAGGGGAGGATGTTACTCCGATTTATGCTATTACAGTTGTCGTTGCAGTCAATGGGTCGTTACTATAGTTGAGGCGCACCATCGGCTTAGCTTTTTGCTTTCACACTTCTTCCACTGATGTTATGCAGAAGAATTGAAGTCGGGGGGGGGGGGGACTTAAATTTCCTTGACTGCGTGCTGTCATAAGGATCAGCCTCTCCGGTCTAGTGTTGGTGCTGAATGGAAAGACTGTTATGAATTGACTGAATGTTTCCACGTTGCAGTGTGAGCTCACAAACCGTGCCTCCCTCCCTCCCTCCGAGCCCGGGAAGCACGCTCATGCTCTCGACCGCACGCCCCCAGCCCACACGAGAGCCGCGCTTGTATTGCCATTTGTTCGCTCAACGCCGCTTGAAGTTTCAATTTTCATTTCTTCCTCGTATCGTTTACCCGAGACAGGTGTGTGTGTGTGTGTGTGTGTGTGTGTGTGTGTGTGTGTGTGTGTGTCAGAGAAAGGCTTCTGTGGTTTGCTGAATGGACACAGCAGACGACAATACGCCCCCCGGGTAGCTTAACCCTTGATGAGTACAGTGTCCCTCAGGGATGCCTCAACCTCTTAAACGTTACACAACAGCACACAACTGTTCGGCCTTCACTCGGGCCAGTGTGTGTGTGTGTGTGTGTGTGTGTGTGTGTGTGTGTGTGTGTGTGTGTGTGTGTGTGTGTGTGTCCACTCTATCTCCCTTGTTCTCTCTCTCTCTCTCTCTCTCTCTCTCTCTCTCTCTCTCTCTCTCTCTCTCTCTCTCTCTCTCTCTCTCTCTCTCTCTCTCTCTCTCTCTCTCTCTGTCTCTCTGCGTTTACTTCGTCTTTGAAACACTGACCTACAAAATTCCCTGACCGACTTCAGGTGCCCCCGTTCCTCTATAATAGGATTCATTCTCTCCGGTGCCATTGTCAATCCATTGTTTTGGTTCAGAGGGTCCCGGGCTAACAATAGACACCCAGCCATTGCAGATAATGGCTGCATGCACCACCATGTAATATCAATGGCAAAAGACTACTGCCACGACGCAGTGTCACATGTGCTGTTATAATTATGTCAGTTCTTTGTTTTGTGTGTGTGTGTGTGGGGTGGGGGGTGTTGGGGGTTAATTTATATAGTGCAAAATCAACATAATAGAGTTTCATCAGTCTCCCTGACATGATGTTTTTCAGTTATTGTGTTGGAGCCAAATACTGTATTTATGCTCATGTCATGGCCAAGAATGTGCCGTCAAGCTTACACCAGTACACCACATCTCGAAAATGGAAAAGGGAACACGAGCTGAGTGTTTATGAGTAGATAAACATCAACGGATTTCATCTTTAAATTACCATTTACCAGTAGTTGTCATAGATCTTGTTTTTCTCTCTCTCTCCCTCTCTCTCTCTCTCTCTCTTTAGGCAACTGTTATTGTGTCGATATTACACTATGTGTTTTGTTGGGATGACCCGGTGGCTTGTTGTGTCATATATTGGTATGCTATTTTAATATTCTCATCACTGTGTTTACATTTACCCATTAACAAAGCGTTAGTGTTAGATTTGCGATGACTTTCCATTTAAATCTGCCAAGGAACCTGATCTAGTAAACCTATTTTGAAGGGAGGGGAAACTTCATTCAGTTTTTGTGTTTTTTTTTTTGGGGGGGGGGGGTTGGCTGGCTGTCAGTCAAGTTCAAGTTTATTTGTCATGTGTTTGAAAGCAGCCATGCTTGAAAACACATGACATCCCTATTCATGTCACCCCCCCTTCACTTTACATAACAGTGATAACAAAAAAGTACAGCAACACAACGCAGTGGAGAGAGAGGACAGAGAGACAGAGAAGGAGACATGCTGCAGGTGTGTGGATGTGTGTGATTGGCTCGCGAAAAGAGACTGGTGGCAGGAGTGAGAACAGAGTGTGTTTATGGTGGGAAGGGTCTCTGCTGACAGCGGTTGGTATCTAGTACCTATACGTCCAGTCAGATCCTCTTCAAACCAGGTCTAGATAAATCACCCAGATAGTGAAAAACACAACCTACTTCTCTGTTAACGTGGGGATAAATAGCTGGTGGTGAGTCATAAGCTGTACCTATCTAATTTAGTAAAATGGTGTCTGATTCATTTCGGGGAAGTTCGGCCATGTACGCATAAAACAGGTAGAGTGGTATGAATATCTTCTGTTGTGTTTTGGAAAAACAACCAAACCTCCTCTTGGAGCAAGAAACTGCGTGTAAATACAAAAAGATAAGCGTGAAAAATACGCGCCATAGAACGTTCTGGTAGCAGTTAATTCAAGACCAACTGGAATTTGTGCACACAGGCGAGGCGGCAACACATGTCGTCCCGTACGAGTTAGAGGTTTTTTTTTTATATACTTTATTAATCCCCGTGGGGAAATTCTTACTCCGCTTTAACCCATCCTAGCTGTGTAGGTAGGAGCGGTGGGGCAGCCGCCGTGCAGCACCCGGGGACCAACTCCAGTTCGTCTTGCCATGCCTCAGTCAAGGGCACAGACAGGTGTATAAACCCTAACATGCATGTCTTTTTTTCTTTTTTTTTTGATGGTGGAGGGAAACCAGAGCACATAGAGAAAACCCACCGCAGACACAGGGGAGAACATGCAAACTCCACACAGAGTACAACCCCAGGGTTCGAACCCAGGACCTTCTTGCTGTGATGAGATAGAGCTAACCACCGTGCCTCCAACCATTTCATCGGTTTGCAATGACACTACCATTGAACTGATATTCACGAAGCTGTGGTGGACATGTGAGCATTTAGAATTTTATTTTGTACCACTGTGGCAAAGAAAGTTTTCGCTTGCAACTTTGCTTGCACTGTTTGCACCCCTCCATGCAGAACTGGAGGCCAAGAGTGCTGCTAGTAGCACGGGAGCTGGTTATATTTTAGCTAGCAATGCGTCGCTGTTACGCTCGCTGAGCAGCAACATACTATGCACCAACTTCAGTTTCTTATTCCCCAGACTTATTATCATTGCTCATGTCCCTTAGGGGTCTTTTCTCCTTTCTCTGCCCCCCCCCCCCCGCTTCCCAGTAACTGATAGACCTGTACCGGTTAAAGGGAGAATCTCTCTCTCTCTGCATTCCCTTTTCATTTTAACTACAGCCGTCCCATCAGGGCTGTGTTAATGTCATGTGTTGTCGGGTCTGAAATCAACAGTGTGGGTTCATTTGCCATGGCTGAACTGTGTCAGCCTATCTAAAGCTTCCACTTAGACATACGTAAATATGTCTCATAAGACACACCAGTTTTGGTCTCAAAATGTCAAGCCTTTATTGTGGCAACTGTTAGAATGAATCATGATGCAGTGTTGATGCTGTGATGTGGCACAGCAAGTTGGCTTTTTCCAGTCGAAACTCGCTTCACATCTGAAAAAGATATAATTAAAGACAAATGCACTTTAATAAAAGCTACTCAGCCGTATCCTTTATATATGCTATGGGAACACTAAAGTGCTTAGGAGCTTGTAGCTCGCATGAATAATTGAGTTATTTCCTTGTATTTTTTTATTTTTTTTGGCAAGTGTCTTTGAAATGCAGATGAGCGCGAGCTTCTTCGGTAGCTTTGCAAATATTCTGGCGTCATTCACAAACTTGTTTTTTTGGCCATGGGGGCTATTTGATGATGCTTCAAATCGTAAAATGAAGTTCCCTATCCTTTTCACATGATGCGCCATCTGTATAGGTCTGACTCAATTGGGAGTCGGGGAGTATCTAACAAGGTCATAGAAATGTCATTAGTCTCCTTCCTGAAATAGGAGAGGCGCATCATGGTCTGGATATAGCTGCCACGTTCGCTCGACAGCAACTTCCACTTCTACTGCAGCTCAATGATCATATCATTGTACATTTGAAGCTCTGTCCGGAAGCAGGGAGAGAGACCACTATCAGATTATAAGACTGTTGTCTCCCGTCGCTTATCTAGCGAGTGCAGCTCAGAATTTAAAGGCAATTAAAGTATCTTATCTTATATGCAGTGACAAATGTCTTATTTGTCGTGAATTATGATCAAACTCTGCCACTCTGCCGGGGCCATTAACAAAATGTTTTAAAACTAGCCAGCATCAGATTACTCTGGTGAGGTTTTGGGTTTCTTGTCTTTTTTTAAGTTTTTATCGATCAAGTCTTAGATATTTAAAAAGAGCTGAGTCTAACCTTCCCCCCTACATTCTGTGACAGTATATGTTCTTCTTTTTTTTAACACTAGTGCCGGACTGTGGTGTTCAGCTAGTGGACTTCACACATACTCGAGATAGCACCGTGGTAGCCCATCTGCATCCTAATCAACCTGTAGTCAAATGTGCACATGCAAAAATGAGAACTAGCACATAAGCAGCACAAATTGGTCTGGGTCATGCCAGTTGTCTGGCCTGTCCGGATAACGGGGCCAGCCCGGGGCCCCAGTTGCTAACACCGTCGCAGGTCTCTGGTCGTGGAGACTTGGGGGATCCACAGCTGTTGTCTCACTTTCTCCCTCTGCTGTCCTCCTCCAACTCTCCATGTAGCATTCCCTGCCCCCATCTTCACTCTCCTTCTCTCTGCCACTCTCCCTCCCTCTCTCTCTCTCGCTCTCTCTCTCTCTCTCTCTCTCTCACTGCCCCTCTGGCCCCGCCCGCCTGTAGGATTTCTCCATCTACACGCACACCGACACACATTTTCATAGCACGTACAAACACGCAGCAAATCATCTCTCCCTGTCCTCTTGTGGCTAGTCCAAAGACTCCCATCCACCCAACCCGCCCTTCAACGCTTCCCACAACCCAACACTGCAAAAATACCATGTCAAAAATTAGACCAAATTTAGCACATCCAAGTAAGAAAATTCCCCAAACGAGCAAGATAATCTGCCACAGGAGTAAGATATTTCAACTTGGTAAGATTTCTTGAACCAAGATAAATATTCTTAAATTGTAATAAATACTCTTACTTAGTCAGTTCATCATCTCATCATCAGCCGCTTCTCCGGGTCGGGTCGTAGTCAGTTCCTAATGAGTAAATGATTCTTGTGGGATTTTAAAACTGTCAGACTTGTTCATATAAACTGTTTTACCAGTGGTAAGAGAAGAAGGTAGGGCTCATTTGGATAAAAAGTCCATCTATTATATTTAGACGGGCATGAGTGCTCGAGTACTTGTTCAGACCTTAGTATTTGAAAATCATGTAAAAGCAATCTGGCATTTCCCAGCGTTGTCCAGCACTGCATATGTTTATGTTGTGGATTCACGGAATGGAAAACCTGAGCCATTTACGTTTAATAAAATGTTAAGACTTACCTGTTGTGAGTGTATCTAATTTGCACATATAGTATGTGTATTATTTAAGAACGTGAGTACTTGAGTAGCTACTCATTTCTAATTTCATGCGAGTTGTTGAAGAGGGAAATCAGGTCAAATGCACATCCCTACTATCATACTATGCGCAATTGCATTGATGCAATTGCATCAAATAGACTGTTTCACGGTTTGCAGCCTCCTTTCGGGAATTGGACCCCCCATTCCCAACAACGCTGATACTCGGTGACATGAAAGTCAGGGACATCAGGGTTAACATGGCTGTGACCTACTACATCTCACGCACTACTGAAGTAAGTCTTAGATATTCTGAGAAAGTGCCTAGTATCCTGCAAAACACATCCTGGTGTTATTGAGGTTGTTCTCCACATTGGCTCCAATGACTCCAGTTACTCATCAGCTATCTGAGTTGCCCAAGCATGACTTAACCCATCTCGTTAACATCATGAATGACTGTGGTAAACATGTTTGATCATTGGGAGGTTTGTCTGAGTCGCTTCCAAGCATTCACGCCTGATTACAGGCAGTTTGCAGAACACACAACTTGGTTTTTATGGAATTTTTTTTTCTTTTTTAATAAGTTATGGCATGCACCCAAGCATACTGGGAGCTCATTTGCTCTCTCACAACCTTGATTATAAATGTTCCCTACTCGCATGCTGTTTGGTCCGTCGGCCAATGATGTCCCCAGAGTCCAGCGCCCTTCATCAGTGACTGTCATGTCTGCTCCTCTAATGACTTCAGCAATTTGCCTGTGGGGCTCGTACTGTCCAAATCCTTCTCGGTTTTTAAATTGTGATTGTTTGATGAAAAACTCAGCCATGGACTTGGATATTGGGTATTGTTAAGTCTTCGGTGCTCAGAGACAACTCATGTTATATTTATTGTAGTCAGGTCCTGGTTATCAGAGCTCATTCCTGACACTGGTATATTCTGCTACAACGTCTGCAGAGCAGACAGGAATGGCAGAGGACCTGGGTGTGCATTTACATAAGAAATTTCACCGTGAAAATTCTCTACATTTGTTCCACAGCAATTTTAATGTATTTTATAATAATAATAATCATTACGTTTATATAGTGCTTTTCTAGACACCCAAATGTGATGTCGTGATGTTTATGTGATGTCGGCATTGTACAAAGCACCCAAATTAAGGTAATAGGAATATATATTACCACCCTTTGTCCCTCAGAGTGCTATAGATGATGTTCGGGAGTCAGGAATACTTTGTCATTTCACTTCATGCACTTGCATATGAAATAAAACGAAATAGTGTTTCCCCCAGCCCACAGTAGTGCAACTCAGACAAAATCTCATATCCAAAAATTACAAGAACACATATATCAAAACTAGAACACACATGTATCCAAACTAAGAACACATATATCCAAACTAAACACAGTATATGCAAACTAAGTAACAAAAAAAATTACTGTTCAAAAGAACGAACGCCGTCCAAGATGACTGTCGGAACTGCCAGTCTGCGTGGGCTAGCAGTTAGCTTAGCCTACCCCGCTTCCACATCCTGTCCAACCACCCTCAGTGTTTCCTCTCTTGGTACAGCTCCGGGCACGGCCGTGGTCCCTGGGCCCACCGGACGCAGGAGACTAGGCCCTCCCAGCCAAACACCTTCGACACACCTCCCCGCACTCCACACGACAACACCAAAAACAATCAACGCTAGGCGAAACCGCTGCCAGAACGCCCTCGATGTTATCGGAACTGCCGGTCTGCATGGGCTAGCAGTTAGCTTAGCCTGCCCCGCTTCTGTGTCCTGTTGGACCGCCCTCGGTGTTTCGTCTTCGGGCACAGCTCTGGACAGGGCCATGGTCCCTGGGCCCACAGGACGCAGCAGACCAAGCTCTCCCAGCGGATCCAGCGCCAGCTCTCCCAGCCATCAGACAAAGACACAACTTAGATGTGGACAAAGACACTGTATGGACGGTACTGGGTGAGGCCACCGCAAATGTAAGTTCGCACCGCCATCTCCCACACTGGTACTTGGTCAGGCCACTGCAAATGTGAGTTCGTGCCACCATCTTCCCACAAGTGAACCACCCATGTTGCAAACTTGTCGGCTTTTTAATCCACATCACAATTGCTGGTAAGGGTGATCCAAACTTGGATCCACACACCCACAACTTGTCACTTGTGTTGGACAGATATCTTTGTGATCAATTGCAATCTCAATTGATTGCAATTGATCACAAAGCCAACATGACTATATTTTCAAGATCCATCAAAGTCCTCCTTGACTATGACTATGTTGACCCATAGACCACATAAATGCCCTGTCACTGATATCTTTACAAATGACTTTAGTGATCTTTGACCAGTTGTATGCATAGCGGATACATCCATCCATCCATCCATTATCTGAACCGCTTATCCTGCTCTCAGGGTCGCGGGGATACTGGAGCCTATTCCAGCAGTCATTGGGCAGCAGGCAGGGAGACACCCTGGACAGGCCGCCAGACTATCACACAGGGCCGACATACACACACACACCCACACACATTCATACCTAGGGACAATTTAGTACGGCTGTTTCACCTGACTTACGTGTCTTTGGACTGTGGGAGGAAACCAGAGCCCCCGGAGGAAACCCACGCAGACACGAAGAGAACATGCAAACTCCACATAGGACGACCCGGGATGACCCCCAAGGTTGGACTACCCCAGGGCGACCGCGCTAACCACTGCGCCACCGTGCTGCCCATAGCGGATACAAAGACTCCTAAATATTAATCTCGTCTGATTACAAAAATGATTTTTTTTGGAATTTAAAATTAATGCTTTTTTCAAGTGATCTCAGCCATTGCAACTGGGCTGATGATCTACAATCTTCTGATACTGATCGGGTGCTGGGATATTTTTCAATATTTATCAGTGCACAGCTGAAAAGGCCAAGGGTAGGAAATCGACCAAACCTTCGGTTTTCTGTCAGTCTCTGCAAAGTTAACAAGATTAGCAACACAAGCTGGGGTGAGAGTCAGCCAGCTTACCTATCTTCTGAATGGCCGTTGTTCAGAAAACTCAGAAATAAAGATCAATCGATCGATCTATCTTATCTATTTTCATCCTATTTAATCCTAGTCCTCTCTCCTCCCTACCTCACTAAATGAAACCACATTAATACCATCAGATTCAAGGGTGGTGACAATCTTTGGGCTGATAATTGTGGTGTGCATTAAAGGGTTAAATATCATGCACCAATTACATGAAAGCAAACTCCAGAGTGGTCTTAAATCAGACCGTTTTGGTGTATCTCAAAGAGTTCAAAACCTTAATTGAACCCTTTTATTTTACCTATGCAGGTAATGGGCTACAGGAATCTGGACTGGATGTTTATAACTGTTGCTCCCATTTTGCACATTATCCGCCTGCAAAAGCCCTATTTTACTATTGCTGTCTTATATGTGATATCTATTCCTTAAATTTATGTTATTATGATGTTCTTTCTTTGTTGTTATTTTTTGTGTGAATAGAAAAGAGAGTACACAAGTGGGAATTTTTAAATGATGAAGATTTTTACTTTTCTGTTCAGATTTGTATTGGTTATTATGCAAAAATTGCTGTGCTTAAATTCATAAACGCTCTGGCTACTGCCACTGCACCGTCAGCAGGCAACAGTTTCTGGAAATTCAGAGACAAGAGAGCAAAATTAATTGGTATTTTGTTATATAGCGCTGTGAAGGTGAATCCATATGAAGTCATGGAGGAATGTGGTATTTTATTAAATCTGTGGTGCTAGTCTGATAGCCCTCTTATCATTGGCCCTATGTGCGAGCAGCAATACGGTTTCATGACACAAAAGAGCACTACAGATGTGATATTTGCTTTGAGAATGTTGATTGAGAAGTATAGAGAAGACCAGAAGGAGTTACATTGTGTCTTTGTGGATTTATAGAAAGCATATGACAGGGTGCCGAGAGAGGAGGTGTGGTATTGTATGAGGAAGTCAGGAGTTGCAAAGGAGTATGTAGGAGTGGTGCAGGTTATGTATGAGGGAAGTGTGACACTGGTGCGGTGTGCGGTTGGGAAGACAGATGGGTTCAAGGTGGAGGTGGGATTACATCAAGGACTGGCTGTGAGCTCTTTCTTGTTTGCAATGGTGATGGACAGGTTGATGGACAAGATCAGGCAGGAGTCTGTGGACTATGATGTTTGCGGATGACATTGTGATCTGTACCGAGAGTAGATTGCAGGTTGAGGAGAGCCTGGAGAGGTGGAGGTATGCACTGGAGAGAAGAGGAATGAAAGTCAGTAGGAGCAAGACAGAATGCCTATGCGTGAATGAGAGGGAGGACAGTGGAATAGTGAGGATGCAAGGAGTGGAGGTGACGAAGGCGTATGAGTTTAAATACTTGGGGTCAACTGTACAAAGTAACGGGGAGTGCCGGAGAGAGGTGAAGAAGAGCGTGCAGGCAGGGTGGAGTGGGTGGAGAAGAGTGTCAGGAGTGATTTGCGACAGAAGGGTACCAGCAAGAGTTAAAGGGAAGGTTTTCAAGATGGTTGTGAGATCAGCTATGTTATATGGTTTGGAGACAGTGGCACTGATGAAAAGACAGGAGGTGGAGCTGGAGGTGGCAAAGTTGAAGATGCTAAGATTTTCTTTCACTGGGAGTGACGAAGAAGGACAGGATTAGGAACTATTATATTAGAGGGACAGCTCTGGGTGGACGGTTTGGAGACAAAGCAAAAGAGGCGAGATTGAGATGGCTTGGACATATGTGTAGGAGAGATGCTGGGTATACTGGGAGAAGGATGCTGAATATGGAGCTGCCAGGGAAGAGGAAAAGAGGAAGGCCAAAGAGGAGGTTTATGGATGTGGTGAGGGAGGTGGCTGGTGTGACAGAGGAAGATGCAGAAGACAGGAAGAGATGGAAACGGATGATCTGCTGTGGCAACCGCTAATGGGAGCAGCTGAAAGTAGTTGCACTAGTAGATCACTGGCCCTATGTCAGTGTCATGGGAGCCTCAGCCCCCTGCCTGCATGCTCCAAATGATTGGATGGAGCCCCTCCTGTTCTGCAGATCCTCTGTATGTCACTGTTTCACACACATGCCTACAACACACACACACACACACACACACACACACACACACACACACACACACACACACACACACACACACACACACACACACAGTTGCTCACCTGATTTTGACAATTGAGGGTAGCATAGTGAGTAAAGCAGATTCTATGTAGCATTCAAACCCGTGCAATACTTAATGCAGGCACAGTGTACAAACTGCACATATGTGTGTCTGTTTATTCACATTTTCATATACGCCTGCCTGTTCATTTATAGGTTTCTACCACAAGGCTGCTGCACCCATTTGTGGATTTCTTTAAAGAATGTGTAGTTGTATGTGAATGTGCATCAATTTATGTGTACATCTTTGCTTGTGCAGAATTCTGAGTCTCTGTTTGTCTATGTGCGTGTTTGTGTACATGTGTGTTTGTGTATGTGTGTGTGTGTGTGTGTTTTCAGTGATGGCTGAGCCATCTGTGACTGTACTACCTTTGCCAGAAAGAGAACTGGACTGGATCCAAAAGCCAGTGTCTTTCCAGCACACTGCTGTCTTCCCTCACATACTCCTCAGTAAGAAACTATGGGTAGCAACTCCATCTTGGATCTATTTCTCTCTCAATACGGGTTCTGATTGCTGGCCAGTAAACTTTCTGGATGACTTCGTTTAAAAGATTGAAGAGGAAAATAGATTTGACGTGACATTAGTCACAGGCTTCAACTGATGGGGACACTGGTGGTGTTAAAAGACTGTTACTTAATGATAGTAGACAGTATAGAAGCATTAATGGAGAACAATATGGTCCTCTTGTCATTCTACTGATCATAACTCTCATTTTTCATCGTTCTTTTTCCACACACCTCATGTATTTCATTGTCATTTTATCAAGACAATCAAAGGGGGTAGTATGGATCGGCCTCTGACCATCCGCCTATGCCCGTCCACACATCCATGATATCCAAGACACCACTGGTCCGGTTTTGATAAAACTCGGGGGAATGATGCGCCCTGCATTTCCATGCATTTCCGCTGTCTGAACATTTTTGTCTTTAGATGCATTAATTTCTGTCTAGTTATATTTTCTGCTAATTTATACAAAGTTTTGGGCACATTGCACTGATGTTATCGTTAAGGTCTGCTCATTTATATTGATAACTTGTTTTTTAATTGTTACTGATTAAGACATGGGGTCGCTGCTTGGGGTCACTGGGTGAGGACATTGCATTATTACTTGTTTTTTTTGTTTTTGTTTTATCAATAATGTTGTGGGAACCATTCATGGTTTCAAGAGTACTTTTTTTGTTCTTCCACCAAAGAACAACACACATCACATACATCTCTCTTCAAACAAAACAGGACAAGATGAAATCTGTGAAAGGAAGTCATATTCATGAAAGCCATCTGCTGAATACGGGGAGTCGGGGGGGATTGTGCTGAATACAGAGAGAGAAAACAATACCCTTAATCCTGAGTCAGATGCTGGTCGTTCTAATATTTAAAGACATCTGACTAGTTATTACGTGCATACAGCAGCCTTTACTCTGATGTGATAGGAAAATTAATCCTCAAGTAGTATTACCTCTTTGGTCATGTAGTTTATTTACTTAGTAAAAAAAAAATACAATTTTTGTTTGGATCACCAGAAAAATCCAGATTAATATTCTGATTTAATCACCGTAGACCTGATAATAGCAAAATGCTGACATCAGAGGAAAAACTGGACATCCTCTGACTTCAGTCAAATGAGCCCAGTGACCAAATAAATATAGTATTTATAGGTAGGTGGATGGATGGATAGATAGATAGATGGAGGCTCCCCCTTCAATGTGAAGCACTTTGGGTGTCTAGAAAAGCGCTATATTAATGTAACAATTATTATTATTAATTATTATTATTATTATTATTACAAGGGGGTGGCACGGTGGCGCAGTGGTTAGCCCAGTCACCTCACAGCAAGAAGGTCCTGGGTTTGAGCCCCGGGGTAGTCCAACCTTGGTTGGTCATCCTGGGTCGTCCTCTGTGTGGAGTTTGCATGTTCTCCCCATGTCTGCGTGGGTTTCCTCCGGGTGCTGTGGTTTCCTCCCAAAGTCCAAAGACATGCAGGTCAGGTGAATCGGCCAAACTAAATTGTCCCTAGCTATGAATGGGTGGGTGTGTGTGTGTGTGTGTGTCCGCCCTGTGATGGCCTGGCGGCCTGTCCAGGGTGTCTCCCCGCCTGCTGCCTAATGACTGCTGGAATAGGCTCCAGCATCCCCATGACCCTGAGAGCAGGATAAGCGGTTCAGATAATGGATGGATGGATTATTATTACAAGGATAATAATAACCAATAACCTTGTATAACCAAAGTGAGAGCTGTGTCCGCATTCTCGCCACAAAGTCAGACACATTTTCGGTGGGTGTCGGACTCCGCCAAGGTTGTCCCTTGTCTCCGATTCTGTTTGTGATTTTCATGGACAGGATCTCAAGGCGCAGCCAAGGTGAGGAGTGTGTCTGTTTTGGGAACTTCAGAATTATATCTCTGCTCTTCGCAGATGATGTGGTTTTGTTGGCTTCACCAGAACGTGACCTCCAGCGCGCACTGGGGCAGTTTGCAGCTGAGTGTGAAATGGCTGGGATGAGTCAGTACCTCCAAATCAGAGGCCATGGTTCTGTTCCGGAAAATGTTGGATTGTTCCCTCCGGGTTGGGGATGAGTTGTTGCCTCAAGTGAAGGAGTTCAAGCATCTCGGGGTCTTGTTCACGAGTGAGGGTAGGATGGAGCGGGAGATTGACAGGCGGATTGGTGCAGCATCAGCAGTAATGTGGATGTTGTACCAGACCATTGTGGTGAAGCAGGAACTGAGCCGGAAGGCAAAGCTCTCAATTTACCAGTCAATCTTCGTTCCAACCCTCACCTATGGTCATGAGCTTTGGGTAGTGACCGAAAGGGTGAGATCACGGATACAAGTGGCTGAAATGAGTTTCCTCCGTAGGGAGTCTGGGCTCAGCCTTAGAGATAGGGTGAGGAGCTCAGGTATTCGGAGGGAGCTCGGAGTAGAGCCGCTGCTTCTTCATGTCAGAAGGAGCCAGTTGAGATGGTTTGAGCACCTGATTAGGATGGCTCCTGGGCGCCTTCCTTTGGAGGTTTACCAGGCATGGCCAACTGGGAGGAGACCCTGGGGTAGACCCAGATCTTGTTGGAAGGACTACATGTCCAGTCTGGCCTGGAAACGCCTTGGGATCCCCCAGGAGGAGCTGGAGGGCGATACTGGGGAGAGGGACGTCTGGAGTGCCCTACTTAGCTTGCTGCCACCACGTCCCGACCCCGGAGAAGCAGCTGATGAATGAATGAATGAATGAATGAATGAATGAATGAATATTATTATTATTATTATTATTTCTTTCATGTTTCCTGTTTTACATCCTGTAGAGCCGGGTCCAAACTATAGACCTGAGGCACTATAGGGCAGATGTCACTTGATTGACAGTACTCGTCGTAATATGTGGGCTGTTCCGAGTAGGGTGATCTTCTGGACTGCATGGATGTTGATGTTGCCTGGGATACAGTTGGTGAACTTTTCTGTTCCCTTCTTCATGAGTCCTAGAGCTCCGATACCCCACATCCTGTTGATTTCAATCTCCAGGTCTTTGTACTTGGTCAGCTTTTCTGTGACTTTCACTGAGGTGTTTTTTTTTTTTTGGATGGTATTGCCATGTCAGTTAGCACGCACCTCTTTTGCTTCCTGTCCTTGATAACGATGTTGGGCTTGTTGGCTTTTATCTCTCTGTCAGTGTGGATGGGCATGTCCCAGAGGATGGTGACATCATTGTTTTCAGTGACCGTTTTTGGCTGATGTTTGTACCACTTCTCAGTTGTCTTGATCTTGTAACTCCTGCAGCTCTTCCAGTGCAGGTATGCTGCTGCCTTGTTGTGCCTGTTGTATATGTACTCGGTCTTTGCCAGTTCCGGGCAGCCTGAGACAATGTGGTCGATGCTTTCTTCGTACATTCCACAGATTCTGCATTTTGGGTCTGTTCCATCTTTGATGATGCGATGGTGATAGGATCTGGTTGCTAGACTCTGGTCTTGTGCAGTGGTTATCAGGCCCTCCGTCTCTGCTTTTAGTCCAGTGCTCCTCTGCCACTGGTGTGTCTTTTGTTGGTCCACATCTGCGTCTTTCATTCTTTTTCTGTACTTCCCATGCATTGCTTTGTCCTCCCAGTTTTTTTGCAGTTGCTGCTGGCCATGGTGTTCTGCCTTCTGCTTCACTTGTTATTATTATTATGATTATTATTATGATTATTATTATGGATGGATGGATCGATCCAGAAATATAAGTCTAATGAAATTACATATCCAAATGACTAAACCATGCAAATAAGCTGCAATATAACTGGGTGGTGAGTCTAAATGCATGTGCTTAGATAAAGATGCACCGTGGGAAATTTACATGACCGAGTATAGAATCACTAAATCCCATTTTATTTAATACTGGCACAGCGGGATGGATAATTTGGCATCTTTTCCCACCATCATTTGGCAGTCACAAATTTGTATTTGAATATGAAATCCTAACTCATAATTATTTCCCTTGGAGGACATTTAAATTAGAGAAGCTGTGTAACGTAAGGAAGAAAGCTCCCCTTGTTTCAGTGCCATTTCATTTTATCTGGGATTTTCGGGGATTACCACTCTAGAAACACACACACCAAAAAAAAAAAAAAAAAAAAAGGGCGAGAGGAAAACGTTTAAATCCACCCCTGTTGAGTTTCGTAGACAGCCCTAAATGTGATGATGGTGATCGATTTGGAGGACAACCAGTTTACAGCAAACAGATGGGGGTTTACCACAGTGTCTTGTCCATACTTGTTATGCTAATTTAAGGATGCCTTTAGACTTACTGAAGGGATTTTGTGTGAGATTTAGGTGAAAATCTAAAATAGTTTGACCTTTAAGACCTTTTCACACTACCCCGATCACTGAATCAAGAAATCTTTTTTACATTTTCCCGATACCATCTGTTGACCTTTTTACCCCAGCAGAAACAAACAGAGGGTGTTTCAGTTCACAAGAGGACAAGTTACTGAAGAAGACACTCACAAATTTATTTAAAGGTCAATTCCTGTGATTAGTTATCTGAGTAATTTGGGGGCTTATGAGTGTATATTAATGTGATTTAAAATCAAAATTTGGGGTTTTGTGTGTCCCAGTGTATGTGTGTGTATATAGCCATCCATCCATCCATTATCCAAACTGCTTATCCTGCTCTCAGGGTTGCTATATATATATGCATGCTATATGTACTGAGTGATATAGTCCAGACCTCTGTATTTTTTAGATGCAAAGCACCTTATGAACCACTATCATCACTATCATGACATTATTATCAAAAATATTATCATTATTATTTTCTATTTTCTACATATCTTCTTTAAAGAGTAGCGATACAACACCAGACCACTTTAGTGAGCTTGCCGACATCCACAGGCCACAAACCATGGAATTGCCAAAAGCATGGTGGGCTGGTATCGATACTCTCTCTCTATAAAATTGCAACATCTTTCACACCATAAATTTGATATATAATAAGATTCATTTTATTTTTTTCCTGCCTTACCCCTCTGTACTCTCAGGATATTTTTTGTTTTCAATGATGCAGTCTGCCTGTATTTTCATAGTCCATTCACTAGACATTGTTGTTGTCTGTATTTGTGCAATACCTGCATGTCAGCCAACCCCCCAGGTCAATTTGCACAATATCCCACAGAAGATGATTTATAGAATACACGGGTCTCTTCCATTGGAAAACACGGGACTGCAGTGTTTGAGACAGATGCTGCGTTTCTATTTCGACAAGGATTGCATTCTCAACTTTTATTTAGGATTTGCCAAGCGGGTAAGGTTCACACAGGGCATTTCCCTTCAGTAGGCTCTAACGATAGAGAGCAACAATCCGCTTTTTCAAACATGAATTTAGTTTTTTCAGATGTGGACAGCTCATCCTATGCTGTGTTCATTTGTGGAATAGGCATTACCACAGAGCCATTATCATGTAAACCACATGACGCGGGCATGCTTTTTTTGTGGGTTTTTTTGCCCCTTTTTCTCCCCAGCTGTACTTGGCCAATTACCCCACTCTTCTGAGCCGTCCCGGTCATGGCTCCATCCCCTCTGCCGATCCGGGGAGGGCTGCAGACTGCCACATGCTTCCTCTGATACATGTGGAGTTGCCAGCCGCTTCTTTTCACTTGACAGTGAGGACTTTCGCCAGGGGGACATAGCGCAGGGGAGGATCACGCTCCCAGTTCCCCCTCTCCTCTGAACAGGTGCCCCGACTGACCAGAGGAGGCACTAGTGCAGTGACCAGGACACACACCCACCACATCCGGCTTCCCACCCACAGAGATGGCCAATTGTGTTTGTAGGGACGCCCGGCCAAGCCGGAGGTAACACGGGAATTCGAACTGCCGATCCCCATGTTGGTAGGCAATGGAATAGACTGCCATGCCACCCGGACGCCCTTGTGGGCATGTTTGAAACATATTTTTGCCATTTTGTCTTCTCACTTGGGTCACCATTTTGGAGCCCCCACCGCACGGCTATGCATTTTGAAGTTGATAGCCCCCCCCCCCCATGATAAGGCTATGCATCAATATTCTATGCATCTATATTTTAGTAAATGGAGAGTACATGGGAAATGTACTGTGTTTGCAATTTAGATGCTGCCACCTCCAGAGTTAAACTTGCTATTGACAAAGATCTGTTTAAAAAAAAAATGTCACAGCAATTTTGCTGAGAGTGCAGCTAGATGTGGTGAAATCGTATGTGGGTATAATCTACCTACTCATCGGAAACACATGTCAAATGAACAAACGAGTCACTGGAATGAGTCCTTAATGTGTGGGATATCATGAGAATATCTATGAATATGAAATACTACATAATGTTTTATTCTCACACTGGAGTCGCCATAGAATATAGTAAGGACTAATTTGCAAAAGTTTGCTGCAGATCTTTAATGACAAGGCCAACATTTTTTGCCTTGCATGTCAAATATAGAGCTGAACTCCAACATAAAGTCTGGAGCCTGCCATTAAAACACTTGGTGACTTAAAGGAAGGAAACAATAAGTAATGTCATGCCCGGCTGAAATGGAAACTTTACACCCTCAAAATTTGTGTAGTACTCGTAGGCAAATCAAGAAGGATCCGGAGAAAACGGTAGAAATATTCAGTCCTAGCATGTTTGCCTTTACTATTTGAACCAACAAACCTGATCGGAGAGCTAGAAAAGGCATGCCGAGGCACATCTTAGAGGGTTTCCACATAGTCATGTTTTGCAAGAGCGCTCTCAAAACACAAAATGGAGAAACGGTACTTTTTCCTGAGGCCTGTTACCATCGCCTCTTCTTCTGTGCTATTGCAAATCCAAACGCAGACTGCCCTTTTACTTTCTTCCATATTTTTGGCTGAAAAGCCGGGAATTATGTAAACTATGTATGAAACAGTTTACACCACCTACAAATGGTCTACTGTTTCTGGGCTATTTTGAAGCAAAACAATAATAATTCTATGATACAGTTGTTAAAGCTGAATAAGAATAGCGTGTACAAGGTTATACCTTTTCCTTATTTAAACAAGAAATATAAAGTGAAATGATCAAGCTATTCAATATGATACGTTTCAGAAAAAATGGGAACATTATCTGAATTTCATATTTGTCTATTTATTGTCTCTAAAATAAAGAGCCCCTCTTCTGTCAAGAGTTTTATCATTCTGTAAATTAGTGGCTTACTTTACTGTTGCACACTTTTATATACACACGCACACATACACATATTATATATATATATATATATATATATATAAACTATATTCCGCTCCTCATTAGTCGAGCACTCACAACACCATTGACGGTTTCGGAAAAAAATGCTATATATATATATATATATATATATATATATATATATTATATACACATGCACACTGAATACAGACTGGAAGTCACCAAGTCCAAATGGGAGACACCGGAAAAGGGGGTGGAGAATGGGAGAGCTTAAATCCTGTGGGACTTCAAGTTCCAGACTGACAAGCAGGTGACCCTGGGTTCGAGCCCCGGGTAGTCCAACCTTGGTGGGTCATCCCGGGTCGTCCTCTGTGTGGCGTTTGCATGTTCTCCCCGTGTCTGCCTGGGTTTCCTCCGGGGGCTCCAGTTTCCTCCCACAGTCCAAAGACATAAAAGTTAGGTGAATCGGCCATACCAAATTGTCCCTCAGTGTGTGTGTGTGTGTGTGGGCCCTGTGATGGTCTGGTGGCCTGTCTTCCCGCCTGCTGCCCAATGACTGCTAGAATAGGCTCCAGCATCCCCGGGACCCTGAGAGCAGGATGAGCAGTTCAGATAATGGATGGATGAATTGTCTTGGTGCATGCTCAATAATTCAGTGAAGGACATCCCAGAAAATTGAATCAGTTCATCTGGACACAGCGTTTATTGAGAGATACGTTTCATCACTCATCTAAGTGATCTCTTGAGCCTAAACTTGACTGCAGCTATCCCCAACCCTTATAAAAAATACAGTGGCATAATGACGAAAACCTACAATCAGTTTTATATGTAGATTGCCGTGACCATTAACTCGAGTTACAATGGCCATGTGTACTAGTCACAGAGGATTGGGGAATGGTTGCAAACACAGGCCCCCCCTTGGTTCAGGGATGGTTGTTTCCTCTTCACATAGATGGCTTCTTTGACTCCTCATTCAAACCAGCATTCCTCCCTATCAAGGATGTGCACATCCTCATCCTTGAAAGAGTGGCCACTGGCCTGTAGATGGGTGTAGACTGTGGAGTCCTGGTCTGACACATTAGCTCTTCTGTGTTGTGCCATCCTCTTGGCTAGCATCTGTTTGGTTTCCCCAGTGTACTAATCATCACATTACCCTGATGTGAAAATGAAATTAAAATTCACTTCCAGGCGGGTAACTGTGAGCTCACCAACATGGATGTTCTGCATTGCCTCAATTTGCCGAGTCATAATAAATCAGTGATAACTCCTGTTTGCACGAATTTATGTAGGCCCCCCCCCTTTTTTTCTTCCCAGCTATACTTGGCCAATTATCCCACTCTTCCGAGCCGTCCCAGTCGCTGGTCCACCCCCTCTGCCAATCTGGGGAGGGCTGCAGACTACCACATGCCTCCTCTGATACATGTGGAGTCACCAGCCACTTCTTTTCACCTGACAGTGAGGAGTTTCACCAGGGGGGATGTAGCGCATGGGAGAATCATGCTATCCCCCCACACAGTTCCCCTTCCCCCCCGAACAGGCGCCCCGACCGACCAGAAGAGGCACTAGTGCAGCATCCAGGACACATACCCACATCCGGCTTCCCACCCGTAGACACGGCCAATTGTGTCTGTAGGGACGCCCGACCAAGCCGGAGGTAACATTGGGATTCGAACCAGAGATGCCCATGTTGGTAGGCAACAGAATAGACCACTACACTACCCAAATGCCCCAGAATGTATATAGTTTTAAAGTATTGATAACAGTCTTGAATTTCTCACTATGGAAGCCTACTGTGACACATGACACCCAGGTAGCATCCGGATGTGGGCCACTTCAGGCAATGATGCGGCACTGATGGTCTTCTTCTGGCCCTGACAAAATGGATGTGAGCCTGAAGTGGCCCACATATTTAATAGCAAATATGGCCCAATTATGCCAAATCAAACACTGGGCCTTTTTTTTTGTGGCAAAGATGCGGTGCTCTCGGCAACTTGTAATCTGGATTTGACCCTGAAGTGGCCCGTGTGGTAAATGGTGACTATGGCCCAAATATCACAGAACAAATATGGGCCACCTTTGGCAAATATATTGCACATGCGGCATTGCTATGGCTTGGTTCTGGCCCAGATCTGGCAAACAAACCGCTCAAGTGCCATCGTTCCACGCGGTGTGTGGGCCGGATGAAAGTGTCGGGTGTGGGACTGGTCCGGGCCACAGCGATTTTACTATCTGGGCAGTCAGTGATGAATTACGGCTAGATTCAGTTCATTACTTATGTCCGTGTTGTTAATTCACGACTGTTTGAAGAGTCTGCATGTATATCAGCAAAGGGTATACCTCCATTATGGATGGAACGCAGAAAGAAAAAGGAGATTATAGAAAATGAGAAATCAGCAGTGGTAATAATTTAGCACTCATCGGCTTGCTCACACATGCATAGACGAGAGAAAATGTAGGATTTTTATTAAACCCCCCATGCGATGATTTTCTGGTTTTGTTTTGTTTTTGTTTCTTGAACTAGTTCATTCCTCTGTCCTTGGAGGAAAAAAAAACTTGCCCTACTTGGCTCGAATAACAGTATTTAGAGACGCTGGTTACAGGACATTTTACCGAAGGGTATTGTGTAAGAAAAGCTTTTGTGCCGTGCACGCATTTAACTGAGGAGTTACCTAAGTAGAATTGGAGGAAGTGGGGCGATGCATTTTTAATAACACCCCTTTGTCTGTAGACTCACTGTGTGATATTTTGGCATAAACCATGATCATGTTGGGGTTTTTTTGGGGGGGGGGGTTCACATTTAAAATTTGGAGTCGAGACTACTCAGTTTTTGTCCTTTAAAAATACCATATATTGTAAAAAAAAAAACACACAAGATAAGTGGTATGTTAAGCTTTGTCAGCCCAATCCTCTCAGGGGTTTAAGCTGAGCTCCAACTAGGAATAATAAGATGACTGCTGGAAAGACAGACAGAGTATTTGTGTGTTCACATGTCATGCACGGATGTGAATTTGGTGTGCGTGAGTGTGTGTGCATGCATGTGTGTGTGTTTGTATGGGTAGCTAAATGCTGCGTTCCACCATTATTTTCACAGTGTGCCGAGCATGTGTGTGCGTGTGTATGTGTGTGCATGTGTGTGAGAGATTTTGGACTTTCTCTAGTATCATTCCCATTATCCAAAGCTTCAGCATTAATGGACCCCGTGCACCCCGAAACCTATTACATTTACACTCCTGGCCTACATTTACACCCTACAGTCCTATAAGATAAACACAGAATAAGAACGGAGAGAGAACGTGATTGGAGGCTGGGCACCATTTTACCAGCAATCAGCGAGAAATCAATTATCCATTCACTGTTGTACACCTAGTGCTCAGTAAAAGTGAGCAGCAGAATGGGACAACACTTGAGGTTTGTTGCTCGCAGTCAGTTTCAGTGGTGAAAACACGATATCGAAAAGCTCCCGGCACTCGCACGAACATATCGTGTGGTTTACAAGCGAAGGCCCCATTTGTGGACCATTTTACTTTAAATCACACTCAAGAGTGTTCAGCGCTGACACACACACACACACCAAGTGCACGCTGCAGCCATTGTGCTGAGGGTCCTCACAGCATTCACGCCTTGAAAGGTTGGTTAGGTTTAACATTCGGATGCTTGAAATGAGAGTTTAGATTAGGAATTCAGTTTAGATGTCATCGCCACTGGTCCCCTTGTGTCTCTTTTCTCTCTGCAGAATCTGAGAGACAGCTACAACGGAGACTTGGTACTCAGGTTCACGTGTGTGTCAGGGTGCGTGTATGTACACACGCACACGCATGTGTGTGTGTGTGTGGGTGTGTGTGTGTGTGTGTGTGCACGCATGCGCGCCTGGCTAAGCTGGGAAATTCATAGAACAATGCACAGTGGAACAGGAAAAAGACTATCAGGTCTATTATTGTGTGGGCGGAAGTTTGTGTCCTACACAGGCAGCACAATGTTGGCCGAGACACAAAGTCTCTGAGAACAAACACACAGTTCCTCCAATAGAATCAGCGCAGCTACAGAAGGCGCAAACCTCGAAAATGACCCATTTAGTGTGCCGCTCGAAGACGGACAGATGTGTGTGTGTGTCCCTACGCGCACGAACACACACACACATTATTTATATATACTATATCTATATATATATGTGTGTGTGTGTGTGTGTGTGTGTACACAGATACAGGAAAAAAAAGTTTTAATACATTGCAGTACAGGCCTGTTTCATGCGTTGCGCACTCATCAGCTGCTAATGTGGTTCAACAAAGAATCATTACTGTTTTTCCTGTATCTGTGTTGATATCCCGCTCCTCGCTGTTTGAGCACTTATAACAACATTGACGGTTTCGGAAAAAAGCACTATATATATATATATATATATATATATATATATATATATATACACACACATATATATATATATACACACACAAATATATATATATACACACACACACACACACACACACACACACACACACACACGTTACTACAGTTGACTTTCTTAGTAGTTGATGAATGGGGATGGATGAGGCATTGATTAAAGCTTGCCCTAAACTAGCTGTGCCATCTTATTTCATATTCTGTACAGAGCTCCCCTTGAAACTCCCGCACCCCAAAACAGACAACATGTGTTCTTTATTCTTTGATTTAAAGACATTTTGTCATTTTACAAATTTCTTTTAATGAGAGTTGTTGTACAATTTAAAAAAAAGTTAAGACATTTAAGGAGAGTTTGTGGATCCACTATACTATATATGTGTGTGTGCGTGTGCGTGTGTATGTATGAGTCAGAAATTGGTGATTGGTAGTTTGTGCTGTCTGATGTCATATTAATGTGACGGATGTTTCTGATCTAGCACTGAGAAACCGGTTTCCTATGGATTACATGTAGAATTTCAAGTGCGCGTAAGAGACAACACGGTGTGTAACACTGTATCAACATTCCACTAACACTCGTTAGTCCCTCATACGGTTTCCACTGCAGCATGCGGGTGCTTTTCTATTTTTGAATATTCCTGTATTTTCTATAGAAAACCTGTATGTCTGTGAGGTTTGATCATTTGATGTACATGAGTGTATGTTTGGAGTGTGTGTGTGTGTGTGTGTGTGTGTGTGTGTGTGTGTGCGTGCGTGCGTGCGTGCGTGCGTGCGTGTGTGTGTGTGTGCTGTCAGGTTTGTAAACAGGATGTGTGAGGATGCGCACAGCGAGAAGCGCTAAAGCTGTGGGATTTCCCACAGTGACCTTTCACTGCTAACAGCTACTCAGCTGTGCGTGGGAGGAGGGGAGGGTTTCCCGAGTGGGGGCGTGTTTTTAGTGTGTGTGTGTGTGTGTGTGTGTGTGTGTGTGTGTGTGTGTGTGTGTGTGTGTGTGTGTGTGTGTGTGTGTGTGTGTGTGTGTGTGTGTGTGTCTTTTTCTTTCTTACATGGGTGGGCCCATAAGTAGTTGCTTCAACTGTCTGCTGATAAGCTCACATGGGATGAATGGGAGAATTCTTAAGAATGGCTGATGTGTGTGTGTGTGTGTGTGTGTGTGTGTGTGTGTGTGTGTGTGTGTGTGTGTGTGTGTGTGTGTGTACGCTACCCTGTGTGGACATTTTAGAGGTCCTCACAAGTAAAAGGGTCTATTTTAGGGTTAGGACTTGGTTTTAGGGTTAAGGTTAGAAGTAGGGTTAGGTTAGGTTAAGGGTTAGGAAATGAATGTAGTCAATGAGGGGTCCTCATATGGATAGTGAAACGTGTGTGTGTGTGTTGGCTGGGAGGGGGCAGTAGTCTTACTGGGAGTGGAAGACGTCCCCACCAAGAATTGCGATGTATGTTTTGGAGGATGACTGTGTCTTTGTGTGTGGGTGTTTTGTGCCTATGTTGCGTCCATCTGCTTCCTATCTTACTGGCTTCGAAACAGGGAGAGCCGTGTCTGTCCATCTGTCTGTCCGTCCAGCGGGCGATAGCTTTCTTTTACAAGAAGAAGAAAAGGCAGTAGTGTGCACACCCAGCCCAATGAGGGTTCAGGTGCAGGATAAGAAAAAAAGAGGATATCCGCCATGTGAAAATTAAAGCTCTCAAATGCTGATTATATTACTATAATCCTATTATTATTATAATAGGATAAATAAGTGAGTTAAATAAGTGTTTTGGAGGATCACCTTTCTTTACAAACTCCTGCCATCCTGTTGCTGGGTTGGTTTCAGGGTTTAGAGTCAGTGTAACAGTGTGACGACCACGGATGTGTAGACTCGCTAGCCCTTGGCTAATGGGTCGGACCCTTTAGCTGACTGGTTATGAGTCAGGAATCAGGAACACTTTATATGTTAGTGCAGTCATACCAGCTCCCTCACGCCTCTGAGTGCATATGCATCCCACCGCTGCCACCAGGGTAGCAAGAATTCAGGGGGCAGCCGGGAATCGAACCTGGGTTCCCCGCACCATGTGGGCGACTGCGCTAACCAGTCAACTAAAGGGTCCGACCCGTTAGCCAAGGGCTAGCGAGTCTACACATCCGTTGTTGTTACACTGTTAAATTAGACTTTATTCCGTTACAGTAGAATAGTTTAATCTAATTACATTATACTTAATTACGTTAGATTTGTTTATTTATATTAGGCGATATTCTTCATCCCGTGTGATAAGTTGTCTTTATGCATGCTCATATGATAAGCTGGGTTTTGGTTGTGATTTCTCAGCCTTAGCTGCCCATCTGTGTGTGTGTGTGTGTGTGTGTGCGTGTGTGTGTGTGTGTGTGTGTGTGTGTGTGTGTGTGTGTGTGTGTGTGTGTGTGCCCACTGCTTTCCATGTCATTCACAGAGTGACCCCCATTTCTCACCGTTTATTCACAATTTGTTCACTGTTCATTTTCCACTGTTCATGTGATTCACCTTTTCTTTTTTCTTCTTTTTTTGCTTTGACAGTGGAATATTTGAGGGTTTGTGCATTATAAGCGAAAAAAAGAAACTGAGGGTGTAAATTGTGACTAAATCCAGCCCAAGGTGGGCAGCAGGTTCATTTTCCCACCCCGATGGAGTAAATTACAGCAACATATGACCTCTAGTTTTGTATTGTATTGTATTTTTTGTTTTGGTCAACAAAGTCCCGCCATGTGGGAAATCCAATATATTACTTTGTAGAAGACTCATGTGTAGGATTCTGTCTTATCAGTTAGATTATTATGTGGCCTGTACTATATGTACAAATAAGAAAGAAAAAAAAATATATAGAGCGTTTTTTTTCCCAAAACCGTCAATGGTGTTACAAGTGCTCAACTAATGAGGAGCGGAATATCAACAAATATATATATGTATACACACACACACACACATACACTACCGTTCAAAAGTTTGGGATCACCCAAACAATTTTGTGTTTTCCATGAAAAGTCACACTTATTCACCACCATATGTTGTGAAATGAATAGAAAATAGAGTCAAGACATTGACAAGGTTAGAAATAATGATTTGTATTTGAAATAAGATTTTTTTTACATCAAACTTTGCTTTCGTCAAAGAATCCTCCATTTGCAGCAATTACAGCATTGCAGACCTTTGGCATTCTAGCTGTTAATTTGTTGAGGTAATCTGGAGAAATTGCACCCCACGCTTCCAGAAGCAGCTCCCACAAGTTGGATTGGTTGGATGGGCACTTCTTTGAGCAGATTGAGTTTCTGGAGCATCACATTTGTGGGGTCAATTAAACGCTCAAAATGGCCAGAAAAAGAGAACTTTCATCTGAAACTCGACAGTCTATTCTTGTTCTTAGAAATGAAGGCTATTCCATGCGAGAAATTGCTAAGAAATTGAAGATTTCCTACACCGGTGTGTACTACTCCCTTCAGAGGACAGCACAAACAGGCTCTAACAGGTACTATTTAATGAAGATGCCAGTTGGGGACCTGTGAGGCGTCTGTTTCTCAAACTAGAGACTCTAATGTACTTATCTTCTTGCTCAGTTGTGCAACGCGGCCTCCCACTTCTTTTTCTACTCTGGTTAGAGCCTGTTTGTGCTGTCCTCTGAAGGGAGTAGTACACACCGGTGTAGGAAATCTTCAATTTCTTAGCAATTTCTCGCATGGAATAGCCTTCATTTCTAAGAACAAGAATAGACTGTCGAGTTTCAGATGAAAGTTCTCTTTTTCTGGCCATTTTGAGCGTTTAATTGACCCCACAAATGTGATGCTCCAGAAACTCAATCTGCTCAAAGAAGTGCCCATCCAACCAATCCAACTTGTGGGAGCTGCTTCTGGAAGCGTGGGGTGCAATTTCTCCAGATTACCTCAACAAATTAACAGCTAGAATGCCAAAGGTCTGCAATGCTGTAATTGCTGCAAATGGAGGATTCTTTGACGAAAGCAAAGTTTGATGTAAAAAAAATCTTATTTCAAATACAAATCATTATTTCTAACCTTGTCAATGTCTTGACTCTATTTTCTATTCATTTCACAACATATGGTGGTGAATAAGTGTGACTTTTCATGGAAAACACAAAATTGTTTGGGTGATCCCAAACTTTTGAACGGTAGTGTATATATATATAGGTTTGGATGAATAGCATATGGAAAGAGATGATCCGCTGTGGCGACCCCTGACGGGAGTAGCCAGAAGTAGTACTAGTAGTAGTAGTTAATACATTATACTGAGTGATATGTCTTGCATACAACGTTTGAGTGTTGAACTCTAAATCTTCAGTAATCGGTTCATTCATTGCATTGACAGTGATATTTTCGCACTTGTGAGGTTAAAGTAGCATGGCGATGTCATATCATCTTCACTGAAAATGAGTGAGGTAGAGCTGGTGCTGAAGGCCCACCTGCCAGCGAGCCCAGACAGGTTTGAGAATAAGCCAGTATGATCCCTTTAGTTCTCAGTGGTAAGGATTTGGGAATCAGCCGGGTGTCACAGGATATAATATATTCATATAATATATGGATATATTTCAATATTTACAATGGCTATATAGCTATTTGGCTGTGTTCCTTAGTGGGGAACCTGTATGCCAAGCTAATGTGTCTCGCCACTGTAAATAGTGACTCCTGCAGGTGGTGGGACGCCAGCTACGGGTGGAGCCAGGGAAAACAGTATGGGTAGCGCGGGTATGCGTCCCATTTCCCCCGGGAAAGCTGGGAAGTTGGCCGATAAAAAGAAGCAGTTGGTGGCACCATGTGTATCGGTGGATGCACATGGTTGTCTACGCCCTCCCCAACCACTGTAGGGGTTATGCGTCGTGGGAGGTTGGGAGGAGAGGGAATTGAACATACCAAGTAGGGGAAACGGGATTAGGAATTTCAAAAACAAAACCAGATTTGGAAATCAAAGCTACATTATACGCCAATGCGATCAGAAACAGAGGTTTGCCCTTTGACCTGGTCGAAGGCTCAATACAAAACAATGCAGTGTCTCACAGCCCATACAATACTGGGACAGGGTCCGAGTACCCTCATACATCACATTAGTTTCTCCCTCACCTGCAATGCAAAGTAGCTACGTACATTTTCCACAAATTATAGTTGCATAAGCCTTTGGCATGCACTTGCATGTGTATGCTCTTCAAGGGAAACAAGAGGCCAAATTGCACCCGCACACCACACAATAAACATACAACAAAGGCTTTACACAAAAGAGGGTGATGCACACCCGGTCTCAATGAGGAAATAAGACTTCAGACGATTTTTTTTTTTAACAGGCTTACTCCTTTTATTATTGTTGTCGGTGTTAGTGAGGTCATTTATTGTTAAGGTTATAATTATTACTGTGACGATTAATCTGTTTTCCATATAGCCTTTGTTGTATATTTACTGCATGATATGCAGGTGCAGTTTGGCCTCTTGGCCACTATTTGTCTGTATAAGGAATCGTGACTTTCCACGCTGGTCGACGCCTCTTTCTAGCCACGCCGTGAAGAAGACCCAGTGTGGGTCGAAACCGGTCAGTGTTCTCCTGACTTTCCATTGGTGATTTCATATTCTTTTTTACTTTTATATGCCCTTTAACTACATCCTTGATTCGTGCAAGTGTGCCTGAAGTAAGCCCAGAGGCTTCCCTTTTCTATAGTCGACCGTTTTGACTTCAAGGGCACCTTGCATTTACCTGGAGTTTACTACTTTACAACTGTGAGCACCCCGTATTTTTTTTCCTTTTGCTGCTGAAATGTCACCGGTAGACAATCCATGAATGTGAAGACATACCTTCTGCATTGTATCTCAAAATGCAAATAAAAACCGACACTTTTCAACACAATTTTGGCAGCGTTGGCCACAGAGGGCTGGCTGCTCAGTATTATGGCTGCTAATGGAGTGCTACCCCTACAACATATAGAGAACTTTAAGTATCTAACATGAAACGATATGCATAAGATGATTGCAAGTGTTTGGGAACCATCATTGACTGTATTCACCAATTTATCTTTTGTTCACGAATCCTAAGCTGTTTAAAGTTATTTGAATTAGAAATATGAAAAACAAACCCTGACTCAAAAACATTACGAAAGTAGGAAAAAAAACCCATTATGTGGACCACCCTTGCAGATGTTCTGCAAGTACGGCAGGTCGTTTATTAAGATGATGGGTATCATTTCTGCCCGTGTGCAGTTTCGGTCTCTCTCCTCGGGTTGTTGGTTAAGTGAGCTCTCATTCACGCCACATGGTGTAAACCTGCTTGACTACAACAAATTGACTTGGCTATATGTTCATCTACATTTTACCTATTGTGAGCTTAGGTGATGTTTCAGTGTTGCTGCAGAACAAACTGTCAACACAGAAAGTCTTCACCTTCAGTAGTACATAGAGGAGCACATGTATGATGTTTAAGCAGTGTTACACTGTGTGGGTGTATTGGTTATAGCCTTGTCTGTTCCTCTTCCTGTTTCTGCGTATTGAGCATCTCAGAGGATCTCTGTATGGTTGGAAAATTCATTATAACATCTCTGTGGGTGAGAAACTAGTTTCTAAGCTTCTCACGTTAATGAGTTAGAATATTAACACATGACCATCTGATAAAGAAAACTTTATAGCCACCATATATTAAATACTTTCTTTATCCTCTTAATGGAAAATCATTGCCTTACTTGTCAGTGAATGTGTAATATATATTAGAATGTTTCATTCAGAAGATGATGTTTGGAAGTGGTGAACCCTTATTTTAGATATGACTCAGATGTGTCTGTCATAAAGGTCTGGAGAAGGAAATCCTCTGTACTCGCCTGCAGTCTGAGGGTTGAGGCAGAGGGCCGGTGAAAAATCTCATAGGCCTCATTTAGTTTTCATTCTTTTGATGCTGAATAATTACCAAGTAGGGATGTTTTTTTTTTTTTGTCTGCAGGCTGAGATGACTAATTTATACCGGCGGTCTCTGAGAGATTTTGTGTGGACTATCAGGCAAAGACCCTGCTGTGTAGCAGCTAGATCATCATAGAGACACATGGACTGGTAATTAGCTTCTGACCCCGAGACTTTGGTCAGAACTTCCTCACTCTGCTGAGAGGCGCAGACCAAAGACTTCCTGCTTTGATCAGTTGCCTTTGAGTGACAAACTCCACACACTCTGATGTTTAATGTATTATGGATAGTCTGTCTTCCTCTGGTGCACAGTTCACAGCACCACAAACGAGGTAACTACTAGCTTTGTCTTTAGGATACATGGGTAGAGGTGCAACTAAATTTCCTCCATCTTTCAATATCAAAGTAACATGAAAAAAACAAAAAACAAATAGCTATTAATGTAACTAGTATAAATATTTTTCTGATCAATTCATTATTCCCATCGGTCACGTGACTTTCTCGTCCCGCCATGTTGGATCACAACCTAGCTGTGGATAGCAACCGTTTGTTTATTCTATGCAACGTGCGTTCTCGCTGCTTGTTTTTGCTCGAAAGTGCGTTTATAAGTTAAGAAAAGTTCATTCGTACTTCGTAAAATTATTTCCTGCTGCCATTTGTTATCTAGGGAAACAGTTTTTTTAAAACTTGATAAGTATCCGGCTCTGACATAAGTAGGAAAAATTCTTCAGGTTAGTGCCTACTGTTTTAGGCCATAAGCCTACTCGATCAAAAGGAGTTCATCAATCATGGTTAACTTTTGTGCAATCGTTGGGTGTTCAAACAGAATTGGAAGGGACATGAAATCTTTTTTTTCAGATTACCAAAAGCTATCACACATCAAGATGAAGATGTAAAATTAATTTCAGAAGAGAGACAAGCTGTGTAGTTGCAGATCAGATTTGACCACGGAGAAGCAAACCCAACACCAGAGTTTGTTCAGATCACGTTGTCTCCAGGAAACCAGCTGCTCTTTTCGACAAGGCGAACATAGACTGGGCACCTACTTTAAACTTGGGACACAACAAATTCAGGCCTCCTGCAGATTCATCACTGAAAAGAATCATTGGAGGTCAAAAATGGAAGCAACAACAGGCAAAC
The DNA here is from genome assembly GCF_029633865.1 of Lampris incognitus. Classification (NCBI taxonomy): domain Eukaryota; kingdom Metazoa; phylum Chordata; class Actinopteri; order Lampriformes; family Lampridae; genus Lampris; species Lampris incognitus. The sequence continues at coordinate 19,596,405 of NC_079217.1, read as the reverse complement.
CAAGATGAAGGCAGTAGTGAAACTATATAAGTAAGGGTAACAAATTCTCTTGATGAGGCTTTGAGAAGGGCACTTGATATTCGTCCTACAGCAAGATTTTAATGTTGATGAGGAAATACGTCCTGCCTTGAATTGTAGCCAAAGCTTAGATTTTTCCTGTTCCTGAGTTAGCTCTTTGGCACATTTAATTTGCTCATCAGTTGCACTCAGGTCAGTCTTTCAACAATGATCAATTAATTGTTCATATGTCATGGCATATGTTTCTTCATCATTTAGTTCTGATAAAACCTTTGGCATCGATCTATTCAATGACGCTGGGATGTAGCTATCTGAATATGGCTCAATCAGTGAAAGAACAACAGGTTTCTCTGTGTTTCCACTGAAACTTTTGTAAGACTTTGTAATTTCATCATGTGTTGGAGGAGGTACTGCAGTAGTGGAAGATGGCCGGGTATTTCTTTGCCTCATTCCCTTTGATCGACTGTAAGGCCCAAGTTTCTCTTCTTAGATTTAGGGGCAGTGAAGTCTTATCTCAGACACCGTACTGTAGGGTACCTTTTCCAAAGATGGAGGAAGCGTCCGGTATGCCTTCTTCTCTGTGCGTGTCTTCAAATTGTTGCTTCTATGGCAAACAGGAGAGCTGCAACATGAGTACATGACTCACCAAGGCCTGCCATACAATTGCAATGTCCAGCTAAGATGTGCCCATCCTTTTTTGAAATTATCCAGGGGTGGAGGGCTGTTTCATTCATTCTTTGTGAGTGGTATAAAGAATTAAGATAAGAAATTATAATTGAATAGCATTTAAAGTAGGCATCTAAAGTATCAAATGAATTTCACATTCCTTGTTAATAAAGCAAATGATATCAAAATAAACAATGAAAGCAAAGTGTGCTTAAGTTTGGACAATAACTTTAACCCCTGCTTTATTGGACAGGGTCCATTTCAAATGAACACATAGTACAGAAGAATGAAATATTTTCTCAAGTTATCTTACCCTGCAATGAACAAGGATGTTCCCATTAGAGGCTTTAAACAATGATATTTCTTTAACCCATCCACACAAAAATTGATTGTAGGCCTCTAGACTCTTGAAGTTCTTAAGTTCTTCATGGGTGTAGGCACTCTGTAGATAGCAGGTAGTTCACAATAGCTGGACATGTTATTGTAGGATATTCAGCCAGGCTTGTGGTCCAGTTCTTTTTAGGAACAGCATATGGATCCATGCCATTCACTAAGCTTATCTTCTCTCAATATCGTTTTTGTTTTTTTTGCTTTTGGCTAGAGCGAATCAAAATAGTTCTTTAGATATGTCATCATAGGCCTAAATAATTGAATCTCAAATAGCAAGCAAAGAGCAAAACTTCTTTTAGCAAGTCAGAGCCAGCAAGGTACTTATAAAGTTTTAAAAAAAACTGTTCCCTCCAGCAGACAAGAATTTACAAAGTAAGAATGAACTTTTCTTAACTTTTAAACGCACAAAAACGAAGCGGCGAGAACACACGTTGCAGGTTGCTACACGAATCCACAGCTAGGTTCTGATCCAACATGGCGGCAATGATAAGGTCATGTGACCGATGGGAATAATGACTTATTCTGTTAGAGGGGACTTTTATTTTCGTGGCTCTTCTCCGCTACTTCTGCTTCCTGCTTAGCCTGCGTCACACGTACTGTAAATGAATGACGACACTTGTCAAGGCCCAACAATAGCGTAAATGGCAGCAGAATAATAATAATAATAACGGGGGTGTTTCTTACATTTCCGGTAAGAGCAACAAAGCAGCAGCATGTAAAAGTCGTCCTTGTGGAAATTGCAGGAAAGAAGAGACGGACAATTTCTCTCACTGAATACACGAACGCGTGTGTCTTTTATTTCTCTAGCCAAAGCCAACAGCCCAAGCAACATGGCGCTGCCCCAACCAATCATCATCGTAGCTCGCCCTGTTAACCCGGAAACACTTTGTAAGCGCAGAACCGATTATGGGAAGTTATGTGCATAGAGTCCGCTGCATCCTACCGTAATATCAAGACGGGGGTACAGTGCCAAATTAGGTTCTCCACAACAAATTTAATTTGCTGTCTGAAGACATTTTGATCAGCATCCTCATTACGATACAGCAGTCACCTCAGATTTCACCATTGCCACTCCGTTGATGGGCTCAGTCTTTAGAAATGCAAAAAAAAACCCAAAAACAAACAAACCTGCGTGGCCATGTCATTGGAAAGGATTGAATACAATAATGTTACGAGGTTTTTTTTAAAATCCTGGAGTTTAAGTTATTTGATTTCATTTAAAGCATAAATCCAAACCAAAATAAATGTATACTGTAGTGAATTCGGGGGACAACGCAACCACAGGAACTGCCGCGGCCGGGAAGCGAACCCGTATCGCCCGCACCGCAGGAGACATCGCTATAACCGCTCGACTAAAGGGTCAGACCCGCCAGCCAGCCAGCGGCCAGCGTGTCTACTTATCCATGCACGTTACAATACCCCCCTCCTTCGCGAAGCGCTTAAGCATATCAGTTCCTTCACGCCTCAGGGCGCATACGCTTCCGATGGCCTTACGGTCGCTCCATCCCACTTCTGACACCAATGTAGCGAATTCGGGGACAACGCAACCACAGGAACTGCCGCGGCCGGGAAGCGAACCCGTATCGCCCGCACCGCAGGAGACATCGCTAACCGCTCGACTAAAGGGTCAGACTCGCCAGCCAGCGGCCAGCGTGTCTACTAATCCATGCACGTTACAATCAGGGGCGTAACCACAGGTGGGCCTGGCCTGTCACAGGCCCACCCATTTCAAGCCCAGGCCCACCCAATCACGCTGGCTTACAAGCACGTAGGCCAGCCCCTTTTACGTACGTAGAACTGCGAAATCTGAGCGCGCATACCATCACGCTCTGTATTTTTCACTGCTGCTAGCTAGCCAATAGCCAACAGTTAGCCATAACTTATGGAATGGCGAAACAAAGTTCGATCTTCCGCTTTTTTAAAAAGCCACGGATGGAGAGGAGGAAAGCACACCTGCTCCAGCACCGACTGAGCCGCCCAATGAGAGTGAGATACCGCCGGAGAGAACGACAGAGGAGGCTACAGCTTCTCCGTTGCAGGCAGCTTCTCCTCCCCCCTCTGACGACGGTGACACGATTCCCTTGACCATGCCACCGTCAGATTTGTCTGCTGTGGATGAGCCACCCACGCAGCCTAAATTAGTGTTCCCCGCAACCAACATTTCAGGAAAATTACGTTCTTTTTCCCATAAGTGGTATGAAGAATTTAAGTGGCTTGAATACAGCTCAGCAAGGAACGCTGTTTTCTGTAAAATGTGTAGGCATTTCCCCGAGCCCCATATGGAAAACACGTTTTTTCGAAGCGGGTTTGTAGATTGGAAGCACCTCCGCCAGGCATGCTCGAAACATCAGGCTAGCAAACCCCATTGTCTTGCACTTGGTAAATTTGAGGGTTCGGAATGGACCGTTTTCATTCAGGCACTGCGTCGTAAAGTGGAGAGGGGTCAGTGTTACCCATCCCTCATTGAAGTGCTGGACAGCTGCAACTCTGACGTTTTCCCAAACATTAACAGACTGTTTAGGGCAAAGATCACCATTCCCCTGACTTCATGTACTGTTGAAAGACTCTTCTCCACTACAGGCCGTATCAAAACATGTCTAAGATCTTCCATGCTAACTGCACGCCTCAACAATCTATCCCTGTTGTCCTTTGAAAGGGAACTTACTGACTCTTTGGACTATGATGAAATAATCTCGATCTTCAACGCTCGCCCTCGGCGTCTACACATTGTGCTCTAAAACGTGTACTATAGGCCTATAGCTTACATGTTGTATCATGATCTTTTAGACTGTTTTCCTCAGTGATGTTTAAATGGTTGTGCAGAGCCTGGCGAGAATGACTGGGGTGGTATTTGTTTAAGTGGGTTTTTATTAAAGTTTTAGTATGTTTCTTGGTCACGTACTAAAAACCTGTGTTATGTGTTTACTGCTGTAATGTGTTCGAATTTGCGTCTTGTTTGAAGGATTATTACTGGAAAATTTTGGCCCACCCATTTTCACTCAGGCCCACCTACAAAAATATTCCTGGTTATGCCACTGGTTACAATACATTGGTAGGAAGTTTGAAACAAGTGGGGAAGAAAATGTATTTGGTATTGATAAAAAAAAAGTGTTTTCTATTGGACCGGCTAAAAATAATATTTTGGTGTATCCCAAAACACAGAAATTGTCAGTTTTCCCAACAACAGAAGCTTCATACTCATCAAACTATCTAGAGAAATCTGGTCTTGTTATGTCACAGAGAGTTAAACATATCGTTAGGACCCCTGCAAAGCATGAACAACACCGACGTGTGTTTATTAAGCTCTGGTTTGGACAGCACAGAGACTCTCGGCTCTACTCAGCACAGTTGAAATCAAATACTGCAGAGTGCCGAGGACTGACTGAAAAGCAGACATAAACACGTACATAAGCTGTAGAGATGAAACACAGCATTGTAGCACTGCAGTTGCCATGAACAGCGTGATGGATAGCTTGTCATCTGAGGCTAAAACAGAGGGTTGTCCCACCAGACCAGGCTGATCATCAGTCCTTTCTTTGATCCACAAACCTCGGACCCAGGGCATGCACTAGCTCTGTGTGTGTCTGAATGGATTATGTTTGTTTTCTTTCATGTCTTGAACTGAGATATTTGATTGTTTCCACAGATTTACTCTATGCATGTGATCCTACTAGACTGTACATGAGCTTCTCATCACCTTGAATGACTCGACCTCATCCGTGCTTTGAAAAACAACATCTCGTAATATAAAATATGCAATGCAATGTTATAGATAGATATAGCTTCAGTCCAGCCAGTCTACCAATATACTCAATGCCAGTCCCCATGACATAGTAATACAGAGCAGGTTATAACACTATTCTGTTTCTGAACAAGCCAGACTATCTTCCTCCTAAATGCACCAACATTGTACATCCTGCCTCCTGCAAACCCACTGAAATCTGTTCCTCATTAGTGTGTTCCAAAAGAAAAGCAGGGCAAAGGTCTTTCATGTAGGCGGGTGTACATGGACAATGGCCAGTGACTAATTCCACGTACATGGAAATGTGGGATAGTCGATGTGATGTTTCCTGAAAAGATGCTCGAGTGACAAGTTGGCCTTAGCAGAAATTGACTGGAGTAAGTTACTGAGCTGATAGACAGCCTACCTCGCTGCCTTGCTAGCTGACAAACTTGGCTGAGATATGGCCTGTGGCTGACATAATGTCACATGGCCTTGTGGTGCCCTTTGTCACTTTTGTGATGACCCACTGTGTTTTGGTCACGTATCGTTGTTTTCGTTAAGACGCAGCTGGTTAAGCACCTGATCTGGCCCTGTTGTTTCTCATGCATTTGCTCTGTCTATGGGTTGATTTGCTGTGAATTGTGTGGGTGTGTGAGGTGGTTTACGTTACATCCGCTCCACTGCCCCTCGGGTTGGTCTCTCTTCCTTGTCTCTTGCTTACACACACACACTGGCAACAAGCTTGAAATGCCTCACACATAACGCACGACATGCATGGTGTATAGGTCTTACTGTGTGGGCAACCGCTTTATGTAAAAAACAAGTAGCTCTCACGAAGCTGACTTGTGTCTCCACTGTGGTGTGAACTGCTGCTGCTAACAACTCGTGTGTTCAGGGGGTTCTTTTTTTTTTTTTTTTTTTGCAAAAATGCATACACACATTCGCATGTGCGAGTGTGTGTATGCAGCACCTCAACACCCAACATGTTCTAGATCAAAGTGCCGCTGAGCACGCCATGAAGAACAACTGACCCCTCGTGAGAAAAATTGCATCAGCATGCAGGATTTTGACCTTATTAGTAGTCAGTAATTAGATTCACTGTGTTGTTTCATGTTAATGTAATCAATCTGCTCCTTCTCCTGCTTGTCAGCCAAGTCTGCAGGTGTTACTTATATAGACTGGGTGTGGCGGGATGTGTGTATGTTGGGGGTGGCGTCAACTCTATGATATAGTAGCTTTGCTCTAGAAAGCAGATCACTAATTTTTTCTCTTTTGCTGTATGATGATGTAGTTAGAAGGCAGGGCAGCAAGATGTCAGTTCACGGTGTACACTAAACCCATTATTGTACCTAAAAAGAACAGTTCCAGGAGAGCTTGCTTTGAGTATTCATTAACGAAAATTATTCTTCTCATTTCTAATATCTGATCAGTAGTTTCAGTTTATTCTCTGAATGAACCCGCTTTCCTAATGAGTGGAAGCCAAACGTTTGGTCCGACTAGGGCAGGACAGTCAGGAAAACCACCACTACATGCATACTGAGACTTATTCACATAACTGAGAAGGACAGACTGACCTCCAAAGCAGAGTTTACTGTAGATGAATCACTTTTTCAAGCTAAGTAGCTGGAAATCATTTGCTGTGGTTAAAAAGACTCATCCTTTGATGATCTACTCCAACTCACATGTTGTTTGTGTTCTTTTGAGAATAACTAATTGAAATCTTCCCCTATGCACAACTTTAACTTCCCCCACACGGCCACGGAGGAGTTTGTTAAAAATTGATGCGTCCTCTCGCTCGTCTCACTTAAGATCCTTTGTTCACCCAAACAGCTATGTTTGCTCGTCATCTCTGTTTGAATCAAACCTTGTGTCATACAATTTTTTTTTTTTGCATGTCGTTTCAGAGCTCACAGCAATGGTGGGACAGTTCTGCTGATTCTGTAGTTTCGAAAACTGATACAAATCTATCCCATTGCACAACATCAAGATTTCTTGTCAGAAATCATACGCTCATCTCAAGACTCTGACCAATGAAAAGCAAAAGAAAAACACCTTCCTTTTACGACATTGCATCACTGGAACCCACACCTCTGAACTCATGTCATGTCATTTCCTCTCCTCATATTTCTAAGATATATGGGTGCATCTATAATGGGTACATCGTTGTTTGACACTGTTCATGGTCAGTTGTTCCAACAGTGTTGTGGGGATCGGCTTTCATCCCTTTGTTTTCTTAAATTTCATGCACACCAAATGCACGCCTGTGGATAAATGATCTCTACTGAAACAGAAAATAATGTGACCCAATGCCACTCAGCTTCTTTGGGTAGAGAAGTGAAACTCGAGGCAGCAGAAAATATTGCTCTCAGTCACAATCTAAATTAAATTACTTCTCTTTGCAAGTCATACTTTATTGGCTCTTTCAAAATTCATGATTGTGTCGTGCCTTTTCATCAAGTACAATACGGCATACAACTCAGCAGCTTGTAAATGAACATGAAATATTCCTTGAATATAATATGAAAAGACATTCGCAAGAGGTTGAATTGCGTTTTGAGAAACATTTTTGTCCCTGTCTTACAGACTGAAAGCACTGGTATCAACTGGAGGTCGGAGTGTACAGGCAGCATGTGACTGGTAAGGTTTTGGGTTTTTTTCTCTCCCTCCATCACAAACACATGCACACAAATTATACACTGTAGGTCAGATGTACCACACTGCCCTCTGCTGTACCAAGGCACATCCAAAAAAAAAAGAAGATATTTACTATAAATACCTTTTTTTACATTGAGCTACTTTAAAAAATTGTGTGTATTTTTTTTAATGAAATGCTGCACAAAAGATATTCCTCTTCCCTCTCTCTTTTGCTCCATCCATCTTCATCAGAAGAAAACTACCGTTATGCCTGTACCTAAGAAAACACCTGTCTTTTGCCTTAATGATTACTGACCTGTTTGCTTTGACCTATGTTACTGTGAAGTGCCTGGAAAGACTGGCTACATCATATATCAAATGTAACATTCCTGTTACCCTTGACCTATTACAGTTTGCCTCCTCTGCCATCATCAGATCTGTAGATAATGCCATCTCATTTGCTCTGCATACTGCTTTATTACACCTTGAAAAGAAAAATACCGATGTTGGAATGTTGTTTATTGATCACAGCTCTGCTTTTAATACAGTTATACCATCCAAACTGCTGTAGAAACTCAGAGGTCTTGGTCTGGGCAGCTCTATCTGTAATTGCCTATTTGAGTTCTTGACAGGCAGGCCCCAGACTGTGAGAATAGTTGAAACATACTCATCCCCAGGGCATCCAGTTAGCATAGCGGTCTAGGCCGTTGCCTACCAACACAGGGATCACCGGTTCGAATCCCTGTGTTACCTCTGGCTTGGTCAGGCATCCCTACAGACACAATTGGCCGTGTCTGCGGGTTGGAAGCCTGATGTGGGTATGTGTCCTGGTCGCTGCACTAGCACCTCTTCTGGTCGGTTGGGGCGCCTTTTCAGGGGGGCGGGGGGACTGGGAGGAATAGTGTGATCCTTCCACGCGCTATTTTCCCCTGGCAAAACTCCTCACTTTCAAATGAAAAGAAGTGGCTGGTGACTCCACATATATCACAGGAGGCATGTGGTAGTCTGATGCCCGCCGCGGATTGAGGGGGTGGAGCAACGACCGGGATGGCTCAGAGAGCAGGGTGATTGGCCAGGTGCAATTGGGGAGAAAAAAGGGGGGAGGGGATAAATAAAACAAAAAACCAAAAATAAAAAAAAGACATATACTCATCCATTAGTTCTTAGGCTCAGTGCACCTCAGGGCAGGTGTCTCAGCCCCCTATTGTACAGCCTGTTTACACATAACTGTGTTGTCAAATATGACATTACATTCGCAGATGACACCACAGTGATTGGACTAATAAGCGACAGTAATGAGAGGGCCTATCCACCTTATTCCTAACCCCCATGATACCTTGTGTGATTTATGGGCGCGACTTCTGGCGGGTCCTGTCACTGAACCGGCACCAGCATTTTCCATGGCAACAGTACGCTAACCGTCTTTCTTCGAGCGATTTGTACGGCGTCTCATTCATTCATGAAGATCTAACAAGCCAAATTAGCTAATGATGCGGGATCACAACCTCACAGAGCTAAAAAAGGGTGAAATAAGAATACCTTAAGTAAGAAAGTATAATCAGTAATATCTACTTAAAGTCTGAAAAGTAAAAGTACACGCCGTACAGTAAAATGTTCCCTGTCTGTGTTTTTACTATTATATTTGATGTTTTTGGATTACTATTACTGCTGCATTAATGTGTATGTTGCATTTTACTGCTGTAGATGTTTAAAGTGGAGCTCAGTTGAATTACTTTATATACTCTTTGTTACTTTAATCTACAGCATTGCATCATATTCTATAAGATCATCATATGTTTGTAGCATGGCTGTCCTGTGAGAATCACGTATCTCTAAAAAATCAGAAAAACAGCCTTATTTCAGCTTTGTGATTGATATGGGTTTTAAATAGTTTATTCAGATTAAGAAGTAGAAGAATTTTCTCAACCCATAAAGGAACACTTCACCCTCCAGTATATGACAAACACTCAAATTCAACACATCTGGTTTTCACTGGGCAGGAATGTATGAACAATTATCTGAAAAGTAACTAGTAACTAAAACTGTCAGACGAATGAAGTGAAGTAAAAACTACAATATTTGCCTCTGAGATGTATTGGAGTAGAAGTACAAAGTTGCATAACATAGAAATACTCAAGTAAATTACAAATACCTCAAATTTGTACTTAGTAGTTAGTTAATTTACACCACTGTTGGTTAGCCATGTTGACTGTGTTAAGTCATTGTGTCTATATCCTAGAAATAAGCTCTCCTCTCAGATTTACAAGAGCTTTACAGATTTTTAGCATCTTGTCCATTTTAGGGACCAAATTAATTGACACAGTTTGTGAGAGGATCTTGTACACTTTAAGATGCTTTATTGCTCGTTCAACATGAATGCAAACATTTGCAATGTGTCGTGTGTGAGTGACCTGCTCATTTGCCAGCTGGCATTTCTTGCGCGTAAATGCAAGCATGATTAAGCATACATTCTGTTCCTCTAGTAAGTCCCTAATCGTGAAGCCACAGCCCCCCATCGCCTCATCTCCAGCACGCAAGAAAAAAAGAAACCCTGAGTTCTGTGTAATGAAACCATCATTGCATTTGCCACCGTAAGCCTCTGAAATGAACATAAGAATTCCAGATGGAGCAGTTGCTACAAGATACTTGACAGTATTATTGGCATAGTAGTGACTGTAAGATTCAGTTCTTTAGTCCAGATTTTCAGCTTTCTGCAAAACACTTTCTGTGCAGTCAATTACACAAGTTGTGTTTGGAATATTGTCCTTAAAAATCTGTGGCAAGGTGGCCTCTATCGTTTCACGAGGCAGCCATGGAATGAGATCCTTGGTGTGCTCAGCAATCACATCTATCCAGAATCTCAGTGTTTTACTGACCTTACCAAGTGACCTTTTAAAGCGTCTTGCTAAATCAGCTATGACAAAGTTCTGTCTAAGTTTCATCAGCGTCAACAGGATTTGGTCTACAACTGGCATTGATGATGATGTGGGGGCAAAACCTTGTAAGCAAGACACAAGAGTGTTGAACTCTAGTAGGGGAATCCCTGTGTAAAGCAGGCGGTCCGCATCATCTTTCAGTGTAACATCTGCAACAGACAGCGACCTCTCAGGGGATGGTGTTGTTGTCAAGCCACATGTGATGGTTGCTCCTTTGGAGTAGCTGTAGTCCTCCATTGCTGGGTCTGCCCACTGTGTTTGGGCATCATGAAAAGTCTTTGAAATAGGACCTGGCTCCTCAGAAACCTCCATCTCCCCAGACTCATCTGCGGGTAATACATAAAGTGCATATTTAGGTTACGACATTTTTTTTTATTTAACCTTTATTTATACAGGTAATCCCCATTGAGACAACGGGGTCTCATTTTCAAGAGACGTGTCCTGGAACAAACATAAACAATAAAATACAACACTGAGTTACAGACACACAGGTTGGTTAGTACAAAACACAAAAAAACATGAGATGTATTGCTTCAGTAGTTAGCAATTCAAGCAGATGGAAAAGTGCACAAAGATTTACAGAAATTAAATGTACACAAATTTAAAGCGCAATGTTCAGATAATATGAATTAATGATTAGTTCATGATCTGGAAACCTCGGATCTAGAAAGGCAAATAATAATAACAAATTATGGCTACTTTAAATAAACAAATTTTAACACTGTGCCTTATTTCTAGCTGTTGTCAGACTGTTCTCTACTGCACATAAGCACTCTAAACCAAGTGGTGTTTTATGGGGGACGAGGGTTAGCTAATCAGAATCTAACTTACACAAAGAAATCAGGATACATAGTCTAGGTTTAATATTTTCAAGATAAATATTCTGCATCTGTTGGTTAAAACAGGGAATGAAATTAACACCTGCCAAATAAAGGGTAATGTTAAATGTCCGTGGCAAGTAAACATTTCAGGTCACCTGCCTGTCACCATGGCAGACAGGTTTTTCTTATACTAATAATATTTTTGAAAACAATGCTTAAGTTAAGAATAGTCAGGGACAGTCAGATTCTGAAAACTGAAAAAAAATGGCGTAAACAAAGCTAGCAAACTAGTCGACATCACATTAACTTACCTGTTGTGACATGATGAGTCCTGATGAGTCCTGATAAGTCCTGATGAGTCCTGATGAGTCGGCGTCTCTTCTCCTCAGGTGGCCTCTCGTAACCCAGGAAAGTGTTGGGTAAGGGTTATCCAGTGCTGGCTTCTTACCAACAAAGTGTAACGAGCAAACAAAGAGTTTGAGGGGGCTTTTTAAAGTTTAAGCTCTTTAGCCAATTTCTTTTTGCCTCGTCGTCTTGTGTGAGGCGATGGAAAGTGTACCGTCACTGACAGGAAGTCTGATTTAGTTTTATTAGGCTTATGATCGGAGCACTCCTATTTAAGCCCCTCATTAAGTTTCGTCTGGTTGTATGTAGTGCAACCACGAACAGCGCATGTTGTCCCCGAGCTCCGTAACGACGTTGTGTATGTAGGTTAGCAACTTTTATCGTCTTCTTTTAAACACGAACAGCAATAGCTAACACTTCTTCAGCCAAATCTGCCGCCGGTCTGTGATATTGCTTCCGCCCAACACCGGAAGTATTACCCATAATTGTTTCCCCAGTGACCCCCCCCCCCTCCCCAGGACACTCACGGATAGGAAGGAAGTGGGAGATTTAGCCATATGGTGCCATGAATAACAACCTCTCTAAATGTCAATAAGACAAAAGAAATCATTGTTGACTAAAGAAAGATCAGCGGAAATCACATTCCTATTTCCATCAATGGGTCATCTGTTGAAATTATGGACAGTTTTAGATTTCTCCGTTTACACATCACAGACGCCCTCACATGGTCTCTCAATACCAGTTGCATCCTGAAGAAGGCACAGCAGAGACTGTATTTTCTGAGGTGTCTCGAGAGTTTTGGTATGAGTACCAAAACCCTTATGAACTTTTATGGTAGTACCATGGAGAGTGTCTTGACAGGCTGTATCACAGTGTGGTTTGGCAACCTGACCGCTCAGAACTGCAGACCGCCTCAAAGGACTGTAAAGACAGCAGCAAAAATCATTGGCATTGAACTACCACAACTTCATAATATTTATACCACCCACTGCAAAAGGAAAAACCAAAAAAAGCATTGAGGACACCAGCCACCCCACTCCTGTTCTGTTCCTCACTCTACAAAACATTACCGGAGCATCGAATCGCACACCACCTGTCTCAGTAATAGTTTCTTCCCACAGGCAGTCAAGTTGCTGAACAGCTGACGCACCCATATGCACCTTACACTCTTGTGTTATCATGTACTTTTCTATATTGTGTATATTGTGGAAGCTGGGAGAAAACAAAGATGAACAACTTCTCTCTTTGACCACACACCTCACGTGTCGTATAAATTCTGTGTACATAGTCTGTGTAGATCTGTATTTTATTTTATTTTTTTAATGGCGTGTGTCCATGTGTCCTTTGTGTTAAAGCAGAGAGCCAGAGCATAAGAATATCATTGTATTCAAATACACAACATTAAAGTTGAACTTGAATTTTACCTTGGCCACAGGCTGTTCTCCCATGTAGATGACCCATTCCTGGATGACCCCTTGCCCAGGGAGTATGTCCTGTATCTGCGACCCAGCGGTCCCCTTCAGAATCAGCTCTCTCATTTCTGGCAGCAGAGTCGGGTCACCTGTGGCAAGAACAAGGCCCACAACATCTTCCCTCACATCACTCTCTGTCAGTTCTTCATGGTGAGTTGAAAAAGATGTTGCACTGAATCCCCCGTCCTGGACCTGAGTGCCTACCATGCAGATCCAAATTATTTTGAACTGGCCAAAGAGGAGCAAGTGATTTATTTATTTTTTTGAGGGAGGGACACAAATTGCTTTTAAGATTTGGAGTATAGAGGGCGTCCGGGTAGCGTAGCGGTCTATTCCGTTGCCTACCAACACAGGGATCACTGGTTCGAATCCCCATGTTACCTCTGGCTTGGTCGGGCGTACCTACAGACACAGTTGGCCGTGTCTATGGGTGGGAAGCCAGATGTGGGTATGTGTCCTGGTCACTGCATTAGCACCTCCTCTGGTTGGTCGGGGCGCCTGTATGGGGGGACAGGGGGAGAATAACGTGTTTCCCCTCACGCTACTTCCCCCTGGCGAAACTCTTCACTGTCAGGTGAAAAGAAGCAGCTGGTGACTCCACATGTATCGGAGGAGATATGTGGTAGTCTGCAGCCCTCCCCGGATCGGCAGGGGGGGTGGAGCAGCAACCGGGATGGCTTGGGGAGGGGGTGATTGGCCGGATACAATTGGGTGAGCTGAAATAATTAATGCAATTGATGAAAGGTGAATTAATGCAAATGACTATTTGGATACAGTCGTATAAGAAACCTGCTTGAAGTCATAGAGAGTTGAAAATATTGTGCTCCGGACATTTTTGCAGTAACAACGTACTGTGTACTCATGTACTCGTTACTGTATGATAGTTATAGTATTTGCAGACAGCTTTATGGTGGCGTAATGAAATATGTCGACAAACCCTGGGCCTCTAATTGTAAGGTCCCTTGTAAGAGTTGTATGAATGCTGATCTAAGACCAGTAAGATCATCATGAAGCGCTTATTGTCGTGTGACCTGAACATAACACAATATAAGTATCTATTTATTTTTTACTTTCAGTGGTGCGATGGCAAAAGAGGTGGCCGGGTATTTATTGATGGTAGTAGCCTCGACCGCCCTTGGCTAACCCCTCCACGTGCCCTTGTTCACACGTGGATTATCCTGATCACTTTGTCAGCTACACTGTAGATACAGTATAAGATTGCCATGTCATTGTGGTTATAAATATGAAATGTTTGAGGATTAGTCAGATTTAGATCTTTCTAAAATGGGAACGCTCTACGATGTCCATCAATTTTATTTTTTTTTACCCCGGAGTGTTTCTGCACCCCCCTACTTTCCACACCTCTCTGTAGTGTGAAGACCAGAAAGTGGAATTTCTCTGTGAGGCTCTGCAGAGTGCCGTGGCCCAGTGGAGGGGTCGATTCCCCTCTCCTCTCCCCCTAGAGCTCTACACATCCTCCAACTTCATCGGGCTTTTCGTGGAGGAAGAGATAGCCGACGTGCTCAAGCAGTTTGCGGCAGACTTTGCCACTGAGGCCACAAGGAAAGCAGGTGGGAACCACCAAAAGATTAAGGTATACTTCAGCTTTTAACAGTACACACCAAGTTAAGTGACTTTAACTTCAATCAGTATAAAAGTCTATATGCAGTATACAAGTCTGAATATACTATATGTAAGTAATGTGGATTTATATGCCATCAAAACATGAAATCTGTAGTAGCCTACCTAGCATGGAACAAAATTTAGCATCATAACTATATATGTGATGTAGGGTGGATCAGCAATAGTCATATCCAGGATTTTACTGTGTACCAAATGATATCTTTTTGTACAGCTAAATGATGCAGTGTGTGTTGATAGTGGTCATGTTTTGTCAAATGTTTTTGCCGTTAGTGTTAAACACGGGCAAACTGAGACTGGCTGCCAAAGGTATTTATGGCGGCTAAATGCAAAATCCCAAACGGCAGATTGGGATTGCCGTTAGCACATTGTAATGATGTGTTATTTTAAATAGCTTTTAGCTTTACAGTAAAGTGACACATCGAGAGACAGATTAAACATGTTATCAGAATATGATATGAAAATCCTGATGATGCTGAGTTAAAGCTATCGCACGCAACTTCCACCATCACTACTAGTTTTAATGTTATCCATTTAAGCCCCACTGTAAAGTCATGGTGGAATGCTTTTTGCACTTTTACACAAAAAGGAAATTGAAAAAAAAAGATTTTATTTCCCAAATGATTTGTCTCTTTCCCCCAAACTATTCCCTTTGATACCCTGATAGCAGAAAAAAAAACAGAATGGTATCAGGGTTTCCAGGCATCCTGGAGACCTGGAAATTTATAGACTAGTTTGCCAGTCATGGAAAACACATGAAAATTATCAAATTGATCAAATGTCTAGGATATATTATGGAAGACATGGAAAATTGGGAATTTAGCTTAAAATCATATATTCATTCCTGGAGATAGCATACTTGTACATAATTTTTAGCTGAGGTCACATAGTTTTAGCCACTGAGATTGCACATCAGTGCATGAAGTTTGGGGTGTACTATATTCACTAGAAAATGGATTTTGAAAACAACAGCTGATGGTCCTTCAGCATTCACTAATCCATCTACCCTGTCTCCTTCAGAGGTTCATGTTGAACCTCACAAGAAGCAGCTTCATGTAACATTGGCCTACCAGTTCCCCTCCGACCACCTGCCCTCCTTGGAGAAGCTGGCCAAGGGCATCGAAGTCAAACTAGGCTGTGATTGGCTGGCCGTCCTTTTTTCCCGGGACATTCGCTTTGCAAACCATGAGGTAATCTTAATTGCAAGGAAAGTAAGTCCTTAATGAGAAAACCAGCCAATTCCACATTGCTTTCAACTCCTTTTGAGGCTTTCAGTTGTCTCCATTTCACAAACAAATATGCAACGTTGACCCATCAGTGAGATATGTAATGTTCCTTGCTATCAACAGAGCTCTCGTGCAGTTGCAGTACTCCACACAGCTGTGGCTGTGACTACGTATTGTACCTTTAACTTACATACAGAACACATGATTGACTCCACCCCCCCCCATCCCTCCCCTCCAACACAGTCTTAATTAAACAAGGACATACACAGTGACAAAATTATATAATACACATTAGAAAATAAATTACAGGGCATATGGGTAGCATAGCGGTCTATTCTATTGCCTACCAACACAGGGAACGCCAGTTTGAATCCCCCTGTTACCTCCGGCTTGGTTAAGCGGCCCTACAGGCACAATTGACTGTGTTTGCGGGTGGGAAGCCCAATGTGGGTATGTGTCCTGGTCGCTGCACTTGCGCCTCCTCTGGTCAGTCGGGGGCCTGTTTGGGGGGGCGGGGACTGGGGGGAATAGCGGGATCCTCCCAAACGCTACGTCCACCTGGTGAAACTCCTCACTGTCAGGTGAAAAGAAGGGGCTGGTGACTCCACATGTATCGGAGGAGGCATGTGGTAGTATGCAGCCCTCTCCGGATCGGCAGAGGGGGTGGAGCAGCGACCGGGATGGCTTGGGGAGGGGGTGATTGGCCAGGTACAATCTGGGAGAAAAGGGGGGGAAAATCCCCCCCCCCCCAAAAAAAGGGATTTATGTTCATAAACCACTGAAATCTGTGTACCGTTTGTATTCTTGTGCAATGAATCAACCAATGGTTAATCAAAACGCCATTACTCCCGATCACTCCCATTATTAATTTCCTCCAGTACTGAGTTACATCATGCATCACTAGCATTTCGACAGATTACTGTGGGAAAATACTAATAACGATACATAACTACATCCAGACCCTGCGAGTGATGTACCCCTACATGCCCCAGAATGACGATGAGTTGGAGCTGGTACCTGGGGACTTTGTCTTCATGTCTCCTGTTGACCAGAGCAGCGCCAGCGAGGGCTGGGTGAATGGGACCTCCCTGACCACGGGGCTTTCCGGCCTGCTGCCGGAGAACTACGTCAGCAGGGCCGACGAGTCTGACACCTGGGTCTTCCACGGGTGAGCTGAGCGACCTCCACCGTCTCCAGGACTGACGTTAACAATAAGCCGATTGTAGCTTGTAGGGTCACCGTTTTCTCCTTGTCTGCAGATCCCATTCATTCTTCAGCTGCGGGCCCTTTGACAAGGCCGGCAGGGACAGAGGGATGTTCAACGGACTGCTGGACAGCCGTCGCCCCGATAGCACAAATCCCGGGGACACACCCACCCTCAGTCTCATCTGCCATCCAATGCAGGTACTCAGAGTAAAGGCCTTGTCAGATTTCTTTTAATATACATTTTGTGTTTTCTCACAACTGTTTGAAATGAGACATTTTAATGGATAAATGTGCCTACTTTAGAGTATGGGTTGAACAGTCAATCTCAAACTGTGGTATGCGTGCCACCAATGGTAAGCAGAGTGCCCCATGGTGGTACGGCAAAGCCAAATCAAAACCATTGTAAAAATTGAACATTACAAATTTACTTAACCAGTACAATCATACTATCATCACGTTACCGTGGTATAGTGCTGGAGGTTTGATCGTATGCTTCCATTCAATGTGTCCACTTTTGTCATGATGAGAGATGGTACTTTACCGGAGGGGTGTGTGTGTGTGTGTGTGTGTGTGTGTGTGTGTGTGTGTGTGTGTGTGTGTGTGTGTGTGTGTGTGTGTGTGTGTGCGCGCGCACGCACGCGCGCGAGCACATGTGTTCATGTAATTGACACTTTGGCTAGATTGTTGCATTTCTGCTAATTACCTTGTCCTGAGTCATGGGCCTTGGTTATTCTGTTTAAAACTAGACCATTAAGTTTTATTCAAATATTTTATGGAACTGAAGCTTATGATTAATTTACTGATGATTTTTTAAATTCTATCAGGCGCTGCGAATCAGCAGTAATCACTCTCGATCACCAAAACGGAGACTGTTTGTCTGCCGTCATGGCGAGAGGATGGACGTGGTCTTTGGCAAACACTGGCTGTCCCTCTGCTCAGATAGCAAGGGTGAGTGCAGCCGATCGCAGATCTTATCAGCTGAGGTTTCCGTAGCCAATTTGCCGTCAGATTTATTTAGACGGCTCATCGGACCATGATCTGATGTTCCCTAACCGCCGGATCATCAGTAAAGCACTGCGATACTGTAAATGGACAGTTGTCTCACTACGCATGCTTAAAGTTTACGTTATCTAACCAATGAAACCCTTCTGTTTGGGATGTGTGTGCTTGTCATTGGCCCCACAGGACGATATATACGTTCCAATTTGAACATGCCGACCAGCCTGCCTCTATGGAGCGGAGGGCAGAGGGATTACGACATGGATGCCCCGATCACTGTGTTTGGATCGGCACAAGCGCAGCTTGTGGGTATGTCATCAAGATAGATGAACGCAAGATCTAAATAAAGAAATATGCATTGACTTGAAGGTCACAGGCAGTGTGTGTGTGTGTGTGTGTGTGTGTGTGTGTGTGTGTGTGTGTGTGTGTGTGTGTGTGTGTGTGTGTGTGTATGTGTGTCCAGGTGAGGCCCTCCTTGAGAGTAACGCAGTGGTAGAATTTGTGTACTGTTCTCCCTCGCTTCGATGTGTTCAGACTGCACAAAACATCCTCAAAGGTAGGGACAGTCTCAAGTCTCAAGTCTCCAGTAGACCGTGTTTGTGCTATACAGTGCAAAGACCCACCAGACACAGCATCACTGCTTAACCGTTAGAATTTTCAGCATTCATTTATCCATCTCAGAGGGTCTGTCTTTACCAGTCAAGCCTCTCCGTCCATTACCCCCCATGTAGGTATGCAGCAGGACGGCAAGTTGAAGATGCGCGTTGAACCAGGGCTGTTTGAGTGGACTAAGTGGGTATCTGGGAACTCCCTGCCAGCATGGATACCTCCTAGTGACCTGGCCACAGCACACTTCAGCATAGACACAACATACAGGTGATACTAGCGTCTCACTGCCCTCTGTTTGGAAGACACATTTGCCTGACTTCTCCAAAAGCACTGTGTTTTTGTGAGGATCTTAAATTCAAAACGAAGTGTCCAGAGCAGGGAATGCTCATCCACTCTGAGAGCACTGTGCAGCAACACAGAGAGTGGCATCTTTTGAAAAACAGAATTGTGTCTGCACAATTATGGGAGGGAACTGAGCATTCCCAAAAGTTGATCTTTTCACAGGTCCAAACCAAATGAAGTATTTTAGTGAGTAGGCTTATCACGATGAAGGAGAGGAAGATTTTTTTTTACACTTCTGCAGAAGGTAGCGTGACCACAGATTGTATAAATGCATAGGCAGGCCACATAAACAAACCCACATTCTGCTCCTTGTGGTCAAATATGGTAGTGTTCTCACTGACAGAGACCAGACTGAATGGGACTCTGGACAATTTGTGTGAAGTGTGTCCTGTGAGGGATTCACTTGTGGATTGAATTTTACTGAATTGTATATAACAGCATGGTTAGTACTTACTGATCTGGTTTTTTTTTCGATAAAGATCACGTTTGTCTGTGACTTAATGAGTGTAGATATAATATTAACCATCAGCTTTATTCCCAGTAATGGCATGGCCACTACTTATTCAAGAGCTAATCTCAGCCACAACTGTGGACACAGTATGCATAAAGTATGAGTTTGCAGCAGAACAAGGCAACAAGAATCCATCCCTTTGTATATATTTGCCATGCATTTACCTTGAGAAGATGTCAGCACTTAAAACTACTTTCCAGGTCAACTCTGTAATGTTAATACTGACTGATAATATTGATGCCACTCACCAACATGGGATGGAAGTCTCTCTGCCAACCAGACAGAAAGACTCCAAAAACTATATTAGGTGAACCAATGACGAGTTGTTAGAGAGCTAAAGCAGTAAATCTCCTGTAATAGCTGTGGTTTAACTGGTTTCTTTGCCTCCATCCTCAAAGCCAGCGAAAAGCAATCATTTTACTGGCACAGTCAAGCAAAGTACACTAAAGGTGAACCCCGTGGTTTAAACAACTTGCATCTCTTGTTCGTTTATGTAACCATCCTTAAATTTTAATATGCAGATTTAATTTTGAACGATATCGCCAGCAATAGATTAAAACTGAATCCATGTCACATGACCCATATCTTCGTTTTTTTCAAATGAACCAAATGTGGTTGAAGCACCACTTTTTGAACTGAAAAGCGAAATTGAGTGAACAAGCCTTTACTATAGCATACAGTTGAGATAAGTGTTATCACATCACACCAGCTGTTGGTTCTCTTAAATACTTCTGTTTGTTTCCCCATAGACCTCTCATCCCAGTCAGCAAGCTCACTGTGTCTGAGTCCTATGAGAACTACATTAGCAGGAGCTACCAAGTCACCAAAGATATCCTGTCAGACTGCAAAAACACTGGTAGGACAGAAACAGAGAGGGATTCTAGTAGAAGTCATAGTGCCTGTGTGGGTGCACCATTACATTCATGTTGATGTTTGATAAGTCTGTCTATCTGACAAATGCTAATGTTGTATTGTACCCTGGTCCCCGACTCCCAACAGGAAACAATGTGCTGATTGTGGCCCATGCTTCCTCCCTGGAGGCCTGCACACGTCAGCTCCAGGGCCGTAGCCCACAGAGCTCTAAGGACTTCATCCAAGTCGTCCGAAAGGTCTGCCGGACACATTTACTCATATTTCTCCTCTGATGTACGCCCTCATACATGCCTTCACAGGGTTTAACTCCATTGCCATTTTTCTCTGGTTTCCTCCATGGTCCTCCCTCTCCTTTCAAGTATTGTAGAGCGAATTTTGACACATCAGAGGAGAATGGCTGAATGGAAAATGACAAATCATAAAATCTTTAAACCCTTCTGAGAAGAAATTGTGCAGTGTACCGGCAATGGATACACATTTGTCAAATTAATGATGGGGGGGAAATTTGTAACTTAAGGCTGTCCATAAAATAACTGTCCACCGCAACTTCCTGAAAATAATGTAAGCACTGCTTCAGTTTTGGACAGTTTGAAGTATGGCCTGCATATCTAACATGACAGAGCAATAACAGCTTTCCTAAAGGTAATAAATCCTTAAAATGCTCAATTTTTCTTTTGAATCTGTTTTCTGATGTGGCTACAAGCCACATGTAGGACATTTTTTAAATGCTTTAACCATGCTGATGAAAGTGGAATTTTTTTTTTTTGGAGCATTCCAACAAAACGGTTAAAAAAATGTGCTAGACTTCTGTCCCATTTCACATGCCCCCTTAGGACGTGCTCCTTTCCCATACCCTGAGTAGTTTCTTCTGTCAGCATATATCCCGTCTTCCAGGAAATCTGCATCACTTCCCATGGGATCCTCGTCAGAAAAATATGACATTCGGGTGCCCCGGTGGCTCACCTGGTAGAGCATGTACCCCATAAGGTTGAGTCCTTACCGCAGCGGCCTGGGTTCGAGTCCAGCTTGGGCTCTTTGCTGCATGTCATCCCCTGCCTTTCTTGACTATCACTGACTAATAAAGAGGCAGAAAAAGCCACAAAACATTTTTTTAAATAGGAAAACGTGACATTAACACCTCCCAATGTCTGTCTTTAGGTCCCCTACCTGGGCTTTTGCTCGTGCGAGGAGCAAGGCGACACAGGGGTGTGGCAGTTAGTGGACCCGCCAATCCTTCCCCTCACCCATGGTCCTAACCACAGCTTTGACTGGAGAGAAACCCTTTTTCAGGAATGACATTCACCCCTCACCCATCTCCATAATGTGCCCACCCCCCTCCCACAGACTGCAATGACAGATTTTCAGCCTCCGAATACTGGATCATTCACATGTGTCACCTTATGTATACACATTTTGGCAGCTTCATCATGACAAATAAATAGCTGCCTGCCCTGATTTGGAGCTTTTCCTGGGTCCACGAAGGATTGGGAAAAAGAGCTATCTTAAATCATTTGCAATGCTTAAACTATCATTAACTATTCCTATCAAGTGTGATTGCAGCATACGGAGAACAAAGAACTGAGGAATGTTGGTCTAGGCAATATGAGAGGGTGTAAAGTGTCCTGTAAGTAAAAACTTGTTGGATTATACCTTGTTCTTATATATTGCTGGAGTATGACTATATATGCTATCTGTCTTGCTAAGCTAGCCTATTCAGAACAGTACTGCCTTGACAGCACAGCAGCTTTCCTCATACATGTTCAGTACCACACACAAGGGTTGTTGATTTCTGAGTCTCAAGGCCGGATGAAAGGTTGAGAAACGGCACAATAGTTGTTGTGATTCCTACTGGGGTGGGAATGCCGAGTTCACACTCGAGGAGTTTCCCAGGGCTACACACATATACACACACACACACACACACACACACACACACACACACACACTATAGAGTCCAACTTATCATCCCTTTATAATCCACATACAGTAAGTGAAAATGAAACAGTTGCAACAATAGCACAAAATGCAATATCGACAATCATGTAGTAGCATATTGATTCTGGTCCAGCAAACAGCGGTACCGTGTTGGGTATCTTATTCAAGGGGCAGGACCAGCTGTAAATAATCAATTATTGATGTAAAAAAAAAAGTCTTTCAACTCATACCTGTTGAATAAATACAAGATGATCGTCATCCCCTGTAACAGCATGCAAGGAGTTATCCACTGTATCTCAGGTGTTAACTGCATTTTAATACATATATGCAGCATTGTAAAGTGTTTTATTGATTCAATAACAGTTATTGTGAGTGCCTCTTGCTATCGATGTGGTGTCTTCCATTAAGGTGATCTCCCAGAATGAAAATAACAGCCAAGTTTGAAACACCATCAACTGTAAGTGGAAATAGAAAATAGGTTTTGGATCCAATTTTACTTGACATGCATGTTAAGCCCATAATGAGCTTATTAGGAGTGGTGTTAAAGGTCATTGTATCAAACATCCCCTTAGTGTTTGCTTCTTAACAGAGAAACCCCATTTATTGGCTCCTAGTGATTCAGGGTACAATTGCAGAGATTCAGTTGAAATTTCCTAGACTGGAGTATTAAAACTTTTATCCTGTTGAGTCCTTCGGCTGTAGACTGGACTATGCTGCTGTAGTATCTCCAAGAAGAAATGCTAACCAAAGCCTTCATGTGACCATAAGTAGAGATCCTACCTTTACACATAGTGTCTACTGCTAAATTTTACCAGACTTCGATTCGACAACAATGGGAATATACTGTAATCCATCAGATATGCAGGCCCTGTTGGTTAACACGTAGATCCAACTCAGAAGTAATTTGGCCTTGTTAGATTCCCTTTGTATTAACATGCACCACACCAGACTCTTACACAATTGTGAGGAACATTTTGAGATTAGATCAAAACAAGAATATCTATTTGTCCCTGTGTCCTTGGTCTGCAAATCATCGCAGTTTAATTGTGAAACAACCTTCTTTGTCAGCCCTTTGAACAATTCCTCTGTTGCTATGCAACGGCTGCTGATGCTCTGTTGAAACAGGGATGCAAAATTTAACCTGGGAAGAAAGTCACTTGGCTGTAGAGCAATGCAAATCATATTTACAGGAGCAAGCCATGCTTTACTAAGATGTCTCTCCTTCTTAATTTATTGTCTCAACGTACCGCCAAATATGTACAGTGTTTAGTTAATTCAGTCTATTTCTTAAAAAAAATGTAACAGTTGGTGTGTAATTTAAGAATGGCTGGGTGGAGACGTTTTTCTCGTATTGTTTTGGTTTTGAACTCGTCTTGTTTGTGAAATGTAGCATCAAGTCAAATTAAGCTGTCCTTTTTAAGCAGCGGTGATATTTTCATATTGTGAGAGGCCCAAGGGCTTGCACGAAAGGTGACAGAGAGTAAGCCATGCCGCAAACGTTAATTCAGGATAGCTTTAATTGCAAATTGCTCTAACAGTACAGTTGCGATTGAACACAAAATCAAGAGACATTTGTATGTACAGCAATACAACGGAACAAAGGAAGTTGGCAAAACAGGTAGCGCCATCATGTTTTGCTTTCAACTATGCTGCAAATATTGTAAAACATCATGGATAAAATAAAAGGCTAATAATCCCTATTGTGTTTGTACATATGTTGGTCTACTTAGAAGTTTTCAAATATGCAAAAACTAGTGTCTGAAATAACCTACTGTTGATTATAACAGAAAAAGTAATGTGATTTATTGAGAAGACTACAACACTGCGTACCATTCCAGACAAGCATGCATTTCTGTTAGGCTAATGAAAAAGGTCAGTAAAAATATTGTGTTTCTTCTTAGGGTCCCAAAAATACTTGAGCTGGCCCTGAACTGACCTACAGGACATAAGGAGTACACAGAATAGACCAATTGTGAAGCAACAAGTTCGACATAAGTTTACCAAAAAGACAATGCACGTTTACTAAGAAAATGACACAGCACATATCCATAAATTGCATGAGTGATAAATTCCCTTGAGTCCAAAATTAAAGAGCCGAATTACAACCAACAACTAGGTTTACATCCAGTGCGGATGTGGAGTCAAGTAGTTTAATTAATATGATTAGTCAGGGAATTTCTCATAGTGTAGATTATGAGACTGATAGCTTGGTCTACAACATTGAGAATGTCTCCCTACCCTGCTGTATTGCTCCCAAGCTCTCCTCTCCTAAATGTGTGAATCACAATAATCTAATAATTAATCCTACCACTGGTCGTGGTGAAATGTCAGCTGTCATCAGCTATCAATAAAGCTTTATTGACAGCTGATGATTGCTTATGGCATGAAACAGGCTTGTACTGTCTCATAAAGAATTTACTTGACAACTCACTGGATTATTTTGCTCCTTATTTGTTGAGCACTTTCCCTAGCATTGAGTGTTTCTTTTAACAAAGTTTTATATATATATATATATATATATATATATATATATATACAACTATATATACAACTATATATACAACTATATATAGATATAGTTATATATATAGTTATATAGATGTATATATTTTGGCGGCACAGTGGCGCAGTGTTAAGTGCGGTCGCCTCACAGCAAGAAGGTCCTGGGTTCAAGCCCCGGGGTAGTCCAACCTTGGTGGGTCGTCCCGGGTCGTCCTCTGTGTGGAGTTTGCATGTTCTCCCCATGTCTGTGTGTGTTTCCTCCAGGGGCGCCGGTTTCTTCCCACAGTCCAAAGCCATGTAAGTCAGGTGAATTGGCGGTACTAAATTGTCGATAGGAATGAATGAATGTATGTATGTATGTGTGTGTGTGTGTGTGTGTGTGTGTGTGTGTGTGAGCCCAGCGGCCGGTCCAGGGTGTCTCCCCACCTGCTGCCCAATGACTGCTGGAGTAGGCTCCAGTATCCCTGAGAGCAGGATAAGTGGTTAAGAGAATGGATGGATGGGTATATATATATAGAGAGAGAGTGAGAGAGATAATATATATAATTATTTATTAGAGGTTATACATTTAGAATCCTATGATATGAGCGAATTCTGGATTGTGACTTCATCAGTTGTGACAGCTTGACTGTCTTCCCTCGGGTATAAATGTCCACAAATGTTATACATTTTGGGATGCAAGTGTGTATGCTGTATGTGTTGTACAGAAATTGGGGAATGGTGTCATTACAGACGTGGCATCAAGAGCTTTGAGTACACAGGACAGAGAGAATACGTTATACAGGTCAGGACACTATATACTGCCTTTTATCTGACTGGGTGCAGAGGGTTTTTTCTTTTTTTGGAAGTCCGGAGAAAGTAAAGGTTGATGTCGCAGATAATAAGGAGAAGAATGAAGGAAACAAGTCTGAGGCCCATGTGTGGCACTGCATGTTTGAAATGACAAGGAAATCGTGGCCCATAATTTTTGAACTCAGTGAAAGCTAAGGTCTCAAAAACATAACTACCTTGTCGCTCAGGGGCGCCGCTAGAGATTCTGGGCCCCATGAAAGAATATAATATTGCCCCCCCCATCCCCCCACCCACCTAAACCACCCATCAACCTAGAAAACCTAGTTGAATCTGATGTTTGATGAAGAACTATTTCATCGATAGAAGATTACTTGATGCACTGCAAGAAATCCACAGAAGGCTATCTTTTGTCAGTTTAATAGAATACAGTAAATACAGCAATCAACAATCCAGTAAAAAAAAAAAAACCTCAACATTCATCAACTTATTAAATTAAATTAAGATTTAAACACAAGGACAAAAAGTACAATCATACAAAAAGTAAAAATATAAATTCAATGGGGTCGTATTTTTATCTAAATAACAGAAGTGCTACTATAAAACTATGTGGAGTCCATGGCTGTTGGTTTACCATAAAGTTCTTGGCTGCATGGTCTTGGAAATATTAATCCACAGTGTCAAAGGTGAGGAAATACATTTGACTTATAAAGCTTTAGCCTACTTTACATTCTACGAAATCGTCTATGCCTGGCCTAGTTTATCTCTAGTTTACAATGTAATCAGCAATGGGCAAGACGTAGGCTATTACAATGTAACAACGCCGGGGCAGTTGTTACAGTAGGCCTATAGCTGTGAAACTAAACTTTATTCTCCCAGCCCACGACTTAAATGCCAAAAGCCAAACGCCAGGCCTTCTTCCTAGCAAAATCGTGAATCAAATCCCTGAAGTTAAGTGATAAAGCCAACTTGCTTTCGATTGACATTATTGCAAGGTTATTCAACCTCTCCTGAGATATTGTTGATCTCAGATAGCTCTTGATCAGTTTCAGTTTGCTAGATACCCTTTCTCCACCAGCAACGGTAACCGGGAGAGTGCAAAAAATCCTAAGAGCAATGCAAACCTCTCCAAAAATGCTCTGGAGTTGCATTTTATAGTAGATTGCATTCAGGAGAGCGAGAGAGGTACAGTCAGAGGGGAAGGTGGCAGAAAAGATTGTATTAAGATGCCTGATTTCACTCTCAAACCGAGGTGTGAGGTCCTTTGTGTACTTTATTATCAGTGGCTGACACACAGAAGCAATATTACTGTCACTCAACTGCCCAACTTTAAGTACGGCCACAAATTCTTCGACAATATTTGCTGTGGTGTCCAAGTCACTTATTATCTGGTCCATGGCAGTGAAAAACAGTGTTATGAAATGTTGTTTCTGGCCTGTCCTCCTGACCTGTTTTTTCGGAGGTCTCATCATGGAACCACTTCCTCCTCCTCATCTGTGCTGCTGTCACTGTCCTTTGCCTCTTCTTCTGCCTCTGCCTCTTTACCTCTGCTCTCTTCTCTGGCTGCCTTGCTTGAAGAGGGCCCTGGCTCTAGAGTATCCATAAGATACATCATTCATAATCTGTCCTATAATAGTATTAACATAGTAATACACAATTATATTACACCAGATGAGCTATCTTAAATGTTATCTAGCTAGCTAACAACCTTGTTTTAATGTGACAGCGGTCAATGTTATTGCAATTACTGGAAGAACTAGATGAACTAAATGTGACTATTAGCTAAAGTTGTATTCAATGCTTGCTTGCAAGCTAGCTACCTGTTCACATGGTAATACATCATACATTAAAATATTCAAAATCAGTTTGTATGAGCCTTAACCCCAAACCCCTACTGCTCACCTCCTTCTCCTTCAACTGGGAGGTGGGTTGAATGAACGGTTTCTGATCCTGAAGCTGCATCTGTGGGAATAAGACAAATTGGGAGATGAGGGGATAAAATACCTGCCAAGCATATATTGGCTCTGTTGTTTTCAGCAATAAC
This sequence comes from Lampris incognitus, assembly GCF_029633865.1. Taxonomy (NCBI): domain Eukaryota; kingdom Metazoa; phylum Chordata; class Actinopteri; order Lampriformes; family Lampridae; genus Lampris; species Lampris incognitus. The sequence continues at coordinate 19,568,722 of NC_079217.1, read as the reverse complement.
TTCTTTCTTCCAGGAAAAAGAAAATCACCGAGGTAGACTGGCTGAGGTTCTGTTAGACAACCCAGCAGAACTCAGGAACATGATTAAGGACATCCTGATGCAGTCCTACAACATCCAGACTAAGATGGATCTTTTAAACCAAATGAAAAAATGAAATAGAATGAAGAACAAAGCTGAGGGGTAAGAGGGAGTTCAATTTGTAGTTTGAGAAAGTCATTCGCTTTGATAATGCATCTGAATGATGGTATTGTAAGCGTTTTGAACTTTGAAGTAAAGCAGTTACACAAATTCTAGAATTAGAAGTTGAGCTAACTGTTTTTCTTCTCTACCAAAACATCTGTCTTTGCTTAGTTCTGATAACAAAAATGTGCGTGGGCTCTTACATCAGCTGAATATAAAGCTGGCTGAGGATATAGGGCTTCATAAAACCAGCTTGTCCAAAGTCCAAAAGCACCCTGAGTGGTCTTATCAGGTCCAGAGAGGTCGAATTTCCCCACCAACAGGAAATAAAATGGAAATGTCTGTGATTAAAAGCCGAAATGATAAACTTGCAGGTATGCATAACTTTTAGATAATTCTTTTTCTTCATCTTCTTCGTCTTCTTCTTCTTGCTGTTCCCTTCTTTCTCTTCTTCTTCATGACATCTCCCTCTTCTGCATCTTCCTTTGTCACACCGGTCACCTGCATGTCCTTTCTCACCACATCAGTAAACCTCCTCTTTGGCCTTCCTCTTTTTCTCTTGTCTGGCAGCTCCATCTTCAGCGTCCCTCTCCCAATATAAAAATAATTTCATTCCTATTGGTTCTACTTTGAAATTTACTGAAACCCTAGCTATTAAACTGCATATAATTTAAGCTCTTTTCATCAACTGAATTGTATAAATTCAGCTGTTCGTTTTTAACCAGTAGTTTTCTAATGGTGTGAAAAATTTTAACATATAACACGTACCAAAAGTCAGTGATCATTTTGACTCTGTCTTTGAAGATGAAAAAAAAATCACGCTTGCTTGGTGTAATTACAGACTAAAATTGGATCTACATTTTAATAGAGACAAGACAATAAGAGAATGTTTTAGGCATTTTCCGTTTTTGTGTTTGTTGACGTTAGAAGAGTAAAACGAGGCCGCAGTTGTAGTTAGGCGAACCCAAACTGCTCGGTTACATTATAATCTTTAAAATTTAGCAAGAATTTGAGGATTCATGTCAACACAGCATTTAGAAAAACGTATCCATCCACTGGTCTCCAGTAGGCTAGACTATGGTAATGGGCTTTTCTCAGGTCTCCAAAAAAAGCTCTGGCAGATTCATCTCATTCAGGATACTACAGGGTCCTAACAAAAATGGAGAACGTTGCACAGATTCTCAGGTCTCTGCACTGTCTTCCAGTGTGTCATACAATAGAGTTTAAAATAATGCTGCTTGTCTACAAATCTCTCAGTGGTTTAGGACCAAAATACATCTCTGACCTGCTTTTACCAATACAAACCTTGTTGACCTCTCGGTCATCTGGGAATGGTCAGCTAAGTAATTCCAGAATTAAAACAAAACATGTTGACACCTCATTTAGTTAACATGCTTCACATAGCTGGAACAAACTTCCAGAAGATATGTGTTGCCCCGACTGTGACCACTTTTAAATCTAGGCTAAAAACTTTCATGTTCACCATTGCCTTTAACTGAATCTTCAGCCTACCAAGAGTTGAACTTTGACCATTTTTACACTTTGCACTTTGATCTTGCACGTTAGCACTTTATTCCATTTATGGTATTCTATTTTCTTTTGAGTTCTTTTAATCTCGTTATGTTTTTATGTATTAATCTCTTTTAAATGTCTTTAACCTATTCCATATGTTTTATCCAATGTCTTTTCATGTCTTATGTAAAGTACTTTGAATTGCCTTTGTGTATGAAATGTGCGATCTCAATTAACTTGTCTTTGCCTCATCCAGACATCAAGCCTCATAAACTCTTGCCAAAGAGAGATCAGCGACTGTCTCTTTCTTCAACCCAGAAGAAAAATATAGACCAATCCGTGGAGGTGAATGCTGATACCTGTCTGGACCTCTCTACAAATTCAAAATCCTGTAATCAGAAGTTATCAAACGGTGTTAAACTCCCCACCATCACCAGGCATCCTTCCCATCCAAGCCAAACCTGCTTGTCCAGTAAGCGTCCCTATTCCATGTGTCTTATTTTATGTCTTTTCATGTCTTATTTAAAGCACTTTGAATTGCCTTTAGTGGCACGGTGGTGCAGTGGTTAGCGCGGTCGCCTCACAGCAAGAAGGTCCTGGGTTCGATCTCGGGGGTCATCCCAGGTCATCCTCTGTGTGGAGTTTGCATGTTCTCCCCATGTCTGTGTGGGTTTCCTCCCACAGTCCAAAGACATGTAGGTCAGGTGACTCGGCCATACTAAAGTGTGTGTGTGTGTGTGTGTGTGTGTGTGTGTGTGTGTGTGTGTGTGTGTGTGTGTGTGTGTGTGTGTGTGTGTGTGTGTGTCGGCCCTGTGTGATAGTCTGGCGGTCTGTCCAGTGTGTCTCCCCGCCTGCTGCCCAATGACAGCTGGGATAGGCTCTAGCATCCCTGCGACCCTGAGAGCAGAATAAGTGGTTCGGATAATGGATGGATGGATGCATTGCCTTTATGTATGAAATGTGCGATAAAAATTAACCTGCCTTTACCTTATCAAGCCTCATAAACTCTTGCCAAGGATAGATCAGCAACTGTCCCTTTTCTCGAACAAGAAAAAGAGAATTATAGACTAATCCGCGGAGGTGAATGCTGATACCTGTCTGGACCTCTCTACAAATTCAAAATCCTGTAGTCAGACATTATCAAGCAGTGTTAAACGCCCCACCATCACCAAGCAGCCATGGCCAGTCTCCAAGACTAAGTTCTGCTGGCCTGAAAACTATTGTTTGCCCATCAACAACAATGAGGATGAAGAGTCATGACCAAGTGGAGAAGAACCTTATTTCTAACTGGGGTTTCCGTTCTCGGCAGGCTGCTAAGCTTGCTGCCATGGAGCAAGTGGCGAACTCTCACACCCCTCTACCACTGATTATCGAGGCCTGAAAGCCGACTCAGCTAGGATTGAGAGACATGGTGATGCAGAAAATTCAGATGAACACGTGGAAGAAATCTCCATCCGATTCTCACTATTTACTCCCCCTCGATTAAAAACTCAGTACATACCCTCTGGCTACCTCTGGGATAACACAGTATGGATGACTACAAATGGAATGGGTGAGAGGGCTGCATGAGGCCAAGGAGCTTACAGATGGGGTGGTGGGGCTGCCCATATTTAAGCCCAATATTCGCCATCACTAACCACCAGAGAAACCTATGGTGCTTCAGGTCGGAGGGTTATGCACTCATCTTTGTTTCACTGCTTCGGTATATTGCACATTGCTGCAATATTTCAGAAAACAAGATTCGAAGATACATCCTAGGATGCACTGGGACACATCATCAGTGATGTTTCCTGAGGTCCTTGGGTGTTTCAGGTCTTTCAACATCATACACCCTCTCTCAGGCGACCCAGCCAGGGTTGATCAGGCCCTGGCTTGTGTCCCAGCAGCATTGGCCCACAGATCACTCCTTCTGATCCAAAGCCATCTGGAGGCCGTCTCTGCAGCCTCCATGGAAGACTTGATAGCTTTCCTTTTAGCAGCCCCAGTGATGCCAAGTAGAGTGTAGAGCTTGCACAGTGAGTGGCCAGCAAAGCCTCTACACCCCACTTCAATGGGCTCACACCGTGCCTTCCAGCCTTTCCTCCGGCACTGATCCACCAGCTCCTGGCACTTGGACCGCTTCCGCTCATTTGCCTCCTCCATCCGTTCCTGTCTGAACCTCTCTACAAATTCAAAATCCTGTAGTCAGACATTATCAAGCAGTGTTAAACGCCCCACCATCACCAAGCAGCCATGGCCAGTCTCCAAGACTAAGTTCTGCTGGCCTGAAAACTATTGTTTGCCCATCAACAACAATGAGGATGAAGAGTCATGACCAAGTGGAGAAGAACCTTATTTCTAACTGGGGTTTCCGTTCTCGGCAGGCTGCTAAGCTTGCTGCCATGGAGCAAGTGGCGAACTCTCACACCCCTCTACCACTGATTATCGAGGCCTGAAAGCCGACTCAGCTAGGATTGAGAGACATGGTGATGCAGAAAATTCAGATGAACACGTGGAAGAAATCTCCATCCGATTCTCACTATTTACTCCCCCTCGATTAAAAACTCAGTACATACCCTCTGGCTACCTCTGGGATAACACAGTATGGATGACTACAAATGGAATGGGTGAGAGGGCTGCATGAGGCCAAGGAGCTTACAGATGGGGTGGTGGGGCTGCCCATATTTAAGCCCAATATTCGCCATCACTAACCACCAGAGAAACCTATGGTGCTTCAGGTCGGAGGGTTATGCACTCATCTTTGTTTCACTGCTTCGGTATATTGCACATTGCTGCAATATTTCAGAAAACAAGATTCGAAGATACATCCTAGGATGCACTGGGACACATCATCAGTGATGTTTCCTGAGGTCCTTGGGTGTTTCAGGTCTTTCAACATCATACACCCTCTCTCAGGCGACCCAGCCAGGGTTGATCAGGCCCTGGCTTGTGTCCCAGCAGCATTGGCCCACAGATCACTCCTTCTGATCCAAAGCCATCTGGAGGCCGTCTCTGCAGCCTCCATGGAAGACTTGATAGCTTTCCTTTTAGCAGCCCCAGTGATGCCAAGTAGAGTGTAGAGCTTGCACAGTGAGTGGCCAGCAAAGCCTCTACACCCCACTTCAATGGGCTCACACCGTGCCTTCCAGCCTTTCCTCCGGCACTGATCCACCAGCTCCTGGCACTTGGACCGCTTCCGCTCATTTGCCTCCTCCATCCGTTCCTGTCTGAACCTCTCTACAAATTCAAAATCCTGTAATCATAAGTTATCAAGCGGTGTTAAATGCCCCACCATCACCAAGCAACCTGACCATCTAGGCCAAACCTGCTTATGCAGTAAGGGTCCCCATTACGGGCCTGATGCGTCTGCCTCAGATGACACCAGCTGCCTCCATCTTTCCAGTGACTCAAGGGTGGGTTCATTAAGTGGCGAGGTAGGCTTGGTGCTGCCACGGCCAGTCTCCAAGACTAAGTTCTACTGGCCTGAAAACTATTTGCCCATCAACAACCATGAGCATGAAGAGTCTATGCCCAAATGGAAGAAGAACCTTTACAAAGTTATTTCTAACCGGGGTTTCAATTCTCGGTGGGCTGCTGAGCTTGCTGCCATAGAACAAGTGGAGAACTCTCACATCCCTCTACGACTGATTAGCAAGGCCTGAAAGCTCACTCAGCTAGGATTGAGAGACAGGATGGTGCAGAAAATTCAGATGAACGACACGTGGAAGAAATCTCCATCCGAGTCTCACTATTTACTCCCCCTTGATTATAAGCTCAGTACATACCCTCTAGCTACCCCTGGGATAACGCAGTATGAACGACTGCAAATGGAGTGGATGAGAGGGCTACATAAGGCCAAGGCGCTTACAGACAGGGTGGTGGGGCTGCCTATATTCAAGCCCAATATTCATCATCACTAACCACCAGAGAAATCTATGGTGCTTCAGGTCGGCGGGTTATGCACTCGTCTTTGTATCACTGCTTCGGTATATTGCACGTTGCTGCAATATTTCAGAAAACAAGACAGTAAAATGGAGAAAAGAATAAAATGTTAAAAATGCAGTGTTGCATATTTGATGGTGATGATATTATTGATTCCATCCATCCATCCATCCATCCATCCATCCATTATCTTAACCGCTTATATTGCTCTCAGGGTCGCAGGGAGGCTGGAGCCTATTTCAGTGTTGTAATATTCTAACTAAAGGCTGCCATGGTGTAGCGATGCTATTTTCCCATCGTCATTTTATGGCACCATGCATTTACAAGACCATGTACCTAAAATATAGGAGACAATGGAAATATTTTCAAGGGAACACATAGCTTTATTCACATTTGTCTTGGAATCTTTATTTTTTTCACAACAGTAATTAAAGAGAAGATTGTCCGGATTGATGGCAATAATGAATATCATCTTAGATTCCAAACACAGTTTATATTGTGAATCCTATACAGACATTAAAGCTAAAGAAAAAAAACAAAACAAATGGAGAGGTATGGTTAATGCCCCCCCCCCTTTTGGGGACTTGATTTTATAAGCAACTAGAAGAGTACACTCAGTACAATGCAGATCCCCGCCAGGCCTAGCTCCTCTCCTGAGGTGCTCAGACTTGGCGAAAAACCAGACGAGGAGTTAGCACTTAATTGCGGTATAAATCAGGTTTTTCAAAGGTTTTGAATCACTGCAACCATAAGAGGTCCTTGATCGTACATTCATAACTGTGCACAAAAAGTATCAAGCTGATAGGCCCAGTAGTATGCCGAGATTAGTAGCAGACAGATACACACACACACAAATAATAATAAATTGAGTTTGTATAGCGCTTCTCATCTGGGGAGACAGATCTCAAAGTGCTTCACAGATAAACACAAACAGAAAAAAGTGTTTTTCCTGCTATTATAAGAGTTTTGCGTAGTCAAGTCACTTTTATTTGTATTGCCCAATATCGCAAATTACAAATTTGCCTCAGTGGGCTTTACATCAGTGCCTAAATCAACAGAACTTGACATATGCCAAAAAAAAAAAAAAAAAAACTTTTTAATATGCAGTGCTCACGCTAAAAAAATCTATTTAATAAAAATGTTTTGCCTGTCAGTCTGGATGTGCAGCCTCCTAGGCGGACCCTCGCATGAATGAAACCAAATCAATCAGGTTGCATTTTTTTATAGCGCTTTTCTAGCTGCAACAGCCACTCAAAGCGCTAAAATCAAACAAATCAAACAGATCATACATCTTCATAAATTAGTACAGTTGTATCCATGTGGATCTCATTCACACGCACACATTACTAAATACTTATCGACTGTGATAAAACCTGAATAAAAAAAAGAAAAGAAAATAAAGGAAATCAACCACTCTAATAACAACTTGCACTTTCCAAAAAGACAAGATTTGCCATGCCACCATTTTGGTCAAACCCTGTTGTCATTTTCATAACATAATAAAGCAGGGTAAACTGTTTACATTCGCGCATGCGCGACTCACATCCACGGTTGACTCAGCTCGGGTAGCGACAGGAATATGCAACACTTCCTGTTTCGACTGCAACCTAGAGGAAGTTATTTCTTTATAACTTTGGCATTTTTTGGATTATCAAAAATCTTTTATAAATTGATCATGTCGCTACCTGAGCCAAGTCAACCGTAGATGTGAGTCGCGCATGCGCACGATCAGTTTAGATCGGGCAGCTAGAGAAGAGTGGTGGTCGAGCAAGCCAGAGAGTGAATGAAGAGAGGAGCGGCGGTAGTGATGTTTTTACAAAGGCTTTGAATCAGTGCTACGACAACAGGTTCTTCATTATACGGCCATGGGCCATGCACAATTTTTTTTAGGCTGATATTGCCCCGTGACCCTGAGTAGGATAAGCGGTTTGGATAATGAATGGGTGGGTGCCCAGTAATTTGCGAGATTAACCGCGGACAACCCCCCCCCACACACACACACACACATACATTGATGCATAGGTTTGGCTTCAAAACGGCATAGATTAATTGAAGACCTCTTATGTTTTATCAAGGAAATAATAGTCACAGCCCTGTGTAACATTGAAGGCAAATATGTGGTCCACTTGGGTATGACTAATAATTATCCACTGTACGTGATGATATACTTTATGTAATGAAGTAATACTTTAAAATGCTAAAGGCATCAAACAATCTATACTTAAGACACTGTACATTAGCAAACATACCATTTATTTACACCAAATACTATATGCAGTAATCATAAATTACATGGTGAGCTGGATTAAGCAGGGAAAACTGCTGCTTATAGAAATATGCCATCAGCTTTGACATTTGCAGTTGTACTGGACTGTACAATCCCAAAACCTGTGCTAGATTTTGTGCATTGTTATAGTTTATCTATTAAACTGTACAAAATGATTTTGAATGAGATGACAAATCGCAATTTACATCAACCATTGGAACCAACAAGAAGAAATATGTGGCAATACAGTTTAAAAATACATCGATTTATATATACTAGATGTGCATGTCTCCCAGTTCTTACCAATAAAAAATAATTTGACATGCTGACTGCTACCATAACTTAACTGTCCACTATTTTACATCCAAAGCCTCACCGTTATGCCCAAGAAAGTCTAAGGTTGAAGTGAGGTAGACTTATCGTAGGTGCCCCTTTGTAACATATACTCACTCCATTTACTAAAAAAAGCATATAAATTAAAACACAGGACAGATCCTGGCTATAGTGTGGAGTGCTGCAGTTTTAAGAGCATGCAGAATGAAAGTTGCATGAAAGGATTTCTGTGATTTTGGCTGCAGTCTTAAGTTACCAGTTAATGTTATGGTGAACATGTACTACACACAATACAAAGCTGAACAGATGCAAGCTTCATTTTGCCTACGTTCAACTCAAGTAAAATGCTACCACCCACTCGCCATACTGATTACAATATATGTATCATGTCTTGGTAAAGGGGGCAGCTGGCACATTCATAAAAGGAGTAAACCTCATTAACTGAACATGATGAGCCTGACATGAGCTCAATTAAGTAACAGGGGAATAAAAAGATAAAAAGAACACTTTTTTAGCAAGGTGGCACAATAGCAGAGACAAGCACTTAACGGTGATGCCTCTATTTATGTTAAACGTGTTAAAAACTCAACATCCAAATGAGCAAGATTTCAAGTCACTTGTTTCAGCTCTTGGGAAATGGCAAATTTTCCCCAACACAGACCTGACTCTCCTTGGGCATAGGAATAACATATTCGAATTCCCAAATCCAACTGGTATCTCCTTTTAAATATTTGACTTCATAAACTACAATGAAAGGTGTCAGCCCATATCAGCAAGTACTTAAGGCAATGTTTGAAGTCTATTTTGTCTCATAATATCTGTGAGCTATTTGTTTATTGTTTTTTTTTTAACCCCCCCCCCTTTCTCCCGAATTGTATCCGGCCAATTACCCCACTCTTTTCGAGCCGTCCCAGTCATTGCTCCACCCCTTCTGCCGATCCCAGGAGGGCTGCAGAGTACTACATGTCTCCTCCGATACATGTGGAGTCAGTCGCGAGATGCTTCTTTTCACCTGACAGTGAGGAGTGTCGCCAGGGGGACATAGCGTGTGGGAGGATAACGCTATTCCCCCCAATTCCCCCTCCCCCCCGAACAGGTGCTCCAACTGACCAGAGGAGGTGCTAGTGCAGCGACCAGGACACATACCCACATCTGGCTTCCCACCCGCAGATACGGCCAATTGTGTCTGTAGGGACGCCCGACCAAGCCGGGGGTAACATGGGGATTCGAACCGGCGATCCCCGTGTTGGTAGGCAACAGAATAGACCGCTTCACTACCCAGATGTCCCCATCTGTAAGCTATTTGTAAAGCCCTCATAGATTCATCAATGTTATGTTAGATTCCACTGTATCCAAGGATGGGCTACAGACGAGCCAATGTTTAGTCTACATAAAAGACTGCAGAAAATGCTGGGAACAAGCTGACTGTGAGGGTTCATTTTCTGATAAGATGAAGTATATATTTTTACAAGAAACATTTCACAACATGCCTTCCAAGTTGATCCATGCTGAACATGACTTTGGTCAAAGTATTTGAGATCCCTTATCAATTCATTGTCTGCCTTTGAGCAACCTTACATGACCCAAGATGACAAAAAGAAACCTGATCCTCACTGAAATGGCACTTTGAAAAGGCTCACGCAAACAATCAAAAGTAAAAAAAAGAAAAGAAAAGTATTTCAAGTAGTATGACATGTCTGGGATTGATAACACTCTAGGTCAATTCTCAATCTGGTCCTCAGGTTCCACTAGTACTGCAGTTTTTCTATTTTTTTCTACTCTGCCAGGTAGTAAAATATATTCACTTTTGTTTCAGGTCTAAAACCTCTCTGATTGGGGGCTGCAGTACATGACACATCATATCAATGTAATGAACTACCTGGTCAGAAAACCAGTTGTACTGGTGGTACTCGAGGGCCGGATTCAGAACCACTGCTTTAGGTCTCCATCTCTAAAGACCTGCTCCTGATCTTAGTTATCTGGCATCATTCAACTGCCTCGCCACAGTCAGGATCTCCTTGGCTCCTTTGCTCAGCAATAGACTGGCCAGATCTATTCCCAGCTTCTCAACACCGTCCTGGGCTGAGGCAGCAATCTTGCTAGCAGTAACGCCCACATGCTGGACCCGTTCATCTACCTCCTCTGGGACCTGTCACACAGGAGAGAGGCTGTTGTAGATACAAGATTGTGTTTGGAAAGAATAGGTGAAGGGTGCAACTCATGGTGTACGTAAGGTGCCCCTGGAGATGTGGTAGCTGGTTGTTTACCTCGTTGACAGCTATGATGCTGGTCTGCATGGTCTCTTTTAGACTGTCTGAGCCATCCAAACTGTACACTGCACCTGTCAGGTAGAGCTGAGATAACACAAGATATTGCACTTAGACCTTCAGCTTTCACATATATAATTGAAGAAAATGACTTAAATCACTCCTCTCTTTCACTCAGTGTGTGAGAAGGTGTCCACTGAGGGGCAGTGTTCTTGCCTGGGAGTCTTTGACTTCAGTGTGTACCGCAACTGGAACACTGCATCCCCCTTCCTATAATGAAATAAAGCCAATGAATTTGGGGTTAGGGATCAGCGCACTGAATGGATAATCTGAATTTGAATCTGTGTTCATTTGTGTGTGTACACGTATGTGTGTGTGTGTGTTACCAGGTGTCTAAGGAAGGCTCTTTCAGCTATGCAGCGCAGCACAGTGTCAGGGTCATGAAGCACGGACACCATCTCCAGGATGTCTATGTCCCTGACCCGAACCTCCACAGCCAGAGCCCCCTGAAAACACATACCAAGTGGTTCAGAGGCCAACAGAATGCTGTTGTCAAGCCCCTTTCTCTTATCTTATGGCACAGATACTTAGCTTGTTTGTAGCTGCTCATTTCTCTATATGCCCATGATTACATCTGGATTCTATATTATATTATGAATGTCAGTGTAGTAGCCCTGTTTTACTCTAATTATCTGTATAAATTACAATTGTCACCATTTTTTAAATTGTTTTTAGTGTTGTTACTGAAGTGGATATACATTTTTCACCATTAGCTCTTAATAACTGATGGTTACTGATTATAAGGTATAATACAACTTTATTGTCCACATGTCCTTGGCTCACATGGCATCACACAAAACCCTGACAGGACATAAAACAGTACATAAAAGCATATGAAGAAACACATTAAAGCACATAAAAAAAGTCAACTGTTCAGGGTTTTTTTGTAACTTTACTTTGAAAAAAGGACACAATGACAAATACATTCTTGTTACAATTAAAAAACCTTATGTTCCTAGGCCAGAGGAAGAGGATTTTTACACACCTGTCCGACAGCATACATACAGTCCTCGGGTCCCAGGATCTACCAAAGCAGAAAAATGTGACAGTGACGTTTTAAAGAATGACTCTTGGATGTGAAAGATCTCAACATATTCTAAAGAGGCAAGATGTACCTGGTTGATGCGATTCTCCCAGCCCATTCTCTTGAGTCCAGCGGCAGCCAGGATGATGGCAGAGAAATCCTCCTTCTCATCTAATTTCTTCAGCCGTGTGTTCAGGTTCCCACGCTAAAAGACTTGCGCTAAGGAGAGGATCCTCAGACAACTATGGATCTTGCACCTTCAGGATAACCTGAGAGAATCTAAATTATTCCTAATAATTTTAAATTAGAATGGGTGATAAATACTGTTATGAACGTTTACAGATAACCCAAACTAAGATAAAAAGGCGAAAGTTCAGATAACAAATTGCGGACAAAATTACACATTACCTTTACCAGATTTCCTTTATGTGTTTAAAATCAAACATGGTCATAGGAAATTCCATGCAATTTCCACTTGCTTGCTAATGTCTGTATTCAAACGTTGTACCTGTAGAAACGAAATGATTCCTATCCAGTTTCGTTTTGGCTAGCTACAACTGTAATCTGGGACTATTGTACTTAGAAAAATTGTGAATTTGGTTAATATTCCTTCATGACAGATGAAAAAAAAAGGATAGTGTGTAATTGTATAACAATTTCAAAAGTTTTAGGCAACTTGGACTGATTTCATGTTTTTCATAACCCAGCACAAAAGAAAGGATACGATGTCTTTGAACTGTAAGTGGGGAAATCTCTTTTTCAGCTGAGCAGCCCGTCGAAGTGAACTCGTGCCTATCACACTATAAAAACCAAACAGAATAATGTGAATTCACATTTACTTATATGTTCCTTAACAATGTGAGTTAAAGAAACAACTCTGAGGAGAAAAATTGTATTTTCCCTTATACGGTACCTATTTTCTGGTAGTGTGTCGAGAGTTTTTCCCATGTTTTTGGGGTGCAGGACAACTGCATCATGGGGGTTCTCTCTCCTAAAAGCATTGGAGGACAAAGTGAAACCATCAAATGAATCTAATGAATTGCTCTTTACTTAAAGTGGTTACACACAGCTGGCTTTTTACATTGGCTTTCTTCAAAGGACTGCAAGGGCACAAAAAAAAATACTGCTAAATGCATCTACAGGAGGATTCACTGTGAATTTAAACAAAGACATCATTGTGACTGCGGAGACTTACTTAAGCACAGCCCCAATGGTGAATCCTGGAGGCAGAGTGGTGGGCAGGTCTTTCAGAGAGTGGACCACCAGGTCAACCCTGTAGGATAACAAATTTGTAATTTGTGATATCGGGCTACACAAATAACACTGACAGAGAAAAAGACCGATGTACAGATTTTCCTTACAGAGTTCATGGTATATAATAAAGCCATTCATTAGAGTGCCATGCTTCACAGCTTCAGGTCAGCTACAAAAGGCAGCAATAGCACAGACACCTGCTACCTCAAAAGGCTGCGAGGAAATCAGTTCTTGCTTTGCTATGTATGTTGTCTGGGGTAAAGGAACCAACAGCAATGTGAGAATATTTACTAGATTACTCTAGCTGCTGTGAAAATAGTATCAACATGAGGAACCAATATCACATCAGGATTGATTATAATTTTCCTGGGTGAGAACAATGTGGTAAAGCCACTTGGGTGTCCATTACAGACCACATATCCTTTCCACTTACTCGTTCCTCTCTAGAGCATTCTCCAGTTCTTTGGTAAACAAACTCTTCTCTCCAATCTGCAGGAACAATAGTAATTTCTATATTAGCGTGATCTCTTGAAAATTATTAGCAAGTGTACCAGGTACATTGTACTTAATACACATACATGTTTATAGAGTACTTCAGATTCAGATCAACATTAGTATCCCACATGGGAGAAATTCATTTGGTCCAGCGCTCCAGACATAAAGACACCATAAAATCTACAATAAAAACAATAGAATACAAAATAAGACTACAACATAATCATAATAAAACACATTTGATCACATCGAGACAGAATATAACAATAAAGTCGAATAAGAACAGTCAATTCAAATCAGTAAAATGAAATTTGATATAAAAGTGCAACAGTGCAAGTGACCAGCTAAAAGACCTGTTGATTAAACCTGCATGTTATACAGGCTGATGGCTTGAGGAATAAAAATGTTCTTGTTTCTACTTGTTTTGTTTGACTTAAGATATACAATAAAACAATGATGCCATAACAGCAAAGCATTGTCACAAGAAAATAATCTAAATATCATATTTATATTCTGATCAATTCCATGCATAAAATACAAATGATAATTGTTTTGTTACCAGTTATTCCAATTTAACTATTTTTTTTACCATCACAGCTAAAACAGAGTGTGAGTACATTTGCTATGTTACACAATTAAAAAATCAGTTAAGACACGGGAAAAGAAAGGATCTGTTGCATCCTCAGACAGCATACAGACTGCTATAACCGTTATTGGGTAAATTGGTTTGTAATAATCTGCCCTGGTGTGAGTGGTTTGAACTACTGTAAACTCTCCTCGCAACAGGACCCCAGACTGACTGAAGTCCTTACCACAGAGCTGAAAAGCAGAACTTTGCCTTTACAGTGGCTGATATAATTTCCTGTCTTTTGCAGATGTTAAGGGAAACCTGTCCCTTAAAATGTAGTTTGGTTTCCAACACAAAAAAACAGATGACTATTCAACAGAACGCACACATACGCAGTTTCACAAGGAAATTCACCTTTGATAAAGCTGTGTCAAGGATTTTGTCTCCTGTCGTTGACATGCCAACTGAAATAAAATGATACAGGGAGATGCATTAATATCATTACCTGTCAGTAACTACATTAGTATTTTATAAATGTTGTCCTAAAGTGGCATTTTAAACAGACGCCAGATTACACTGGATAATCCTCACCTATTTCCAACTGGACTTCAGGGTACAGATTTTTCAGCTTTTCAGCAACACTGTCCGTCTGAATACGAGCCAGCTAAGGGGAAAAATAAGGAGAAGAAAATGAATCGGGGTCAATTGCCTGTGCAAAAATAAAACCCTTTTTTTAATTCAAACATCCTTCTCACAATGAATGCTTGACTGATTGCTGCTAAAACAGTATGGCAGACAAACTAAACAGTAGTTATCTAGAGAAGACATTAAGTCAGGACTAGGTTATCTCCCAAAAGAGCTTCGCAGGGATCGGCCAGCTACACAGTGCATCAGATAACTGATATATTACATGTAACTGACTTAACTGACATTAAATATCTTTAACAGTTGTGCCCCCAACTCAAATTAGAGCTAAATCCCTCTCTTATATACTAATGTGTCAAAAGTATTAGGAAACAGACAGTCATACTGTGAAACCAACAGCAATGCTTAAAAACAATAAGCTTGCAACTGCAGAATCACTTAACCGTAATTAGTGAATATATAAGATACTGCACCTGACTCTTCCGAGTTCCAATCCGAATGACCCGACAAACCTTGCCATTACCATCCTGCTAGGGAAACAAAGCGAAGTCAGTCACAATTCTTATTTTGAAGGCATTTTCAGCCAAACATCTCTTGGTTATACTTTTGTACTGCAGTTCTCAAAATGTTTTCAACCATCTTTACCACAACCGTGCCAATTTTTTTTAATGTTCTCTGCTCATCTCACCCTGATGTACTTGTAAGGTCCTTCCATACTTCTCTATCACCATACCCTGAACTTCTGCACTGTGGAGGCTATTGTCTCCCGTGTGGCACTGTGACTGCCTACTGTGTCTTGGTGAGGAGCTGTGCTGAGGTCATATATTCTTTAGACAGTGAACAACAGTTGGCTTTAACCGGTTATCCCTCCTTCAGGATCTCCACCCCAAGATATCTCTGTTTCCAAAAGATAAGTGTGTCGATTCACTGAGTCCGTTATAAATGGCAGGGAGGGGCAGCTAAGATGGCTCTTTAGAACGAGGTGTGGTCAAAAGGTTTTCCAAACAAGACCTTAGGTATCAACACAGGATACTGAAAGAATATTGTACATGTCACTTTAAAACCTCATAATGGATTATAAAACTCTAAATCTATGAAGGGAAAATGGTGATCTGAATTTTGCATATACACTCGCTCAATATAATTACATATATGTTCCATTAATATGCTCTGAATATGAATATTCAGATCATATTACATTAATATGCTCCAACACGATAACCTGGTAAATGCATCCAAGGTGTAGTTCATCTCACAAAAAAAACAAAAACAAAAAACCCTCCATGTAGGAACTATCCGGGGCTAAAATAGTTGAGCAAGGCCACTGACATGGTAGGTAGGACTTTTGGGGCCTTGTCTTGAGTCCATGTTCTCGCTTTTAATTATTTTCAAGGCGCTAATATCATCACGCAAGGTCGATGACCTTCACCTGTTGGACTCAATTTTAACAATTAAACATAGAAATGAAATGAAATGTAGGTATTGCCCATCTGTACAAGAGGGATTCCTGCTTTACACTTAGTCGAATATTCAAACTGCCCTGGACTTTGAAATTATGCATTTTACATAGCTGAGATTGTGAGGCATAATATAACTACTGTAGTAGTACTGTACTATACTGTAGTGTAATCCCATGCGGTCAACATGGGTTTGCACTACATCTTCCAACACCTCGACTCCCCAGGGACATACGCAAGGGTCCTGTTTGGGAGCTTCAGCTCAGTGCTCAACACCATCATCGCAGATATCCTCCACTCCAAACTCACCCAGCTCACTGTACCAGCCCCCGTCTACCAGTGGATTAAAAACTTCTTGACAGACAGGAGGCAGCGGGTGAGGCTGGGAAAAATCACATCCAGCACCCGGACAATCAGCACTGGTGCCCCCCCAGGGATATGTGCTCTCCCCTTTGCACAAATGACTGCACCTCAGGTGACTCGTCTGTCAAACTCCTGAAGTTTGTAGACAACACAACCATCATCGGCCTTATTCGGGATAGTGACGAGTCTGCAAATAGACGGGAGGTTGATCAGCTGGCCCTCTGGTGCGGCCATAACAAACTGGAGCTGAACACGCTCAAAACAGTGGAGATGACAGTGGACTTCAGGAGTCCCTCAACACTGCCCCCCCTCACCATACACGACAGCATGGTGTCTACGGTGAAAACCTACAGATTTCTGGGCTCCACAATCTCCCAGGACCTAAGGTGGGCATCCAACATAGACACAATCATCAAAAAGGCCTAGCAAAGGATGTACTTTCTCTGCCAGCTCAAGAAATTCAACCTGCCTCAGGAACTGCTGATTCAGTTCTACACTGCAATAATCTAGTCTGTCCTCTGCACATCCATCATTGTCTGGTTTGGTTTGGCCACCAAACAGGACAGGGACAGACTACAATGGACAGTTCAGTCTGCAGAGAAAATCACTGGTGCCAACCTGCCCTCCATTCAGGACTTATACACCTCCAGACTCAGGAGACAGGCAGGCAGGCAACATCACTGCAGACCAATCACACCCTGGTCACAACCTGTTCCAACTCCTCCCCTCTGGTAGGCGCTATAGAGCACTGTACCCCAAAACTACCAGATATAAAGTTTGTTTCCACGGGCTGTCATTCAAATGAACGTTTAACACTTTCAGATAAATCCAGCCATTTTGTGCTGTACATTGTATGTATACTGGTACACTCTGTCATGTCCATCTACCTCAGACATGTATGTAAGCAACCTGCTAATATCTATTTCAGCATCTCTTGATATAGTCTCTGCACCATTGTACTTAATCACATCTTATTTCACCTGTATAAGTCAATCCTTGTATATATATAATCCAGTTAGTCAAGTAAATTCTCTATGAGACAGTACAAGCCTGTTTCTTCATGCTATAAGCAATCATCAGCTGCAACAGGCTTCTACTGTCTCATAGAGAATTTACTTGACTAACTGGAGTATTTTGCTCCTTATTTGTTGAGCACTATCCCTACTGTTGAGTGTTTCTTTTTTTTTAAAAAAAGTTGTATATATATATAATCCAGTGAGTCAAGTAAATTCTTTCTGAAACAGTACAAGCCTGCTTCATGAGCACTTTCCCTATCGTTGAGTGTTCTTTAAACAAAGTTTTATATATACAGCATATATGAAGATTGTCGTGTTGTAGTGTTGTTATTCTATGTTAAGTACACAGAGAGTCACAAAACCGGAGTCAACTTACATTTGTGCGCAGACGTATACAGCCAATAAACATGACTCTGATTCTGTATTGATGCACTTCATTAATAAGATTGTAATGCATACTGTACTCTGTCATAGGTGGAATTCTTTCTGACAGGGACACTCTTATTACACATGTTGAGAAACTTCTCATTTGTTCGGAATGACAAATGATAAATAAAATGCTGAGCTCCACGTGTATATTACAATCTATGAATATGAAGTTATATATAGCTCCTGGCAGAGATGCGTTAGCAGCCACTGACTGCATGTTGCAGGGAGTGCGTTAAAGACAATAATAAATGACCTTGACATACCATCGCGGCAAAATAACACGGTTATCTGTTCAACAAGACCTGTTAACGTTGGAAATACAGCTTCAGCCTATTTTAAACTGAGTGCTTTGAAAACCTTCATTTTGCTTGCTCACGTTAATTTTACCTCTACATGCCGCTAGTGGGCGTATTAATATTTGGGACCGCCTTTTCTGCTCACTGTCCAATGGCAGAGCAGGGAGGGTAAGATAGACGCATCAATAAGCGAATCAGGGCATCGAAAAGAGTGCGCCAGAGAAAATGGCCCACACCATTCCCAAGCGTTATATGCGCTTCATGAGTGGAAAGTATAACCAACCGAACCAGTTTAACATTTCCTTACCTGAGGACTCGTCTCCTCCGACATCCCGACAACCTTGTATAATCAGCAGTGTTACTAACGCGTTTTCCTAAGCGCAGAACCCATTAGCTGACGACAGTTCCTTGCACTTTAGGGGAGCTCCTCACGCAAACTTCGTGGGTGAATGAATCTCGACCACGAGATTCTGACCCTCTGACGTCATTGCACCGGCTAGAGGTCATTTCCTTGTTTCGGATTTTTGTTTCCTGCCGGCGCTGTCGCTTCTTCCGGGACAGCGTCGTTCTGAAGAAAATAGTACGTGGGATCCGCAACGTCGTGAAATGTTGAAAGTTAAATCTTTAAAATACTGATGACAAATTAGAGTCTTTATTTTTTATTTTAATTTTATTTTATTTAATTATTTTTGCAGGGAAATCCATTTTTATACAGAAACAGGCAAACCGATTTTTACAATCAGTTGTATATCAAACGTGATTAAAATGTACAAATTAAGGAGTATGGATTCAAAGTTTTGATCGTTTTAATTGCTTTGACGTATCTATTTTACGTGTTTATCTTGAAAAGTGATTGGGTTATACGCTACTTACATACATATTCCATTTCCATTCATGTGTTTTCATTTAGTAATGAGGATGAATGGGTTTGGGCTTTTTTTTTTACGAAAACCGCTTATCACTTACGAAAATCATCATCATTATATCGAGGCAGTTTCATATTCATTATGAATTTGTGTAACATTTTTATCTCTCATTTTTGCTCTCCCTAGGGGTTCTTCCTCTTTTTTCTCCCTGTTAAAGCTTTTTTTTTTTTAACTGGCTGTTCCTTATCCGATGCGGGGGTCTAAGGACAGGCTGTTGTGTTGCTGTAAAGCCCTCTGAGGCAAATTTGTGATATTGGGCTTTCCACATAAAACTGACTTGACTGTCTGTCCGGAAATTAGCAAAACTGTCAATCGAGTCGCAGTAGACAGGAGGTGGTAGTTACAGAGTTATAAGGACATCTGCTGTCGAATAACACGTATTACAGCGTCCGATCAACGTGCGTGATCAGTATCTTTGTTTCTGTCAAGCTATACCAACAAAGAACATTTTAGTAACTTACAGCGGAGCCAATTTTGACTTTTTTCACTTTGTGTTTTAGGTAGAGGTGACGTAACAGTGGTTGATTGATAGATAGATCGATTGATAGATCGATCCATCCATCCACAGATAATAATTGTTCTGCTTGAGGAAGTTCTTTGTCACATCCCATGCATCAAAATACAAGTTCACCTTCATTCATGCTGTACACTGTACAATACTGTATGTATTTATGAGGAATACAACCACAACAATGTTGTTTGCTTTAGGTAGTTTTGAGACATACAACATTTAATGTCTGTTGGGCAATGATTTAGGGCTGTCTGGACCATTTGGTGTACATGCATAAAACTATATCAGTTGCATGAGTGAAAAGAAATAATGCACTATGTAACCTAAGGAGGACAAATATAGAGAAGAGAACTGTATCTACAATCCAACCCTGGGGCATTCAGTATGCACAGGAATGTAGTGCAGCATCAGCAGTACTTACCATCTCAGTTCTCGAGTTGATTTAAAATAATTTTATGGTTTGTTGTTTCAATTGCTACACTGAGGTCTAGCTAAAATTGGACACTGATATTAAGGTTAAGATTTTCTTTATTGTCATTGCACAGTGTACCAAGGAATTGTTTGCCATTCCTGACTGATGCATTACCTTGCATCTTCTGCAAAAAAGGAGGTATTTAGGCCATTTAAAAAGTGCCATCTTTGTGCTATGGAGTGATTAGAGGCCAGATTCTATTTCTATTTAAAATGTACATGAGGTGATTCAGTATTATTTTCTGAAAGTCTTTGTTTTAAAACAATGTTTTGGAAATGGGTCTGTAGTTAAAAGGGTCAACAGAATCACTAGTTTTTAAGCACTACATATACCATATCGGTGGCAAGTGAAACATTAATAACAGAAAGGATTTTAGAACCCACAGAATCTTTGACCTTTTCAAGGATATGAATCGATAGCATATCTAAACTTAGCACAAAAAGTAAGGAAATGTGTGTTTGGTAGATTATTTCTTTGTTGTAACAATGCTTCTTGGCAATAAATCTTATATCAAGCACCTGATTGTCAGCTTCTGGTACCTGGGGTACCAGAAGCTCAAAACAAGAGTCAATAGCAACAGCAAAATAAGCTGTTTGGCACTGGCAGAGAAGATTTGGCAAATTTTTCATCGGCGCAACCCACATACTCAGCTCTGCTGCTCATCCCACAAATGCATGTTCCTTACAAATGTGGCACCATTTAAAAAAGAAATAAACAGGCTTTCCAACGGTATAAGATTTATTGCCAAGAAGCATTGTTACAACAAAGAAATAATGTACCAAACACAAATTTCCTTACTTTTGTGCTAAGTATAGATAATATATTTTATTCGCTGGACACATTTGTGCAGTTTAGAGATGGACTTAAATAAAGTTGGTAGTATTTACTGACCCTTAGAGTGCACTTGCTGTGTCCATACAAACAAAGTTAGGAAAAGAGGAGGGCAATTACACACAAACAAACACTGTCTGTAAAATTGTTTATTGAATGAGATCACTGGGTATTGGAAAATCACCTCATTTAATCATAATTGCTGTCACGGTTGTCAGTGTCATCTTCTAAATAATCCACCTCTTCCACTACTTTGTGAGCATCAGAGTCATCATCACTTTGTTGGTTGACGTGGTTGTGATGTCAAGACATGTCCTGTGGGAAAGCACCCCCATTAAACCAAATGGAGTCCAGGTATCCTCACATTTCCTGTGCTTGGCTTGTCAATGTTGGGGTTAGCAATGGGATTGCATTTATACCATATAGCCTTAACAGTAAACTAGTCATTTACAACAGTAAACAAGTTATTTACTTAGTTTATACATACACACACACCTACCTCAACTTTCCATTACTGTTGAAATATGTTTGCATTTCAAATGTTGTTTGCTGGAATTCTTTGCAGAGATGCAGAGAGCTCAATATCTCCAGTATTTAGATACAGAACAATTTTAGAGTAAAACTGTTAAGTGTTAACTATCTAGCCAAGTGTGGGTATCACAGCCAACAAATCCAGCTTGGGAAAAAAAGTCGAACTATTGAAGGTGACGGCTGCTGTGTTCAAGTCATAATGGAGGCTTGATCAAACATCTCTCTATCAGCATTTCTTGCCCAGTGCAAAGCACGACTGATGTGTTAGGGCTCCTCTTCCAGCCTGTCAATACATAAGAAAGGCAGAAAGGTTAAGTCGTTATACCCTTTTATACACTGAGCAATTATCCCATCCATTATGACTGGTCATCGCAAGGAGTTTTGGGTGATAAGACTAAAACCCAATTTTTTTCCAGCCATGAACTTCCTATGGTGATACTTTTTGTCTCGGGACACACCAAATATTTTGTACAGTAAAATAAGCAAGACATTCTCAACACCTGTCAGACAAGTGAGATAATTACCAACCCTCTCTATGTTGTTCACCAACCAACGCAGTATTCTCTACAGTCTTCAACCTTGGCCTGCTAGTGAGGTAATTAATGACGATGGGCTGATGACAGGTTTAAAGCGAGACTAACCCGGGTGTATCGCTGTGAGAACTTGGTAGAGTAACGCCAAGTTATTATGCAACAACAGCGCCAACATTTTGGAGCCCACGTCAATGGTTTTGACGGAATGGGCTGATCCTGATCCGCTGCTGTTCTTCCGGTGGAGACGTGGCTCTATGCTGCTGCCATATTGAAGCTAGCTAGCTAACAGTCACAGGACTGGTATCCGACCGATAAGTAGGACTCCGGTGTTTTCAGTGTGATTTAGATTCGCCAGAGCAAGAGCTACGACGGACTGAAGATCGTTGTCCTGTAGAGAGACCGAAAATGGTAAGTGGACGGCCCTCAAAAAGACAAATTTGCCTTCTTTTCATCGGGCCTCACAGTTATCATAACATTGGCCAACCTAACGGCAGGTTCGTGGCTAGCGTTAGCTTAGGTTTCCTGAAAGAAATGCAGAAACGGCTCGCCAGGTTGACGACACCACGTCCGGCTCGTTAAGACCCATGGAATAAAACGCCGTTCAAGTCAAGTCGGGTTTTTTTCCCGGACGTCTAGCTGCTAAACGGGTGTACACTTGGCTGATGTTAGCTAGCTAGCGAGCTAATTTAGCTGTAGTTAGCTTCTCTGGCTCGTCTCATCGTTTGCATTCATTGCTGTCAGTTTGTCGTCAATCACTCAACACCGTTCGCGTTCACCTTGCTTCCCTCGTGTTTAACTAAGTTCACATTATTCTGTATGCCCTACGGCTGACAATTGCTTTGTGTCTTGTCTGTGGCTTGCCCACCAGCTTTCGGAGTCAATGCCATTCAAAATCTAGCCTTAAGCTAGCCAGTGTTAACAAGTGGGTCATAATTTTGTTTTTAATTCGTCTTTTTTTCCCCTATGTGGTACCCGCCAGTATCTAAATTAAGTAGTTGACATGCAAACAAATGGTAATTCACCACGACCTGTACTACAGCATTAGCTATGTTTGCTCTCTTATTTGTTCAACTGAAGAATGCCTTGTTGGAAGAGGGTTGTGGGGAAATGTTTTTTTTTTAAATTATCGAGTCAGTGTTTAATATATGGCTTAGTCTGTTATGGCCATTATCTTTATATTTGCCCTTCCCCTTGCCTACAGGTGCTGTTGGCAGCGGCGGTGTGCACGAAGGCCGGCAAGGCCATTGTGTCTCGGCAGTTTGTGGAAATGACCCGGACGCGTATTGAGGGTCTCCTTGCAGCATTTCCCAAGCTGATGAACACAGGCAAGCAACACACCTTTGTGGAAACCGAGAGTGTTCGCTACGTGTACCAGCCACTGGAGAAGCTGTATATGGTTCTCATCACCACTAAGAACAGTAACATCCTGGAAGACCTTGAGACACTCAGACTCTTCTCCCGTGTGGTAAGGAATGATGGAGCTGCATGTATATGTGACGCCTTAACACTCACGTGTGTATGTAAAGGAAATTCGCCTGCATAATTAGATTTAGCGTATGTGTTTGTCACTTGCAAAAATTATGTAGTAGGTTGTGGGAAACTGGTTCATTTTTGTACAGGTTATTGATGGAATTTGCATTTTTTATCTTAAAGTTGTTCTCTGTCAGTTCTATCTGTTCATACATGAATATGAATTTCTTGAACATAACATGATCAAAGTGCAATATTTGGTCTTATGTTGATCACATATAGTTACTGTGTGGCTCATTAGGAACACCAGATTCTTTATATATATCGTTGAGGTGTAAGCAGTGAAGTGGCCATTGGCATCCTAATCGATTGGAATGAGATTTTGTGTCAGCTGATTCTGACCAAATAAGAGGTCATATCGATGGGTGCAATGGCATCAGTCCCTGTTCAGGACTCCTGCTAAACGCTTGGATGGTAACTGAGTTCTTTATTCTTTGTTGCTTTTTTGCTAGAATCCTAACTAGTTAGAATATGAAGTTTTAAAGCATTGTAGCTTAGGTTTAAGATAATTTCAAAATATTTACAAAAATTCATGGTGTCTTAATGTCAATGACACTGACTTCAGCAGCGTTTTCTTACAATTATAGTATACCAGTAGAAATGTAAATTTAAGGAGTTTTCAATAAAAAGAGATGATTTCACACAGATGGCCACAATTTTCACTATTAATTATATGGTGCAACACACACATTTTTTGATTAGCGTCCTCAGCAATAATCTGACTGCTACTTAATCAACATGTCAATCTGTTAAAATCAATCTGAAATTTGTTTAGGCAGTCAAATAGTCAACTTAAATTTATTAATTGAATCTTCTGTCTATTTTAGATCCCAGAGTACTGTCGTGTGCTGGAGGAGAGTGAGATATCGGAGCACTGTTTTGACCTGATCTTTGCCTTCGATGAGATTGTTGCACTGGGTTACAGAGAAAATGTCAACCTAGCCCAGATCCGCACCTTTACAGAGATGGACTCCCACGAGGAGAAGGTGTTCCGTGCTGTGAGAGAGGTAAAACACTGCGCTGACAGGGTGTCGGTTACTTCCTCTAAGATGCTTGTTAATCTGGCAAATAATGTGCTATCATAGCATTTAAAACTCGAAGACCACAGTAAAAATCACCAAATATTCTTCATTGCTATGATTTTTATTAGTACTTCTAAAAAAAGTTTTTTTTTTTCCAACAGACCCAGGAGAGGGAAGCTAAGGCAGAAATGAGGAGGAAGGCCAAGGAGTTGCAGCAGGCCAGGAGAGATGCTGAGCGCTCTGGTAAGAAGTTGCCAGCGTTTGGAGGGTTTGGCAGTGCTGGCATGACCAGCGTCTCTTCGGGGTCCATCATCACAGACACCATTGTTGAGCCTGAGAAACCTAAGATGGCCCCTGCTCCAGCCAGGTACAACTCATTGAACATATGGCTGTAACCAGTTGGACCATAATGTCAATTAGAACATCTTTTAGTTTAGATATTTTTTTACATGGAACATGGCCTAATTGCTTTTTTCTTCCCGTTTTAAGACCAAGTGGACCCAGTAAGGCTCTGAAGCTGGGTGCCAGAGGTAAAGAGGTGGACAACTTCGTTGACAAGCTCAAATCTGAGGGGGAAACCATTATGCCAAGTTCAGGGAAAAGGGGTTCAGATGCATCTAAAGTTCTGCCACCACCAGTCAATGTGGAAAGGTAAAAAAATATTTTTCTGTGATAAACTTTATTTTTTTCTCTATGATAGTAATAATAATAAATCAAACCTATATAGCACTTTTCTAACACTCAAAGTCGCTTTATAATAAACGGGGTGAAACTAGACAGCAGATAAACACAACACAGACATACAAGGGTGGATGGGGAGGGGGGGCTACAAGAGAGAGAAGTGGCAGCCACACACGACGCCAGCAATACTCTCCCACTTAAACAGATGGGAAAGCCCTTGTTAAGAAGATGAGTCTAGTTTGGCTCCTGCTAGTATTACTAGTATTGTGCACTCACTTGAATTTACTAGTAAGGTTACTTTAAGAAATACAGAGACTTTTCGGTTCTAACCAGCTTGTCTCAGTCCGTCTGTCTGCTATTGAGCTACAGTTTGCCTCTTCCATTTCGAGGAAATTGTGTGTCAATGACAGATGTAAGTAGATTGTTTATGTCTTCATTTGTGCCCGTTTCATTTATTGCAACTTACTTGGAAATATGTTTATATAAATCCGTTTTCTGTTGCTGTTGTTTCTCTCTGCTAGTGAGATGCTGTCAGCAATGCCATGCTGGTTAGCTTAGTTGGGCATTAGCTATGTTCTGTCCGCCGCCGTGCCTCACGCCGACGCATACGTTGTGTTAAGTTTGTGTGTGTGCATGTGGATTATGATTGATCATGTGTTATTAGTTTATTTATATAGATGTATTTCACCGTAGACAACCACTCGTTCTTCGAATAAATATCCTCAAACTGAAGCTCCGCCTCTGTGATTCTCTAACCGGAGTCACACCGCCATAGTGTTCGCCAGCTCTATTCAGAGCATCTGTAGAGGCCCTAGACCTCTGCTATATTGGTCCTTCGAGCCTGACGGAGCTCCTTCAAGATGCTATGGCAGACCAGGACACCACAGAGACATCGGCTTGTTCCCACAGAGAGCGACACTTACCACGCCACCTACATGACTTCGAGGTGGGCTATGAACCTCAGCCACAAGATGAACCTCCAAAGGCTCTAACCCACACATCACAGCGCCAGGCTAGCATAACGAGGGTCCCATCTGTGAGGAGCAAGCACCCATGTCAGTCGATCCCATCCAGATGCCTGGCGAGTGAGTCAAGGACTCCGTCTGAGGGTAGTAGGTCCTCACGTCAGTCAATTCCTAGGACTGCCACCAGGTCCGGTGTTGGCTCCCTTCGTTCAGCTGTGGGTGTATACCCCCAACATGCTCTGTCATCAGTCCAGGAAGCCATCCTTCAGGAGAGTATCCACCGCCTGGAGCTTGAGGAGTTATAGTGCCAGGTCCCTAGATGACTACAATGCTGATTTGGAGTGTCAGCGCCTCAACGTCCAGGCCTGGGAAGCGCAGCACCAACAACAGGCGGCACAAGAAGAAGCATAATGCCTACAGCAGGAGGCACAAGACGCACAGGAAGCTATCGCCAAACAACTTGATGGGCAGAGACAACTGAAGAAGAAGGAGAAGGAACTCAAGGTAGCTAAGCTGGTCACCTCACTGCTCCAAGAACCAGAGATGGAGGGATCACGTAGTAGTGCATCGTCTTCAAGGAGCTTCTACACTCTACCAGTGATGAATGCTCCATCCACCAATGCTCCTGCAGGCTTACCATGTCAATCCATCTCTCATCTACACTCTGCACCCCCCTCCCGTGCTGCCAGCAGTGTCTAAGCTGACTTATCCTCCAACTGAGTAGCAGCACCATGCAGTGGCATCCATGCCTCTAGCGCGTCCTACCGTACCACAGAGCATGCATCCCCCGCCGGCTCACCCCGCTGTCATCACTTCAGTGATGCACCCTCCAGCACAGGCGATGTCGTCCTCCGTTGCAGCCCTTGTGTCGTTGTATCCCGCTCCCATTGTGCCTGCTCCCACCAAGCTTCCCGCGACATCACACAAAGTTTCTGTAGCTACACCTGGCATCCAGACCCAGCAGTATCATTCCACAGGACCCACTGCAGTGCAGACTCCTACCTACTGTGTGACCACATCTACCGCAGCTCAACCATACCAACACATGAGTTCTGCTGCACCCTACATTGCTCCTATCCCGCCACAGATTACATCAGGGCATCCCCAGCATCCAGGTTCAGAGATGCTGATTGCCTCTCCTTACGGCATCCCCCAGCCACTGCTGCCAGTCTTCGAGAGTGACCACGAAAGTGACTTTGCTCTACTCAAGATGCGCTTGGATAACGTGATGGGCCATGGGCACCTGACTGAACACTATAAGTACCGCGTGCTTCTCGGCCACTTGAAGCTCCCCAGTGCCCTCCACCTAGCAAAGGCCTACATGTATGACCCTTGGCCTTATACCACTGCTTCCGAGCCTTGCAAGACAAATACGGTCAACCCCGACAGCTTGTCCAGTCAGAGCTAGGTGCCATCCTCAACTCCCCTACCATCAAGGTTGATGACACTGAAGCTTTTGACTCCTTCGCCCTGTCCATCCAGTCTCTGGTGGGCATGCTCAGGACACTTGAAGGGCCAAACGGGTACGAGTTGAGATGTGGATCACAGGCGAACCGGCTCCTAAGCAAGACGCCTCCGTCATTCAGGGACGGATTTATCAAATACTGTCTGAGCCGCTGCATTCTCCGGACAGGGTCAGACATGACATAACCCTGCCTGACCCGGCAGCCTGGCTCCAGGTGAAGTCACAAGCTAAGTGCCTCTGAAGCCGATCTGCAGTACTCTACCAGTGTGCAGCACCCAAGCCAGTCAAGAAGGATCAATGTGTCACTCGTTACAAGGAGAAGACCACAAGCATCCTTCTCAACGCTGGGGAATTCGCTAGTACTCCAGAGCCTGCTCGTTCCAAGACCGCCTTCAAGTCCAAGCCGTATTGTCCCTTTTGTGACAGCAAGGAGCACTTCTTGAATGGCTGTGATGACTTCAAGAAGTTATCTACCAGCGAAGTTGTTAAGTGGAGCCAAGAGGGGAAATGGTACTGGAAGTGTGACCGCAACCACTCCGCTGAAGCATGTACTCTGAAGCGCCCATGCAAGACATGCAAAGAGCAGCACCTTATTACCATTCTGCATTACTCCGTCCAGCAGGGTCCAGCAGCACGTATACGGCTCTGTTGCCTATATGCGGACCATGGATGACCAACAGCAAGTCCATGTTCCCTTCGTGCTCGCTAGGTCTCAGGTGGCTCCCAGGAAGCAGCTGTCAATGCCCTGACTTGAGTTGAGTGCTGCCTTCACAGGTGCTCAGCTCGCCGACGTACTCCAAGCTGAGCTCACCTTGCCCATCCAGTAGGTTGTCTTGTGGTTAGACTCCACCACTGTTCTCCACTGGATCAAGTCAGAGTCCTGTAGATACAAAGTCTTCGTGGGCACACGAGTCGCAGAAATCCAGAACCTGACTGAGCCCGATAGCTGGAGATACGTGAACTCTGTCACAAACCCAGCAGATGACATCACTCGGGGTCTAACCCTGGAGGAATTAGCCCAACCACATCGATGGCACCAAGGTCCAGAGTTCCTCTACATACCTCAAGATCAGTGGCCTACTATGCCCTCTGCTCATCCTGAGTCTGACGAAAGCGAACTGAAGAAATCTGCCATAATCTGTAATGTAACTATCTCTCCCGATCTCCAGCTCCCTGCCATCTAAGACTTCTCTTTATGGAAAGAGCTTGTCCAAGCAACAGTCAGGTCCCTTCATGGGGTGGCTGATGCCCAGACCGCAGATCAGCCTTGTGAAGCAGCCGACTACCTCAATG
Organism: Lampris incognitus; assembly: GCF_029633865.1. Classification (NCBI taxonomy): domain Eukaryota; kingdom Metazoa; phylum Chordata; class Actinopteri; order Lampriformes; family Lampridae; genus Lampris; species Lampris incognitus. The sequence continues at coordinate 19,539,876 of NC_079217.1, read as the reverse complement.
CTGAGAAGGTCCTCCTTGAACGAGCCCAGCTGGACTCATTCCCAGACGAGATCAAGGCTCTCAAATCCGACCGGGTCGCTTGCCTCGGACAGTCGCTTGAGCTCTCTATCTCTGGAGTATGGCAAGGCTGCAGGTCTCCTCAGAGTAGGTGGTAGTCTGCGCAGAGCCAAGAACTTGGAGCTGGACGCCATTCACCCAATCTTCTTGGATCCGCACCATCCCCTGACAAAGCTGCTCATTCAAGACTATGATCAAACTCTTCTCCACTCGGGGCCTGAAGGGTACTCGCTGATCTCCGACGTAAATTCTGGTTCTACGTGGAAGAGAAGCGATCTGCAAGCATCAGTACTCCTGTCGAGAATGTCAACTGTGGCGAGCAAAGCAGACCTACCCTGGAGCTGACGGGCACGTCTGCACCGTGGCTGTGCAGGTGAAGGACAGAACTTACCTGCGCCCTGTGTCCTGGCTGGCACAGCTCCCAAGTCTCCCGGATACAGAGGACCCCTGAGAGGCTTTTCTGTTTCGTTCCAAAGGTCTAAGTAGACTTTTGGGGATGGCTGTTTAGGAAAGCCGTTGTTAAGAAGAGGAGTTTAGTTTGGCTCCCGCTAGTATTACTAGTATTGTGTACTCACTTGAGTTTACTGGTATGGTTATTGGCCCTTTAAGAAACACAGGGACTTTCTGTTGTTCTTTTTAATTTTATTTCTGATTTTTCCCTTTTTTCTCCCAATTTAGTGGCCAATCGATCCCTATTTTAATTCAAACACCCACCCTCGTACTGCATGCGTTCGCCAACTGCATCTCTCTGGCCGGCAGTCTTGAAGGAGACCGCCTCCCCACTTTCGTGACAAGGCGACTCCAAGCCGAACCACTGTTTTTTCCGACACACACAGAGACGCATTCACGTGACGAACACAAGCCGACTCCGCCCCCCTCCCGAAGACAGTGTTGCCAATGATTGCTGCTTCATCGAGTCCGGCCATAGTCGGATCTGACGAGACCGGAGCGCGAACCCCAGTCCCCAGTGGGCAACTGCATCGACACAAAGCTGATGCTTAATCCGCTACACCACCGCGGACTACGGGACTTTCCGGTTTTAACCAGCTTGTCTCAGTCCATCTGTCTGCTAGTGAGCTACAGTTTGCCTCTTCCATTTTGAGGAAATTGTGTGTCAATGACAGATGTAAGTAGTTAATTTATGTCTTCATTTGTGCCCATTTCATTTATTGCAACTTACTTGGAAATATGTTTATATAAATCCGTTTTCAGTTGCTGTTGTTTCTCTCTGCTAGTGAGATGCTGTTAGCTATGCCAAGCTGGTTAGCTTAGTTGGCCGTTAGCTATGTTCTGTCCGCTGCCGTGCCTCACGCTGAGGCATATGTTGTGTTATGTTTGTGAGTGTGCATGTGGAATATGATTGATCAGGTTTTATCATTGTTTATTAATATTGATGTTGTATTGTATTTCACAGTAGACAACTGCACATTCTTTGAATAAATATCCTCAAACTGAGGCTCCGCCTCTGTGATTCTCTGACTGGAGTCATACCGCCATAGTGTTCACCAGCTCTATTCAGCGTATCTGTAGAGGCCCTAGACCTCTGCTATAGATGGTATTAGCAAAGATTTAATACATGCTTATTATGTAGTTTGATAACAGTTCACGAGATGGATGAATGAATGAATGAATGATTTATTTCGGTCATCTTTCATGCCCTCCCCAGTACAAAATAAAATTGTATCATCAGCAAACGTAACAAATTTAAGCATATTAGATACCACAGAAGTATAATTTAAATAAAGTATAAACAACTTAGGTCCCAATACTGAACCTTATGGAACACCACAGGCTTCTTAGATATGATTGTGTTTTCAATTTTCACATCTTGAAACCTATTATTTAAGTAACTTCTCAACCAGCGTTGTGTGACACCTTATACCATAGCGTTCCAATCATGGAGTACCATGAGAGAAAAGTTCAAAAGGCTGTGGGAGTTTCAGACACAGTTTCTCAGTTAAAATCAGCTATGCCCACTTTGCAAATTTCCACCTTCATCCAAGTTGATAGAATTTTTGGGAATAAATTAGTTCATTATAGACATCTTATAAAACAGTGTTGTTCAACCATGGGCCATGGAGAGCCGTGTGTATGCAGGTTTTCATTCCAACCCATCACTACACCAACTGGTTTTGTCGATTAACATAGTAGTACCTTTAACCAGGCAGAGTGTGGCAGTGTTTGCTGAGGTTAGAAAGTTGTTGAAAGTGTGGGCCAATTTTGAGTAGATCACAAATAAAACTACTAAGAGTAAAAAATTGTTTTTTTTTTCTCAAGTGGTTTATCAAACATTATTGAAGACCAAGTATAAGTCGCCGTATATAGTTTGCTTGTAAATTTGATGCAGTTAAGCTTATCACACAATTCTTTGTAATGCAAAGTGAATTTGAACAGCTGCTATAAAACACCTGTTCTAAAAAGAACACCTGCATTTGAACTGGAATTAGACAAAAATTATGTGGATGTTTGCATGGTAATTATTATTATTATTTTTTAGTTCCATAGATTTGTAAACCTCATATTGGGTGTAGTGGAGGATTGGTAGCTTGGACTGTAAACTGTAGCTGGTTAGGAATATGTGACCACTGTGGTGCGTCGGCAAGAATGCAAAGATGTTATCTTCAAGGATGTTTATTGACAAGTAGGCGTGTGGTGTCTGTGTGTGTGTGTGTGTGTGTGTGTGTGTGTGTGTGTGTGTGTGTGTGTGTGTGTGTGTGTGTGTGTGTGTGTGTGTGTGTGTGTGTGTGTGTGTGTGTGTGTGTGTGTGTGTGGGTGGGGTTATTTCTCTGGATGCACACAAACACACAACAGGTCTTTCAGAGGACAGGAGAAAAATATAATCAAACTGTCCCTTCTACGGTAATCTACGGTAAACCTCATGCTGGTTTTCAAATGAATGATTTGGTCCTGCTGATGTACAGAGACGCAGATGAAAGAAACACTTGTGAAAAGTGACAGAAATTGTCTGCGTTTCTGGTGTGTGAAAATAATGTACAGAACAATCTTATCCACATGCCATGAATTGTATCGTCTTGGTTAGTTGTTGTTCTTATGAAGGTATGTTTTCTTTAATTTAATTTGACTGGGATGAAGATATAAAACATGTTTATCAACAAAATAAACTGCAGATAGTGGCATGCTTTTATTGTTTCACTGTCTAATATTCAATTGGATATAAATATTGCTTTGTTATCTAGAAAAGAAATGGCTTTATATTTCATTAAGTTTTCCGTTTGGTCAATAGAAATTATTCAGTAATATTTTGAATATTTTGTGGTTCTTTCTCTTTTGCCATGGTATCATAAATAGTATTGAACATCAAAATGTTTAATAGTATTGTATCAAAGTTCAAAGTTTTGGTATTGTGACGACTCCTGTACATATGTAGTCAAGCATCTGCAGTTGGGGTGGAATACTGTAGTTGTAACAAATAGGTAAACCATATTCCTCATGTCAAATATAGCATGAGGTAGTTTCATTTCAACAAAATGGGCAATATTAACATCAGAATTTGGCATAGTTGTATCCCCTTTTAGTGTTTCAGGTATGATTTTGTTTTATATGGCAACTAGTTGATCTGTTGATGTGTTTTTGCCTGAATGGTTGTGTATTCCCCAGCGTGCACCTGCGTGTGGAGGAGAAGATCTCCCTTACGTGTGGCCGTGATGGTGGCCTGCAGAACATGGAGGTACTGGGCATGGTCACACTTCGAGTCACAGATGACAAGAATGGACGAATCCGCCTTGTAATTAACAACAACGACAATAAAGGATTGCAGCTGCAAGTAGGTCCACTATATCAAATGTTAAACTTTATCATATGAAAGGGTTATAGCATATTCTTTTTTCTTTATTAGCAGTTAAGCTTCTTGAGAGTTCATGCCTTTTGCAAGAGGTGATCTCTCTTTGAGTATGACAATGATTATAGTTATGAGAACAGACAAAAGCACACTTCTCTCCTTCTCCTCCCAGACACATCCAAATGTTGACAAGAAACTGTTCACAGCCGAGTCAGTGATTGGCCTGAAGAACCCAGAGAAATCTTTTCCACTTAACAACGATGTGGGTGTGCTGAAATGGAGGCTCCAGACCACAGATGAGTCCCTCATACCTCTAACCAGTAAGTCTCCGCTTTGAGCCCCCGGGACATCATTGTAGTCACAGGGCATATAATTCCGGTGTGAGAAGATGGCAGCGCAAATTCATGTTTGCAGCAGCCCCACCCAGTACTGATGTGAGAAGATGGCGGCGCGAATTCACGTTTGTGGTGGCCTAACCCAGTACTGTCCATGCAGTGTCTTTGTTTACGTCTGCGTCTGTTTGTCTTCATTTGATGGCTGGGAGAGCTTGGTTTGCTGCGTCCTGTGGGCCCAGGGACCACGGCCCTGCCTGGAGCTGTGCCCAAAGAGGTAACACCGAGGGCGGTCTGACAAGATGCGGAAGCGGGGCAGGCTAAGCTAACTGCTAGCCCATGTAGACTGGCAGTTCCGATAACACTGAGGGCGGTCTGGCGGCGGCCTCGCTTAGCCTTGACTGTGTTTTTAGTGTCGTCGTGTGGAGTGTGGGGAGGTGTGTCGAAGGTCTGACTGCGAGAGCTAGCGTTGGATCGGCTGAAGGAGCTTGGTCTGCTGCATCCTGTGGGCCCCGGGACCACAGCTCTACTGGAGCTGCACCCGAAGAGGAAACACCGAGGGCGGTCTGACAGGACGTGGAAGTTGGGACAGGCTAAGCTAACTGCTAGCCCATGCAGACCAGCAGTTCTGACAGTCATCCTGGCTGGCGTTCGTTCTCCCGGACAGAGATTTATTTTGTTGAGTTTAGGTATATGTGTTAGTTTGGGTATATGTGTTCTTGTAGTTTTTGGATATGTTTTTTGTGTTGCACTGCTGTGGGCTGGGGGAAATGATGTTTCATTTCATTTCATGTGCGCAAGTGCATGAAATGAAATTACAAAAGTAATTTTGATATTGGTAGTGATGTAAATTCTGTATTACCAAAGTTATTCTCACCATTTTTACAGTCTTTGGTAAGTGGAAACACAATTTTGTAAAGGTTTGAATGAGTATCATCGTGACACCATGATGATATCCCAAGTTCGGCTACACCCATTGGCAAAGCAACTGATGTAAAATTACTTTTTACCTGAAAGGATCATTGCTTGATCTGTGGGGAATAAATTATTTCTCAAAACATTAAAAAGAAGATGAAATTAATTTTAATTAACTCAGATGGTTCAAGGTATAAATGGTGTAACTTGTACAGTCATGTACAATTATCTTCATTATTTTTCATTAATTAATGAGTTAGAAAAAAATAAGTGATTCATTTTATGACATGGTAATTGAATTGCTCAATTTAATGCAGACCTTTCAGTGTATGAATTTGACAGCTAATTTGCAAAATGGTTAAAAAAATACAAATATGCTTTTGTTATTCCATTAATTATGAATTACTATTCTTTTTCAATTCGACAAATCTTTTGCACAGGTTTCACACAGTTCAAAAAACTCTTGACTGACCACTAGTTGGCCTGTTGATTCTTGCCAGCAAGCTAACCTGTTGATATGTTTTGCATGTCAGTGTATTATGTGAAAATGGAATTAGCCTGGCTTGTTTGGGCAAGATGAGACATTAATTGATCAAATTATTAATTGAACACCACATGGGCATCAGCCTCCACAGGTAGCAGACTTTCTGCCTAAACTGATTGAATTTCTTGCACAACTCTCCTTTTTCCATGAAAGTGTTCAGTTGGTCTACCATGTCAAATGATTAGTTTTGTTGCATTGTCAGCAAGTGTCTTCTTGCTTTTCCATTTGGCAAGTGGCTTCTTCCTTTTCCATTTATTGCCTTTGTTTCTATGTATGTTTTAACAATATTTTGTAAATGAGCAAATATGATGGTACAAAGGTGTACATGTACTAGTAAAAAGGCATTTTTGACTGTAGTTAAGGCTTACTTTCAAACATTTTTGTTCTATAGCAGATATACTGGTTTTATCATGGCGGCACACTACAGGACCCATTGTGTCCATTCCAAATAGCCTTGAATACAATGCAAAGTGATGTACATTTATTTATGAGTCCTGTGACTTCCTTGATTTTATCAGCCCAGATTCTAACCATCTTGTTTGGTTGCAGTAAACTGCTGGCCTTCAGAGAGCGGTAGCAGCTGTGATGTTAACATTGAATACGAGCTGCAGGAAGAGAGCCTTGAACTCAATGATGTTGTTATCAGCATTCCTGTGCCGTAAGTAGAGCTAATTTACCATTATTATCTAAGTTTCATATCCGCTGGGGTTGTGTCCATTTCACTGGGGTTTTTGAGGCTGGTAAGAACATGACATAAAATTCAAAGACAAAACGGCTCATGACCAAAAGTTAAAATCATTGGTTGTAGAAAGAATATGACTAAGGAATATGAATTACTGACTTGACGACCATTGTTGAAATGCCTGTGAGGGTAAGAAAGCTTTAATCTTATGGGCTGAAACCACGAGACAACCTGAATTTAGATTTTATGCGTTACATTTGTACATGGTTCTTGAACCTTGCGTCCGCACTCTTCTCCAGGTCTGGTGTGGGTGCTCCAGTGATTGGTGATCTTGATGGGGAGTACAAGCATGACAGCAGGCGGAACATTCTTGAATGGTGCCTACCTGTCATTGATGCCAACAACAAAACGGGCAGCCTTGAGTTCAGCATTGCTGGGCAACCCAACGATTTCTTCCCTGTCAACGTGTCCTTTGTGTCCAAACGCAACTATTGTGACATTCAGGTATGTTAATGAAGCGACTTTAACTTTAGCTTTGATTTACTAATGCTGGATTTTTTTTTTTTATGAATGGAATTTCTGATAGTGTTTTGAAAACAATATGAAGATTAATAGATAAGACCATCTTGGCAAGTTGGCACGTCCAAAACAAGTTGAAATTGAAAACATGTCAATCATTTGTTACTGTATGCCACTAATTGCGTCTTTCTCCTCTCTTAATCTTCCCCAGGTTACCAAAGTGACTCACGTAGATGGTGACAACTCCGTCAAATTCTCGTCAGAAACTTCCTTTGTGGTTGATAAATACGAAATCTTGTAGAGGATGAAAAAAAGGAAAGAATAAATCACATAAAAAAGTCCAAATCTACACTACCGAGAATGATTGAAGAATCCTTGCCTGCCCGCCCTGTATACTGTTTTAGAGACTGTACTTCGCCAGGACTACATCGTCCCTCTTTTGAAAGCCTCTTTCTGTGGTGGAGCAGAGCACTGATGATGTATTTATATGTTTGTATGAGAGAAGATCATCTATATATAAAGAGTTAATTGAACAGGAAAAACAAACCGACAGAGTTTTAAACCATCCCAGTTGCTCTTGTATCCGCCAAGCAGAACCATGAACAGGACTTCTAATAAGTAGAGGATGACTAAGAGTGCAGGAGAGGTTGGGGTGATGACGGAAATTCGCCAACCGGTGTTGAGCCCATCAATTTGTATTGCCCTGTTAGGAAGCACAGGGAGCTGAAGTTGGCTTGTCTTACAACCATCCCCCATAACAAAAACTTAGCCAGCTTATGAGTCTTTTCTCTCCCATTGAGAGTTTAAAAGCTGGTAGTTAAGCATCCCTTAAAGCATACATCCTCCACAACCTATTCTACACATTATGAATTGCTTTGCAGTGGTTTGACTTAAGTGATCCCTAAATGATTTTTTTTTTCTTCTTTTAAATCAGATTTTTCTGTCTGTCACAACTGCAGGATTACAAGTGTCTCAATCATATCCCTGTCATTCTTAAAAGTTGATCTGTAACAATCTGTTCTATTGATATGTCTCTTCAGATTCATTGTTTTAAGAACGGTTCCTATTTCTTAAACTGGGTGCTTTAGCTGTAACATATTGTCAATAGTTTAAGTCTTGCAGAACATCGCTGTATTCACTGTACTTATTGTGTGGACTGCCTGCAGTTTTCATCAATAATACTATTGCAATACCTTTTTTTACTTTGCTACTTTTTATTGCCCCCCCCACACCCTGTATTTCCTTTATAATTTGTCAGAACACAGATATTGGTCTTGCTAATACTAAATAGGATAGGTTATTGGAAGTTGACAATTGAAGAGCGAAGTTGTGCGAGACATTGTTGGCTGCATTGCGAAGTTACCTGCCAGCAAATATGTTTTGACTTTTGATCCTGTTAATCTGATAAGTGATCGGTTCATGATACCATTGCTACCACTCCCTAATTGTTAAATACCTGTTATAGAGATACTGTGTCATTTAAATTTGATACATGGTAGTTCTTTGAGCTTCGACATAGTGACAAGACAGAGTAACAGTACCTTGAACGTGGCCTGAAAATTACATTTAAACTCCCTTTACCCCAGAGGTCACTTTGGACCTGAGTATGAAGTAAGATCTGTGTCGGCGAGATGGCGGACTTCAACAGACTGGGCACGGTTTAGAAAGAAAACTTGGAACATTTCTATCCGCATCACTTCATCTCCACAAAGTAGCAAGGAGAGATGCTGGCCGGCAGCGTTCACCCCCTTGTAAAAACGTTCAAGTAGTTTCAGGGCACCTTTGGCAGTACAAACCGTACATACCACAGCACTCAATGGGACTGAGCTCTGCCTTTCACGTCGGCCCCCACTGACACCTCTCTGTCATCCTTTACTTACTTTATCATTGTATATCAACATTATTCAAGACAACATGTTTGTTGTCATGTTTCTTGTTTTTTTTTTTGTATTTTTTTTTCTCTTCATTGTACTCCCAAGTTTCAACATAGCAATGGTTGTATGGATGTGGGGTTGAAAATGACTAGATCGAGCATTTTTAATTCAATAATTACTGAGGGGGAAACTTAACATTCCAGTGTACAATTAGAAAACAAAAAGACATTTAAATGGAATAAAATGTATTATCAAAATGGAAGATTTTGGTTAATGGTTTATTGTCGGGGCTTGGTAAAACATCTCGTGTCCATGCAGTTGGTAATCGTGTTAAATTAAAGAATGCAAACATGTTACATTGCATTCTGGGTTGGGGAGTTAGTGTTTGATAGGAGGGATTTAATGAACCGGATTTAATGCTTCGATACCGAGTCTGTTTGAAGAGCGCTTCAAAATAAAGAAGTCGATATGGCTGATTTTCTCACTTTGTTAATGGATACTGGGTGAGAAGATGTATATTCATAACTTTTTTTTTTTTTGTGGTTTTTTCTAACTGTACTGGATATTTTTCCTGAGATGATTGAAGTGGAAATTGTTTCAAATCCTTTTATTTTGTGTGTCCTCTGTTTACCTTTCAGTCTCCAGCATGACTCACCCTCTCCGGCATGTAGGGAGGACTTCGCCCACCCTTGATAACCATCAGTGTCATGGAGGCCAGACTAAACTTCGAGGAATGAGCCACCAGTCACGGTTCTACATGTCTAACTTCTGATGCCTCATGCTTGCTGCTCATCTTCTCAGTGGTGCTGGATATCAATCATATCGGGGGTTGAAACATGGACGAGCAAGGATTTGTGACTGAAAAGGGCACAGCGATATATGTAAAGTTCACAATGGGGCGTGTTCACACCTAACGCGGTGAACTTGCTGAATTCAAGACAAAATACCTCCGATATGTTGCATTATGTTGCAGGCAAATCTAGATTATCGTGGTCCTGCGTTTAGCATTTCACTCTTGAGGGAATCTCCACTGCAGACAGTTCATTCCTATGATCTGAGCTCAGCCAGGATTTGAGAATTTACATCTTTCCCCTGAAGACGGTTGGGGGGGTGGGGGGGCTAAAGTGGACGGGGCTAAAGTGGCTGCATTAAGAGTGAACGTGGGTCCAGCTGTATTGGCTCAATTGACAATATTGAGGGTGAGATTACAGGGTACCGGCACCCTTGTTCTGGTGTTGTGGTAGTTCTTTGGGGCTGGACAGGTTTAGCACACATTCTCCAAGGAGTCACAGTCTCCCGTTTATAGTCACGTTTGACCATGTTGGTGTTTGCATAAAGTCGTTCATCTTACTTGGTTTCTCGGTGAGAGAGGAAGAGCCATGCTTACATTCAGATGACTGGGCTCTGTTGTCAGGTGGATTTTAATGACCGTGAGCATCCAGTGTTCAGATTGATCACATAAAGCTGATAACACCTAGGTATAGATTGTTTTTCCCCCCATGAGGGGTAAATGCATACAGTAGGGTTGGGCTTAGTGCGACGGATTCATCCACATCTTTTTGGAACTTGCACTCTGTCACAGAGCCTGTTGTGTCGAGCCCTGCCGTATTTTGTCTGTAGGCAACAGAGATGGGGATTGTTGATAAGCATTGTGTGACTAAATGAGACGGAGCCGAGGAGACGAGATGAGTCAAATGTGGAGATCAACAAGCCAAATCCCTTGTGACCCGGCAGATGGGTTATGTTGGGAAACGAAGAGGTGGGGAGGGGGGTCAGCGGGGGCAAGGGCAAAAGGGCTTACCAGCACCCTTATTTGGGGTCTAGGGACTGGCAGGAAGGGGAGAGACAGGAGGGAATGAGAGGAGGGGGGGGGTAATAGCAGCCCTCCAGTCATAAAAAGAGGGCGTGTCTGTTTCACGAATGAATGAGCAGCCTGATAAGCTTTGATCCAGGCTTTGTAAATGGTCTCTCAGGAAAGAGAGGGAGAGGGGAGAGCAGGGAAAAGACAATAGACTCCACAAGACCCATCTATATAGTTGGTGTGTTACGGACAGACAGTCTATCAAGCAAGCGGATACTCAAGACTGGAAAACGAGAAGAGTGCAGCACAAAGTGACTGGATTGGGTCTTTCTGGCAGGTCTTGAATCTGTGGAGCCGGTTGTCGATTCTGTCCTGAACATGTGCACCGGGGCATCTGCTGCCTCATACAACAAGTGAAAATCTGCCAGCAAACTTGCATTAAAGGATTATGTTGAAGAAAGTGCGTTTCAAGGTAGGTCACTGCACTGGTATATGGACTTTAAGCTCACACTGACTGTGCAGCAATATCTGATTGACTTTTAATGAACTTCAGTTAACTTATTCTGATAAAGATTGGACGCATTTGATTAGGTGGATACCTACACCAAAGCAATATGTACAGCAAAAAGAGCAACTCAGTGTAGGATAGAACGGCCTAAATCTCTGTTTAGGGATTTTAACTTGTTATTTTTTTGAGCCTAATGGAAATGTTCTGTGAAAGGCGGGCATAATGGATTACATTCTGGGCTATGGTTTATTTATTTTTGTTAATTTTGTATTCATATAGTATTTATTTGTTTATGTTTTGATAACTGTGAGACCCAATAAGATATCTGAGCAGTTGAGGCAAGCCTTGTGATATCAGGGAGGGGTGTAGTTTCATAATGTCCCTGGCACATGACAATTAGCAGGTCAAGCTAATAATGTAGCCCAGACCACGAGAGTTATCGGTGTTATGGGAATATTAGTGTGAACAGTGTTAACTGTCATCAGGAAGTGTGTGGAAAATGGATGGCTTTCCTCTTCCACAACTCCAAAAGCTTGGCTAATGCCTTCCAGTAGGTTTTAAGTAAACTGGGAAGACTGCCCCCCCCCCCCGCCGCCCCTGGATGGAGCAGGACACAAGCAGACGGTGAATAGGAGTGAATGTAGGCTCTCATCTGCCGACATGAAGGCACTAATGCTTGAAGTGCCAGATGGACAAACGGCCATTGCTGTCCGCGCGTGAGCGTGTGGGGTGTGTGTGTGTGTGATTAAGAGAGAGAGAGAGAGAGCGCAAGAGTGTGACAGGGACTTAAACCCACAGACTTCAGTGACCATTGGAATGAACGTGCGTGTGTGTGTGTGTGTGTGTGTGTGTGTGTGTGTGTGTGTGTGTGTGCATATCTAATGGCAGATAAACATGCACTACTGGAAATGTGCGGTGACACCAACACCACTGACTGCCTCCGAGAAAAAGCAGGTTATTTGACGTGTTTCACCTTCTCACCTGTTCCTGCCAGTTGTCCTTTCCGTCCATTTAGAGGGGACACTTGTGTGTTTGTGTTTGTGCATGTGCTAAAGACAGAGTGAGACAAAGATGGATTTGTTACCCACTGTAAAAGAACCACACACACGCGCGCACACACACACACACTTTCATTCCTATGGCCCCTGAAGTCTGCGGTTTTAAGTCCCTGCCACGCTCTCTCTCCCGCTCTCTCTTCCGCTCTCTCTATCTATCTAGCTATCTCTTAAACACACACACACACACACACACACACACACACACACACACACACACACACACACACACACACACACACACACACACACACACGCAGAGGAAATTGGATGGATTCTGTAGCAGTATGTGGAATTTCCTTTCCGTGAGCCTTCAAACAGCAGCCCTGTGTTGTGTGACAGGAGGACGCCCTCCCTTCTAAGCACACTCACAGCCTTTTGTTTGGGTCTGTCCTCACACTACCATGCTACATTCAGAGAGACCGGGAGTTGGGATGTTTGGCTGCTCCCAATTCACTTATCCCAACATATACTCTTATCACATTGTTATCAGTGTTAAGTGAAAATGGCAACAGGGCTGATAGCAGGAATTCATTCTTGGTCTCCTCTTCTTTCTGCTGGTAACCTTGGTGGTTGATGGGGTTTCGTCATCCTTAAAGATGAGAGGAGAATTGATTATGATGATGATGAAGATGATGAAGACTATGACAATTATGGTGGTGGTGGTGATGATGAAAATAACTGATTTCACCTGTGGCATAAGCCATTGTCTACAAACAAAAGCACGGCCTGATATAGTGTGACTGACACTTGGGCAGGTTTACTCCCCCTTTTCTCGCTAATGAAGTCGTTCGTGGTAGTATCACAAGGGGTCGCTGGCGTCCTGTTCATCCCGCGCTGCTCCCCGTGTTTGCCGGTCTCAACGCAGGCGCGCCGTATTTACGCCTACAACGAGACTCACAATAAGCCCTCGCAGCGTTTCCAGAAACTGGCCCCTGCAAGCCCAGCGCTGCTTACTATTTAAGCATGAGACCAACACGCAGTCCTGTCAAATAAAGCACGTCACGGAGATTGAGAAGCAATTAGAGAAATGTTCTATCGGCTGTGGTGATAATGTCACTTCTAAATAGCAGTTTCTTCTGGTGGCACATAGTCAAATCACAACTGGGCTCTTAACATCCTACAGTTAAGCCCGAGGCCTCTGGGAGTGTGTGGGAGGTGGATTCACCACCCATCAAAAAGAAGCATATTCTTGCAAAATCTGTAACCCAGTCCCTTGAAACACCCCCCCCTCCTTCTGCACCGCCAGTCCTAAATCACTTGATAAAGGAATTTCCATCCCAGTCGACGGTATCAAAGCAGAGCTTCACCGGGTCTCTCCCACTGTGACAGAGACTCGAATCATCTCACAGGATCGAGCCAGCGCCCGTCGAGCCCTTTGATGTTTGTAATGACGGCTTCCGCCAGTGTAGCCTTAAGTACTCCACTCTATGCTTCTCAAAGGCGTTAGGCACAAAATGGGTGTGTGGGAGCTGGTGTGGTGGTGGAATGTGTGTGTGTGTGTGTGTGTGTGTGTGTGTGTGTGTGTGTGTGTGTGTGTCGGGGGTGTACAGCAAAACGGAATATGCTTTTCATTAAAGATGAAAGAAGACAGCGCTTTTACTGTCTCAACCACCTATTTAAGTGTGTGTGCGTGTGTGTGTGTGTGTGTGTTTATATATTTGCATGTGTACGTGTTTGTAAGTGTTTACATATAAAGGAGAGGTTAAATGTGGCTCCTTCCTAGCATTATCTGCACGGCGTGTAGCCATACATGACATATAATATATGACATATGACATGTGATATGTGATATGTGATTTGGACTGGTGCCATTTTGACTATCAACAGGATTGAGTAAACACACCAACAGTCTGTGGAGCTCCATCATGTCCTCAAGGCCATGAGAGCTCGAGAGGAGCAAATGAATTTTTATTGTTCACTTTTCTCTTCTCTTCTCTTCTCTTCTTACCTACATATACATACACACACGTTCATAGAAACTGTTCCCTTGGTGGATGCATATAGACATTGTGACAGCATTTTGTGGAGAGGATAATGAAACGCAGATAGCTGGTCTGGGCAGAGAGAAGAACCGCGGGCGGGGGGGGGGGGGGCACGCTACAGCTGTTGTGCTGTACGCACGGCTGGCTCTGCACATCCTCCTGACAGCATCTCGCCGCCTTCTGAAGGTACGTGAAACAACAAAAGCTGCTGCTGTCCCGTAAAACTCCGCTGTTTTGGAACATGCTCCGAAACGCAGCGTCCTCCAAGAGCGCAGTTTGTGCATGGGTGCGCATGCCCATGTCGCGTGACGTGTTGTGTGACGGGGAGAAGGTCCGGCAGCGGGACCCCCGTCGGGACAGTTCTGCTGCGTTGTTGCGGGTTGGCGTCCGGGGGTAGAGCCAATTAAGCTGTTAGTGCCACGACAGCTTAAATCACAACACGACAGCGTCTGAAAACTGCAGCGCTCCGTCTCTCAGGGAGAATCTAAGCTTTTATGAGCAGTGAATGCAAATCGTTGTTTCAGGATGTTTTATTTATGCGTATTTTCACACATCACTCGGAGCAAAGGAAGAGAAAATGATGAAAAAAATTGGGGGGGGGGGGCTGCCAGATTTAAAACTGTGCAATACAGTGCAATGAGTAACGGACGCAATCCAATACTGGAGTTTGTATAGTTATATAATCTCTCATTTGAAGTTTTCCTCAGTAGAACTCAGTAGAACTCAGTAGAACTGGATATACACTGGGTTAAAACGCGAGAACAGAGGTTGGCTCAGAGTAACAGCTGTACCAAGTTGCGCGCTCATTGTGTGAGACTCGGCCCCCCCCCCCAACCATATTTTTGTATAAATCAGGACCGAGGCGACATTTCCTTGCGGTCTCATGAGCTGGACAGGAGTTAACTGGTTAGAAGAATAACGGCCTTGTGTCGTTGGTGGGAGAGGCTGACAGGAAGGGAAAGCTGAGAGAGCGAGCGGGCGGGGGGGGGGGTAAAGCGAGAGTGTGAGGGAGGGGGACGAGCGACAGACAGACAGTGTATGTCAGCAGAGAGGGGAGCACATGGCTTTGTCCCGTACTGTGTTGTGTTGTGACAGTGAGAGTGCGGTTTGAAGGGGGAAGAGAGCGCCCCTCTCATATCCCTTAAACCGCAGAAGAAAGGACACAAAGAAAATTCACTCACTCTGCCCCCTTTTTATTTTATTTTTTTGGAGGGGGGGGGGGATCCCATTCAGTGTTTTTCCTTTCCTTGCGATTTTTGGCCATTTTGTGACCACTGTCTGGCAGCTAGCTCACAGACTCATCTCAAATGAAAAGCAGCAGCCGTGGTTTTGCTTAACTCTGCGGTGTTACCGGAACATTCCCCGCTCAGGTAAGTTAAAAGCTTTCTTTGTTGGGGGGGGGGGCACTCTTTTACCGCTGGCAGCCTGTTTTAAAGGGGGCTGAGATCTTCGGTGTGTCTAACAAATGCTAGGTGCAGGTGTGTCTGTCGATGCTAAAGCTTAGCTTGGAGTTTGGGGGGGTGTTGCAGACAAGTGTGTAGTTTACTCTTTCTTGTCTTTGCGTCACTTCCGCTTCAGAAAAGTGTCAGTGGCCGAATATACATTGTTTTTGGGATAACAGTGGTTTTTGCAGTGGCCTATTTACTTAAAGTTTCACAACTCTACCTCAAAGGAGGACTGGATATTTTATGTGCAGCCCCCCCTTACAATAATCCAAATATAGACGAACCTTATATCATAACGGTAGATTATTTATAATGAATGGCGTCTGGAGATCAACCAGGCAAACTTTTTTTTTTACATTCTAGGACGTTTGTGAGTGTTGCAGCATTTCCATCCACTGGAGGTCGATTCTGTCCTTGGTTTATCAACAGCCAAAACAAAACAGTAATGGAATGTCACCCATAAGGTCAACGTTTCCTGTCCTTTCAGCCTGAGATGAACACGAAAAACTAGCCAGCATGTTGGATTATACACAGGCTGGAATATGATATTTCTGAAACGTAATCCACCGGAGAATACAGATTATCTATTTAAAATGTCATCCAGTAGTGTAATTCAAAATTATTCAGTAATGTCATCCGGTCACTTTTGTTTGTCTGTGGGTAACTTTGCATCTGAAATCTATAGAATATGGTGTAAAACATTGGATGCGGTATCATTATTTCAACGTATGCCATGCAGGCATACCAACATTTACCCTAGCTCTGTCAATGATGGAAGCTAAGTAGGTGTGGGCTTGGCTACTACTTGGATGGAAGACCTCTTGATAAAATTAGTTGCTGCTGGAAGTGGTGTTGGTAGGCCAGTAGGGGTCAGTCTTCCCTCTGGTCCTACTATACAACAAAAATCCCAATGCCCCGGTGTAGTGATGGGGACACTGTGCTGTAGGAAATGCCGTCCCTCGGATGAGACGTTAAACCGAGGTCCTGACTCACTGTGGTCATTAAAAATCCCATGGCACTTATCGCGAAGAGTAGGGGGGCCCTTGTGTCCTGGCAACATTTCCCAACCTGGTTCTCTCCATCTGGCCACCTAATCATCCCCCATGTAATTCGCTCAATGATTCCTCCCTCTCCACCTCAAGCTGATGTGGGGTGAGCGTTCTGGTGCAAAATGGCTGCTGTAAATCACCCAGGTGGGTGCTATACATTGATGGTGGTTGAGGTGAATTTCCCCCTTTCAGTGTGAAGTACTTTGGCTGTCTAGATTAAGCGCTATAGGAATGTAATCTATTATTATTTTTATATGCAAAGTAGCATTTGCTTATGTTTGTGATTGACTTGGTCCCCCATCCAAAAATGTCCTCTCCCAGCACACTTTTGAGCACTTTCGATGTCTAGATAAAGTGCTATAAAAATGTAAATATTATCATTATTATTATTATTATTATTATTATTATTATTATTTCTTTCACGTTCCCTGTTTTATATCCTGTAGAGCCAGGTCCAAACTATGGACCTGAGGCACTATAGGGCAAATGTCACTCGATAGACAATACTCGTCGTAATATGTGGGCTGTTCTGAGTAGGGCGATCTTCTGGACTGCACTGATGTTGATGTTTCCTGGGTTACGGATGGTGAACTTTTCCATTCCCTTCTTCTCGTGTCCTAGAGCTCCGATGACCACTGGTGTTGTTTCGGTCTTCATTCCCCACATCCTGTTGATTTCAATCTCCAGGTCTTTGTACTTGGTCGGCTTCTCTGTGACTTTCACTGAGGTGTTTTTTTTCGGATGGTATTGCCATGTCAATGAGCATGCACCTCTTTTGTTTCCTGTCCTTGATAACGATGTTGGGCTTGTTGGCTTTTATCTCTCTGTCAGTGGGGTTGGACATGTCCCAGAGGATGGTGACATCATTGTTTTCAGTAACCGTTTTTGGATGATGTTCGTATCACTTCTCAGTCGTCTTGATCTTGTAACTCCTGCAGATCTTCCAGTGCAGGTATGCTGCTGCCTTGTTGTGTCTGTACATGTACTCGGTCTTTGCCAGTTCCGGGCAGACTGAGACAATGTGGTCGATGGTTTCTTCGTACATTCCACAGATTCTTCATTTTGGGTCTTTTCCATCTTTGATGATGCGATGGTGATAGGATCTGGTTGCCAGGCTCTGGTCTTGTGCAGCGATTATCAGGGCCTCCGTCTCTGCTTTCAGCCAGGTGATCCTCAACCACTGGTGTTCCCGTGCATTGCTTTGTCCAGGTTTTTTGCAGTTGCCGCTGGCCACGGTGTTTTGCCTTCTGCTTCAATCATTTGGCATAGATGGTAGTTGCCTCATTTTCTGTTGATGGGATTTCTGGGACATCAAGCTCTTTCTTGAATTGCGCAGCTTCTTTATCAATGGAGTAGATCTGATGTTTTACTATTTGGAGGAGTGGGTCATCTGTTTTTGTCAGGTATGCATCCAGCCCGATAGTGGTAGTCTTGAAGGTCAGTTCGAGTTGGACTAGGCGTCGTCCTCCTGAAGCTCTTGGTAAGTACAGCCTGTCGACATCTGCTTTCGGGTGGTGCATCTTCTCCATGGTCAGCATCTTTCTTGTCTTGGTGTCTCGTCTCTTGATGTCGTTCAGTTTCCAATTGATGATGTTGAAGCTGTACGTCACTACAGGTATCGGTAGGGTGTTGATCGCTTCAATTTTGTTAGCCGCACTGAGTTCGCTCTTAAGTACCATACGCACTCTCCTGTGGTACGCTTTCCGGATCTTCTCCTTCATGGTTGAGTGTTGTGTGCCGCCTCCTTCATTCACTCCTAGGTACTTGTGTGTGCTATCCTGGTCTAGCTCTTTCATTACGGTGTCAGTGTCAAGGTCTAAGTCTATTATTACTATTATTACCGGAGACAAGGGAGACATGGGAGACAATTGTCTCCAATTCTGTTTGTGATATTCATGGACAGGATCTCAAGGCGCAGCCAAGGTGAGGAGTGTATTCATTTTTGGATCCTCAGAATTACATTTCTGCTGTTCGCAGATGATGTGGTTTTGTTGGCTTCATCAGAACACAACCTCAAGCGCGCACTGGGGTGGTTTACAGCTGAGTGTGAAATGGCTGGGATGAGAGTCAGCACCTCCGAGTCTGAGGCCATGGTTCTCTACCGAAAAATGGTGGATTGTTCCCTCTGGGTTGGGGATGAGTTGTTGCCTCAAGTGAAGGAGTTCAAATATCTTGGGGTCTTGTTCATGAGTGAGGGTAGGATGGAGCGGGAGATTGACAGGCGGATTGGTGCAGCATCAGCCGTAATGCGGATGTTGTACCGGACTGTTGTGGTAAAGAAGGAGCTGAGCCGGAAGGCAAAGCTCTCAATTTACCAGTCAATCTTCATTCCAACCCTCACCTATGGTCATCAGCTTTGGGTAGTGACCGAAAGGGTGAGATTGTGGATACAAGTGGCTGAAATGAGTTTCCTCTGTAGGGTGTCTGGGCTCAGCTTTAGAGATAGAGTGAGGAGCTCGGACATCTGGAGGGAGCTTGCAGTAGAGCCGCTGCTCCTTCACATTGAAAGAAGCCAGTTGAGGTGGTTCAGGCATCTGATTAGGATGCTTCCTGGGCACCTTCCTTTGGAGGTTTACCGAGCGCCGCCAACTGGGAGGAGACCCCAGGGTAGACCCAGAACTCACTGGAGGGACTACATGTCCAATCTGGTCTGGGAACGCCTTGGGATCCCCCAGGAGGAGCTGGAGGGCGTTGCTGGGGAGAAGGACGTCTGGAGTGCCCTACTTAGCTTGCTGCCACTGCGACCCGACCCCGGAGAAGTGGCTGATGATGAATGAATGAATATTATTATTATTATTATTATTATTAGGTTGACGGGAGAGATCAGACAGGAGTCTCCATTAACTATGATGTTTGCAGATGACATTGTGATGTGTAGCGAGAGTAGGTTGCAGGCAGAGGAGAGCCAGGAGAGAAGAGGAATGAAAGTCAGTAGGAGCAAGACGGAATACATATGCATGAATGAGAGGAAGGACAGTGGAATGGTGAGGACACAAGGAGTAGAGGTGATGAAGGCATATGAGTTTAAATACTTGGGGTCAACTGTACAAAGTAACGGGGAGTGCAGAAGAGAGGTGAAGAAGAGAGTGCAGGCAGGGTGGAGTGGGGGGAGAAGAGTGTCAGGAGTGATTTGCAACAGAAGGGTACCAGCAAGAGTTAAAGGGAAGGTTTACAAGATTGTTGTGAGACCAGCTATACTATATGGTTTGGAGATGGTGGCACTGACGAAAAGACAGGAGGCGGAGCTGGAGGTGGCAGAGTTGAAGTTGTTAAGATTTTCATTGGGAGTGACGAAGAAGGACAGGATTAGGAATGAGTATATTAGAGGGACAGCTTAGGTTGGACGGTTTGGAGACAAAGTAAGAGAGGCAAGATTGGGATGGCTTGGACATGTGTGTAGGAGAGGTGCTGGGTGTATTGGGAGAAGGATGATGAATTATGGAGCTGCCAGGGAAGAGGAAAAGAGGAAGGCCAAAGAGGAGGTTTATGGATGTGGTGAGAGGGGACATGCAGGTGGCTGGTGTGACAGAGGAAGATGCAGAGGACAGGAAGAGATGCAAACGGATGAGCCGCTGTGGTGACCCATGATGGGAGCAGCCAAAAGTAGTAGTAGTAGTAGCAGTAGATATTATTATTATATGCAAAGTAACGTTTACATGCGTTTGTGATTGACTTGGTCTCCAATCCAAAAATGTCCCCTCCCAACATACTTTTGAGCAAGTCAAAATATAATCTTTAACTTTTTGAAAGTATTATAAATCTAAGATAATTGGTGAAGTTTCTCTTTTAAAATCCCCATTGAGCCCACCTCTTAAATGTCTTTGGGTAGGAAGATCCATAGCTTGGGGGAAAAGTTAAAAAAGGCTCCAGCTCCAATTTTCTTATTGGTCACTAAAGGAAAAATTTGTTTATTTAAAAATCGGGTTCTTCTTTTAGTAGTTTTTGCCATCATGAATGTTGGTCATGATATAATTTTACTCACTGGCTTCGTTTTGGAGATTTTGGATATGGGACCACTGCTGTACACAGCTTCACAGTGGCACCTTATGGGGCAACTGAGAACACAAGTCTTAAACCTTCCCTTTCTACAGCAAAAAGAAAAAAGCAATACCAAAAAAAACAAACAAACCTTACCTTAGTTAGATTGTGAACATGATCTTATCTATGATGTCTCAGTTGCACTAGTTTATCCATGTTTGCTAGTACCTAAAGTAAGTCAGATGGTCGTTCCTGCAAGTTGAACTAGGAAGTAACATAATGGACTACCGTTGATGATATTGGACATTTCAGATAAATAACTTTTACTGCACTTTAATTTTCAATTTCAAATATGGGGTTTAGATAATTGGATTGAATTGAACTTGCAGAAACATGTCTGACGCTCATGTTGACTTGGCCCCGTAAGATGCTTCTTGTAAAGCTGAGTCTAGCGGCGGTCCTGTATCAAGATCTTCAAAATAAAGCCGGTGAGTAGAAACGATATTATAACTGATATGCACAGTGGCAAAAACTACAAAAATAAGAACCAGGTTGTAAAAAAAAAAAAAAAAACACGCAGAATTGATCCTTTAAGAGGTTCTGAAACTGTAACGGTAGGTGTGGTGAGGGATAGAGAGGGGAGAGGGACTGGGAAGGTATGGAACCACGAGACCATGCCACGTTAGCCTCCTCCTCTCCCACCCCCTAAAACACTAGACACTTTATAGAGGAGAGAAAAGGGGGCTTGTGTAGTGTGAAGCAGCGCTAGTCTACATATTTGGGGGCCTGGCAGAGAGAGAGGAACTCTGAGGGAGTGCTGAGTTCCCAGACTCCAGCAACTCTCTCTCTCTTTCTAGTGATAATAAATCCTTTGTTGTGTGAGCTCATTCTGTTGAGAGCATAATCAGACCAGCAAAGAGGCACATTCTCTCACTGGCTGCCCTGTGTTCAGCCCTGATGCCTTCTCAGCCGCTCTGTGTCATCCTGCTTCTTCTGTTTCCGACATGGCTGACCTTGAATGTGACCAGGCAGTCACATTTTCCTGAAGAGTGCGGGCCCTGTTTGACTCTCTCCCATAATGGGAGCGCAACAGACTTATAATGTCAAGTTATCATGGTGGCTCGACACAAGATCCAAGGGAAAGGATTGGATTGACGAAGGGAACCGCACAATGCAGGCAGTGGGTTGTAAATTGAGAATAGATTCATAAATGCAGACAAATTCCACAATTATCGGTGAACTGTAACATCGACATTTAAAATGGGATGGTTGCGTTGGATCATTGACAGGAATGAGTTTGGAGTGGGGCAACTGGAGATAAGGTGAACTTCTGATGGTTTTGATAATGATGGCATGTTTGATAGGGCTTTGGGAATGAGGCTGCTCTTGGTTAGGCACTATCTCATCTTGGCTGTCGAGACTGCTGTAATGAATGGTTTCCAAAGCGGAGCAGAGTTTGTGTCATTCGCACAAACAAGTGTACCGTCCACAAATTCTTGCATGGCCGGCAGCCACAGCGTCTGCACCGAACCCATATGGACGTTAGCACGTGCACACATGAGCATGAGCATCTGCACGCACATAGACACCTACACACAGAGGGACATGACCTCCCTCCCTCTCCCTCTCCCTCTCTCTCTCTCTCTCTCTCTCTCTCTCTCTCTCTCTCTCTCTCTCTCTCTCTCTCTCTCTCTCTCTCTCTCTCTCTCTCTCTCTCTCTCTCTCTCTCTCTCTCTCTCCTGTCCCACCATTTTCAGCTTTTTATTGTCTTTCTCTTTTATCTCCAGCATGCCTTCAGGACAGTCTCTCATCCGGAACAAAGACATGATAGCTTTCAGACAGGCTACCCCTCCATGTCTTTACCCCCCCCCCCCCGTCTGTCTATCTCTTGGTGTTACTCAGGACGTCTTCTAAGAAGCAACGTGAGATATGTTGTCAATTTACAGTGCAGTGACACACGGTGTCTCATCCATCCATAAACATTACTCTGTGTGCAGCATTGTGGACACATACATACACGCGGATGCACACACTCAAATGCTGAGGTGTTTTTTTTTCTCTCTTTCCTGGGCGGTTGTCATGGCAGCAAGGGGATGATGTCATGGCATTTGACAGCCTGCGGAGGAATCCCTCCTCCTTTGGAGAACAAAAGAGAGGCACCTGTTAATCTCTACCTCCAAAGCCACATTGCTCCCTCTCTTCAGTGGGACACGTGCACATTAGTTGTGTTTGTGAAGTACTCTGCAAAATTTTTATTAAATTTGACAAGATTCAGATAAATCGGTGATGTCCGTGTGGAAACTGGATTGCTGCATCAGCAGATTGAAGACTGCCAAGAGAGGAGGAAAAAAAAGGATAGAAATGGGAAAACAGTGAAAAAGGGGATACCAAACATCGAGCGTCATTCAAGTCAATTCAATTTTGTTGTCATTAAAATCAATGTGCAGGCACATGTTAAAAATGAAATAAGGGCTGCGGCTTCGCCAAACAGTGCAAGACAGAAATAGACAATCATGTCTGTGAGCCCAGTGAGACTGGATATGGTCACCATATTTGTTTGCCAAATTATTTGCCACTGTCTTTTTTTTTTTGTGGTGGTGGTGGTGGTGTTGGGGGGGCATGTTTTGTAAAGGTGAACCAATGAGAAACTGTTTTTAGAAGACTACTCACAATACGCTTACAGCTCTTTGGCAATCTGTAGGACTGTCTGCCCTTTGGATCAGTTTCCATGACTCAAAGGGATATCCCACGCTGCCCCCCCCCTTTCCTTTCCACTCCCCCCTCTTCTCAACCTCCACCTCACCCGGCAACTCCCCTTCTTTCATAGTCTTGCGCCCACACTGGTTGTTTCGACATCAGGCTGCGGTAAATGGATTCAAGATGAATTTTGAAATTAATTTGGGGGAAGTGCTCTTTTCGACAGAGCTGATGTTCACAGCTTATGAAAGAAATGGACCAAAGTGAAGTTCAGAGAAAGGGGAGGGTGAGTGACACTGTGGCTGCCAGCTGTATGTGTAAGCATAGGCATTTCCATGTGTGAGCATGTATGTGTGTGTGTGTACACACATGTACATACTGTACATACTGTATACTGTACACACTGTGAAACTTGACTGCATACTGTGATTTCTAATGAGTATGTTGTTTGAAATTTCGTGTTCTTGGTAGGGAGAAACATGCTGCCCGCTTATTGTGAGTTCTTTGTTTTGGTGACAGATGGGACAGTGTTGGCTCCTGCTGAACTTGCTCTACCAAGACTTGTGCAGGTGGCTTTTCCATGGTGCTCAGCCAGAATCTGTCCATTCCCCATGAGTGCTTGTACGAGTTGCGCTGTACATAATCAAACTAAATTTGATTTAATGCGTACACTATATTAACAAGGGCCGTGACAGTCTGTGGTACGGCTTGCCAGATCCTTATAACTCAAGCAACGTACATCTCCGTGAGCACATGTTATAGATTCCTGGTGTGTTAGTGTGTTAGGTATTCTTATTATATGTATACGAGATTGCCTCATACACGGCGGATGAGGTTTTCAAAATGCTGTGGTGCAACATCTGAAATCAAGTTGATTTTTTTCCTTTGAAAAGAGTAAGGTTACCCTCAGATGAGGGAAATATGTTAGGTGATGAACTTCAGCAGCATCATCCATAACATCTGTATTCTTCTTTTGCATCATATATAACAGCTATATTCCTGTTTAGCATCACCTGTAACGTTGCCATTTTTGTTTTTTATCATATATAATAGGCGGCACAGTGGCGCAGTGGTTAGCATGATCATCTCACAGCAAGAAGGTTCTGAGTTCGAGCCCCGGGGTAGTCCAGCCTTGGGGGTCGTCCCAGGTCATCCTCTGTTTGGAGTTTGCACATAGGTTTCCTCCGGGGGCTCCGGTTTCCTCCCACAGTCCAAAGACATGCAGGTCAGGTGAATCGGACATACTAAATTGTCCCTAGGTGTGAATGTGTGTGTGTGTGTGTGTGTGTGTGTGTGTGTGTGTGTGTGTGTGTGTGTGTGTGTGTGTGTGTGTGTGTGTGTGTGTGGGCCCTGTGTGGTGGCCTGGTGGCCTGTCCAGAGTGTCTTCCCACCTGCCGCCTAATGACTGCTGGGATAGGCTCCAGCATCCCCGCAACCCTGAGAGCAGGATAAGTGGTTCAGATAATGGATGGATGGATCATATAGTATAATAACATCTATAGTCCTGTCTCTGTGTGTTTCTAGAAGAAGAAAAAAGGGGCTGATGCAAAAGAATAAAGATGACATGAGATGTGAGGTGTATATGAAACACAAGGTTTGGTGTCAGACAATAAGTCCATCTAGTTGGCACACTCAGGGGTCACATGAAATCTGGAAACTTGACATGAATTAACAACGTGGAGTCCATTTGTGCTCTTGTTGTTGTTGTTGTTGTTGCTGTTGTTCCTTCTTCTTCTTCTTCTTCTGTTTTTGAAATGTTACAAGGTTTGTGAGCCCTTGCGAGGGCCCTGAAGTCCAGCTTGGTGTAGCTGTTGACCAGGAGCATTCCCTCTCCTCCTCCAGAGGATTACTGCTGTTGAAAGAACCTCTTTGTCCTGCCGAGCCAGGAATGCATGTCCAGCTCTACGTCTTTAGGGAAACACTGAGCCAAAAGTCAACGGAACATCTGAGTGATGGAATATTGTTGGAATACCGTGTTCCCCGTTAAACACTCCCACTGGTTTTCCCATGAACCTTTTTCCTGAGTAACATGTTTGCCCTTTGTTGGGGCCGGAGCCCGACTAAATCACTCCAGGCTGACGATTCTGCTGAGTGCCTTGGCCAAATGTGCTGTGCCATTTTGCAAGGCCAGCAGTGTTGGATAACAGCGGTTTAGGTGATGACAACAAGTGTTCTGTCATTAAAAGCTTTGAAGTGTAATTTCTGCTGTCACTGGAGACGATAATCTGATAATAACAGTGCCCCTGATCCTCAGAACTGCCTTTGCAGCAGCTTCTGTAATCTCTGGTAGATGTGATTTCACTGCTTTGGTGACAAAGCAGACAAACGTGGAAGACCAAAATAGTCACGTGGGTCTTCATGTCACAGCTATCGCGGTCGTACGTTCTGCCTTTCCCTGACACAATTATTGTGTGTTTGTGTGTGTGTGTGTGTGTGTGTATGTGTGTACAATAGACAGGAAGAGGACAGATGGTGTGTTTAGCTCCCTGTTGATAATGGCATTTCTCCAATGCAAGAATGCTCCAAGCCAAAAACAAAATGCATTTGTAGTGTTGCCCTCATGCCACCAGGAGAAGTGAATGCCAAGGAAGGTTTTAGGCCGTGTGGAATACACCTCAGTATGTCTCATTTAGTGTAGGTAGAGCAATCACTTACATCATTTACGACCTGGTCTTATCCACAGACCAAACCTAAGAAAACTGCAGCGTAAAATTTCAAACAGGCCAAATAATATGAGACAATATGAGAGGTGCTCATAGTTTACTACCCCGTAGGGCCGAACCCTGACCTCAGCCTCTGATACTAGCCGGACGCCAGCCCTGACAGGAAGTCCCCACACAACACGGGGACACTCAGTGCAGCCGTTGAGCTGTCTGAGGGTGGAGGGATGGCTCTTTGTTTGTATGTGATAGTCTTCCTCTTTCTGTCATATCCGTCCTCCCGTTGTCTCTCTTTCACATTATTGTGCACGTTCACGAATGGTTTTCCCAAACATTTTCCTCCCCCTCGGTGGGAAAAATTGGGTGTATCACCAGGTATACACCCAATTGTTTAAGTAAAGCACTTATTATTATTATCATTATTATTATTATTATCATACTTTAAATACTATAAGTTTTGTGCCCTTCGTGTCCCATGACTTCCCCATTATCCCTAATCAACATTCCCTCCTTATTCTACATTCATTATAAAACAGTAAAACATAACACAATGCAATACAATACGATGCAATATGATAATATAGTAATACAATATGATAATGAATGATGATATTGTAAAACAAGGCAAAGTCTAGTTGGGATGTATCTGCACAGTATTTCACTGCAAACACTAAAGTTGGGTTTATCTAAACACCATATTCCTCATTCACTCTCCATACAGACGAAATACGACAAACTCAACCCAGTAAATGTTCTCATCTACTGAGCTCTGCAACTTGTGAGAGTTTGCTCATATTTCAAATAGGAAACATGTAGCAGATGTGTTATTCATTTGTCTCGTCACGTTTTTTTTGTTTTTGTGCTTTTGTTGCAACTCCAGTAAATACAATCAGAGAGATTAAAAAAAAAGTCTAAGCAAGGCACTCTCAATATAAATACATGAAGCGATAAACCGAGTGTCATCGTGTACCCGGGGTGCCACTGCTAACAGCTTCCTGACACGATGCCATACACCGAGGCTATTCAGGATAGGCTCAGGAAGCTATTTTTAGACTTGGGTTACATTCTGAATAGGAAGCCACAACTGGATTTTCGGCTATATCGAGAAGCCCTGAGCTTAAAGTAGCCTATATCATATGATGGCTTCAAAATAACGCAGAGCTCACCGTGCTGCAGAGAGGAGGCACCTGCGGGCGAGACCGCAGACAAACACGTCCACTCCTGTTTTGTCTTGCTGGGTGTGATCAGCCTGCCCACATGAAGGGGTGTACATTTAAGACACCCCAATGATTTCACCTGGATTTTATGGCTGATATCATGCTGTCTGATACAGTGCTGCTTGGTTTTAACTGTTCTGTAAGGTGTCAATGAGTGCTCTGAGAAGCGCCCACAAATAAGATGTATTATTATTATTATTATCATTATTATTATTATCATCATTATTATTATTATTATTACCTTTAACTGTTTCCACTTTGAAGCGTGTCTTCTTGGGCCCCTTCTCAGGCGATGTCTTAAAATCACACCTCTCTGACTCTCACCAGACAGCTGTCCTTGTTGTCTCACCCCTGTAATAAGGACATCCTCTATCATTACTGTTCACGGAGAGTTGAATCAGCTCATCCGGACACAACGTTTATTGAGAGAAACGTTTCATCACTCATCTAAGTGACCTCTTCAGTCTCAGCTGGCTGCAGGTACCCCCACCCTTACCAACAATACAGTGGCATAACGACCAAAACCAACAATCGGCTTCGTATGCAAATTGTTGTGACCATTAACTAGAGTTACAAAGGTCATGTGTACTATTCACAGAGGATTTGGGAATAGTTGCAATCACAGCATTGTAAGATGGTGACAGATGTACTCTTAGCCCCACGGTTCAGAGATTGTTGTTCCCTCTTCACATAGATGGCCTCTTTGACTCCCCGTTCAAACCAGCGTTCTTCCCTATCAAGGATGTGCACATCCTCATCCTTGAAAGAGTGGCCACAGGCCTGTAGATGGGTGTAGACTGCAGAGTCCTGGCCTGACATGTTAGCTCTTCTGTGTTGTGCCATCCTCTTGGAGAGCACCTGTTTGGTCATTGAAACTCTAGTTAATTGTTACGGTAATTTGCATATGAAGCCGATTGTTGGTTTCAGTCGTTATGCCACTGTAAGGGTGGGGATACCTGCAGCCAGCTGAGACTGAAGAGGTCACTTAGATGAGCGATGAAATGTTTCTCTCAATAAACATTGTGTCCAGATGAACCGATTCAACTTCCTGTGATTTCCTTACCTGGATTATTGAGCATGCATAAAGATATATCATTACTGCTGTTTTGGTGGAGACGATGGGGGGGGGGGGCGATCTTTAATGCAGGAGTGAACATCTTCTCTAACGCCTCTGTCGTTATTGCCTGGCTAGCAAAGCAAGTCAGGCCCGACTAAACCAACCTGGTAGTCAATCATGTGAGGAGAGGTTGCAATTCTGAGCAAGAAGACCCATACCCTGGCATAGAGACCATGTGAAAAGAAATGACACCAGGTTTTTCTATATATATGGGGGTGGTTTTGGCTCCACATTTGTCTCTGTTTTGATCTCAGTTTCAGTCCTGGAACAGGAATAACCTGCAAACTCTCAGCTCAAATTTAAATATTTCAACCTGATGAAAAAACACTTTTTTTGGCGAAATAATCTGGCTGAACTAGCTCCCTTTTTTCCTCTTTTGCCTGTAAAGCACTTTGAGTGGCCTCTGTGATGATAAGGCGCTATACTTGTCTTGCCTTGATAATCAGATGTTGTCTAGCAGCCGTACCTTTCCAAGATGAAGTATACGGTGGGAGGAAACAGTGAAACACATGCCTGAGGTCTGAGCCTATTTTGGTGTTTTCTCACACTGCTGGGAGTCAACAGACCTTTATGATGAGAGTAAATATTGGGGTCTGCTGTTTCGGGAGACGAGGCTGGACGGTGGTTGGGTGTTGTCGGTGTGTGGGTTTCATAACAGCTGGGTCTCTGCATCGCGGCCTCGCCTCTCCCTTCCCCTTACTCTCCGAAAGTCACTTATACCGAAGCTCTGAGTTAAAATTACGTGATGGCAGTATGTGGAACGGAGCTGTATAATCAGTGTTGCTGTTTACAAATATTTAACATTCTTGCTACAGCTCCCCACTATATTTTCCCACATCATTCACCGGCCGTTAGTTTACATCCTACGTTCATCAATGTAAATACAGCTGAAAAAAGCCCACTTATTGAAGCCGATTTGTTTACGTGAAATAAGGTGGGCAATTGATTTAAGAAGTTGCTTTGGCTGTTGCCCCAGAAATGAACCGGTAGTTGTTTTCCTAAAATTCAGACCAAAATCCTTGCCAGATTCTGACGTTATACAACAGCAATACTTATGATAGCTTATCTGTCAAGGACAACACAGACTTGTCTGGGGGAGGGGAAAAAAAAGGAAAAAGAAACCTATTGTGGCTCTACCCTTCGTCTCATGGCCAAGTTTAGTGCATTTCTGTGGTCTTTTTCTAAAAAGAGAGGGTGTCATTTGGCTTTAGCCACATTCAGCTGAGAAAAACAAAGTGACATTGCAGCATGTAACACGCTCCAAGTAATGTCAAGTATTTGTCCTGAGTAGAAAACTTTACAGTGGCACACACAGAGAATAAACAGACAGCGGCAGTACATGTATCGCTGTTCATTTTTATTTTTGCATGTACGATATGAACGTATTATTTCATTTCATTCAGCCACTCAAACCTTTACCATTCCGTTGTCCTTCTCCCCCCCCCCTTTTTTTTTTTTTAAATTTTCTCCCCAATTGCATCTGGCCAACTGCCCCACTCTTCCGAGCCGTCCCGATCGCTGCTCCACCCCCTCTGCCGATCCGGGGAGGGCTGCAGACTACCACATGCCTCCTCCGATACATGTGGAGTCACCAGCCGCTTCTTTTCGCCTGACAGTGAGGAGTTTCGCCAGGGGGATGTAACGCGTGGGAGGATCGTGCGAGCCCCCCCAGTTCCCCCTCCCTCCTAAACAGGCGCCCCGAGCGACCAGAGGAGGCGCTAGTGCAGCGACCAGGACACATACCCACATCCGGCTTCCCACCCGCAGACACGGCCAATTGTGTCTGTAGGGATGTCCGACCAAGCCGGAGGTAACACAGGGGGATTCGAACCGGCGATCCTCGTGTTGGTAGGCAACGGAATAGACCACTATGCTACCTGGACACCCTTCAGTCGTCATTCTTTGTGCATGATTTTTAAAATGGAAAACAAGGATTGAAGCTAACTGAGGATATTGAAATAGAATTTATATCATGCGTCATAGGATGACCAGGTTACAAAACCCATGACGGCGAATGAAAAGCTAATGCGTAATTTTTTAATGTAAAAAAAAATGCATGGCAGCAATCTGAAATAGGACCAATTTTCTAGCATGATTCCAGACTTTATTAACATACTTGCACATAGCATGGACAAATACGCACGTTTCTCACCTCTGAAGTGTGAAAATGGATGTTTATGACAAAAATCCATTGTCTAAATATTGTACACTAGTGTGTTTTACGAATCTACCAGCGCTGTGAGCCATCACCTTTTGACTTACAGGGCGTCCGCATCCATAGTGGTACGAGCTAAATGCATGTGTGTTTTGACCCTAACTCTTAACCCCAGAAATAATGTCCAAATGAAACAGATCTGGTAGTGCAGTTGTGTCAGTACGCACCTACCAGCAGAACAAAAAAATTGGGTCGAACCCAATTTTTATGGACTGGCGGCCTGTCCAGAGTGTCTCTCCACCTGGCGCCCAATGACTGCTGGGATGGGATCCAGCATCCCCGCGACCCTGAGAGCAGGATAAGCGGTATGAATAATGGATGGATGGATGGATGGATGGATGGATGGATGGATGGATGGATGATGTTGTACTGTTGGAAAAAAACAAAAAAACAAACTTCAACAACACCTAACTGCTTCCTCTTCAAATCTTTTTGTTCTGCGTCCTGGCTGCTATGGAGAAGACATAAAACACTATGGCTCGGCCTTATTATTTTTCATGGAGAAATATGCCAGTGCAAGAAAGTGTAAAAAAAAACACATTTGCATGTAATTAAAGCACCCAAAGTACAACAGTAAACTCACCAACACACTACCAGCAAGCTCAGAGAAAAACGAAATACTAATCATATGTCATTAAAACATTTTCTTAACAGGGTTGTCATCAGCAAGAGTCCAAAATCTAGCCTCATAGCTTTCCACATACACAACCCAGCATGTAATGTCTCATTTGTAGGCTCTGGTCTGTGCACAAGCTGAGACACATAGATGTTGGCAAGGTTAGCTGAGCACAGGTGGGCTTTGTTGACCAGCTGGATGTTCCCATTTCTCTTTGTCTGTCAACCAACCCTCAATCCCTCCCCTACTTAACACATCCAGTCGATCTGATACCAGACACTCTTCCTCGGGGGAGTGTTCAAGGCTCTCTTTCTGCGAGGCTTAAATGGAGGATCTATGTGTGCATTAGTGCCATGCACCATTTATGTGTTTCATGTGCATGCGTATTATGCCATAATCCACGGTGAGTTTGTGTGCATGACATGTGCCGCAGGAAAAGCAACGGGAAGAGAGAGCGTGGTGTGAACGAGGGCAGGAAAGATAAGGGTTTGGAAAATGAGAGAGTGGAAGAATTTCGAAGAGAGGGAGGTGAAAGAGCTAATAATTAGCTGGGCGAGACAGACGCAGAGACGGACAGAAGGACGGAGAGAGAGGGGGTTTGCCTCCACAGAGGGAGGATTATCCGCAAGACTTCATTACGAGGAAACAAGAGACAGGAGTTGAGTGCAGGGCTCAGTACTCTGTGGTGGCAGCTGGCCGGACGAGATAACCAACCGACAGAGAGAGAGGAGAGAGGAGAGAGAGAGAGAGAGAGAGAGAGAGAGAGAGAGAGAGAGAGAGGAGAGAGGAGAGAGGAGAGAGAGAGAGAGAGAGAGAGAGAGAGAGAGAGAGAGAGAGAGAGAGAGAGAGAGAGGGGAGAGAGGAGAGAGAGGAGGAGAGAGAGAGAGAGCAGCCCTCTTTTGTCTACCCCGCAATTCCACCATCATCTACCAATCACCGGTCTTCTGCTCCTCACTCCACATTTTTCAAAGTCACTTATGCTCATCTGCCTCTTTTTTCTTTCTGCCTCTATCTTGCGAACTCCATGCCTCTCTTTATCTTTATCTCCCTCCTCCTTTTCATCTCTGTCTGTCTATGCCTCCCTTTCCATCGCTTCGCCGCCCCTCTCTCTGTTTCCTTCTGCGTCTCTCTTCTCTCTCTCTCTCCCTGCTTCTGTCTGCCCCAGTCTCTTACTCTTGCTCTCCTTCTCTTTGTCATTCCCTCCATCTTGCCCTGCTGTCTCTCTGTCGCCGCCCGTGTCCGTGTCTCGCTCCCGCTAACATCAGCGCAACATAAACCACAGCATGATCTTCCTGGTCCCATCTGCCACATCCGTTTCTTCTTCCATTCATTATTTTTCCATTCTAATTGCTGAATTGCTGTTTCCAGCACATCAGCATTTCTTTCTTTTCTTTTTTTTACCGTTCTCAGAAAGACTCTCTTCAACACAGCATCATGCCTGTGGCTACAGAATAAATCTGATCCATTTCGTTCGAACACACGATCAAACCTGCAAAGCCCCTGGTGAACTGGGGGGAAAATGTAATTTGGAGCAGACGAGACAAATGTTTGTGTCTTTGTGATCCGTGTCCCCCGAACTTCAGGGAGCAGAATAGTTTGACCTCTCAGAGATTAGGGCTGCCTGTCTTGTTCGCCTTTCAACCCTTGACCTCCAAACAGACCTTACCACAGAGCTATGCTGTTGCTGTGACCTGGCTTAAGATTCTCCTCTACAGGCAGAACATAGTGCGTCCCTGATAGAGAGACACACAGTGAAAGGATGGGAGTGTGTGTGTGTGTGTGTGTGTGTGTGTGTGTGTGTGTGTGTGTGTGTGTGTGTGTGTGTGTGTGTACCAGGTTTTTCTATCCTAAACCATTATGATTGAAAAACCTGAAACCACCTACCTTGCGGGGACATTTTATGGGTCCACATGAGGAAAACGGTCCATTTTAGGGGTAAGAGGGCAGGACCCTGGGTTTAGGGTTAAGGTTAGAATTAGGATTAGGTTGAGGATTAAGGTTAGGCATGTAGTTATGATGGTTAAGGTTAGGGTTAAGGGCTAGGGAACAAATGTAGTCAATGAGGTGTCCCCACAAGTATAGGGAGACATGGTGTGTGTGTGTGTGTGTGTGTGTGTGTGTGTGTGTGTGCGTGCGTGCGTGCGTGCGTGTGTGCATCTGTTTTCGTATGCGTCCATGATAAATTGCAGCGTTTATTGCAGAATCTTGCCAAAGGTTGTCTGAAACGTCTGCAGGGTTCAGTTAATCTGGCATTTTCCACTTATTCCACTGAGCAATATACAAGTATTGGGGAATTATAGTATTTCTGACCTGGAAAATGTGTATTTGTATTTCTTGATTTATATATTTGATTCATTTTTTTATCTATTTCACACAAAAAATGAAAATAGTAGGGACGATCTGTAGCAATGTAGAGTGACGAAGGCCTAACAAGCCAAAACCTGTGTTGTTTTTCTACTTTCCAACTGTCAAGAGAGAATGAAGTAAAGATCATTGAGACATCATTGAGAAAAAAAATGTTGTTGTGCAAACCTCCTGGCTTTGAAAAGAAATGAGCAATCACAAATTCATCCACTTATTGGGAAAAAAGAGGTGTAGTTTATATGACTATGTGGAGCACTGCAACAACAACAGACTCCACTGACGAGAAACATGACATGTCTCCCCACTGGGTCAACATTGTGTATTTGTTAGAGAGAGAGAGAGAGACAACCCAGAGCCTCAAAAGGAGCTGAAAGTGGTGCAGCATTGGCTGGTTTTCTCCTTCACAAGTCATAAAGTGAACGAAGTTTGACCAAAACGTCGGCCAAAAGTGGGGCGGACCAGCTGCCGCGTGCATCCACTGCGGATTTGTGCCTTTAGCGATGAGGTGACGTCATCCGCACAAAGCTGAATCGACGCGATTGGTCGATGTGGGCAGACTGGCAGGACCAATCACTGGGATTGTTTGGCCTTCCGTTTATAATATTTGTGTGCAGGGCACTGGGGGAAATGACGCAATACTTACTTTTTTCGCTTTCCGTTGTGACGAGATAAATTCCCGATTCTCTCGCGGTTTTAAGATCATTCCTGCAGCCGGTGTGTTCGCCCCTCGCCTTCTTCTATCAGGCCCAAACTGACGGAGGACCCACAAAGCAAACTCACACAGGTAGTACAAGTTCCAAAAAAGGTTTAATCAGGCAAAAAGGGTCGGTACACGGGATTACCCCGTCCGAGCTGTCCCGGTCGCTGCTCCACCCCCTCTGCCGATCCGGGGAGGGCTGCAGACTGCCACATGCCTCCTGCGTACATGTGGAGTCGCCAGCAGCTTCTTTTCTCCTGACAGCGAGGAGTTTCGCCAGGGGGGACGTAGCACGTGGCAGGATCACGCTATTCCCCCTAACCCCAACCGACCAGAGGAGGCGCTCTTGCAGCGACCGGGACACATACCCACATCCGGCTTCCCACCCGCAGACACTGGGTCTGTAGGGACGTCGACCAAGCCGGAGGTAACGCGGGGATTCGAACCAGCAATCCCCATGTTGGTATTCAACGGAATAGACCGCTACGCTACCCGGACACACTTAGTAATATTGTAGCGAATTCGGGGGGCAGTCTGGGAGACCGTCGCCACAGCCGGGACGCGAACCCGTGTCTCGCACTCCGCAAGCGACAACGTTAACCAGTCGACTAAAACGTCCGAACCGTTAGTCAAGGACCAACGTGTCTACTTATCCCTGCACGTTACAATATGAGAAGATGACGATTTTTGTAAGAAACTGTTCAGTCTCCAGACAGGCAATAAAAAAAGCAAAAAACAAAAACATACTTTTGAAAAATATTGGTTTGATTGCTCAAAAGTGTATTTGAAGGAAAAATACACAGATATTGTGAAATTTAGTTTTGCAAATAGATCCAAACATCCTTACACACCTTTTAAGACAGTGTTTAACTAATTCCGTTAGTCAGGGCTTTCGAATCACCGTCTCTGATGTGGAATGAATAGAATTTATTTACTTGCATAGCAAAATAATCT
Organism: Lampris incognitus; assembly: GCF_029633865.1. Classification (NCBI taxonomy): domain Eukaryota; kingdom Metazoa; phylum Chordata; class Actinopteri; order Lampriformes; family Lampridae; genus Lampris; species Lampris incognitus. Next base: position 19,504,796 of record NC_079217.1, on the reverse strand, counting down.
AGAACGGGCCCAAAATAACTAGAAAGCATTGCTGAGTTTGGGTCGTCTGCTGGATGATGCTCATGGTGACCCTTTTAGAAAGGGAATTTAGAGCCTGCAGCAAGTCACGTTTTGGGAGTAACCTCCATCCACGGTGTCTGATTTGCACCCCGTGCTTTCATTCCAACCATCCCTTTATTTATCTCTTCACAACGCTTGTTATCTGGCAAGATGGCATGACCTTTATCCTCCCTCGCTGGTTCTACATTTTTGCATTCCAGCTAAATTGTGAGCCTCCCTTTCATAACCCCGCGGAAAAAAAGATTCTCTCAAGTGTGAGGAGAGATCCATGCCTGCCCACAGCAAAACAATGCCAGCCTTTCTGGCTCAGCAGAGGGAGGGGTGTGTGTCTGAGAGAGAGAGAGAGAGAGAGAGAGAGAGAGAGAGAGAGAGAGAGAGAGAGAGAGAGAGAGAGAGAGAGAGAGAGAGAGAGAGAGAGAGAGAGAGAGAGAGAGAGAGAGAGAGAGAGAGAGAGAGAGAGAGAGAATCAGAGTGCTAACAGGCTAAAAACAGGTCATGGCATCAGAGAATTGTTTCTAATTCTAAAATCTGATGTGCCATGTTAGCTGTTGAATCAGTGGCATGTGATTTCCTGCTTCCTCAGACAAACAGTCCTGCTAATTGAGGGAAAAAAATGAATCTCAGTTACTGAAATGGTGGTGCAGGCGCATCTCCAATTAAAATCTGTTCCCTATTGTTTGTTCATGGCGGCCTATTTCAAACACAAGGCTGCTGCGTATATTAATTGTTTGCACCTGCAGAGCTGCCCCTTCCTGTCTCAAATATTCATTTTACTTTTTTTTATACCCCCACCTCCCTTACACTGCACAACACAATGCACACACAAACACACACATGTCCAAAAAAAAAAAAAAAAAACCACCACCACCACATCCTCTCCAATTCACCCTGTTATCTGGGACTTCTGGGCTGCCAGTCAGGAATGTAGGTCTCTGTAAAGTTGAGCAAGCAGCGACAGGTCCACCTTCTGAACAGAAGTGAATAGCGGATACTGCGCCGGTTGCACACCAAAGAAGGAGAGAGAGAGGTAGACAAAGACACAACCTGTGCTAATTGAAAATAGTAGCGTTCAAAATTCTGCATATAGACTTCTTTCTGTAGTCACTGAGCGCCGTTCAGAGTAAAGGACTGACCCTGTAGTAGAAAGGGACTTCGCAATGGAGGCGGGGTACAACTGGCATCAGGTAACTATCACTGTCAGATAAAAAAAAAAAAAAAAACACACAATAGCGTTGAGAAGTTGAAGTCAGGTCACTTTTGCAGTCAAGAGAAAGGTTGTTGCATGGGTCATAAAAAAAAACAACTACGCAGCTTTGTGAATGCTCAGGCTGCGCTTGAAAAGGTTTTATTTTCCAGTTGTGGGTATTTTTTTTAACGTTTTGTGATTTACTGTATGCGAGTTGCTTGAAGCTGATTCAGAAGAATAATTCATGAATCTTGAAGGGCAGAGATAATAACATTGAAAGCGGGGTTTTTTTTCTATCCTGAGGGCAGAATACATCAGAACCATATTTTCCATCTCCGCTGCACAACATTCAGAGCATGCTAACGACTCAGGGTACATTCAGATAACTGCAATTGCTATGTTTATGAGTTTTATAGCCTATCCAAGTGGTTTTCTCCATTTCTTCACCACCGCAGGCCTCTTGCATCTGAGATAATGGATGCCCGAGTATTTTCTCCTAGTCATCTACTCACATATCTTGCCATTTAGCACATAAACTAATATTATTCATAGCTATTTGTTCTGTGCTGACTTAATGGAAAGACCCCAAAATCACAGAGTAAGAGGGGAGGAATGTGTGGGATTTGGAGACGACGAGTATGTCTATCTGGACCTGTGTATGTGTGGAAATGTGCATATGTGTGCATGTGTGGGTTGTGTGTTTTTGTGTGTGTGTGTGTCTTAGTATGTGTTTTTCTAGCAATAGAGACAGGAGGGCAGCCAGACAAGGGGGCTTATTTCCAGTGGATGTGTCAGCTTCCAGGAGTGATTTAAATATGTGTTTGTGTGTGTGTGTGTGTGTGTGTGTGTGTGTGTGTGTGTGTGTGTGTGTGTGTATGTGTACGTGCATGCATGCTTGTGTACTCCAAGTGGGGCTACTACCAGTGAATATTTCCGAAGCAGTTTCCCGTGTTTGTGTTTTTGTGTGTGTGTGTGTTTAGATTAACGGCGTGAATCACACCTTGAGTCATGCATGCCTGGAGAGAGTGAAGAGGGGGAATCCCAGTAAATCCCTGTTAACATGGTCCAGAAGTTTTCCAATTAATTCAACACATTGTATTTGAATGGTCAGAGAGAAATCTACTCTTCTTAGAAATTTTGGATCGACCCCAGACCAGAGGGGATACATGTGCTTGCAGAGGGGTGGGTGCTTGAATCGTGAATCCTGGCTCAGGAACTAACCATAAAATCAAAGCCAAAGGCATACGTAAAAAAAAAACCCCATCAATCATGCTTACTACAGTAAGGAAGTCAGTCATGACGAGGGTCCGATATCAGATCCTCTGTTCGTCCATTTTCTTGTGTATGTTTAATATGTATCTATTAATCTTTTCCCCCCTCAGGATCTTCATGCGTCGCAGAGAGGGATTGACAACCCAGTGGACATGGACAGTCTGAACAGAAATGTGCCCGAGTGTGGACGACAGACCCACCAGGTGTTACAGGTGCGCTAACTGCTGTTTGACCGTGTGGTGTCTGAGAGAGAGAGAGAGAGAGAGAGAGAGAGAGAGAGAGAGAGAGAGAGAGAGAGAGAGAGAGAGAGAGAGAGAGAGAGAGAGAGAGAGAGAGAGCTGGAGATGATGAAGTATAACTGAGAGGAAGAGTTTTAGAGATACTGAGACAGAGAAAGAGAACATAAGAAGATGAAGAAGAAGAAGAGAGAGAGGAGTAAGTGGAGAGAGAGCCAGAGGGGCTCGGGCTAGCAAGTCTTTGTTTTCAACTTTGCAAAATGGGGGAAAAACACATTCATGTCGTCGTCACGTCATTTCTTCTGTATCTTTCCAGTGTGGAGCCGTTCACACAGCGCTCTGTTTTCCTCTAATAACTACTTATTGATGATGAATGTCACGGCGTAGCATCCATCCAGCTGCTGTTACTGGGCCTCATTGTGTCGAAACAAATGGCGGTGACTTCATCTATGATTACCCTTTATAACACATTAGTAATGTGGGTTGCAAGGCAGGGCACACTTTGGACAACTATTTTTATACATATTTCAAGTCTTAACACTGTCATGTGGATCCCCGTTTTCGGAGCACAGTCCACATGAAGCACACTGAAGTAACGGACATTTGATCCAAGGGCTGAAAACACCCGTTATACAGTAAACCTAAAAATTAGGATTTGTTTGACTGTGAATAATTTAAAAAAAAGGGAAGCCAAAGAAGGTCTGCAGTGGAAACCTACAAAGTAAACAACAGTGTCAGACCAAGAGCTGAGCATTTAGGAATAATTGTGTCCTTTTTTAAGACTGTACTTCATTGCCTTTATTGGACGGTAATGTGGAGAGCAGTAGGAAAGATCAGGTAAGAAAGTGGGAATCCATACAAGAAAAGTCCCGGGCTGGAGTGGAAACTAGGAGACTGTGTTTTGGGCCTGAGTCGACATGGCATCATAACCGGTTGAGTCATCAGGACGTTTACGCCTAGAAAAGAGAGTGATTGTGGAATTAGAGAAGAAACAAACTTACCCACCGAGGCTTGAAATGTTCTCCTTTCCAGATGTGGCCAGTTCATGACCTGATCAACCAAGCTGATCACCTAATCTATCATTCAATCTTAACTTTCATCATTGTCATCATCATGATCAGCAGCATGATGACATCTTTAGAAACTTATTTTCACCATTACTATCATTTAAAACTTTGCAGATGTAGGGCACCTTGCAAATTGGTCTGTAGTTGTTACAGACAGAGGGGTGTTATCAGGGGAGGAAAACAGTTTGACTCAGTGAGAAACAACCAGTGAACACCGGTGGCCCTTATTAACTACCTACTAAGATCATAAGCGTGGCATAATCATAACAGCAAGGGACAGGAGGGGGGTCTCCTGTGTGAGCATCCATGAAGTTCGGCAGGGAAATCAGCAAGACAGCCAAGAGCAATCATTTTACCCCCGATAATATCAATCTTCTCAAGGAAGAGAGTAAAGGCAGAGGGGGTGGAGCAGCCACCGGGAAAGCTCGGGTAGAGTGGGGTAATTTGCCAGATGCAATTTGGAAGAAGAAAAAAAAAGAGGAGTAAAAACATGCAAGAAATGATAGTGGCTCAAACGCAAAGTGCAATAATTACTTCAGAAAAAATGTTTGGCTTTTGCAACAAACCAGCTATCAACCTGCTATCGAAGGGGACGATCACAGGGCAGGTTGAGGAGTACAGCCGTGACGGAGTCTGACAGTATATGTCAGCACGTTCCGAGCCGGCATTTCGGCCGAGTCAGTGATGATGACTTGTCTCCCACCTGCTGGATCTAAGGGGAAAGATGACTGTTTGCACATGTGTAGATTGTTTTTTCTTTGAGGTTGTGTATGCATGTGTGTGTGAATATGTGAAAAAAAAAGCATATAAAATATACACATTTATATATATATATATACACACACACAGACACACACACAAAGAGACATTTAGACAGACACAGAGGTCGTGTTGAACACCGTGTCAGACAGCGGTAGGAGTGAGCTCTTGCCATCAGCGCCACATGAGAGCAGTAGCACACAGCAGATGAGGCATGGATGCCTGCAGTGCCGCCCTTCACAGACACAACCTCACTTGAGCTTCCTGCTCCTCCAAGTCAGCCGTGCTTACTCTCTGTGTCTTTCCAGCCGGGCTCTATCTGGTCAATCCTCTTAGGCTTGACCCCACTCTACCGATGGCACTACCACAATCGGATAATCCTATTTGGATAGACACAGTTGTCTAACCAGTGGATGGTCTGACTCAATGATCCCCGCACTACCTCAGGAGGTAGAAATCGGCGGTGCTTAATTGAATGATAATACGGAGACGAAGCACGTTCCACTATTATGACTGAAAGTAGGACACAAAGATGGAATGAAAGCAGACTGCTGTTACCGAAACATTTGGTGAAATGTGTTGCATTTGAGCAACCCACCAAGTCACATTCTGTGTACGTGCAAACTTGCTTGGATAAAATATCCAGATTGTGCTTCCAATTTTGGTTCTGAAGTCTCACATAAAGACATTATACAGTGAGCAGGGATAAATACAAATGATGCTTTACCGTAAACTAAGATGTAAAGTTGATTCTCTGATGCAGACAGTGGCAGAGGCAGGGAGAGGACACAGGAGAGAGCTTCTGTTCATTCAATTTCATTTAATCAGGATCCATAGGTGGCGCTAGGGCATCAGGTAAGCTAAACTTGCTTAACATTACAGTAAAAGTAAAAACAAACAAACAAACAAAAAAACATCGTTTTAAACCAATTAAGCTTACCTTGCTGAGTGTAGAGATAAATTGTTTATATCCTGTTTGAAATGGTCTGTGAATCAACCCCTGTTTGAATCTTTGGCACTGAATTGTGACTCATTTAGGCGCCTCGTCACGGGGGGCAGAGTCTTTGTTTATTTACTCTGCCGGGGTAGAAGCTCAACTCTGAAAGAAGTGGTACACCTTTCTGCTCTCATTGGGCAATGACAGCATGACCTGTCTTCTTTGATAGGCTTGTTTTTGTGGTATCGTCTTTGAGCGCAAATTAAGTTTTTCTTTTTTTTGTTTAGTCGTATTGTTTTCCTCCGCAAAGTGTGCACCTCAAAGTCTGTTCAGGCCCAAAACTCTTGCAACTTGTGGTCAATTTAGGTCAGTTTACAACTTCACCTCAGCTGACTTTTTACTGCTTCAACCCCCAATAATCTGAATTTTTTTTTTTTATCATGGCATCACTCCTACTACTTCATTCCTTTACGTCGTGCAGTGAAAAACGTTAGCTAAACTGAACTGGAATATCAGGGAAGTTGAATTACTGTCACCATCACTAAATAAAAGTAAAAGTAGAGATAAAAAGATAAATAACTGACCGCATAAGCACATCAGTGGTCCATTCACATGTTGGATGATTCTAGATAGATAGATAGATATATAGATAGATAGATAGATAGATAGATAGATAGATAGATAGATAGATAGATAGATAGATAGATAGATAGATAGATAGATAGATAGATAGATAGATAGATAGATAGATAGATAGATAGATAGATAGATAGATAGATAGATAGATAGATAGATAGATAGATAGATAGATAGATAGATAGATAGATAGATTGATAGATAGATAGATAGATAGATAGACAGACAGACAATTAATGCACAAACATGCATTGTGGTATGCGAGATACTGCTGCACTTCAGTATTTCAGCACTCAGCACTTTATGAAGGAGACTAATTAGCATGAATAGATAACTAAAAAGCAGAATATCTTTTATATTGAGCCATCACTGCGATGAAAGTGCGCATCGCAACACAGCTTGTTGAATGCCCTCCAGGAGCTTAATGTCTCTTAATTGCAGTCCTCCAGTTTGCCTCCCATTTTCTTGCGAGTGCAGTTGCCATGGCGACTCCCCCTTGCTGAGCCCACAGCCCATGTTGGCGTTTTTTTTTTTTTGCTCTTCAGGCAGAACTGGAGGGGGGGGGTTGTTGTCAGTGCACTCATTCTTTCTCTAACACACACACACACACACACACACACACACACACACACACACACACACACACACACACTCACTGTGTAAAGCAATATGTAAACAGCCTGGGCGGCCAGCTACGAAAATGGCATCACATAGTGAAGACATTCATTCAGACTCCCCCTCTCAGCTGTTTAACATGGAGAATGAACCACTGTAGGCCCTACAGCATCAATACTCCAAAATGCAATCTGCTCTGGAGAGAGAGACTGAGAAATTGTGCAGATAGTAGCTTCACCGGTTCAGCATGGCGCGAGCGATAATGCTGGAGAATCGACTTCTGTCATTTAATTTCAAGGTCGCTGCCACTTTCACGATGTCTTTCACAGCTCGTAAATTTTAGGGGTCCTTTCCCTTTTACCATAGCTTGTTGAGCTGTCTTTTTTGTCATGCAGAAACAATTTGTTTCACTAATAGATAGGAGACAATTGCTAATTAAATTCAGTTGATGGTATGCCATTTACGCTCCAGTCACTACAGTAATGAGGATATGACCTGAATTTATATTTAGAAGTTTGCGTAGTAACGCTACTGTATTAGATTACTTGTGCTTCATACATAATTACATCTCTGGAGAGACGTGCTGGAATTTATGTCGGAGAATTTTCCCAAGTGAACGGCTTGTGAATAAGTTCCTGAGACCTTTTTAATCACATGGCCAGAGTAGGGTAAAGCTTTATGATCTAATGTTATGATTAAGAACAGATACCTGTAGTACAGTGATTTATTTGTGACCTTGTCCTTTCTCTTTAGAGCACACCGCTGGACCTGGTAGAGACGGGGAAGGGGCTCAAATTCCAGGCAGAGCGCCCCCATCTGGTTAGCCTCGGCAGTGGACGCCTCAGCACAGCTATCACGCTGCTTCCCCTGCCTGAGGGTGAGAGTGCACATTTACCAAGCTTATGTGCTTGCTTGCACGTGTGTGTATGTGTGTGTGTGTGTGTGTGTGTGTGTGTGTGTGTGTATGTGTGAGTGTGTATTTCTCTTTGTGTGTTCTTCAAACCCTTCAACCCCTAGAAAAACTTGCTTGATTAACAAAAGTCTCTTTGACTCCGTCTACCCCCCCACAGGCAGGACAACATTGGGCCATGGTCCCATGGATATTAACATCCAGGGCCCTGGTGTGGCGGCCCAGCACTGCTACATAGAGAACAGGTCAGGGGTCATTACCCTTCACCCCTGCGGCAACCCCTGTGCTGTTGACGGGCTCCAAGTCTGTCAGCCTGTTCGCCTGTCACAAGGTATGGCTCCGCTTTCAAACATCCTCTATTATTCCTCCTACTTTACTGGGTCATCCTTTCATTTGTCACTCGCAGTTCATGCTTTCAGCCAACTTATCAGTTCTTACTGAGAGCAAATTACATTAAGTGCTTCAGCAGAATAAGCTTTGACTGATTCGTCAAGAATACCACTGGGTATTAGAAAATGCCACCTGCCAGATACGGATTTTGAAGTATCAAAAGATATTGCAATTCCCCGAAAAGCCTCGAAACATCAGAATCCTGAACTAGACCTCACAATTTTCCCTGCTTATGCACCTTTATGCAGTGGAATTCCATACAATTATGAAATTAAATAACTGCTAATCATATGTAGAAAAGTAAAATGTGTGTATAAAGATTTAGCAAACTGAATTTTGTGGAAAAAAGATAATCGTCTTTATCAAATACTATAAACATGTTTTCGATTGACGTATAAAAGGTAAATAAACTACTGAAATTCAGCAATGTGAGAAAGCGTAAACAACTGCATCATTTAGAGGTCAGTAATGATTCCACTTTGTATGGACTTAACAAACCAATTTCTGTTTTCTTCCATGTTCGACAAAGTTTTGTAGAGAAAAAAAATGATGAGCCACAAAAAGAATCTTTTCATCTGTTTACAACATTTAAATTATAACACTACTTATTTCATCTGTCTTTCTATATATATATATATATATATATATATATATATATATATATATATATATATATATATATATATATATATAATAACATAGATCAGCCAAATCCCTTCAGTTGAAAGGCAGTATAAAAGACATGTATTCCAACTAAACAAGTGTAAAAGTGAAATCATCCTTCTTTGTCCCACAGAATCCCCTAAACTGAGTCTTGACAATCTAGCCCATCTCTCCATCTTTGTCAAGACCTACGACAAGAACGTTGGGGTGATTTTTTTATTTTGCCCTCAAATTTGATGAGCAAAATCGGCCCCCCCCCCTTTTTCTCCCCAATTGTACTTGGCCAATTACCACACTCTTCCGAGCCATCCTGGTCACTGCTCCACCCCCTCTGCCAATCCAGGGAGGGATGCAGACTACCACATGCCTCCTCCGATACATGTGGAGTCACCAGCCGCTTCTTTTCACCTGGCAATGAGGAGTTGTGCCAGGGGGACGTAGCGCGTGGAAGGATCACGCTATTCCCCCTCAGTTCCCCCTCCCCCCAAACAGGCGCCCGTCTGACCAGAGGAGGCGCTAGTGCAGCGACCAGGAAACATACCGACATCCGGCTTCCCACCTGCAGACCCGGCCAATTGTGTCTGTAGGGACGCCCGACCAAGCTGGAGGTAACACCGGGATTCAAACCGGCAATCCCCATGTTGGTAGGCAACAGAATGCCCCCCTGTGCAAAATCATTTAACAGTCATCAGAGCTATCTTTTTTTCCACTCCATGTTATCTCTGCAATTAAGACTTTTCTTTCTTTCAAAGACCTATCATCGCACATTAATCTCAAGGCTAGACTATTGAAATTCCCATTTAACTGGGAGTAGCCAGTCATCCATCTCCGGTTGCAGCCAGTGCAGAATACTGCAGCAAGGGTCCTTACAGGCTCAAGTAGAAGAGGACCACGTTAGCCCTGTTCTTGTCTTACTGCATTGCCCCCCTTTAAGTTCAAGAAATATTAAATAACTCCCATGTTTTCAAATCCAGAAATGACCTGGGGCTTGATGCATTTAAATATCAGGTCTGTGTAATCAATTTAAATTAGCTCACATGAGAATTCTTGTATCACAGACTGACCCTGATATGCTGGTTCTGACAGAAACCTGGCTTATTGTCCTTCCTATAACTTGTACAGAGTAGACAGAGTTGGAAAGAGGGGGTGGTGTGGCTGTATATGTGAAGTCATGCTTATCTGTTACTGTCTTAAATGCTGTCACTGTGCCTTGTTCTTTTGAATTTATTGCTCTGAAGGATAGCTTATCTAGTAACAACTCAATGAATGTTAGACTCAGTCTCTAAACACTGGGCTCAACTAGAGACTGAGGACAACCTCCCAGTCAAAGAAGGTTGAATCAGTTCATATGAATACAACGTTTATTGACAGATGCGTTTCAAACGTCTGTCAATCAACATTATATCCTGACAAACTGATTCAACCTTCTTTGATTTTCTTACCTGGATTATTGAGCATGCATTAAGACACTACCAGTTGAAACAATCAAGAGTTTAAAAAGAAACCCTACATTGCAGAACCAATCCAAAGTCTTTAGGGCGGCCCTTCATATTTGGGGCAGTGACATGCAGAAATCGTGCACTTGTAAATACTGCCTACCAACAACACGTGCATTTATAAGATGGCTCGGCTGCAGTCACCGGAGAAAACCCGCTCCTCCATTATCGACAGCAAAGGGCATATGACCAGCACCATACATTTCTGTCCTTGTGCTGACAACAAGTCGCTGACAGTTGGCCAAGCTTGATAGACCAGACTTCCTTTAACCAGTTGGTAAACAAGCCAACACGTCTTTCTTGTCCTGCGTTAAAAGTTTTAAACAAAGTCGCTGTAAATCCCCGATTTCACCAGTCTTGTGGACTGAGCACACAGTCGAGATAACGGAAACAATGCACTTCCAGTTTGTTTCACTACGGAGGAGGATGGGGGGAGGCATCATATCCGGTAAGGCGTGTCCTAGAGTTCCAAAGCTGTAGGCGTAGGTTTGTTAGCGGCCATTCTCACTGCCATTGTAGCAACTATCTTACACTGAGAAATCCCCTCTAGACATTGGTAGGCAGAAATGGCCGATTGTCTGGTATTTCGAGACTAATTAATGTGGTGGGTGAGTACAGATCACCCTCAGCTGTCTCTAGTGCAATTAATGAATTAGCATACTTAATTGCTTAGTACAGCAATTCAGAGATGCTGGTTCTAGGCGACTTGAACCTAAATTGGTTGGAAAATTATTGAAATAGTCTAAAAGAGATATGTGACAATTTCAATCTGTCACAGCTGATTGATGCGCTGACCAGACCTAATTTGAAGGATCTTCAAAATCAACATCGATAGATTTGATTTTGTCCAATAGGAGGGACAAAAACGACCGCTTCTGGAGTTTTTGTGCTTGGCCTTAGTGACCACTGTCCTCTAGCGTGCATTAGGCGATGGGCGTTGGTAAACATCGGAACACAAAGAGCCATGGACGTCTATAGCCCTGACAACGACTCCAAGAGGATAAATTCTTAGTCTCATCACCAGCCAGTCAGACTAGCTTGGTCTAGTCAGAAAGGCATGAACTGAGGAAGCCTCTTGGATGAGAGGCGAAACATCTTCATGGATATATACCAAGTCCAGTTGCACTTGATTCAGCTCCTTTGGATATTCCTTCTTATGTTACGTTTAATGACTGCTTAATAAATAAGACATCAGACAGTTGCCGTGCTTTTAACACATATTTTGCTGCTGCTGGGTATCTATTTGATATGGTGTACTCAGGATTTGCTCTTAATAGTAAGCCTTAGGCTTATGTGCCATCTGTACACTATACCTTTCAGTTCACCCTACAGGCCTTCACTTCCTCCATTGTTAAGGAGGCACTTCAAGCTATTGATTGCAGGAAAGCAACTGGGGAGGATAAACTAGGCCCTTATTTTTTAAACCTCTGGGCCCCATTTATTGCTGAACAAATTACACAGCTCCTTAATCTCTCTATCTCTACTTGAGTTATCCTCCAGGTCTGGAAATCTGCACGAGTAGTCCCAGTGCATATGGTTGGTGATAAAAATGATCTTAATATTTGTCGGCCAATTTCCACGCTGTGCTGTCTTGCTGAAATCCTGGAGTCATTAGTTGATAATTGGTTATTATAAATAATGTTGTATCTGCTGTTGACAAAGGGAGATGTTGTAATGTCTTTTTTTATCAATTTGACAAAAGCAATTTGACACTGTCTCGGAGGATAGAGAAGTTACGTATAAGTTGTCAGCAATCTACGACAAAAAATTGGATATTTGTATAAAAACAGCTAATTTTCCTATGCTCAGTAGGAAGCGGATAATTGAGGCCGTCTTTTTGTCTGTTTTGGATTATGGTGATGTTATCTATAGACACATCTCTGCCTCCATTCTTAAACCCCTAGATTCAGTTTTTTTTTTAATACTTTGTTAATCCGTGTGGAGAAATTCATGCTTTGCATTTAACCCATCCTAGTTGTGTAGCTAGGAGCAGTGGGCAGCTGCTGTGCAGCACCCGAGGACCAATTCCAGTTCGTCTTTTCATTGCCTTGGTCAGAGGCACTGACAGGAGTATAAACCCCAACATGCATGTCTTTTTGACGGTGGGAGGAAACCAGAACACCCGGAGGAAACCCACCATCGACATAAGGAGAAGATGCAAACTCCACACAGAGGACGACCTGGGATGACCCCCAAGGTTGGACAATCCTGGGGTTCGAACCCAGGACCTTCTTGCTGTGAGGCGACAGTGCTAACCACTGGGCCACTGTGCCACCCTGAGATTTATCACTGGTGATGGTTATTCTACTCATCATTGCATCTTTTATGAAAAGGTTAGGTAGGCATCTCTAACATTAAGACATGACAGGCATTGGTCCGCTTCCAGTGTGGGAAGATGGTGGTGCGAATTCACGTTTGCAGCGGCCTCATCCAGTATTGGTGTGGGAAGATGGCGGTGCAAATTCACGTTTGCGGCGGCCTCACCCAGTCCTGTCGATGCTGTGTTTAGTCCACGTCTGTGTCTAAATTGTTGTCTTCGTTTGTTGGCTGGGAGAGCTGGCGCTGGATCGGCTGCGAGAGCTTGGTCTGCTGCGCTGTGGGCCCAGGGACTGCGGCCTTGCCTGGAGCTGCACCCGAGGAGGTAACACCAAGAGTGGTCTGACAGGATGCTGAAGTGGGGCAGGCTAAGCTAACTGCTAGCCCATGCAGACCGGCAGTTCCGATAACACCTAGGATAGTCTGGCGGCGGCCTCCCCTGGTGTTGACTGGTGTTTTTGATGTTGTTGTGTGGAGTGCAGGGAGGTGTGTCAATGGTGTCTGGCTGGGAGAGCTGGTGCTGGATCAGCTGGGAGGGCTATGTCTGCTTCATCCAGTTGCCACAGGGACCACAGCCCCTGTCTGGAGCTGTGCCTGAGGAAGAAACACGGAGGGCGGTCTGACAGGATGTGTAATCGGGGCAGGCTAAGCTAACTGCTAGCCCATGCAGACCTGCGGTTCTGACAGTCATCCTGGCTGGCGTTTGTTCCCTTGGACAGTGATTCTTTTTTTTTTATATATTGGTTTGGATATATGTGTTCATTTGAATATGTGTGTTCTTGTAGTTCTTAAATGTGTTTGTCTGTATGTTGCACTGCTGTGGGCTGGGAGAAACAGCATTTCATTTCACTTCATGTGTGCAAGTACATGAGGTGAAATGACATTTTATTTATGAATCCCCTAGTGGCTTGCCATCATATACCACTTCCTTATTAAATTGATCCTATAGTAGTATTTGAGTACACAGTGGTGCAGTGGTTAGTGCGGTCGCCTCACAGCAAGAAGGTCCTGGGTCTGAGCCCCGGTATAGTACACCCTTGGGTGTCGTCCCGGTTCGTCCTCTGTGTGGAGTTTGCATGTTCTCCCCGTGTCTCCGTGGGTTTCCTCTGGGGCCTCCGGTTTCCTCCCACAGTCCAAAGACAAGTAAGTCAGGCGAATTGGCCATACTAAATTATCCCTAGGTATGAATGTGTGTGTGTGTGTGTGTGTGTGTGTGTGTGTTTCAGCCCTGTGATGGCCTGGTGGTCTGTCCAGGGTGTCTTCCCACTTGCCGTCCAATGACTGCTGGAATAGGCTCCAGCATCCCCGTGACCGTGACAGCAGGATAAGCGGTTAAGATAATGGATGGATGGATGGATGGATTGATGGAAGTAGTATTTGACTCATTGAAGTGATTGGCTAATGCTCGAAGTCCCACGTGTAAACACTAAATTTGCTAAAACTGCATTTAGTTTTATTGCTGCACACACTTGTACAATTTTACAACATACATTAAATCAACACAATTGTACCTATAGGTCAGTTTAAAACCATGATTACAAACTACTCCGCTCTTGAACATAATTGTGTTTAACGGTGTTCTGTTGTTGTTTGTTTGTTTGTTTCATCGTTCATTATTTTTTTTGCGTTTTCAATTTTACTCTCAACATCATAGAAACATGAGGGCACACCCTCAAAGATTCGTCGAGATTTAATTAAAGGTTGAATGAAGAAAAGTTTAAGAAATGGTTTTAAGATCCTGTTTATCTTTAAAGCCCTCAATGGTCCTCTCCCTGAGCTTTTGCTCCCCCCACACCAACTTAAATCCACCGAGTCAAGGTTTCCATTTGTCCACTGGTTTGCTGGTCTAGGCCGAAGCTTAAGATTCAAAAAAAGGGCTGGTTGTTAAAATCCCTAGTGTTTGCACTGCAACAGATTCAGTGGAGATCAAACTGGAGATGTCTGCCAAGGTGACATTGCCACCACCAGGACACATCATCAGTTGTGTACCTCAGCATCACAGGGTGTTTCGGCCTTTTATCACAAGACACCCTCCGCTGAGGCGGGCCCACCACAGGTTGATCGGTCCTGGGTGTGTGACCTGTGGTTAGCTGTTCACCCTGGCAGCCCAGACGGCGTCTCTCCTTTTGAGCCAGATCCAGTGACTAGTCCTCTCAGCAGTGTTGGCTAGCTCTTTGATCACTCTCCTGTGGGCCTGCCCCCTGACTCCTAGTTCCCTCAGGAGTTTTGCTGTGGAGCTGGCAACAAAGCCCCTACAACCCACCTCCACAGGGCGCACCTTCACCTTCCAGCCTCTGTCCTCTGCTTCGGCTGCTAGGTTGGCGTACCGCAGCTTCTTACGCTCGTACGCTTCATCGACTGCATCCTCCCAGGGGACTGTGAGCTCAATGATGTAAGCGAGCTGGTTAGCGTTGGACCAGAGGACGAGGTCTGGTCGCAAGGTGGTTGTTGCGATCTCTGTCGGGAAGATGAGCTTCTGGCCTAAGTCCACTCGCATTTCCCAATCCCTGGCTGAGTTCAGTGAGCCTAAGTTGGGAAGTGAAGGGTTGGCCTTCAGTTTATCCCCCTCTCGAATGAAAGCTGGGAAATGCCGGGGCCCTTCCTGGTTGTTGAAGGGTTGGGCATTGATGGAAACCCTCTTGCAATCGAGTTCAGCTGCCAAGCACCTGAGCACCTGATTGTGTCGCCAGGTGTATCTGCCTTGGGTAAGGCTGGTCTTGCAGCCAACCAAGATATGCTTGAGGGTTGCTGGGGCTGTACACAGGGAGCAAGATGGATTCTCTCCAAACCAGAGATTTAGATTTATGGGAGAGGGCAGGACATCATATGTGGCCTTGATGATGAAACTCAGCCTGTTTGATTCCATGCTCCAGAGCTCACTCCATGTGAGTTTCCTCTTTTCTTTTAGAAGTGATCCCACTTTTGCAGGTACGCCAACTAGACTGTGGAATAATGTCCGCATTATAAATTCATTCAAAGGAATAAACTTGTGTTTTTTTAACTGGAGCCCTATATTTTCCTATAGTTAGGAGTCAAACTGAGTAATGCGTGACAGAATCTTTCAAATTGATTTTTTAATGAGCGAACTTACATCAGCTGACTGCTGCACACTAAGCTGAAATGTAATGCTTGGAAAGCAACAGTGCTCTTGCCAAATGGCGTCCACTAAAAGAGCTCTTTTTTTAGCACTTGCAGGCTCAAAATGTTATGAGAGGAGCCTAAAGGGCCTTATAGCCATGATATCAATCATGGAATTATATAGATATCAGTCCATTACTAATGTGAAGCAGAAGTCTCGCCCTGCAAACCCGTGAGAAGGGAGTGAGTCGTTGCAGGAACGCAAGTGTGCTAGTTAGAAAATCAAATAAAGGTCTACCACTGTGCTGACTAACTATACTGGGATTGTCTTTTCATACTGGAAGGTGTTTTCAGACCCTTTTTAAAACATTTTTAACCTTTTAGCACAAAAAGAGAGCTGTTTTAGTTGAGGTTTTATGGTAAGTGCTATTACCCTGAAGGATTACATTGCAGCTTTGTGCGCAGCAGTCAGGTGACACTAGCTTGCTAAATACTGAGTCAGTTTATAAGATTCTGCTACCCGTTGCTCGGTTGAGTCCTAATGGTAAGAAAATAGGGCTCAGGTTACAATGACTCGAGAGTTTTCCTTTACTCAAAGAGCGTTTGTATTTCTGAGATTTTGTTTGATCAGACAGATTTTTCTGGTGCCTTATTCAACCTGGCGTCCACGAAACTGTTTTGTTTTACTGGTTTTGTGCTGTGATTTTCCTTTTTTTTCCACCCCTTCTGTATTTATTTACAAATTTTCTGCTATTCTTTAATTCTGTACAGCACTTTGGCTCCGATGTGGTATTTTTGAAATGTGTATTATAAATAAATTGATCTTATAAAATGCACATGCTATGCTTTTTAAAACTAACCGACTGAAGATCACTTAGTTTCAGGCCCGTTGCTGTTTCTGTGTTAATGAATGCTTTGCTTTGCTGTGGTCAGGCACACTGACATAGGAGAAACTGAGGGGATAGCTGTAATGATTTTTTTTTTTTGGTGCTCTGAATGGACATTGAATATAAACGATCTGGAGGAATCAAAGTAGAATTCCCCACAGGGATTGATGACTCCTTAGAAGACAAAGGTTGAAAACTGAGCTTGTGGTGGCTCTTGTGTATTCCAGTGAGAGTAAGATACAAGGTAGCCTGTCTGGCACAAGGGAGTGTTGGTGCTGCTGGGAGTCAGTTAACAGTAATGCAACTCATAATTAGTCACAGTACGCACATGATGTGATCCCCCCTTTCTTTGTGCTGCTCTGGAATAATTTGTAGTAATGACCCATTCTAAGAAGTCACTAGTTTGTACTTCGTCTTACAGTCAACCAGGCTAACTGTTCTGTATGTACATCATACACTAGGCTAGTCTCTTCAAAGTGATCTTTGCATACATAGTCTTAATGGCCAGTGCACTCTGTGGCTGTCTGAATGTGTTTGTTGTTGTCTGTCAGTGAGTCCCTCTGTCTTTTGGTATTCCAACCTGGGTAACCCGAGTGGGGACATGGGGCTATTTATACTGCCCCCTCTACCCCAGACAGATCCAACTTTAGCCCCAGGGGAGGTTTAGGTTTAAAGAATTATAGGGAGGTAAACCAGAGTTTGCCATCAGAAAACTGGAAATATGCAGCAAGAAGAAGTGAGATAGTTGAAATGAAGCAGAGAGATGTTGATAAAATCTCGAGGGTAAACTTACATTCACCAACCTCCTTGATTTTTTTTAAAAGAGCTCACCGATCTTTGTAGAATAATACAAATCATCGTGATCCTCTTCCATCTAAGACTTAATCAACTGATGTTAACTGTCCTCTCAAGGAAATACACCATATTGTGAAATATAAATTTTCATTTGTTTATTGTGGTTGTTGGCCTTTTTGACAATAACTGTAAGGAATTACACAGGTTTTAATTTCCCACTTCCCTGTTTACGATTATGTGAATAATGTGCATCACACTAGGCCCCTATCATATCCTCTGCTTTATAAAATGAAGTATTCTTGGAAACATGTCTCACACTATATGAAAAACTGTGATTCAGTATGGCTTTTGATGACATCGGTGTGTGTCATATTGTTTCCTTTGTATATTTTTTCCCCCTTGGGACATTATTAGTGCCTTGTACTGCCTCTGAGTTAAGTTTTTACTCTATAGAAAATTGATCAACAACAGCATCTTATATATATATATATACATACATACATACACACACAGACACACACACAAACACACACACACACACATATATATATGTATATATAAGCGAGAGTGTATGTTTGTATGTTCGCTTAAACCTCCAGAAATACTCATTGTAGAACAAAAAGAAAGATATCTTTAGAATCAGCACTTTCCAAGGGTTGCACAGTTCGAAAAAACATTTCAAAAACCAAGTAAAAAAATGGATTTATTTGCGAAATTGAGTTTATTGTGTGGCGATTTGCGGCGGCAGCAGCCAAAAGAGTGTGTTTGTATGTTCGCTTAAACTCCAGAAATACTCATTGTCGAACAAAAAGAAAGGTATCTTTACAATCAGCACTTTCCAAGGATTGCACAGTTCGAAAAAATATTTCAAAAACCAAATAAAAAATATAATTCATTTGCGAGAGTTATTCCAACGATGTTTTCTGGAAACTTCTGGCAAATCCTTTCAGTGGTCAAGGGAGGCACTACACCTAACATTGTCAACGCTAGCCTGAAGGCACGCAACGGGGTTTACCCTCAGGCGCTTGAGCACTGAGCGACTAATACACACATTGGCAAAGAAGCTTGATGAATGGATTGAAAATTATGACATTTGATCATTTTCGTGAATAATATTCGTTTATTCGACATTCGTTTATCACATGTATCATATCATAAATTATCCTATATTTCATCATCGATTATATCGTGAAGATCAGATCGTGTCAGTTGTTTTGGTGAGAACATTTTCCCCGGGCAACGCTGGGTACCTCTGCTAGTAATTAATAATGAAACACCATTCAACGTCCATTCAGTGTAGATGCTTTTGGGTTAACGGTACAATAGATAACCAGGGGAAACCATGAAACCAGAGTAATTTGCTGAGTTACCGGGTATACATAGTACACATGGGTTGGATAAGCAAAACGTTAGGGCATAATAAGTTCGTTTTTACTTAATCCAATAGTGGTTGTGTGTTTGCTGGTCTAAGCAGTAATTCGGAGATGGTCGTTTATTAACTGGGCTGGTTTATAAAGTCTCCTACCCAAGTACAGTCGCCTCTCTCTCTCACTCTCTCTGTCTCTCGTTATGTTCACCGATTACTCCGATTTGCAGTGTAAACTACTAATAAGACACGTTAGCCCCTAGCTAACGGGTCTGACCCTTTAGCCGAGCGGTTAGTGATGTCGCCTTGTGGTGCAGTACACCCCGTATCGAATCTCGCACCGGGCAAGAAAATAACCGGTTACATCAGTAATGTGGGATTCCATGTGACTTGCCAATGGCATAAAATGTGCTGTCTCCGTGTTACGTTCCCCGTTAAAGGTCCAGGGGATGAGGGGAAGTAACAAAGAAAATAAAAGTGGCCCGGGGGAATTAAAAAAAAACAAACAAAAAAAACAAACAAACAACGAACACGTACGTGCCTCCTGGACTTGAGTCACGCCGAGTTGGCAAACCCAAACGCCCCTGAGTGTCTGTAATGTCGTCTGGTGGAGGAGTGGTGGATTCAAACGTCAATCACAGCATGTTTGGGCGCCGGCGCCAAAGTACAACTGCACGTGCTTTAAAGTGTCGCTCCACGGTTTAACATAGAACTCTCTGTAGTTAAGAGATCAGAACATTTGCTTTGTTTGAACACCGTTCGTAAGTAATTATACTTATTTGATCGGGGGCATTCTCACTAAAGGAGCGAGGAATGAGACATCTTTCTCACCACAAGTTCATCTTGTCCCATAGAAAACCATTCGTTCACATGACGATAGTGGTCTGTTTAGCGGCAAATAGGAAAAGGAATTATTTGTCTGCCTTTTGAACCGTCAAACTCGATTCCGACGTCTGTGTCTCTCGTTGGTAGCCCGTCACGCCGCACTTCATAAGATGAGCTTAATTTCGCAGTGGTTCTTGGAAAACGACTTGTTACCGGTTGTTTTCTCGCGGGTTATCTTGACGTCACGCCAACGGAAATGGACTTCCGCAGACAAGATGTTGGAACGTGACTCGGAGGGCAGCGAGTGCGGATTAAACTAACAGTTCACATTAAACGCCAGGAAATTGTATCGAGAGCAGTCGGTTTAATTAGCCCGAGATCACGGTGCTTCACGCTTTACTTGCCACTCAATAATTTATATATTACTATCCCCTCGTGCTGGGCCCATGGGAAATCAGAGCAGGCGACTTACTCTGATTGGTTAAAATTCCAATGGCGGCTAAAATTGTCGACCATGAGGGAATTCAGTTTAAAAACTGATTTTGTGAGATGTTTCTCTCAGTCGTATATGACCTTTTCATTTTCACTACTTAGGGTGAGTCGTTAGTTTATATCTTGATTACACCTAACTGTATGCTTTTACCATGTGTTTACTTTTTAATTAAATATTTTGAGTGGCGCACCCCCCTCCCCCCAATAGTTAGTACTTGATTTATTTCAATGGGATCGCTCCCTCTTTCTCTCTGACTCAGGATCTGCACCTTATTCTGCCCTCGTTGCGTTTTGGCCTCTCCCCCCTCTGACAGCTCACCGACCAGCCCTCTCCTTCCGACTCCTCGGGATGAGGAGTGAGTTTGTGTGTTCGTGTCAGAGACAGCTGCTCTCTGCTCAGGAGCGTCTTCCTCAACAGCCCCGGCGGGGCATAGACACGCGTGTAAGGGCAGTCCTGTGTTACGGAGAATGACAGAGGGACAATTCACTGCGTCGGCCCGGTGGACGTCTCACACACAATGGACCCGGGGCGGGACGCCGGACTGTAAACTCCCGCACTGATTTCAACGGGATGGAATATACCAACGTATCGGATGAACTGGTGTAGCTATTAACAGCGAGAAGCCTACAAGTAAGGGGAGGGAGGGGGGATGAGAGAGGAAAAGTAGACAGCTCCATTGTGGAAATTTAAATGTCGGTAGACTAGCCCACGGGTTGGGATTATCATAACAAAAGACGCGTCGGGACAAAACCTCGCGTCTTGGTGTATACGGGGGGGGGGGGGACAAAACACGTGGCTTCGTTTAAAGGAGCAGTCGCGATGATAACGCCAGCGGAGGGAGAAAGGAGCTCCATTTGTTGGTTTTAACAAAAAAAAGTAAGTTGTTTTTTAATTGTTTGAGATATTAGGCTGCTTGTCTGAGAGAGAGAGAGAGAGAGAGAGAGAGAGAGAGAGAGAGAGAGAGAGAGAGAGAGAGAGAGAGAGAGAGAGAGAGAGAGAGAAAGAGAGAGCGAGCGAGAGAGAGAGAGAGAGAGAGAGAGCGAGAGAGCGAGCGAGAGAGAAGTACGTTTTCCAGGTAATTCCTGGCGCGAGAGAGAAGTACGTTTTCCAGGTAATTCGTAATTCCTGGCGCACAGCACAAGTCTAAATCAGCCAAGGCTGCGAAAAGAAAGTTGTATGTTAATTTACAACAGCATTTCTAAGGACAGATATTCGTTTGCACCCCCCGTGTGTGTGTGTGTGTGTGTGTGTGTGTGTGTGTGTGTGTGTGTGTGTGTGTGTGTGTGTGTGTGTGTGTGTGTGTGTGTGTGTGTGAAGTCTTTTCGGTCAGTAACACCTGCTGGTTTCGCCAAACGGTCAGGTTGCAGTATTCCCGATCCCAACTTCCCTTTTATTTCCCATCGATCTTGATTTTCCGGCAACACTGGGTATATATACACCGTGCTGCTGGTTGTGTGGGAAACACAGCACAGAGAAAAAGACATGTATCCTCCCCTTCTTCCCCTGACATGGCCATGGTGGGTCTTCCTACTGCTATTCCTGGTGGCCAATGTGACCCTGCGTGGCTGGTGACTAGAACAGAGAGGGGAACATTATGTAGTCCACTTATCTAAGAGTCTGAAAGTCGGATTCATTTGTTTCATTCTAATATTTATATACTTTTAAATATTTAATGGCGTCACCCCTACAGATGAAGCTGAAGATAGTCTGAGAGCAGTAAAAAAAAACGATCCCTGCAAAGACTTGTCTAGACTCTGAGCAATGTAAGTCTACTATTATGTCAAGCCAAGCTGACTCATACCACAAGTGTGGTTACCTCTCTTTATCACCGCCATTCCAGCCCCTCGATCCATTAGGCTAAAACATATGTCATCTCTGACACATTGCATTGACCCGATTGTGTAGATAGGATATGAGGAGTCAGAGACCAGCCCCTCTGCAAACAGTCAGCAGACTTTTCTGGATATGATGTGGGCTTTGGGCTGCCTCCGGACCACAGGTCAAGCATGTGTGCAGGAAGAGCGGGGTATCGCCACAGTGAAAGAGAGGAAGGAGAGAAGTAGCAGCTGGGTCAATGTTTGTATGTGTGTGTGCGTATTTCTTTTTTTCTGCCTGACAATATATCCTCTAAACACAGCGAGGTCATTGTAGTGTGTTCAGATGACAAGATAGTTATCTACAGTAAAGATAGAGCTTGTGTTTGATTTCCTTACGTCATGGACATAAGAGCGGTTTCTTATTTATGGATCACGCCTGCAGCCATCTGCCACTTTGACCATATTTCACAGCGGGGGGTTCTGAGTGTCTTCAGGAGCTCTGACAAAAGAATTGAGATGTAGAGGAAGAGGAGAGTGGTGAACATCTGTTAGGACAAGCAGCAAACCAGCCCCCCAACAAGTTATGTGATGGCGGTCCACTAAAGTCAGCAGCTAAATGAGCTGATAGGCTGTAAAACATTGCATCTGGGGTGTGGGTCATGGGGGCTGCGGACTAGACTTGGGGGGGGGGCTCAAAGTGTCAGACAGTGAGCCTCCCTTCAGAGAACATGAAGCCACCAGGACCTCCCCCATTTTTAAGTCAAGTCCATTTTATTTGTATAGCCCACTATCAACAAATTACAAATTTGCCTCAGTGGCCTTAGTTGCCCCAGTGGGCTTAATAATAAAATGCATAATAATAGCAATAATAATAATAAGAATCAACTTTTTTAAAATAATGGGTTGCAACCATAAATCGTTTGAAAATATTCATTTTGAACCCATGGT
Source organism: Lampris incognitus (assembly GCF_029633865.1). Classification (NCBI taxonomy): domain Eukaryota; kingdom Metazoa; phylum Chordata; class Actinopteri; order Lampriformes; family Lampridae; genus Lampris; species Lampris incognitus. The sequence goes on along the minus strand of NC_079217.1, from coordinate 19,482,044 downwards.
CCAATCTCCCGCATTTTAATAAGAATCAGTAAAAGTGGTTAAGAATTAGTATATAGGTCAATGCATATTTGTGCATGTTTCTGAAGTAAAAAAAAAAAAGAAAGAAAGAAAATGGAACACCTAGCTGTCAGTTTTTAACAAAACAGAACGGAGAACATGAAAATGTACATAACCCATTGTTGGGCAATGCTGACCTGTTAAGTAAAGTTTAAAACGCGCTCTGGGAAAAATACACATTGTTCAGCGGTGTAGTGGTCGTTGAGGAGGTAGGCATACTGTGAGCTAGATGGGTAGATTACTATGGAGAAAGTGGGTATACTCTCCTATACCTAATATTTCAGTGGCTTTTTGGCTGATGGGTGATTATGCTGTAAATTGACAGAAAAGGGTGGGTATACTCTGTGTGGCTTTTAACCCTACCATGGATATAGCCTAAATAGCCTTCTCTACCTTAATGGGAGCAGTGAGTCTGTCTCTAGGAAAATCCCAACTTTAAATACACATCGTCATACTATATGCGCTTTCTGCCCTTTTTTTCCCCCTTGTGTCTCCCCTGAAACTCTTTGCCCCCCCCCAGGGGTGGCGGGCATCACATTTTGGAAACCACTGAACTAGACAAGGGCGGCACAGTGGCGCAGTGGTTAGCGCGGTCACCTCACAGCAAGAAGGTCTTGGGTTCGAGCCCCGGGGTAGTCCAACCTTGGTGGGTCGTCCCGGGTCGTCCTCTGTGTGGAGTTTGCATGTTCTCGCCGTGTCTGTGGGGGTTTCCTCTGGGGGCTCCGGTTTCCTCCCACAGTCCAAAGACATGTAGGTCAGGTGAATTGGCCATACTAAATTGTCCCTAGGTGTGTGTGTGTGTGTGTGTGTGTGTGTGTGTGTGTGTGTGTGTGTGTGTGTGTGTGTGTGTGGTGGCCTTTCCAGGGTGTCTCCCCGCCTGCCGCCCAGTGACTGCTGGAATAGGCTCCAGCATCCCTGCGACCCTGACAGCAGGATAAGCAGTTCAGATAATGGATGGATGGATGAACTAGACAAATGAACGCGTTCAGTAAATGATGTGAAACCATTATGAGTTTGAGACGTGCTTCTTGTAGAGTTGACTATGGCAATATACCAGTAATGGTTGAAATATTAAGAGAAATGAATGTAAATTGGGTGAAAGTGAGTTAAAGGGAAACAATCATGATTTTGGACATTATTTTTGGCTCTCCATTCGCAGCTATAATACTGAGCAATCTTCTGTGTGTGGAAATTGTGTCAGCTGGTGAAGTTACTTGGAACATCAACGCTACATACAGCTAGCTGTATGATACAGCTTTGTTATTCACAGTTTCTTATAAAACCCAGCCAGTTGGCAAACCAGGAACTAGGTTTCCACATTCATGTGTTGTCCGCCAGTAATCTCACTGGTGGACCATTTGGGACAATCCACATGGTTTCGGTGGTGTTTCGACACAGAAGACCCCCCTCTGTGTTATGGCTGCTAATCAGTGATATCCCTTCAACATATAAGTAGAGATTATGGTCGTACAATTGTGAATGTTTCCTTTTAAGCAGTAATCAGTCCCAAACTATAATCTGTCACATGCTTTGATTGAGTGTGTTCTGTTAATTTTTTTTTATTATGGGTATGCTTTTTTACATTTAGCCTGCATTTATTTATCAAGCAGATGCTTTTATCCAGAGGGACTTGCAAGAGAGTCGACAATCAGTAGATACAGTTTGATGTTATCAGCTGGCATCACGGGGTGGTACATGCAGTGATCATATGGTAGGATGTGTAGTCATCACATCATAGCCAAGAGTACATGTCAAGTAAGTGCATTTAGTGTAGGTGTGTCTGAGAGCATCAAAAGGAGGGAAATCTAAGGACAAAATAGATGTACATTGCTGCAAGTCAGAAACTCGGCAAATTAGGCTGTCAAGAGCAAGTAGAAAAGGGCTCAGTGGTAACTGCGTTTAAGTAAGTGTGGGCGCAGTAGTAACAGCTGTTGATAATTCAGATTCAAAGTGCCGCCAGACCACTTTATGGATTAAAGGTAGATCTTGAAGAGTAAAGATTTCAGATCTTTCTTGAAGGACGTAAGCGAGCCAGTGGCTCTGATGGAGACAGGGAGTTTGTTCCATCATTTCGGGGGCGGATGAGAGAAAAGTCTGGGCATAGGGCTTGGTAGAGGGGACACACTTGATTTCAACTTAAACACTTTAGTGTTTGGCAAGCGCATTCATGCGTTTAGTGTAAGTGCGCAGGTGTGTCCCGTTTCTCTAGTAAGCCAAAGCAAAGCGTGCTTGGCGTGCACTTTACCTGCTCTGAAGCAAAGATGGCTGCAGAGCGGCATTTGGCTACGTGTGCATGACCCATAATGCACCATGTCCGTAACGTTAGGATGCGGAGTGCACAAATGTTCAAATGTGGATAATAGGAAAGGCTTGAGGGGCTAACCCATAGCGGCCTACCAGACGCAGAGCGAAGAGGTTGAGCAGGAGTGTAACGATAAGCCTGCACGTACAGACAGGATTTCTCAGGAATATGGCGTTACACGTGTGAAACACGGAGATATTTTTAGTCAGTGTGCCCATGAAAATAGAGAGCAGACAGCAAACCTCTTTCTCTCTGGATAGGACACCCTCATCCCATTACTCCTCTGAAACCGGGTCCCGTATCTTCCTCTGGTATGTGTGTCTGCACTGGATGGCCCCTGACTTGGCGAAAGCAGTCATTGATTAACTGGCAGGTCGGCCTCCGCGGCCTCTCCTCGGGCAGTAAAACATCCCCCTTCCATGGCAACTGTCAGCCATTCTTCTGGGCATGCTTTTGTCTTAAGCGCCGCTGCCGCTTCCATGACGTCACATGCTCACGCTTTATTGTCCACACTTTTTTTTTTGTGTGTGTTTGTGTGTGTGTGCACAAAAGTGAAACCATGAAAAAGCCATATGCTGTGTGGTCTTCTAATAATGAACCACGAGTGCATAAAAAGTTATCGCAGTAGAATCTCAGTGGGGAGCGGTTGAGTGAAACGAAGTTGTGTTAATTTTGAAGCACAATTAAACTTTTTTAAACATAATTTCAGGCTGTTAGATTTTTTTTATGTTGTTTTACAGATTAAATTTGCAGGCATAGGTTTTCTTTCCTCAGATGAGGATGATATGTGTAGTTGCCCATACTTGGTATAAGGTTGCATTTTACTTACCTTTGTTGGACACAGGACCCTATATGCACTTAATGTTGAATCTAGGGGGGGGGGAAATAGCTCTTTAAAATGTGACGTGATTACCCTTGTAACAGAATTCAGTGAAAACAATGTCATTGCCATTTGTGTCCACTTTGTATTTTTACATTGTGTCGCCAACCCCACCCTAATGTCTTCCTCCAGCTCTTATGTCCTTCATGAGAACTCTAGTGATCTTGATGAAAGCAAGGAACAGAAAGTGACTATGCCTAAGCTTAGCACTTTTTACACGCAGGTTCGGTTTATGAGATCAGGTCAATCTGCTCGAAGGAAAAGGGCAGTTTTCAAAGCATATGACTGGAAAACCAAACCAGTAGCGAGAGAAAGAGAGGAAAACATGTGATGCAGGGTATGAGCTGTACTTGAAGCTACAGCATCGTGATTACATGGCGTGTGCAGCTCTCCACCAAGTCGACCCGGTGTCGATAAGATGCGTTTATATAACAGTGTTTCTCTGTCATATCGTCGTTTCATGTCGAAGTCACATTTGACGCAGGCTGCTAACTGTAGACAACATGAGCTCACCCCGGCAGAATTTGAGGCATCTCCCCCTCTGCCCATGGTTCCTGAGGTCTAGTCTTCTGGGATGTACTTGAGGCTAAGCTGAAGTAGTGGAAATATTTAATGTGGTCATATGGAAAAAAACAAGAGTGAAATGTTATAAGAGAAATGATGGAATATTTATCCCACAAACTAATTTCAGATAAAGTGAATTGACCTGAGTTGGTAACTGTTTCTCCATTAAATGCCACAGTGTCCTTAAGGCAAGACGTGGCATTTCAAATGTTCTGACCTGAGAGGCAGTGCAAAGCAGGCTTTGCTAATGATCGTCTTTTGCAGCAGGGGCATTAAGTATAAATATTCTGATTATGTCTATTTACAGTATATGCATTGATAATTGAACCAATAAGCATCTTGTCCTTGAACTTTTTTTTTTTTTGGCGGAATAAATAAATGATTTTATTGTCAGCTTCAGTTCTAAATCTTTCTCAGTGCTTTTAGCTGTCATTTGGTCTGTAATCCACTTATTTCACCTCCACATCCATCTATTAGAAGATGGTAGAGGTGGGGCGACTGTATTTCTACCAGAGGATGCAGTTAGGGTGTCCTTGTTGCAGGGTAAATCTAACCTTTATTTGTCCTTATTCCATGGACTGTTTTACAAGTGTGCCGGGGGAGAACTATTTAGAGCTTAATAACATGATAGCATTAATCGATTTGTTCCAGGAGCCATCATTTTTCAGGGACTAATAATATGGATCCCTCCCGGTATGTTTCATGTTTCTGATGCAGAATTGTGCATCTGCCAGCTACACGGGCCATGTGCTGAGGGAGGCATTTCTTGGAGTAATTGCTAAAGTGCACTCAGCGTGATAAGGGCAGTGGTTGGTGGAAGTGCTATTGGATTGTTGTGGGAGAAACTTCTCTCGCTCACACTGGTCAGGGAATCAATCTAGGTGATTAACTTGGAGGATTTTGGAGCGCACACGCATACACGCACGCACACACACCTCAATTTATCCTCTGCTCTGTTATGCCAGTCCTACTTACCACTGATGCCTGTCCTCTGCCAAATGACTTCATGCATTCTAATTACTAAAGTGGCAAGTGTCATATTTTATCATGAGCGCTGTTTAAAAGGTTGATCGATGGCTGATTTCTCTCTCTTGCTCTCTCTCGCTCTCTCTCTCTCTGTGAACCCTGGCATTTCTCAGTTGAGGAGTTTTGCAGAGCTCAGCCCTTCTGAATTCTCAAATGTTTCTTAACCACTGGTTCCTGGAAGAATCCTGAAATGATTATTCTGGGTCAGACTGTTCTGATAAAGTATGGAAGAAAACGGAGCTTCTGGTGTTTGGATCTGGGCTGGAACCTTCTGTACCCAACGTGCCCTTGTCGGAGGCAGAATGGGTCAGCAGCTGAAAACACTAGACGTCGCAAATCTGGTTATCGGCATTCAGTTTGTGAGTTCTACTGAGGCTGAATTCTGTGACTTCTATCTGATTTAGAAAGAAAATATTTAGAACCATTTGCTGAGTGTTCATTTACGGTCTACACAAAAACCATTAGTCTACATATTGTGCAAATGTGCAAGCTCTTTTAAGTGATGCACAAACCAGCATGTCAGCATGTTGAGTGAACTGAATAAGAAGGTTTAAGTTACACTGAGGGTGGCATGGTGGCGCAGTGGTTAGCGCGGTCGCCTCACAGCCAGAAGGTTCTGGGTTCGAGCCACGGGGTAGTCCAACCTTCGGGGTCGTCCTGTGTATGAAGTTTGCATGTTCTCCTCATGTCTGCATGGGTTTCCTGTGGGTTCTCCGGTTTTCTCCCATAGTCCAGAGACATGTAGGTCAGGTGAATCGGCCATACTAAATTGCCCCTAGGTATGTGTGTATGTGTGTGTCTGTGTGGGGGGGGGGCCCTGTGTGATGGCCTGGCGGCCTGTCCAGGGTGTCTCCCCGCCTTCCACCCAATGACTGCTGGGATAGGCTGCAGCATCCCTGCGACCCTGAGAGCAGGATAAGCGGTGTGGATAATGGATGGATGGATGGAAATTACATTGAAGTGGGTGTATGGGTAGTGTAGCCATCTATTCTGTTGCCTACCAACACGGGCATCACCGGTTTGAATCCCTGTGTTACCTAAACATTTCTTAAGTCTGGTTAGCGTAGCGGTCTATTCAGTTGCCTACCAACATGGGGTTTGGCCGTTCGAATCCCTTTGTTACCTCCAGCTTGGTCGGGCATCCCTACAGACACAATTGGCCATGTCTGCGGGTGGGAGTGGGAAGCCGGATGTGAGTATGTGTCCTGGTTGCTGCACTAGCGCCTCCTCTGGTGGGTCAGGGTGCCTGTTCAGGGGGGAGGGGGAACTGGGGGGAATAGCGTGATCCTCTCACGTGCTATGTTCCCCTGGTGAAACTCCTCACTGTCAGCTGAAAAGAAGCGGCTGGCGACTCCACATGTATCGGAGAAGGCATGTGGTAGTCTACAGCCCTCCCCAGATCAGCAGAGGGGGTGGAGCAGCGATTGAGACAGCTCGGAAGAGTGGGGTAATTGGACGAATACAATTGGGGAAAAAGGGGGAAAAAATCCCCCCCAAAAAAAACTGCCTTGAGAAGTAAAAAAAGACTCACGTTTGTAATCATACTTTCCCGTTCCAAGTCCATTCACCAAGTGCTTCTCACCAAGTCACTTTATAAAATACCAGTTTTCCTTCAGCTCTCCTTAAAATGGCTTGTATTGTGTCCTCCCCACTGAAGCCAAAGGGTACAGTAGCAGCAAGTTTTAACTTGACATAATGTCAAACAGTCCATTTTAGACCGACCACCCTCTTTGCTGTAGAGACAGGTGATCACTCAAGAACCCGACCCCAGTCACCCTTCAGGGAGGGGTAGAAGCTGAACTTCTACCCCTCCCTGTCATCGTGGATGATCTGACCCTACAGTGACTGTTCAGTCAGCAATCACACACAGTGTGACTTAAGAAGAGCAGGCCTTACAACGTAACACAAAACTACAACGTCACAGAAAAACATAGGAAAACTGGTCAGCCCAGTGGTTAGCGCTGTTGTCTCACAGCAAGAAGGTCCTGGGTTCGGACCCCAGGCCGTCCCAGGTCCTTTCTGTGTGGAGTTTGCATGTTCTCCCCGTGTCTGCGTGGGTTTCCTCCAGGTGCTCCAGTTTCCTCCCACCATCAAAAAGACATGCATGTTAGGGTTAATACTCCTGTCTGTGTCCCTGACCAAGGCAATGGAAAGAAGAACTGGCATTGGTCCCCAAGTGCTGCAGCTGCCCGCTGCTCCTATACAAGAGGATGGGTTAAATGCAGAAAGCAAATTTCATTTCAACCTACAATGACAAAATAAAGTGGCTTTAATAAGAGGAGTGAATTAGCTGGATATAATTTGTCCTGCTGTCATGTGACACAAGTCACATGACAGAAGGCATCGTTGTACTCTGAAAAACCAACTCATTCAGTGATCTGATGTTTATTATGAGAATGGCTTGACTCATCCCCGTTTTGTGGATGGACATCAGTCTCCATGAAAACACTACAGCTGCTTTTCCAAAGAATGGGTAGAAAAAGTTTAGTCAGGAAGCTCTTGCTGACTGCTGACCCAGTTGGCCTCAGCCACATAGTAACCATACATTAATCACAATTACCCCTGCTAAAAAACGGGTTGTTTAACTGAGGAAACCCAGCCTGTGCTGCTTATTGATGCTTATAGTGCTGCTGTCATACAATCGCCCCTGCTAAAGACTAGGCTGTTTGGCTGATGGAAACCAGTGTGTACTGGTGTTGTAATGATTGCTTGGCCGCTGCTTACCCATACCCACCCGACTTGTCACCTTTTTGGATTTGTGCCTATGCACTGAATGGTGGATTTTGCTCTGTGTTTCAAAGGGTAGTCTGCATATATCCATACACCGTCAAAGCTAAACATCATATTGCCATTCCAATTGATTATATGATATCAGAATCAGCTTTATTGGCCAAGTGTGTCTGTGCACATGTGGAATTTTACTCCGGTAGACAGCAGCTTCTAGCGCTTGCAGACTCACAAAAAAAAGAAAGCAAGGAATAAATGGAGCAACAACAGGACATTGAAGGCAAGCATGTATGCACAGCAGGTATGTCACTACTATACAGCGTCTTGTTATGGTTGAGGAATCAACAACCTATGCCCATATATTAAACCATATTGCTTGTATACTATATTGCCCATACACTATACTATATTCCATTACCACGACTCCACAACCCATCATGCCCATAAACAATGCTATATAATCACACTATATTATCTTATGTACCAGAAGTATACACTATATGTAGTACACCTACCACCCACCTCACAACTACGTACTATATTATGCCACAACAACAACAGCAGTAATTGTAACCAGTATGCAGCGGTTGAATGTGTATTTACAATTGTATATTTGTATTGCACAAACATTTATATTGCACATCTGTTTTAAAGAGGTAGCATGCTTTTCAAATGCATGAGCCGTCTTGACTGATCTCGAAATCTGGATACAGCGGCCCAACTCCTGCGTGGTCTATCTGCCTGTTTAAAGCAGCTTACCACTTACTATCATCCTCATAGAGCTGAAAAAGCTATGAAGCTGTTTCTTTAAGAGTGTATATATGTGGCTGACCTTTCTTTATACAGTTTGTATATGTTGTGAACTGAATTGACTCACAGCGCTTACATTATATTATCTCTTCACTCCTGTAATGACACAGTGACACTCTGTTTTCACTGGGTCACCATTGTGTGGGCAATCTGTAATGAAAAGCCGAGCAACTGTGCACATGATTTATGAACCTATGTCTTGTAATTCCCCCACCTACTCACCAAGGATGATGCATGACCTTAGTTTAAGCACTTCCATGCCACAAACTTGTTTCCAGGGACCTTGATGAATGCTCCTCATCTTAGCTGACCACAAATCTAGAGAATAGGGCATTGAAATCTGTTGTCTTGTGAATGCATCCTCCCACTCTGAGAGAATCCATCTTGATAAGTAGCTGCTGGTGTTGTAATGCATGAGTTGATGAGTGCTAATTGGCATCAAGGGATCTCTAGTAATGAAAGTTGGAGACAATATGGAGACCGGAAGCTTAAAGTAAACGGCTTGATTAGAGGATCTCATCTCCTCAGCTGCAGTGTAAGCATAGATGATAACAACATCTGTTCAGCTCCAGGGTTCATGCTCATCAATCAGAAGTCTGTTTCTACGATAAAATGCACAGGCTGCAATGAAGGTAGTATATCCTCCGTTCAGGGTGCTCCCAATGCTAATTATGTATTAGAAAATACCTGTGTGATGCTGAAGCACCGTTGACTGAGACCGGTCGGGTATAGAAGATTGTAGAGCTCCCCCCCCCCCTTTTTTTTTTGAGCAGTGGGATGGAGGCAAGATAAGGACAGCATATATCATCGGACAAGATTAGGCTAATGCACAGGAATTCACACTCATGAAAAAAAAAAGCAATTGGAGGACGCCCGTTGAAGTTAATGCCCTCCCCAACTGTCATGGGAGTTGTGCAGCTAATTGGACATCCCAAATTGGGATGACAAGGGGAGAAAAAAATATTGGCGAACGTTACGTTTGGCCACAGAGCACTGCAGAGCTATTTTATGTGATGTGGCATACTCAACACTGCCAATGAGGAACTGGGAATGTGTGTGTGTGTGTGTGTGTGTGTGTGTGTGTGTGTGTGTGTGTGTGTGTGTGTGTGTGTGTGTGTGTGTGTGTGTGTGAGTGAGTGAGTGAGTGAGTGAGTGAGTGAGTGAGTGAGTGAGTGAGTGAGTGAGTGAGTGAGTGAGTGAGTGAGCATGCTGGAAATCAATACTATTTACACCTCTCTCCTGTCAGTGGTCTCTGACACTCAAACACACACACACACACACACACACACACACACATACACACGCACACACACACATTCATTCCTCTGACCACTGAAGTCTGTGGGTTGAAGTCCCTGAGGCGATAGTGGAGGAAAACAGTAAGTGAATGGCAACTGCCAAGTGCGTTTTGTGCTGAGAAGACATCGGAGGATAGACTGTCTTTTCCCATTAGCATCAAACAGGCTCTTTACCATGCAGAATGCGTTCGGGGCACCCACAGTCTGCAGAGCTGCTGAGCTTATGACTACAGTGTCTGACATAAACAGGCCTGTCCAGCAGCTTGTATAGATGCATCTGTTTTGTGTTGTTAACAAACATGTAGGTACATATATGTACATATTTGAATTCTGTTTATGTGAGCAATTACCATCTGCCAATAAGAATTGACTATATCAGTTATCTCAGTGTCTCACCGTTCCAAATCAAGCAAAATTTGATAACATAAAGCTTAAGATAAAGGCTATTGAAGTGCTCATACTTGTTCAGACAGTCACATTAGAGCAGGCCCTTGACTGAGAAAAAAAGTATTTCAGTGATTAAGATGAAAAAGTTATTTACGAATCCTGTTTTGCTCCTGAAAGGGCTAGAATAATGTGGATCATAAATTATCAGTAGCCGTAAGGTCATTTTCTTTTTTTGTAGTGTTATTTTTCTCCTACCAGGAAGTAAAAACTAACACTTGACAGAAAAACTGACAAAGTTTGTGTGTCTTATCAGAGTTGTTATGGATAGTCGGTTCAGCTGCAAATCCATCGCCTACGGTTTTCAAAGTGAACTGTGAATTTGCTATGTCGGATGGCTCTGGCTCCGAGCTATGGCTTTCTAACTGTGGTTTCTCTTCACGGGGAGTGACGGCATTGAGCTTACCAGAGCGATCGTGTTAATGCAAGTCAGAACTAGGAGTGTCTGCTGTGACTCAGAGAGATAAAGGGAGAGAGAGAGGAGGCGAGGGAACGGCAGACAGGGCCGAGCGAAAGAGAGGGCCAGTGAGACAGAGCGCTCTCGGATCGAGTGAGTCAAGCTCGGCGAGCACAGATGTTGGCCTCACCAACAAGTCTGTTCCTCCATTCCTGTTTGCACAAATGGAGGGAGAGGAGGGGTGTTGGAAAAAGGCAGGGATAAAGAGAGGGGGAAAAAAAACGTGAGGGAAAGAAAGGAGACAGTGTCAGATGACTGCCCAAGGGAAGAGCATGAAAACGGTGTGTCTTCACTGACGTGGCTCTTTGGATCACAATGTTAACATTATCACGACCCGCTCCATGCTGCATTTTTCAGCTTCATAACCATACTGTTTCTTTTATTGCCGAGTCTCCACTCCTCCTCACACTCCCCTGACAATAGAAAACATGGACTAATCCAAAGAACTCCTTTTGCAAGTGTTACGTGTCTCTTAGGACGTACAAATGCAAAAGCAATTTTGGGCCTTAAATTTCGTGCAGATGTTTCACCCACTGTAACTATCAGCTCAGTGCTATTACCTCTGCAGTACCGCTCAGCTGTTAATATTGTATGTTAATGGTATAAAACTTCGTCGACTTCATCCTTCTGTCGTCCTCCCTCAGTTGTGTCCTTGTCGAGCGTGTGAGGGAATCATTTTGTTTTGTGTGTGTTTTTCTCTGAAGCTGCCAGTGTTCGTCTGCTCAGAATAAGAGGGCATCTGGCTTTGTTGCACACCACGTGTACCACACAGCCTCCGATCTGACTGAGAAGTTTCCATTTGTCTCGCTCTCTGCCACAGGCCCTTTGTACCTTGCTGAACACAGGCACAGGTTTTATCTGTCCAGGGCGGAAGACCTTCCCCCATGTAATCACAGCAGCACAATGGTGCTATATTCAGACGGCAATAAACATGTGATTGCTTATCTGTTAGCCAGCGAACGGCAGACAGGGGCTAAATTCGTTATGTGCATTATGTGTTTTGACATTTTGCAAACCTGGCATGTGATTGGAGGAGATTGATATTATTGCCATAGAGACTGTGGGATAGTAAATCAAGCTGAGCAGGATCATGTCTACAAGGAATACTGCCCATATCCTGCAGCTCCCAGTCAGCAGGAGGATAAACACAGTCACTCCAACCAGACAAATAACCCGTGGGACCGCAGGCCGGTGGATGAATGATAGAAACTGCTGACTAAAGCTGTCCATTGTGATATCAGCTAGCCACCGTAGACTCATGAGACCTTTAAATGAAAAACGGCATGATCCCATATTAATTTGATTTTCTTTTAATTTTTTCTTTTTACTTGTTTGAACAGCTGGTGTATTTGCAATTCTAGTGACATGTCATCCTCACCCTTAGTTTATTATTTAGTATCACAGAGAACTGAGGACTAAATTAGTAAGTGTTACCACTTTGGTTACCGTGGATCTACCTCAAATCCTGCAGAAGTATCAAGTTTAATTTAGTGTTGTTGGTCGTCTTATCAAAAAAAAGAGGGTGACACTTCAATTTGTTAGTAATCTTATTTTGATTTCAGTGATTATTTTTCTGTTTCCTTCTTCAATCATCAGCTCAAAATGTGGTTAGACATACTCCTTAAAGCCACGACACAGCAAACAAATGTTCTCTCTGATACCTTCTATGCTGGGTTGTTTAAGAAAATGGCTAATCCAAATATACATATATAAATCAGGCCATAGTATTTCTTTGCTGATGATATAGTGTTTGAGATCAGTTTAACCACATTTGCTGTGGGTTCCTGCATGTAAAATACTTTTATAGTGGTCAGTTACACTATCGATAAACTTCACTACCAAACCATTAATGCTGTCAGTGTGTCTGTTCAACTATGCTGTGTGGATGGCACTAGCCTGTCATGTTGTCGCTTTCTGTTGCAGACAAAACGTTATAAAGATGAAATTAGCATGAATCTTTTATGTCCTGGAGTCTTCGGACCGCACGTGTACTTTATGCCTCTCTGCAGTGTCATTACTTAAATAAGTTGAGTGTGTCTCTTGTGTATGCTGTGTTGCAGGCTGTATGCTGTGTTTTGGCCAATCAGCCTTCTTTCGCTTTAACCACCCTGAGGAAGCCTTAAGGATGAAAAACATGATGCCACAGGGAGGAAACGGTTCTACCAGGAACTACAGACTGCATACAGGTACTGTACACACACACACACACACACACACACACACACACACACACACACACACACACACACACACACACACACTGGTTTCAATCTTGCCTTCACTGTGTAATAAAACCTCCTTTCAGAGCTGTTCTCTCAGCAGCGCTGACACTATAATTGAGTGAGAGTTTCCTTCTTCCAGAAGCACGGGTCTTATATGATTAAAAACACACTGATCTTTTATTAAATGAGTAGTATAGCCTTCCAATACCAAGTCCCTCCTGAGGTTCCAAGTTCAGTGTGGCTTGCGTGGATGAATGGCTTGGATTGTTGCAGAGTTTGAGGCGAGGTGGAGCAGGAGATCAGGGTCTTTAACAGGTGCATGTTTGGTAAGCGTTAAACCCATGTCCCCTTCTCCGGCCTGGCAAGGGTGGAAAGAGTGTAGCAACACAGTCCAGTCTGCAGAGTGCCTTGCTGGGGAATGGTGCATGGCTTGGGTTCACACCATGCATGTTTTATGAGGATCTCATTCCTGTTGGCCGCTGGGTAAAGTCTACAGCTGCTGTTATATGAGGTGTGTGTGCTTATATTGGTCGGTGAATGCACGTGTGGTTATGTATGTATGTGTGTGTGTGTGCATCCTGGATGCCCTTGTTGGCAGAAACACAGCCTATAAGTCTGCCTCCTCTTGGCCGGCTCGATTGCTAAGGCTCTGTCATCGCATCTTGTTATATGTCCCTATCTTTCCTGTTGATGTTTTCTGCCACCAGGGGATAAGTGAAGCATACACGCATATTGGGTGATGGGGACTTCCTGCCCCAGTAATGAATGTCTTCCGTTGTTTAGAAACGTACCATTTTCTTCAATTATGCATTCCTGAGTGGATTTCAGAAGAGTTCTGACCCTACAGTTACAAATGAGTCTCAAAAAGCATCACATCTAAATATTTTGAAACTGTACTTGTTTTGGTTTTTTTTTAAATGAATCAAGAGTCTTTAAGGTCAAATATTCTGAAATATATTGGAGGCCCTGTTTCTAACATTTCAGTGTTGAATCTACAAAAAAAAAAGAATTAGAGCAATGAGATTGGTGGAAAAATGCCTCTTCAGTGTGGATAACAGTACCCTGACATTAACTGACATGAATCTTCAATATATCCACATCTTCCATGTTGCCATGAAGAAGCATAATATTCCAGTGCTGACAGGTTTGAAAAGCCATCCACCTGTGTGCTGTTGAGTGTGCAGCATGCTTTGCTGGCAGTCAGTAGCAGCTAGCCTCCTCATCCAGTTTCCTCTCAGCCAGGAGTTCTCATAGGGTGGAGATTTCCTGTAATTCGCTGCTAGGCCAGGAGGCGGTTTTGTTAGCTATGGGCAGCTTATCTGAAGTAGTTAATGGGTGGGGGTATCTCATACACTGACTATTTTTATAAACCTCCACTCCTATTATCTGCCATCTACTATTCCCTCTGCATTTCCTCTCCCATGCCTTCCTGTGCCCACCCAACCTCTGTGCTTTTTTTTTTTTAATTGAGTAAGATAAATAGCTCTGATCACGACTCCAAAGAGGCTAAATATCTGAGTTTCATCACCAGCCAGTCAGACTAGCTTGGTCTAGTCAGAAAGGCACGAACTGATCAAGCCTCTTGGATGAGAGGCGAAACGTCTTCACGGATATACACTCACTGGCCACTTTATTAGGTACACCTTGCTAGTACCGGGTTGGACCCCCTTTTGCCTTCAGAACTGCCTTAATCCTTCGTGGCATAGATTCAACAAGGTACTGGAAACATTCCTCAGAGAGTCTGGTCCATATTGACATGATAGCATCACGCAGTTGCCGCAGATTTGTCGGCTGCACATCCATGATGCGAATCTCCCGGTCCACCACATCCCAAAGGTGCTCTATTGGATTGAGATCTGGTGACTGTGGAGGCCATTTGAGTACAGTGAACTCATTGTCATGTTCAAGAAACCAGTCTGAGATGATTCGAGCTTTATGACATGGCGCGTTATCCTGCTGGAAGTAGCCATCAGAAGATGGGAACACTGTGGTCATAAAGGGATGGACATGGTCAGCAACAATACTCAGGTAGGCTGTGGCATTGACACGATGCTCAATTGGTACTAAGGGGCCCAAAGTGTGCCAAGAAAATATCCCCCACACCATTACACCACCACCACCAGCCTGAACCGTTGATACAAGGCAGGATGGATCCATACTTTCATGTTGTTGACGCCAAATTCTGACCCTACCATCCGAATGTCGCAGCAGAAATCGAGACTCATCAGACCAGGCAACGTTTTTCCAATCTTCTATTGTCCAATTTTGGTGAGCCTGTGCGAATTGTAGCCTCAGTTTCCTGTTCTTAGCTGACAGGAGTGGCACCCGGTGTGGTCTTCTGCTGCTGTAGCCCATCTGCCTCAAGGTTCGACGTGTTGAACGTTCAGAGATGCTCTTCTGCATACCTCGGTTGTAATGAGTGGTTATTTGAGTTACTGTTGCCTTTCTATCAGCTCGAACCAGTCTGGCCATTCTCCTCTGACCTCTGGCATCAACAAGGCATTTTCGCCCACAGAACTGCCGCTCACTGGATATTTTCTCTTTTTCGGACCATTCTCTGTAAACCCTAGAGATGGTTGTGCGTGAAAATGCCAGTAGATCAGCAGTTTCTGAAATACTCAGACCAGCCCGTCTGGCACCAACAACCATGCCACGTTCAAAGTCACTTAAATCACCTTTCTTCCCCATTCTGATGCTCGGTTTGAACTGCAGCAGATCGTCTTGACCATGTCTACATGCCTAAATGCATTGAGTTGCTGCCATGTGACTGGCTGATTAGAAATTTGCATTAACGAGCAGTTGGACAGGTGTGCCTATTAAAGTGGCCGGTGAGTGTATACCAAGTCCAATTGCACTTGATTCAATTCCTTTGGATGAGTAAGATAAAGAACATTTAGTTGGAAACATTTGGTTGTTGGGTATTTGGTCACTCAAGAGCACGTGAAAACCTGTACTCAGAATTGGACTGTCTGTTTATTATATATTTTAGCAGCTCCCACAAAATCCTTCAACTGCAGTAGTGGGAAAAACGCCTTCCAATGTATGAACAAGAAGTGGCAAAACACATAGACATGATCAGAAGTCTGTTGAGCAAGAGATTTCCTGACATAACTGTTATTTTCTCGGATGTGAATATTTTAACGTCCCAATTTATCTAACATGAAGTCCCAAATTGCCAAATGGCATTGAGCATGCTGCAACGAAATGGTAGAATAAAGTCTGTTATGAATACAATAACAATGTGAATTGTTCTTTTCTTTATATATTGCATTTCAAGTAATTCGGAAATGTATTACATGTTGGATAGTGGTCTGTAAATATAACCGGTCAGGAACCGAATACTTGTTTTATTTATGCTGAGGTGTATGAGGCTTTAAATGTAAAGAATCGATCCGAATGAAAGGAAGTTATTGAAACAACCGGAGGAACAATGAAGACATTTTGCAACTTTATCTTGTGACTTGTGAGGTTGTGCTCCATCCCTGCAGTGGCTCCACATTGCTCCCAGTTTGGCTTGAACCAGTCTCAGGCTGAGGGCTGCGGTTATGTTCTGTGGAGCTCCTGGTCATCATAAGCAACACTATGCTGATAACACAACTGACAGTTGTTGCACTGATGTCATTATTAGTGCTATGCAAATTGGTTTTATTTGTGTAAGTATATGAATTAATGTTAGGCATTTGGTCGTATTTGTCTCAAGGGACTTTAATTTGGTGTCTCGACTTTTGCATTTCATGATCTGCTGCTTTGTTGACTACCCATCAGTAAACAGTACACATCAGGATTCATGATTGATTCAGGAATCAGTCACTATATGAATGAATGTATAGTAACTGTACAAATGAATAGGGTGTAGGAATGTACAAATGAATGGGTAATTTGATTGTCAGTTGAAAAATGTGTAAATGAAGAGTGGAATATGTCAAATCAGGCAATATTTAATGGTTTAGTGAAAGAAGGAAATGACATGAGGAATGGATAAATAAACTAAAAACATGTCAGTTAGCAATCTTTGGTCTCAGATTCAGTAGCGCATGGGTTTTAAAACCATTCAAATTATGCATATCTCAGGTTATGGACACTGGCTGTTATTTCTCCCTACATATATGGGTCTGTGGCAGGTTCGTTAGGAATACCAACAGTGTAACTTCTGAACTTCCGTGCCATCTCGTTTTGCATGGTCAGGCTTATTTTAATCCAAACCCTTGGATTGTCTTACATTGTTCACAATGCTAATTGTCTTATCGCTCCTGAATCATATATTACTAAATGTTCACACTCACACTGACTCCCCTTATTGACATATTATCACTGTGCATTCAAAAATAAATAAATATTCAGAAACACAAGCAGAAAATTATTGGCATTTGCAAATTATACATTGCATCATTAATTAATTGACATTTATTTCTGTTTCTTTGAACATTTATTTGTTCACCCATTTAAAGTTTCCCGTTTAATTTGTTCCTCTATTTGTGTGTGTATCAGTCGAATCAGGCAGAATCTACCAAAGAGGGTGTGGGTGGGGAGGAGTTGACAGTTGATGTTAATTGAGAACAGCCACTTCAGTAGCAGTTTTTAAGCGTTTGCTCTAATGCTTTCACCTGGGGTAACCCCTTCTGCATTTATTGATTAGCTCTTAACACGCTGTTGACCAATTATGGATGCTGTTTTTAATCAATTTCATTTTGAGTGATGTCTCTCAATTAAAAGCTTCACTTTATTCGCTAAACCTAATTTACATAATTTGTCATTTTCCTCGTATTATCTACGCACTTTCACTTAATGTAAAGTGCTCTGCATTACATGTAAGGTATGAAGTGTGCTATACATGGCGCTAGATTGATTACGTGATTGACAGCGAGCTCACCGCCGGCGTTCTAATTCGTTATACGTAGAGCGGGTCCAAGTGTTACTGCGCATGCGCATAATAGGGTTCAGGAGAAAGGGATTGCACTGAAACGTCAGAGAAATCATGCGCTGGCACAGATTACAGCATAGACTGTGTAAAATATATATTTTTGTTTGCTCCTTGTGTATAGCGAAATGGCCAATTCTAAATATAGAGAGAAGATTAAAAAAAAAAACTAAAAGGAAAAATGAAAAAAAAAACATGGATTAGGGTCAGTTTTGACCTACGTTAGGAAATGTTGACAAAGTAGGACAAATCGTCAGAACACGTGTTTTTTTGTTTGTTTTTTTTGCCCAAACTAAATACCCCCCCCCCTTTTGCCGGGGCTCTTTAAGACAACATGGTACCCGCCCCCCCGCCCCCTTCGGTTTTCACGTGGTCACGTAAGTGCGCGTCACAGTTGTTCAGCAAGGAGAGGGGGGAGCGGGTCCGGGTCGGCAGCGGTGCCTGGCGAGAGAAACGTCACTTCGGTTCGCGTCTCACTCAATCTGTCGGGGGGGGGGTGAGACAGGCTCCGTTGAACCCCGTTTGTTGAAGGCGGAACGACCGGGGCCATCGGTGTCTGGTCATAGCAGGTGCGCCGCACTGAAACTGACCGCTTGGTCAATGTAATCGCTCATGTGAGTACCCTGCTAATTATTGCCACAGCTCTCCGGGGCGACAGACTCGATCCTATGACATCATTGGATAGGCTTTCCCCTCCGCAAACTATCGCTTTCATCGCTTTTTTTTTTGACGTCGTCGTCTCACCCCCCCCCCCTTCGTTTTAGACTTTGCAGATAAATAAATCCTTTGGATTAAGTTTGGGGGTGGGACGGGGGGGGTGCTGTTAATGTGCACATGCATACATGTGCATTTTACTAAAAGGAATAGACGTCGATCAGTTTTATCGCCGACAGATCACCACGTTGTCATTTCCATGCTGTTATTTTGATTGTGGTCAAGCTGTCACTGGGCTGCGTTTTGATGGAGATGTGTAGTAACACATCTCCGGCTGGTTGGAGAGGAGCTGACAGGAAGCTGCTCCCATCTCCATGTTGAACAAGATGGTTTAATGCATTATTTGTAAAGGCTCAATTTTTTTGCAGTTGGTTAAACGGGACATCACAGTTATTTAATGAAGAGACGCACAGCAAGACTTGCACATGGACTAAACGTATTTTGTTCTCTTCTTTTTTTAGTGTATTCAAGGTTAAATGTATTGTCAGCCCTTCTTTTACCTTTAAAAGTGCTTTCTATTATATTCTTGTGTAACTACATTGCCACCAGACATGCGTTCATTTTCCCATATTGCTAATGTGCAACAGTTTTTGCACAACAAATGTTGTTGCACGTATGTCAGTGTTAAATATGACACCCCTGATGTCATTCAGCATCAATAAAACATTGTTGTTGTTTCCCTTACGTGGCCAGCCCTTGTTGTTTTATAGCCTACTGTCTCTTAAATGTTGACTTAGAGGGACAGTAAATATTAGATTTCCCAGTCTCTGTGCTGCTTTTTGGCCACTCAGTAATTGGTTTATACTGGCACATTTTCTCTTGGTCGCCATCCACTCACAAAGCCTATCTGTCTGTTCATCTCCATTTATCTGTTCTTCCTTCCTCAATACTCTTCCCTACTCTACCCGCACTCCTGTCTTCTTATGCTGAGCTGGAAAATACGATGTGGAAAAACAATGTGGCAAAAGCTTAGGTCTTTAATGACATGGAAAAAAAACTGGGATAGCTCTGAAAAGGTTCTGGAAAAGATCTGGAAATCCTCCATATCGTTCTGCAAATTAGCTCCTCTTGAGAGAGCCTGTGTATAGTACTTTCCCCAGTAATACTAGCAATTTCAGCAAATGGCAGAAATGGAAACATTACTTCATGTATTTTTTATCGTGTGCTTGTAGACTGAGAATGAACCCTGTCCAAGTTGCAAGTGAGGTTTTGCTAAAAGCAATTCAGCTATTTACTTTAACGAAATAATGCGGACTGTTTACTTAATTTTTGAGTCGTTTATGTGTTTGTGTGTGTATATTTTTGGATGTCTTCACATGTTTGTACTCAAAATTGCCTCATTTATTTATTGATGAAGATGAGTGTGTCTACATATTCTAGTGTATTTTCATCCTCGTGGTCTGCTTGCTTGTTGTTTGACCTATGAAAGCATCTTGGTAAATACGTTAACGGCGTCTTAACAGAACTATCAGTAATAGTTTGAAAAAAAAAGAATAGCACAAAAGCAAACAGATATGATCAGTTGACTAGTATACATTTCTGACATCTTGTAGCACCAGATTTTGTCCATTATCCTGATTAAGTTTCATCCCAGGCCAATAGCCAAAGAAATTAATTCAACGACAAGTGGTAAATTGATAGTGTGCATGAAATTTAAAAGTCGGATTAAAGAGAAAATGGAAAATATATTGTAACCCAGGTTTTATTTTATCTGTCTCTCTTCTTCCCTTTGGACTTGTTTTTCCAATTGTGCTTCTCCTCCTTATGTTCCTGGACATCCTACTTGCTCCCCCTTTTCCTTCTCTCTTCTCCCCCATCTGCTTTGTAGGACATTTGCCTTTGGTGCAGTGGACTCTGTTACCTTTGGCAAGTATTTATGTAGTGGATAATTGGTGGGTTGAATTAAGACCCAACTCTATACCAGGAGAGCCATTGAAGGTGTTTGTGTTAGGAGTACATGTCCAAAGGCAAAGTTAACAGAAAAAAATGCAATTTATTCTGATGAAACACTAATAATAGCAACAACAATGTTGGGGCTTTCTGGTGTAATAAGGTAGCCACTGTGAATGTGGCCAAGAATTTAATTTGCATACTTGAGGATCATCAAGATTTTATGCTTTTCTGTCGTATTATATTTGATGCCATGGTCATTTTAATAAAATATTGAAATTGAAAGTGGATATGTTAATGTGTCTTAAAGATATACATTTTAATGTTACATTCAAGCTTGGGAATGTAGATTAGTCATATAATTGATTATGGTTTTGGTAAATGGTGTTATGAAAGTGGGTAAACATACATACAATTAAGTTTACCAGCAATATGGTCAGACAGTTTTAAAGCCAAAGCATGCTGACAGGAGTACTCTTCTTCTTCCTCAGACCCAGAGAGCTTGGTCAATGGGAATCACCAACCCAGTCCAGCCCAGTCTCCCTCAGCAGCTGGAGAGAAAGTCCAGTCTGAGCACAGTGCTATTGTCAGCTCTATTGAGAAGGATCTTCAGGATATCATGGACTCCCTAGTGATGGACGACCCCCAGCCTTCATCATCAGAGGCTAAAAAACCTCCCGGGAGCCAGCCCATCCCCCACTCCCTTCTTTCTCCCATGGTCAATGGAGGTGGGAGGTATCTGCTCTCCCCTCCTACCAGCCCAGGGGCTATGTCTGTGGGGTCTAGCTATGAGAATACATCTCCTCCATTCTCTCCTCTTTCTTCGCCTTCAGCTGCTAGCAGTGGGAGCTTTACCAGTCCCTCTCCAAGTGGAGGACCCCAGGACCAGAGTATTTCTCTGCCGCCAGTGCCTGCACGCTCCTCCAGCTACAACTTCACCGCCCAGCCTCCACCCATACCCCAGCCACGGACCATACTACCTAACAATAGCAGCAGTGGGGTGGGCCAGAAAGTTCAAGAAAGCCCCAGATTTCAGAGGAAGGTTCTATTAGAGACTCCTCCAAGCCCCAAAGCAGGCCACAGAGGATTTAGCCAAGATGGGCCTGAGAGCCCCAGACAGATCCACTTACTCTCCTCCACTGAATCACTCAGTAGTAGAACCATGGTGCCAAGCAGCCCCAGACTCACTCCTAAATTCCCCACCTGTCCATCCCCATCCCCTTCCAGTCCCAGGACCAAGGCAACCATGGTTCTCCAAGACCGGCCTGCCAGCCCCTTCAGAGAGCAGACAAGTCTTGCTGACCACTCACTCACCTCAAGCTCCTCCATGCAAATCTCCCAGCCCACCAGGGCCTTTCAGCCCCCACTGGACCCCATAGTCCACATCATCCAGGGCTCCACACTTCAACAGCACCAGCAGCATCCACGCTCACTACAGCCCCCTGAAAGCCCTCGGGTAGCCAGAAGAAATATGGAGCTGAATGGAGGTAGTGGAGGTGGGGGCAACAGTATGAGAGAGCTGCCTCCTCTTAGCCCTTCTATGGCCCGGAGAGGGGTCCCTGTACTCCCTGGGGCACTTCCAGGGACAGTCCCTATCCTGAGAACCCCAGACAGCCCCTCGGGTCTAAGCAAGCTGGTCCCGGAGAGCCCGAGGCTCCGTCGCAAGAGCGGGTCCCAGGCAGAGGAGCAGTTGGGTGGGAGGGGCATCCGTGCCCGTAGTCCATCACCCACCTCACTGATGGTGGAGGGTAGTGGTTGTGGTAGTAGTGGGGTAAGGAAGGCCAGTTTTGGTAATGCCCTTTCCCCTGCTTATAGCCTGGGTTCTCTGCCTGGCTTGTCTCCTGTGGCCAGCCCCAGGGGCCACAGAAAAATGTCCACGGGTCCCAGGGAGCTAGGGAGACCCCACCCTGGGATGAGGGAAAGGAAGAACAGCATCACAGAAATCAGTGACAATGAGGATGAACTGCTGGAGTACCACCGGCGCCAGAGAGAGGAGAGACTCCGGGAGCAGGAGATGGAAAGACTGGTGAGTGAGATAAAAACAAGCAATAACTGCACTAGATACTAACTTCTCCGCTTAACATTATGAAGTTGAGCTATGTGGTAACATTAAAAAAAACACAACAAAATCGCCTAATACATCAATTGGTTACAATATTTTGTACTTCATTTGGGAGCTACGTAAGCTTTTTGACTTTTGCAGTACCAGCGCCTTGGACTCTCTTTTGTTTTTGCATATACCCATAACCCTTGTCCCCAAAGAGCACTTTTTTTTTCACCGAGTATTTTTTAGCCACTTACTTTTCCCCCAACAATTTCTACCTTAAATATTTGTAAAGCAAGGGCACGTTCCAGTTTGTATGTTTCTGTCTGAAACTCAGCTGTTGGTTGTCTAAACTGCTGAAGTCACGTGGTCTCGGGGCACCCGGATGTCCCCATGGCAACCTCATTGTTTGTTGCCCTGTAAACGGAGAGGTAGCAGAGAGGGAGGGGAGGGAAGGGAAGGGGGTTGGGGGGTGGAGGTGTCAGCTGAAGTCTGGGACATGTCTGGGAGTTTGAATGAACCGATTGAAACAATGTGGTTTGAAAGCCTTTATGTGCGTTGATGACTCTGAGAAGGCATTTGTTGGCCGAGTTGTAAATTACAAAGTGGGAGCTGAGGGCGTGAGATTGGGCGAGGGCAGCTCCGTCAATCAGACTGAGAGAACATGCCCTCTCTGTGTGTGCCTTGCCATGCTCTGACCCTCCCTATAGTGACACGGCAGTAAGACGTGTGTCCACAGAGCCAACGTCTACGCCGTGTTCTTTGTTTCAACTCGTGTCCGGTAAATAGGCTGTAGTAAATGCCACATGGGTACAGATAGCGCTATAGACCTACCCTGCTTTGATGATCAAGAGGGCATTTTTGTCCATTCAAATTAATGATCTGGTTTGTGTATTTTGAACAATAGTGCCGTTATTGCACAGCAATTACTGTGAGTTGTATTTTTAAGTTATGTGTGTCAATAGGAGGGTATTTGCTGTTCACCTCCAGCCTTCAACCCTTTACCACCATGAGTGCATGGAGAGGAAAAACATTGACACAAGATGTGTGTCTACCTTATGGAATGTCAAGGTCATACAGCCGCTCTTGGCAGGTAAATAAGCCGTTTAAGGAGGCAGGTTTGCCGAGACCACGTCTGTCAGTGCGACTATAGATTTCTCAGTGATCTATTTTGTTGATTGTGTCTCTCTGGCCCATTATAAAGAAGTTCGCACTTTGTGGGTGTGAAACTGCAAGGCCTTTAGATAGTCACAGTTGACGCACTGCCATACAATTATTTCCTCTTTTTTTTTTGGATCCCCCCAATTGTATCCGGCCAATTACCCCACTCTTCCAAGCCATCCCAGTCGCTGCTCCACCCCTTCTGCCGATCTGGGGAAGGCTCTGGACTACCACATGCTTCCTCTGATACATGTGGAGTCGCCAGCCGCTTCTTTTCACCTGACAGGGAGGAGTTTCACCAGGAGGACGTAGCACGCGGGAGGATCCCGCTATTCCCCCCAGTTCCCCCTCCCCCCTGAACAGGCATCCCGACCGATCGGAGGAGGCGCTAGTGCAGCGACCAGGACACATACCCACATCCGGCTTCCCACCCGCAGACTCGACCAATTGTGTCCGTAGGGACGCCCAACCAAGCCGGAGGTAACACAGGGATTCGATCCAGCGATCCCTGTGTTGGTAGGCAATGGAATAGACCGCCATGCTACGCGGACACCCCTGTTATTTCCTTTTGACCCCAAAATTTTACAGCTGCGTTTTCACAATGCTCATTATGTAATCCATAGAATTTGACTAAATTGAAAGCAAAGTCATAGTGGCACATCTCATGTTTCATGACTCTTGCAGCCATGGACTGCATGGTTGAACCCAGGCTGGCTCTGCCATTCAGTTCAACATGCAGGGGTCTGATGTCCACTTACTCCTGGGAGGCTGAGCACTAGCACCCTCTTTGAGTTCTGCTGTTGTTGCCATTGCTGTCGAGTGTCTCCTACTAGATTTTGTAGCTGTGGGACGGAGGGACGTTCTAGTTCATTATCCAAGTAAGTAGAAGTTTGTTAAAACAACCCAGACTAGAGGTTGAATCCATAAGGGAATTGAAGTGTTGAATCCATGCAGGATGAAATGCAACTCTATCCTTATATAATAAGAATATTTTATTACAAGCAGCCAGATAAAAAGCAAGTGGCATTTTCTGTTGTTCAGACATTCAGTCAGACATCATTATCAAAATCAAAAATCTAATTGTCATTCTTCTGAAATAGTGGGATTACCCCCCCCCCACCAAAGAAAAAAGAAGCAATTACTCTCCTATGTTATAGCAAGGCAAAAGAAAATGTTTTACTTCATTCCTCTCTATTTGATCCTTTTACAAGGGAGCTGTACAACTAAAGGATTTTCTTTGTGTCAGTGTGTGTGTGTGTGTGTGTGTGTGTGTGTGTGTGTACGCATAGGTGCCTGTATGTGTGTGCACGCGTGAAGGGGGTGGGTGGGTAATATTATGAACAGTCGGTAGAATGAAGGCCTTTTTTTTAGATTCTAAGGGTTTTCTTGGATGCTGCCCTAGTATTAAAGAAAGTGTGTTAGCTTCAGCTGTAAGATAATGTACCAAGTGTATTCAAGTGTACCAAGGGGCTTAAATCAGATTCTTGTTGATGAAAACCCAATTAATTGTATTCATTTTTCTGTGATACTGAATGTCTCATGACATTTTGTGTTTAGTGAGGTGTGGACAAAATTGACCCCAACCCAGGGACAGCCACATGGCCATGGGCAGGGTGGTGGTGGGGGGATGGTTGATGGTGGCACTCATGCAGAGTCTGCTTGGCAGGGCTATATTTACCTTAGTACAGGGGATCAACGATTCTCAGAGGGATGAAGTACCAAAGTGTAAAACAACCAATACAGGCCAATAGTGATGGGGCCACACAAGAGGCCCCTGTCATTGACAGCCATTCAAATTTAACAGGTTTTAACGTTTAGATTAGCTTGGTCATAGGCCCTGAAAGTCATTTGTAAATTCAAACGGTACTTCAGCACAGCAACGCAGGAGTCCAGTAAGACTTGAATTGGCAGTGCTGTTGATAGTGGCTTCCAGTATTTAATTACATTTCCCTTCTTTTGTATTGCCACACCGTTCTGTATTTACAGAAATTTTGAAGGACATGTACTTTATTTCAGCATGCAATGTATAGGGAGATTGGTTACCTGCCTGATTCTAATGCACACTAGTTACTATTGGTACAGTAGTTAGGATCTGACAGGGTGTTTGATGGCTCCGTAATGTATGCACCCTCTTCACCCTGATAAATAGATTCAGATTCACATTCAGACAACTTTATTTATCCCAGAAAGGCAATTCAATTTCACAATCCTTCCAGACCATGCACAAACTCACAGACAAGTGGCAATCAGCAGTATGTTAGAGACAATAGATCAGTACATGGGCAAGAGATACACACTGGCACCCTTGTGTGGCCATTCATGCAGACTCACACGAGGACCAGGACCAGATTGAAGAGATTCTTGCACATGCTCTTAGCAACATTGGACTGAATAAACTTAGGTCCACTGCTTCGGATGTGTATGGTGAGTGAGGGGGACAGGTGGTTAGCGGGAGAGACGTTAGTCATATTTTCCGAATGGTTAAAGTCGAAGGAAGGGGGAGAAGTTGTCCGTTAAAGGGAGGGGTGGGCTTATAAACTGGAAGCTTTGTAATTGTGATGCAAAGAGTCAAACACATGCAGATAAAGATGGACACTGGGTTTTTCCTCAAAGCTTTTTGTGGTGAGTGGTACTGCTGTGCATTGGCAGAAATTTGGCTACCCAAATGTTGTTGTCGCTCTTTTTAAAAAATTTTTTTAACTGTGTTCTGTAAGGTGTCCTTGAGTGCTCTGAAAGGCACCCACAAATAAAATGTATTGCTATTATTATTATTACCCGAATCACTACACTGAGAGCCAAGAAACTGGAGTCAAATTCCATGTATGTGCAAATCTACATGGCCAAGGGCGCCTGGGTGGCGTGGCGGTCTATCCCGTTGCCTACCAACACAGGGCTCGCCAGTTCGAATCCCCATTTTACCTCCAGCTTGGTCAGGCGTCACTACAGACCCAGTTGGCCATGTTTGCGGCTGGGAAGCCGGATGTGGTTATGTGTCCTGGTCACTGCACTAGCGCCTCCTCTGGTCAGTCGTTGCGCCTGTTCGGGGGGGAGGGGTAACAGGGGAATACGTGATCCTCCCACATACTATGTCCCCTTGGCGAAACTCCTCAAGGTGAAAAGAAGCTGGTGACCCCACATGGAGGCTGGTGACCCCACATGTATTGGAGGAAGCATGTGTTAGTCAGCAACCCTCCCTGGATCGGCAGAGGGAATGAAGCAGTAACCGGGACGGGTCGGAAGAGTGGGGTAATTGGCCAAGTACAGTTGGGGAGGAAAAAACCCTTTCTTGTTTGCAATGGTGATGGACAGGTTGACGGACAAGATCAGGCAGGAGTCTCCAGGGACGATGATGTTCGCGGATGACATTGTGATCTGTAGCGAGAGTAGGGTGCAGGTTGAGGAGAGCCTGGAGAGGTGGAGGTATGCACTGGAGAGAAGAGGAATGAAAGTCAGTAGGAGCAAGACGGAATATGTATGCATGAATGAGAGAGAGGACAGTGGAATGGTCAGGATGCAAGGAGTGGAGGTGACAAAGGCATTTGAGTTTAAATACTTGGGGTCAACTGTCCAAAGTAACGGGGAGTGCAGAAGAGAGGTGAAGAAGAGAATGCAGGCAGGGTGGAGTGGGTGGAGAAGAGTGTCAGGGGTGATTTGCGACAGAAGGGTACCAGCAAGAGTTAAAGGGAAGGTTTACAAGATAGTTGTGAGACCAGCTATGTTATATGGTTTGGAGACAGTGGCACTGACGAAAAGAAAGGAGGTGGAGCTGGAGGTGGCAGAGTTGAAGATGCTAAGATTTTCATTGGGAGTGACAAAGGAGGACAGGATTAGGAACGATTATATTAGAGGGACCGCTCAGGGTGGACAGTTTGGAGACAAAGTAAGAGAGGCAAGATTGAGATGGCTTGGACATGTGTGGAGGAAAGATGCTGGGTATATTGGGAGAAGGATGCTGAATATGGAGCTGTCAGGGGAGAGGAAAAGAGGAAGGCCAAAGAGGAGGTTTATGATGTGGTGAGGGAGGACATGCAGGTGGCTGGTTTAACAGAGGAAAATGCAGAAGACAGGAAGAAATGGAAATGAATGATCCTCTGTGGCGACCCCTAACGGGAGCAGCCGAAACTAGTAGTAGTAGAGTTGGGGAGAAAAGGGGGGGGGGGGGCAAAACCTACATGGCCAATAAACTTGATTCTGATTCATCACATCATAGTCCCCATGCAATATATTGTGATATATTATGATACTACAAGAATTGCAATACATGGAAATATTTTGTCAATAGTTTAGAAAAGTGTCTCAAAGAAAACACCTAAATATACATAAAATTAGAGTAATCGGTGCCATAGCTAGTGTGGCATTGGTAACACGTGCTGTTGTTGCGATTTTATGTAGCCCTGTTACAATACTGCACCTGCCACCTGGTGCCCAGAGATATAATCAACATAATGAAGAAGTGCCGTCTCGATGTGTGTAATCTTAAGCCTCAATGCAGCGGATAGGAAAATCAATACAATATTGTTAAATTATGCCTGCACTGGGCCATCGTGCGGCATGGCGGCCCAGTGGTTAGGGCTATCGCCTCACAGCAGGAAGGTCCTGTGTTTGAACCCTGGGGTTGTCCAACCTTGGGGGTCATCCCAGGTTGTCCTCTGTGTGGAGTTTGCATGTTCTCCCCGTGTCTGCGTGGGTTTCCTCCGGGTGCTCCGGTGGCCCCCACCATCAAAAATACATGCACGTTAGGGTTAGTACTCCTGTCTGTGCCCTTGACCGAGGCATGGCAAGATGAACTGGAGTTGGTCCTCGGGTGCTGCACGGGGGCTGCCCACTGCTCCTCGCAACACCGCTGGGATGAGTTAAATACAGAGCATAATTTCCCTACAGGGATCAATAAGAGTGTATCAAAATGAATAAAAAAAATAATATCACAATACTCAAGTGTGTGAATGCTTTCTTACACCCCTAGTGAGTGGTGAACGTTCACCTGCCGACTCGCTGTGGAAAGTGGGTGCAGATTTCTGAACGTCTGTTTCGGAAAGTTACAAAATATTTTGGATGCAGAGCTCCCATTCCGACTATCGGAAAGGAGCTTTCCGACATTATCTGACATTGTCAACAACACTTCATTTCAAGCATGCAGGAGCCCTGTGTGCAGAGTGCTAGCTGTGGTCCACTGGGTCATCAGAGCTGGCCTGGGGTCTCTGTTTGTGTCATCGTGAGAAGATTTTATTTTGATCGTCGATTTCGCTTGGCTGGGACAGCTGGCGCTGGATCGGCTGAGAGAGCTTGGTCTGCTGCGTCCTGTGAGCCCGAAGAGGAAACACTGAGGGCGGTTTGACAGGATGCGGAACCGGGGCAGGCTAAGCTAACTGCTAGCCCACGGCCCTGCCTGAGAGGAAACACCGAGGCAGTCTGGCGGTGGCCTCACCCGGCGTTGACTGTGCAGTGTTTTTGTCTGCGTCTGTGTTTGCGTCATGTGGAGTACAAGTGAGGTATGTCCAGGGTGTCAGGCTGGAGAGCTGGCGTTGAATCGGCTGGGGGAGCCTGGTCTGCATCCGATGGGACCACGGCCCTGCCTGGAGCTGTGCCTGAGGGCGAAACACTGAGGGGATGCGGAGGCGGGGCAGGCTAGGCTAACTGCTAGCCCATGCAGACCGGCAGTTCCGACAGTCATCCTGGCTGGGGTTCGTTCTCTGGACGGTGGAGTTTTTGGACTGTGTTGTTGGCTGTTTTTTCTTTTGTGTACGTAGTAAATAATATGAAATGGCACATAAATTGTTCCTGATTTCTTTTGTAAAACCGTCTTCGAAAAAAAAAAAAGATTTTGCCTATTATTCTTCATTCTGCTGTACCATTATATCAGATGATCGTCCTCATCAGACACCACACATTCTTCCCGTGTTGCTTAGAAGCTTGTTTCCAATCCCCTTTCTCTCGGTGATTTGTCTCATGTATTCTTGTTTGTCTCTCTAGAGACATACGTTGCTCCCTAGCTGTCCCTAGGCCCGAGTACCTTCTTCTTCGTATTCTGGAAGATGAATACTCACTGCTTTGTTTGTCGGTGCCGGCCAGACTAAATGCCACATTTTGCACTAGAACGCTCACCACACAACAGCTTGAGGTGGAGTGGGAGGAATCATTGAGCCAATTACATGGGGGGATGATCAGGTGGCCAGATGGAGAGAGCCAGGTTGAGAATTCTGCCAGGACACTGGGGGACCCCCCCTACTCTTGGCGATAAGTGCCATGGGATCTTTAATGACCACTGTGAGTCGGGACCTCGGTTTAACATCTCATCTGAAGGACGGATGGTGGTGTGAGATGGTTAAACCACTTAATTTGCCTTCCCTCCGAAGCCAAGATATAAGCATTGTTAAATGGATTGTCTGGAGTGAATGAGCATATCTTTTCATGTTCGTTTGATCCAAGACATCCCAAGCCAACCTGTAGTCTGTCCACATGGATATGTAACTGACATGCCTGTCTTGCCTAACACACTTGGTGTGTAACCCGAGTTCTTGCCTGTTTCTTTTGTTACAGACAGTCAAAAGAACTTGCAGTATAAATGTCTGCCAGCCTCAATTTTCAAATGACATCCATCAAAGGTTATTATTTTTGATAAGGTCTCAGAATGACATCACATTTTCAACACATAACAATACTTTGATTATTTAAGTAATTGACTGAATGAACTTTTACCATAAGCAAATGATCTCAATGTGCATTCTTTAGTAAAAGTGATGGGTCAGATTAGTCCTGTGTGTTAGTAGATAAGTTGATTTTAGCCCTCAAAATTTGTATTGGCAGTGAAAAAGTATATTTATTTAATCCCTAGTTTTACAAGCTAACAAATAGAAATTTAGACTTATTGCAGTATTTTAAAGCATGTTCAGCCGAGTCAGTCACCAGTCTTTTCTTCCTCTTTCATTCCCTTGTCTCCTCC
This sequence comes from Lampris incognitus, assembly GCF_029633865.1. NCBI lineage: Eukaryota > Metazoa > Chordata > Actinopteri > Lampriformes > Lampridae > Lampris > Lampris incognitus. The sequence goes on along the minus strand of NC_079217.1, from coordinate 19,451,590 downwards.
TTTTCATGTGCCATGCCTTCTGAGAAGTTCCTGTTTGTCAAAGCCTCAGTAGTTCTGGATGTGCATGACACAGAAATGTCTGTCCTGCACAACGAGCACCTTTTCATATCCGCATGGATTATCACACAAGTGTATCTTCATGCTACAAAAGAGAACGCATCCCAGAGTTTTCAAAATATACGTAGTTATTGTTTGTCACCAAACAATCCCACCTGGCCAGAAAAATATTGCACTTTGGGCCAACATTGAATTTCAGCTCTAACAATATCTGTATAATGTTTCTGAGGTTCTTTTTGTTGTTGTCGAATGTTGATGAGACCTTCCTGTTTCCAGAGGAGTTGTCTGTGAAAGTGTCTCAGGGCAACCCGCCTTGCCAACAGCTATTTTTCATGATAAAAGGCATTTTTCCCATAGCAGTGGTTAACAACTACCGTAGACAGCCATTTATACATGCACGGTTTTATCCAAGCCAGTCACGTGACCAGATAATTCCACTAATTAGCTGCTTTTGGTTCAAGGTGTGCTAATTAGTGAAATAAGCTGGTTGTCCGTCATTTCACTAAATGCATACTGGTCTTTTGTGGACCCCCTCTGTGGTATTATGTGGGTTCTCCACTAGAGGGGGTAGGCCCGCTTCTCAGTGTTGTAGAAAAATGTTATTCCACATAGTGGGAAAATCCCCACCTCCTGCAGAGGTGGCAAGATTCACTACAGCACCTAACCCTTTTAAGTAGTAGTAGTGAAGTTACCATGTAGTTTGCTGTTCTTTACCCATATGGCAACTTGAATATGTCATTCTTATTGGGTTAAAGAATGCCCATACATGCTGTTAAAAAGAAAAAAAGGACTGTGTGTGTCCTTCTTGGCTCATCCTGTCGGAAATGCATATCCTGCTGAAAGCGGTACATTTTTGATGTTTGTCAGTGTCGGTAACCTTTAGATTTGCCACACACTTGTTTCATTTTGTCTTGGAAAATGTTACTATTTTTTGCATTACAATTATAAAAGAGCCTCCTAAATGCCCTTTTCCCTTGCCTCCCAATTTCAACATTCGACCTTAATGACGTTATTGGACTGCAAACATGCACAATAGCTTCCATCCGGTACACCTGGTCAGCCTATTTCATGCATGGTAGGTGCTTCACACTTTTTACACACCCAAGTTTAAAGAGTAGATGCCACCTCTTTTCTTTTCTCTTTTCAAGCCACACCCCACTTGAGGACGTCCTTGCAAACATCATTATCTCACACCTCTCCCCTTTTCTAAGATGCCCTGCCCCCCCACCCTCCCGGCTAGAGGTCGGAGGGGGCTCCCTTTTCATCTGTCCCAAAGTAGCACTGCCGGTTGTGAAATCGGTCTACTGTAGGAGTCAGGTTAGAGTCACAACTCTTTGCACTGAGACAGAGATTCACAGGAGTAGAGACAACTACTTTTTACAGCACTGTCTATAGACTTCTAATCTACAGATCTACTGTTGTTGATGGACCGGCACCATGTGTTGAGTGGCGTTGGGCCACTGCCAGCCGTCAGGCGGGGTCAAAGCAGGGAGCAAACAATGCTTTATCTACTCTCGTTGGCAAAAGAGACCCCAGGCTTTCTCAACAACGTAGCAGCGCTCATGAAGGTAACTGATGCCAGCGCTAATATTAACGGGTGTCCAACAGTTGCCGACTATATTTAAATGAGCTGTGTTGAGGTTTTGAGCTACATGAAGAGGTGCTGAGCCTCGTTTGTGTGGTAGAGTTTCAACCGAGCTAGCGATTAACTTTACCATTGAACACTGTTAATTAGTAAATTTCATGATGTGCGATCAGGCTCGACTCTGCTTGCATTGACTAATTACTCTATCTTGGTGTTTGGACGCACTAACCCAGCTGTAATAACGTGGATTGTTACTCGTTTGTCTCCGTGTATGTGTCTTTGTCATTTGTGTGCTAAAGCGCATGCCCATATATTTGGGTTTTGAGCTTTCTACAGGGTAAGTTGTCTGCAAGGGATGCTTTCAGAGTATTTGATTTAGGGGATTTTCTGAATAGGGCTTGAGAAATGTCATGTGAAATTATATGGGTTTTTAATTTTTTTTTTAAATAAGCTATAGTGTAAGGAGATGAGAGAGGCAAGAACAAGCTTGCATTTAAGCTGCTTTAAAAAGGATATACCTGTAGTTCAGTCTCTGTTGAATCTCATAGCAGTGCAACGCTTCATTAACTGACCTGTGACACATATTGCAAAATCAATTTGGCTTGTTAAAACAGAAAGTGTGCAGTCCACTTGCCTTAAATAGTTTTTTCCTTTATTTAAGACAGTTTGCAAGTAAGGAGGGGGACAGAATAGGGGACGGAGAAACAGGTGGCAGGATTCAGTCTAAGGTCAGCGAGGGCACACATGCGAGAGGTGAGGGGCTTGACCACTGAACTACCTCCGGGGCAAAAAAGACGGGGTTTTATGTCCAGAGATGATTAACGCACAGATATCTGTCAAATTTTGAATGCCGTAAAGGGCGAGCTGTGCTTTGCAGCCAGTTGGGCTCCCCTTCAAAGTCTGAGCCCCGCCGGGTGTCCTGCCAGGTTTGTCTGCTCACTGACTTGCGGCCAACAGCAGGGAGAAAGAAAGGAGGGAGAGATGTGAGGAGGTTGAAGGGTGAGTAATAACGGGGGAGGCTAGACGGAGTGGTTTAGTCTTATAATGGTGATGGATATTGAAGGTGAGGTGAAATGGTGAACGTGAGAGGGAGGGAATTAGAGGGCCAGAGACACAGAGGGAGGCTTACTAAAGAGAAGAGGTTTGGCGATGGCGAGCGCTTCCCACTGACTTCAGCCTTCGAGCACAGCCTGCTTATTTGCATCCTTTTGATTGACACCTTGGCTCACGCTGTTTACATTGGCTGATTTACTGAATAAATCTTCTCAACTTGCATAGTTACAAAGATCCCTACAGTAAAAAAAAAAAGATCATGTCATACGGGTTTATATATGCTGTCTCTTGACTGGTCTTTAATGTGCCTTTGATATTGATATATCTTATTTTATTGTGCACCGATGTGATTAATATTTTAGTGCAGCTGTGCCTTTTTAGTCTAACAGAGCTGATGCAACACAGTATAGATATTCTGGACCTGTTTTTCAGTTTCTTAATTTGACTTATTCCTATCCCATAACAGTAATTACTGTGACAGCCTGCCTATTATCCCCAATAGTAGAGAACGTTATAATACCAGCTCCGCCAATCTTTCTTTTAATCATCGCATCTCATCTTTTATGTTCACGATCCCCTGCACAAAGTGGTTGACACGATGCCTGGAACCCAGTCTTCACAGGGAGAAACGACCCCCGGGACTTAAATCCAAGTACTGGACAAGGCTTCACTGGTTTAAATGCTACCTTTATGCACTGGTGGCAGCGGCCCAGTACATCCAGCCCGAGATCGGGGCACACATCGACACCAACACAGACAAGCAGTGGTTTATTATCTCGAGAGCTTAGCCACGGCTGGAAAGTTCACAAGTACTGTTCATTATTTGGCTTTGAAGGTTGGTGGGGGGAAAAAAAACAAAAAAACAACAACAACAAAACAAAAACAAATAAAAGCCCTTGTTAAAATCATATGTTTGTGGGACTGGGGCGCAGCAAAACCTTAAGAGATGGAGTCTGATCGTGAATGGGGTTTGTTTTGCCGACTGCTACAGAGAGGTGGGGTGGGAATCTTTTAAGCAGCCTGAAGATTATGTAGAGAATAAGGTTTTGTTTTTGTTTTTTTGTTGACTGGATGGAGCGCTCCCCTGTTCTTTATAGATGTAGGAAGAGATACTGGATGAGCGGTGAAGTTGCTCTTTATGCCTGTGACGTGTATGAACGTATAACAGAACGCCATGCAGCTTCCCTGATCAAAGACAGGGAGTTGCCCCGGGGTGCCAGAGGAAGAAAATCAGATGGAGGAAAAGGGGGGAGAGGGAGTAGGGGGGAGGTGAATTAAAAGGGTAAGGGGAGAAAATGGGAGACACTGACTCCCAGGGGGAGTAAACGAGACGACGACGAGAGGATGAAAATATGGAAGTTAAAATGTGGAGTACAGGAAGGAAAGCGGGCTGATGAAATGAGGTAAAACGGACATGAGAAAGGATGTAGCAAAGCAAATCACTTTATTAGTCCCAAAATTGCACATCCATTGCTGTAAATACTGAGTTGCAATATTTGAAATGTATAATCACTACATCCTAAAGTGTTGCTATGTTGAAAACTGACAGTCTGGCGCTAGCAGTCTTCTTTGATTATGCTCCATAATGAGGTTAATGTGTTATGATTATGTTTGTAGATTTTGATTATTTTTTTTTTATATTCATGCGACAAAATCTTAAAGACTCTAAGACCCAGCCAGCACACAAGGCTGTTGTGAGGTATTGTCAATGTTGGCCTGAGCATGAGAACCACTCATGAGCCCGAAAGAGAGTGAGGGTGAGGGCGGTGTAATGTGTGAGCTGGTATCTGGGGGTCAGGAGACCTTGGTCACCATGCAGAATAGTGCCTGTGTATAAAGGAAATATTCACAGCTAGCTGGGTGGAAATGTGTATGAGGAGGAATGTCTCATAATAGCAGCCAACCCCCTCTTTCCTCCAGGGTGCCGAGTCCAGGACTTGAACCCTCTGCCAAAGCCTCCCCCTCAAACTGCCCACGTGTATGGATTTATACTGGCCAGAGGCTGTTCTTTTTCTTAAGTTAACACTCTTAAGGTTTAGAGCCTTTCCTTCTAATGTACAGACACTATGGGAATTTAGGTTTTGAAGACATTGTGTTGAAAAGTGTCATCTGGTCACCGCTGGAATAATGTCTCTGTTTGTATGTATGTATCTCTCTCCTTCGATTTTTTTTCGATAACTACTCATTCAAAAGACTTCATACTCAACACTGCACCTCATTGGGTCCTCAGCAATACACCCATCAAGTGTGAAGTCGATCAGATGAACGGTTGTTAAGAAAATCGAAGGACAGACAGACAGAGACTCCTTCCATTTGAGTTATATATATATATATATATATATATATATATATATATATATATATATATATGTATGTATGTATGTATGTATGTATGTATGTATGTATATGTATCAACACGGATACAGGGGAAAAAAAGATTTTAATACATTGCAGTACAGGCCTGTTTTGTGTATCTCGCATTCATCAGCTGCTAATATATATATAAATAATCCTGGATTATTTTGCTCCTTATTTGTTGAGCACTTTCCCTGCTGTTGGTGTTTCTTTTAACAAAGTTTTATATATATATATATATATATATATATATATATATATATATATATATATATATATATATATATGTGTGTGTGTGTGTGTGTGTGTGTGTATGACAGAGAGAGAGAGCTCCTGTGTCCTGTACTCTTGATAGGCTATATATATAATGAAGTGGTAAGTACTTCTGTGAACTCCATATGGAGAGTTGACAGTAATTAAACCTCAGGCCAAGAAAGTGTAGGCCTGCTGATGTGCTTAGCTTTATCTTGTGTGCTTAGCATTATCACTGTTATTTGTCATTATAATACATGGGTTACTGCTTGACTCTGATTCGGCCTTGTTTCCCAGAGGGTACTTAGTCAACATGATTGAACTAAATTTGTTTGTGTTTGTATTTGTCACACGCTGTGTGGTTTAAGGTTGAGCTTTGCCCCTTTCGCCCCACGGATGGCTAGAGTTAGTACCGAGTTTTAGCAGTCAGATGTTTTGTTGCTCGTCGGCATGCTGGCTAGCTTGCTACGTGTGTTTGGCAAGGTGTTTCAACCATGGGCTGGCACAAATCAACTTTCATCAGCGTAAACACCAGGGCAGATGCTGAGGAGGGATGGAATATAGCCCAGTTAAACAAGGAGACAGTCTCAGAGAGGAGAGGCGCTGCTGTTGAAGTCCAAGCAAGTTAAGGACTTGATATGCATTCAGTGGACTTATTAGACAACACTCTGTATTCACTGCACAGACCTGTAAAAAAAATTGCAGCCTGTATTTTTTTAAAGCTTTCTTTGGAAAGGTCTTACTTTGCAGGGACTTGAGCTCTTTTTAAAAAAAAAAATTCCCCCCCTTTTCTCCCCAATTGTACCCGGCCATTATCCCACTCTTCCAAGCCGTCCCAGTTGTTGCTCCACCCCCTCTGCTGATCCGGGGAGGGCTGCAGACTACCTCATGTCTCCTCCGATACATGTGGAGTTGCCAGCCGTTTCTTTTCACCTGACAGGGAGGAGTTTCGCCAGGGGGCCGTAGTGCATGGGAAGATCACGCTCTTCCCCCCAATTTCCCCTCCTCCCCGAACAGGCACCCCGACCAACCAGAGGAGGCGCTGGTGCAGCGTCCAGGACACATACCTACGTCTGGCTTCCCACCTGCGGATACGACCAATTGTGTCTGTAGGGACACCCGACCAAGCTGGAGGCAACACAGGGATTCGAACCAGGATCCCCTTGTTGATAGGCAATGAAATAGACCGCCACGCCACCCGGGCACCCCGGACCTGAGCTCTTTTGATAGCCTATCACTCTGTGCACTGCTGCTCTTTCCACTGTTGAAACAATTCCAACCTTTACTGAAGCTCACAGCTCATCAATCTCGCTTCTAGAACCGCCAACCAATAAGAATGAAGGAGGGGTGGGACAAAAGCTAGATTTAATGTGTCCAATCAGATGGCAGAAGTGAAAACAAATGAACAACTTGAATCAGTAAATAATAAAAATAAAAGAAAATCCCTGTTTATTTGACACATCATATGTCAAAAATACTGCATGTATGATATGCATGTTATCACAATATTGAAGAGAAAGTAGGAGGAATAGTTTTGTCGTGAAACTTTTCTCAATGTATAGAAACACCTACTGAGCAATCTGCTTCCAGCATTTTTCTTTTCATTCAGCGCTCACCTCCAGCGCAAGTGCTGACAGTGTTTGGTGAGATCCATTTCAGGGACTCGCAGGAGGCTGAACACGCTTTCATTTTTACTTTGAACTTGAAATTGTGTTTTTCATAATTTCTTTGGTGTCATTTTCAAGCGTGTCAGGTCTTACTGAACTCATTTTATGAACACAAACTGTGGAGCCCTGCTATTATTTTTCTCTGCAACACTTACATACTCACTTGCATACAAGTTCATTTCCAGAAAATTTAGACAAATCAGAGATTAGGTGAACAACATTTTCATCGATGAGTCTGCATGTGACTGAAGTCTCCTCAGGGGATGTTTGGCAACGTGGCAACCATGGCAGCAGTTATGGTGCACATTCCATTGTCTACACATCCTTTTTTTTCCCATGTCATCCACCCTTTACACTGTTTGTCTGTTACTGTGGCAAACCATGAATTCCAAGAAACAGGAAAAGTGTGTCGTCTCATGTGGTATTGTGTGTTAATTGTAGGACGTTTGCTAAGGCCCGTTTGCCGTGGCTATTTCACCATCACCATCTTCTTCAAGGATAGAAGTGGGGCACTTGAGGACATCCGGGTAGTATAGCGGTCTATTCCGGTGCGTACCACCACGGGGATTGCTGGTTTGAATCCCTGTGTTACATCTGGCTTTGTCGGGCGCCCCTACAGACACAATTGACTGGTTTCTGCGGGTGGGAAGCTGGATGTAGGTATTTGTCCTGGTCGCTGCACTCGCGCCTCCTCTGGTCAGTCGGGGCGCCTGTTCAGGGGGGAGGGGGAACTGGGAGGAATAGAGTAATCCTCCCACATGCTACATCCCCCTGGCGAAACGCCTCACTGTCAGGTGAAAAGAAGCGGCTGGCAACTCCACATGTATCAGAGGAGGCATGTGGTAGTCTGCAGCCCTCCTTGGATTGGCAGAGGGGGTGGAGCAGTGACCAGGACGGCTCAGAAGAGTGGGGTAACTGGCCAAGTATAATTGGAGAGAAAAATGGGTAAAAGTAAAAAAAAAAAAGAAGAAAAGAAGTGGGGTGCTTATTTCGGCAGTCAGTGGGGGGGGGGGGTCACAGGGTCGATGGGAATGGGGATGGTACTGCCTTGTAAAAAGGCCGGTATTTGTTCATCTGTGGTTTGGTCAAGCCTGTTTTTATTTGAAGGTGTGCATGTCTCTGGGACTGTCGAGACTCACTGTGTGGTCCGAACTATTTGCGCACATCCATCATGAGCGTGAGTGAATCCAGGTTTTTATTCTCAGCCAGGTTCACAGTGATTTTCTTTTTTTCTAAAAGCAGGTATCAAGTCAATAGTGCTTATTGGCTGTAAACAAACCAAAATTAGACAGGGCTGAATAATGTTAAAAATGTTGTTGATATTATGTTTTGATGCTCAAGTGTGCATCAGTGCCTGTTTTGGGGTGGGAAAAAAGTACAAATAAAAGAGAGGCTTTATCCTTCTGTCTCTTGGACATGTCACTCAGTAAACAGGAACAAGAATTTTCATTAGCCTCAATGAAGAGCGCTGGAGATTAAATGCATCCAACTCCGCTGTTTCCCAGTGGGGCATCAGGACTTGGCATCTGGTGAAGAAAGTAATGAATTTAAACGGCGACTTTTCGTGCCACATTGTTCCGTTCCGGTCTGTGCTTAGCCTAGGGGATCGCACTAACGATATCTGCAGAGAGACTTATAAAGTGAAGGCTCTGACCTTTTTTCTTAAGTGTCGGTCACAGGAATGGCTTCTTAACATAAAAAGCACATCTGGTGTTTACAAGGCCCGTTTAGGGGGAAAAAAAGAGGAAAGATATTCCTAAAGATGATGTGCTTGAATGTAGACAGACCCGACAGCGAGGCAGTCACTGAATATGAACATAATTTGCTTGCAGTTTGCAGGTTGTCTGGCTTCAAATTGGACACTGCGTCAAGATGATTTATGTGGAGGCGAAACATCACATTTAATGATATGATATGTATCTGAGTCCCTGCTGCTCAGCCGTTTGACAGGTTTGGTGAAAGGCTGTCTGCCACTTGAATGAGACAGTGTAAATCTCAATCAACCCCCTTGTGAAATGAGAGGTGCCAGCGCATTGAGTGTACCAATCTATAGGTGTGTGTGTGTGTGTGTAGGTGCGTGTGCATGTTTGAGTGGGGGGATTTGGACGTGCTTATGTGGCAGTGGTTGTTGGTTTACCAGTAAACGTTTGAAGTACGGCTTTCCCGGTGAATGTGGAGCACTATTCTATGGCCTGGGGTCTCTTTTTTTCCCCCACCCACTCTGTTAAAAGCCAACTGTTCCCAGATTACAGGTTACAGCTACAGCGAGGGGGCTGCAGAAAACATCATGCAGATGCTCGACGCAGAGAACAGAGCAACAGTAACATTTCCTGCAATCTGACTTGAGTGGATTGATTGGAGGCGTTATGTACAGGGGGAAGAAAAGTCATCTTCCGAATGCTTTCGACAGCTCCAAATCTGTGTCCCGTCTTTTATAAATAACATGGAAATGATGATTTTTTTGGGGAAAAAACAGGGTGTCCCAACTATCCATCATGTCAGTCCATACCATAACTTTAAGCGCAGTTGCAGCTTATGTTTAACTTTGGTGCATACTGGATCAGTGTCTTTCTCTAAAGGGTACTTTTTAAAAGAGTTGAAGGATTTGAACCTGAAATTGTGCAAATGGATCTGATTTGCCTTCGTCGGCTGAACAAGCTGTATTTTACTTTTTATTTGAACCCTTGATGTGATAGACTTTTAGTGCCGTTATGTGTACATTATTAACTTGGTTAAAAACCAAGACATTGAGCAGATGTCTGGCTACATTTAAAGGGAAGAGGCAGGGTTGTTTTTTTCATTCAGCATGTGAATGCTGCGTTTGTTCAGGGCTGTATGACCATGTTTAGGCCCATGTGTTGTGCCGGGCAACAGTCTGTGTGGTTAGGCCGAGCTCAGAGACACTGTGTCTGCAGTTCAGGGGTTCTGCAGTAAGGCAGCAACTGACACTAAGAGATCAAAGGTCACCCACTGGTCCAGCCTTGCACAGCTCCGTAGGAGGGCTGAGCTCTCGTGGTGACAGCTGGACAATCGCAGCAAAGGCCTGCCATGCAGAACGCAGGGGAGAGAAACGGCAAGGGCTGCAATGACATTTCAGGAGTGAGAAGAAGCCGTCTCAAACTGAAACCAGCTTTGTCTTTTTCCTCAGCATAGAACAGCTTCATCTGTTATGCGTTTGGTAAGTTTTGTGCCGTCTTCCTGAGGCATAGATGATATTAAGAAGATAGTCAGTTGTACTGAGCCATAAATTTAAGCGAGACGGACTGACTCTGAAGGTTTTATTCCAGCCAGCCTGCCTCGAGCGTTTTTTTTTTCTAACCCTTGTGATGCATATTTCTAGATTGGCATCAGTGACCGTCTCAACTTTGCTGACTGGCACACAAACAGGAAATTAGATAGCAGGCCATATTTTCTTTCCCGGCTGGATCCAATCTGATGTACCTCTTTTCTCTCTCCCCTTGCGTGTCTGTATGTCTCCCTTTGTTTGTCTTAATTGATTCTGTTCTTTCATTTGTCTCTTTCGCCTTCTCTGCTTGCTGGTGCATCCATGGTTGCTCCCTTTTCCTCATTCGCATCGAGGGTCTAAGAATAGGGGGTGTTGTATATTGCAGTGATTGTAAAGCCCCTTCGGGAGTACCTTGTGATTTTGGGCTATAGAAATAAATTTGACTTGACTCCTCTTTCCACAGGAGAGACAGCGACTGGAGACCATCCTCAACCTGTGTGCTGAATATAACAAAAGTGATGGGTCTGCGGTGGAGACATTAGAGAGCGGGAGAATGGGCTTCCCTGGGGCTGACAGCTGTGGGCTGAGGCCCTCCATGGAGAATGTTCTGGGAGGGACACCGCACTCGTCCATGCAGCGTCTGGCCCAGAGACAGAGGGAGAGCGATGAGGAGAACCTGAAAGAGGAGTGCAGTAGTACTGAAAGCACCCATCAGGAGGTGAGGACATCTCCTCCGACCACAGCAACAGCACTGCCTAATGGAGTCAGACAGGTCAGAGGCAATGCTCACCTCCCCTTGGAGACGCTCTGCATGCCTTTATGGATGTCAGCATGTGCAAAAAGCTCAGAAAAATGGCTTGAAATAGCTAGATATCCAAAAATAAACTTGAGTCAGAGCGATGGATTCAGTTAAGAGCTGCCCCATTCTTCTTTATAAAGGTTCATTTTTTGCAATCAGCATGTAGATGATTTTTTTTCAGAAGAATTTAGAATGTTGTTTCACATGGATGCATGGGATGTGAGCAACATGAAAGCCATGTCAGGTTGCACTTGACACTTTGAGAAAAGTCCCATTTCTTTAGTCCCTTATAACCTGTAGAAGACCAGAATCAGGAGAAGAAGAATACAGTTTACTGTAAAGCTTTATGTAGCCCGTGTTTTAGTTTACAGACCATTTTAAGACATTCAGGATACATTCTACTCCCCAACACATTTGTTATGTTAATTCTTCACTTCATGTATTGTAATCCCTACTTGAACCTGAACAAGCACCCTTTATCTGTTTCTTAATATTTCTATAATGTATTCGTCTCTCCCTTTCTCAGCCGCTCCCTTTCCCTTTTTTATAAGTCTTTTCTAATCCTGATCCCACTCTGTTCTCCCCTTATCCTGCAGCATGAGGACCCATCTTGTTCTGGTAGTGTGGGTCCTCTGGAGCTGAGCTACCTGGAGGATGAGCGGGTTCGGGTTCTGGCCAGGGTGGATGAGCTTAAGACCCGCCTGACAGAGCTGGAGCAGCAGCTCCAGGAGTCCAAACAAGAAGTAAGTAAAGTAGAATCAACAACAAGGATAGAAGACTAGGAGGAGGCTGTTCACACCTGGCATTAACATGTGTCTTGAGTGATCTGATCTGATCTCAAGTACGTCGGTTCACACCTGGAATTAGAATGCGTCTCCACATGCAGCTCGAGTGACCACTTGTGACTTCCCCGCTCTACATGCAAATAAACATGTTACATCACTGTGGTTGGGGGTGTGGCTTAGCTGCAAGCGGAGAGAGGGGGTGTGGCTCACAGGAGAGTAGTGCACCGGCCTGTGCGAGTGAACGAATGAAAGACATAAGACATTATTAAATAAATTCTGTGTTATTTGCCTAGAACCGTGTCTGCCTTCCTCTCGAACCCTCCTCATGGCACATGTCACAATCACGTAATAAACACGTACAGAAACACAAGGAGAGAGGAGTCGAAACAACAGGCATGCAACAAAATGAGACATCCTTGCTCACTCGAGCCTCATTTTATTGCACCATCAATTAGCATGACGTGTTTCACATCTGTACATAAGTTATTACTGTAAAAATATGTTGTCATACAAAATTTGAAGTGCTCTTAAAGAAATAAAATAAATTATCTCATATCCCAACTGCACTTCTTTTCTTTTATTACCATTCCGCTTTGTTGTGAAGCACAACAGGTTTTTAAAAAGTGCTGTGTAAACGTTATTATTCTGATCAAAGACGGTTGAATCAGTTCATCTGGACACGTCATTTATTAACAGAAATGTTTTGTCACTCTTCCTCTTAAGTCTCAACTGACTTCAGGTATTCCCACCCTTATAAACAATACAGTGGCCTAACGACCGAAACCAACGATCAATTTCATATGCAAATATGGGCGTCACTGTTAACTACAGTTGAAATGACCATTCACAGAGGATTTGGGAATGGTTGCAATCACAGCATTGTAAGATGGTGACAGATGTACTCTTAGGCCCCCCCCCCCCCCCAGTTCAGGGGTGGTCGTTCCCTCTTCACATAGATGACTCCCCGTTCAAACCAGCGTTCCTCCCTATCAGGGATGTGCACATCCTCATCCTTGGCCACTGGCCTGTAGATGGGTGTAGACTGCGGAGTCCTGGCCTAAGGCTAAGAGTACATCTGTCACCATCTTACAATGTTGTGATTGCAAACATTCCCAAATCCTAAATAAGACAACCGCATCCCAGGCCACCTCCGAATGTGGCCTGAGCGATCTAATCTCAAGACACACTGAGGATTCATGGGGTGCATTCACACCTGTACTTAGAGCTGTCCACTTGTGATTGGATCACCCATGACGCATGTTAGTGCCAGGTGTAAACAGCCTCTCAGTAGTCTCTGTTACTAGAATCAAAAGACATTGGTTAGTCTTTTATAGAGATTGGGTTAACTGGAGAAGAACCAAAGGTCTTTAAGCAAATGTAGGGGATGTCATTTGAGAAATGGCTATGCTGTTTGTCATAGATATTTTCTGACTATGTAACGAAAAATTTTCCTTGTAATTTTCTTTTTAACCCCTAGTCTTCCTTCTACTTAGAAAACCTACATGGGGGAGAGAGGGAGAGTAGACATGAAAGCAGCCTAAATATAGAGACAGTTCATGGCTTGAACATTTTGTTATTGGTGTGTGGAGACCTGGAGCACACTTTTATTAAGGTTCAACCTTTCAAACTCATGACATGTGTGACTTGCACCACCCCACTAGGCTGAGATGGAGTGTGCCTTGCTGCAGGGCGAGAGGCAGGCAGAGCTTGACCAGATAGAGGCGGAGTCTGACATCATTGCTCAGCTGCAGAACAAGCTGGAGGAGCTGGAGAACGCCATCCAACGGGAGAAAGACAAGGTAGAGAGAGTTAAGGAGCAACAGACAGACAGACAGGGTTGGACATAAATGTATACACATGCACACACACACACACACTCACACACTGCCTGTTCTGTTTCTGTAGTCACTCGTCTTTGATTTATACAAAGGAACCCTTTCCTATCAGTACACAGCTTACCTTACCTTGTATTTGATGGTGTGGTGCAAGTAGGGGTTCGAATGCATTGCAGATTGATTTTGTTTTTCGATAAGGTGAAGCTCTTATATATATATATATATATATATATATACACAAAACAAAGTAAAAGCCCCCCTGGGTGTTCTCTTCTCTTGTCTGACTCTTCTGTGGTGGTTTTGTCTCAGGTTTCCCCCAGTCTTTTGTTCTCCTCAGATTGCCTCTATTAACTAACCAACATCCATTAACCCTTTAATCCCCTCTCTGCTTTTTCAGCGCTCACATCAATCTCTAGGCCTCTCCACTTTCCTGTCTCTTCACTGTCCACATAACAGCCCCTGTGGGCCAGAAGTCCAGTAAACGAGAGCGACTGTGGAATGATTAATCGGTCTCTTTCCTCCTTGGTTCTGTGGTATGCAGGTTCTTTTAGACACACTGTATAAAGAGCTAGTCGAGATGGGAAACTAGCAGACTAACTGACTTGGGAGCATGTTAACTAAAGTGGCTGTAAAGGTGTTCTTTCCTCCTCTTACTTGCACCCATTACATTTCAACATTAGCAGAGTGAGAAAGGAAAAGAGAAAAAGCATCCAGTCCATGACCCCCCCCCACGCTCAACCCCCAGCACATGAGCCAGTGTAGCAATTAGCCAATTTACCCCCACACACACTCAAAATGCATTAACGCTTAGAAGAAAATCAGAGGTTAAATTACCTACTTAGAATTGCCTCTGATTCTGTGATCTCGCCTCCTCCACCTTGTCATTGACAATAATAATGTCTTTGTGCTGTGGTAAGGTGATGAATCGCTACTGCCTCTTTTGAAACTATTCTTAACATCATCTGATGCATCCATTTTGCTCTTAAAAAATAATCCTGTCAGTGGTGCCAGTCCCCTGAGGGGACTCCTTACCTTTTTAAAGTTTTCACGTCATAGATGATAAGGCAAAGCAGGGCAAATGCTACAGCTGCCCTGCTGATTATCTGTTTTAACCCCAGGTAATATCAGTGATGTTTGTCCTTATTGATTTATCTCGGAGTTTGAAACTGGAGTATAACCCAAGGTACATGACTCTTACACACACACTTCAACTGTAAAAGCAATTTACTGTTGTGCCTCACTATTGTCTGACCGGGCTTATGAGAAGTGAGTTCATATCATTACATTTGAGTGTCCTTTCTTACTGTGCCCCGATTTCCTCGATCCCCAAACTGTCATGATCATCTTTTGCTAACAACACCAGACAGCCTTTTATCTGCATGGCGTGGATTTTCAGCAGTGTGTTTTTGTCTCCTCTCTTCCTCCATCCATTCTGTCTGCGGGTGTGTGTGTTGTCTTTCTAGGAGAGGGATAATGTTGAGGCTGAGCGTCGGGCCTTGCAGAGCCTCCAGGAGGGCTACGCTGAGCTGAAGAACCAGCTTCATAACTGTCCCGAGTCTCTGCGGGAACAGTTGCAAGAACAGCTCAAAAGGGTGGGTCGTCAGCCTGTGAGAAGAACCAGAACCTGTGTAGCCCCTCCTCCAGTCCTTCCAACCGTAGTAGCCCGTCTCCCTGCCACTGCAAACCCTGACCCAGTTTGTCACCTCTCACCACACATGCCCTGATCCTTAGATCGCCTGACCCCCACCCCACCCTTTGAGAGCTCATTGGCACAGACCTGCAGTTTTTTTTCCCAGCCCACAGCCCTGGCCATCAAACCAATGGGAAATTCCTGCAGCGCAACATAGTTTCAGCATAATGAACGATGAAAGAACTGAAGCAAAAACAAATTTAACAGCATCATTTTATCCACAAAAAAAGCCAATAAATGTTAGTCTAGTTGAGATTTATCGCTGTAAAAATGTTGCCTCTATTTGTGATACTATGGCAATGTTTAGTGTTAATAGTGCTAGCATAGACATAGTACACACATAGTGCTACTAGCACCTTTGACCAATTAGCTGGGGCACCTGCACGCGCACGTATGCACGCACACACACGCACACTTGCTGCATTTGTGAAAATCCTTTGGTGCTGCACACAGACTTGTTAATGCCACATGCTGCTGGAATTTGCCCTGCTCTTTAAACTGCACCCATGTGCTACTGAAGCTCTAAGGACAATGATGGGAACACAGAGATAGCTTCTGGTGATTTCGACTAGTAGCGCTGCATTTTGGTAAAATGTGGTTCATGTGAAATGAATGCGCTGCATTGTACGCTGTCCTCCCCGCTGGTGATTGTGGATCTGTTTTGGGTGTTGATGTCTTCAGTGACTCTGGTTGGTACCTCCTCCTCGAGCTGCCCCGTCTCGCATAACCTTTAACCGCTCACTAATCAATTAACATAGCGCCTAACTAGCTCCACTCTTTCTCTTCTCTTCCTTTAATCCTGTGACTTGTCTTTTGTAAACGAGTGTCTTTACTTTGGAGTAAGGGGCCCGTCTTTTTAGTATTACCGGTGATTTGAAATCTTCATTGCACTTTGTCGTTAAGACGCCTTGTTTGTTAGTTTTAGTGCATTTTTCATGCTGCCCTTTATCCACAGTGAAGTTGCATGACAGCTGTCAATCAAAAAAACCTAAAAAAGGTATCATAAACTATTTTGCATGTAGGCCCCATAGTACAGTAAATATCAAACATTTTAAACAAATTTTTTGTTTTACAAACACTCTCATGTTTTCTTTACTCTTATCAGACATTTAAAAAAAGAGCTTAAATCTTTTTTTTTGCATTTTCAAAATGCCCATTATTTAAGATGTTTACTCATATTTAAGACCCCCGTCCATAGGGGTAGTTGTTGTGTCAGGAAGAGCAGCCGACGTAAAATTTTGCCAAGTCATTATGCGGATTGACAAGACCATACCGGATCGGTCGAGCTCCATACCAGATCGGTCGAGTCCCGGGTGAACAACGGCCGCCCTCATAGGGTACCGATGGAAACTGTAAAATCCACTGTGGTGACCCCTGAGAAACAGGGAACAAGCTGAAAGAAGAAGACTCATATTTAAGACCATTCAATCTTGTTTGTGAAAGTTGATGTTTTTATTGCAATACAGTCCTTCAGTCCTTGTGTCTGGAATATTCTATAGGATGAGTTTCATTCTAAAACATTATATATCCATTTTAACCACCTGAAATGTATCTGTAAATATTTCAAAAACGCGATTTTGTACTGTAAGTGTAAATGCAGTGTATTTAATTGTATCCTTACAGACACTCCGATGTTGCAAGCAACATTCTTAAGATAAAATAACCCACAGTAGACTATACAGGGACTTAGTATATCTTTAAGAATAGGCCTCTTTGTCTCAGAAAATCAAATCCAAAATGCATTTTCAAAGCGGGATGTATCTTGGGTTGTAGGCATTCACTCTTAAGTAATTCTAGTAGCCATGGACAAGAAATGGCTCAAATGGCATCAAGTCATACTGCGTTTCTGACCCCAAGTCTTCCTGCCCAGAGTCACTTTTGATGGGTATTACTCGCACGATGGGTCTGATTTACTCCTGCAGTAGCCATTCTGTGATAGAAGCATGTTCTTCCATGGCTGTTTGCCTGGCTGAGCTATTTGTGTTGAGAATCCTGTTTAATGGTGACATGATGGTGCTACTGGAAAGCGCTGCAACCATGCTAAGAAAACGTTTATGCATAATTTAGATTGGAAAGAAAAGATGTCAGGCTGTGCAAAAACTCATTGCATATGTTTGAGAATGGCAAAAGGTGTAATGGTCAATATTAAATATGGCCTTTGTTGCCATGATCTAACTGTTTATAAATGTTTGCGGGGCTCCATCAGGACGGTGAGACGTTGGAAGCGGGCACCAAACAGTTTGAGGACCTGGAATTCCAACAGTTGGAGAGGGAGAGCAGCCTGGAGGAGGAAAGGGAGACCATCAGCCAGCAGCTTCTGCAGGAGAGGGCAGAGTACCACAGCAGTGTGGCCAAGAGAAAGGTAACCAGTCCTCTGAGAGACCTCAGCACATCTGGCTGTACATTACTGTTTATAAGATGAGATGTACTTTATTCATCCCCGTGGGGAAATTCCTCCTCTGCATTTAACCCATCCCAACACACACTGTACTTAGGAGCAGCGGGCAGCCGTCATGCAGCGCCCGGGGATCAATTCCAGTTCTTCTTGCCATGCCTCAGTCAGGGGCACGGATAGGAGTATTAACCTATGCATGTCTTTTTTTTGGGGGGGGGGATTTTATTTCCCCCCCTTTTTCTCCCCAATTGCATCTGGCCAATTACCCCATTCTTCGGAGCAGTCCCAGTCGCTGCTCCACCTCCTCTGCCAGTCCGGGGAGGGCTGCTGACTACCACATGCCTCCTCTGATACTGACTACCACATACCTCCTCTGATATAAGTGGAGTCGCCAGCCGCTTCTTTTCACCTGACAGTGAGGAGTTTCACCAGGGGGATGTAGCGCGTGGGAGGATCACATTATTCCCCCCCGTGCCCCCTCCCCCCTGAACAGGCGCCCTGACTGACCAGAGGAGGCGCTAGTGCAGCGACCAGGGCACATACCCATATCTAGTTTCCCACCCGCAGACACAGCCAGTCGTGTCTGTAGGGACACCTGACCAAGCCGGAGGTAACATGGGGATTTGAACCGGTGATCCCCATGGTGGTAGGCAATGGAATAGACTGCTACACTACTCGGGTGCCCTATGCATGTCTTTTGATCCTTTTTATTCTTATTGTGTGCCGGACCATTTATTGTATATCGGGGTGGCTAACCATGTGCCATGGAGAGCCACACCAGGTGATTTCACTGATTAGCAACCCTTCAACCAAAGAGGAAGAATGTATCAGTGAAATCACCTGGTGTGGAGTCGGGTTGGAATGAAAACCTGCATACACATGGCTCTCCATGGCACATGGTTAGCCACCGCTGTTCTATATGTCTTAAAGGGCAGTTTCACTGAAGAGTTTGTGCATGTGCAATCAGTATTGATGAGTATTGTAGTGGATTGAAGCAATTAAGTCCTCATTGTGTACTATATTGACAGAGGAATCGGTGATCTCTTGCTCATAGTCTTTCCCACAGCGCCGACACATACCAGAATGCTTTGCAGATAAGCTTCTGTATCGTCCCTAAGCCCTCTGTGCTAGTGTTGTGGGATGTCTTTTCCACCATCAGAAGCAAAGCTTAGTCAAGAGAATGACGATGTGTTTCTTAACAGCATCTTTAGAGGAGAGTATTAGAAACCCTGTTAGGCTGTAGTTTTTCTGGCCACCAACTGATGTCACGATACATTACTTGGCGGCCACCAAAAAACTCTTGTTTCACTGCTGCCCCAGAGATGCAGAAACGACCGGGAAAAACTGTCTTTCTCTGTTACAGATAGACAGCGATAAGGTTGAAAATCTGAAATTTCCCTTTAAAAACTCACATTTAAAACAGCCCTGAGTGATCAGTTAAGTTACTTGTACCTGTTCTTTCAGTGATGTTTTTCCTTTAGTCATGTTTTTTTTTCAATCTGATGTTTACTAAATCTGATGTTTTTTAAAAACCTTGAGCTTTTCCCATGATGCAAAATTTATTATGAATAAATGTACATTTATTGTTATTACTCCTGTATAAATGGTAAATGGACTGCATTTATATAGCGCTTTTCTAGTCTACCGACCACTCAAAGCACGTTACAGTGCACGCCTCACATCCACCCATTCACACACACATTCATAGGCAGAGGCTGCCATGCAAGGTGCCAACCTGCTCATCAGGAGCAGTTAAGGGTTCAGTGTCTTGCTCGAGGACACTTCGACATGCTCTCCGCAGGAGCCTGGGAGTGAACCCGCGACCTTCCGATTACTAGATGACCCGTTCTACCTCATGAGCCATGTGTATCATGTCTCATAATCTATCATGCCTTTTAGTAGAAAGGCATGATAACTATGCATCCTCTTGTCACTTAATTTTCTTTTGGCTGTACCGCTTCCATATTTAACCGTGTCTAACATCTGTGCCTTAGGAGAAGGTGTCTGCCCTGGAAAACCAGGCCAACCAGCTCAGTCTGCAGGCCTCTCAGGAGTGTGACCGGCTGGCCAAGGACAGGAATCTCACATTGCAGATGCTACAAAAGGTACAGCCACTGCTGTTGTTATTGTATAGCCTTGCACTGCATGCACAAAACATTAAGGCCGTCTGTGAAATATTCTTATTCATTAATGGACTTGGTACATTCAAGTTGTTAAGGTTGTTAAGTCTTGGGAAAACTGAGCAAGATGTAAGATAGTAGAAAGGGGGTTTACTGTCGCAAACTTACATAATCAGGAATGCACATCACACATGAAAGCTAGATGTCGCTTGACACTTGTGTAAACCTTAATGTGCCTGTGTTCCAGGAGAAGGAGAGGTTGTCAGCCCTGGAGAAGAGGTACCACAGCCTGACCGGTGGAAAAAGCTTCCCCAAGTCTTCCAGTGCCATGAAGGAGGTAAGAAAACAATTTCTTTCCTTTTCAGGGTTAGGGTTCTGACACACACACACACACACACACACACACTCACAGACATCAGACATTACACATCATACACCGAAACACACACACTGTTGATGATCATGACTTGCAGACAAAGTGGAGCATTCATGGCAGTCTGTTCAGTCCCTAATACCAATTAACTCTTTTACTTGCTGTGATTAGTTTGTGTGCCGACATGGTTTTCTCAGAAAAATCTCAACTGTCGTAGTGACGTGTAACAGATCCAGATAAATTTAACCCTCACCTCGTGTAACTGGACATATTGAGCTGAGGCTTTAACAGGGGGGCAATCTGTATGAGAACTGTTTTTGTCTTTCTCCCTCTTTTGTTTACACGTGTTGTTGGTGGGAGCTCCTCAGCCGGGGCTTGTGTTCCAAAAGTTTGGCACGAGCGGTTAAAAGCGTGTTTTGAACTGTTAAAACAGGAAGTACTCCATATCAGCGAGTCTGACCTGTACGGGGATGTCCACTCCTCCCAGCATTCCCTCTCTCGAGCCTCTTCTTCCTACTTACATCCCTCACCTCCCTATCACTTGTGCCCTGACAGCCCTACAGAGGTAACTAGACTATAACCAGTAATGGTCCGTAACGGTCACTGCATGATGCCCAAAGCTTCCTCCGTTGTGCAGCACTCCCTAGAACCACATTGCACCCCGTTCTGTTCAAACCATGGTCCTGATTTGCCCCTGTGCCTTTTCTGTGTTGGCCCAAATAATTTATGTTCACATTGTTTGCCCCTGGGCATAGTTGTAGTAACTATGTTGGAGGAGGAGCAGGCACGTTGTCTTTCAGTTCAGCTGGAGTCTGTTTTGTTTGGTTGAGTTATGTGAAAACCAATAAATTGTCTTGTGTGTGATCTCCCAATAGTGTAACAGTTTGTGATACCCGTAGCGCCAAAGATGCACTCTTTTACGTTGCTGGGTGTGGCTCTGTCTGTCTGTTTTCATATCCATCCTATCACTTAGATGACATATTTTACCAGCCAGGCTTCTGGCTGGTAAATTCCTTTTTAAAATTTTTTTTTATAAACATATAATCTAAAAATCCGGTGCACGGTCCGCTGGGAAGATTAGTTTGAGTGTGTATGTGTGTTTACTTCATATGAGAGGCACAGTATGGCTTTGTCCTCACTGCTTCTCGTCTTGTCTGGACGTGCTGCACGCTGGTGCTCAGGAGTACGTGAAGCTGTCGGATGTCTATAAGATGTATGGCAGCAGAGATTACCGTGACAGCAGCAACTCCACCTTGCGCGGCTGCTCGTTTGCCATAGACGCTGCATTAGCTGGCACCTGCGAGGTACCATTGCTCTCTGCCTGTCTGTCTCTTTCTCTCTTTCTTTGACTACTTTACCTGTTTTCCTCTCACCCTGTATTGATTGACCCTCTTTCTCTCTTGTCACTCTCTGTCCTTCCATTTTCATATCATGTTGCACCCTCTACTGGTTGGCTGTTTATCAAGTGTCATACTTAATATATGCTTTGCTTCCTGCTTGCCACATGGCTGTTTGGTATAGGCAGTTTTGCTAATCCTTCTGCAGTAGAAAGGTAGTGTGAATTTAAATGCTGATCGTGGTATTGTGGATATGTGTAACACACTGGAGTTGATGCTGATCACTTGAACAGCATAGCTGTATGTTGCATGCTGTTATACAGTCAGAACTTCTTCTTTTATAGTCATGATATAGTCATGATATAGTCATGAGCAGTCTGTACTTTGACATGTTTCCTTCCTTGCTGTTTTCTTTCACTTGCTGAAATGTTTATCTTTTATTCCTGTTTTTTTCCCCCATCCTCCTGCTCCCATTCCTCCTATTCCCCCTCTCCTCACCCCCTCTTCCTGCTGTGTGGTGGTGCCTCTGGGGGAAAAAAAGGAGTATGTGACTGTGGGCCAGTTAAATCAGATGTACGGGATGCCAAAGGTGGAGTCCTCACCCACCTCCCCACTCCGCCGGTCCATGCAGTGTGGAGCTGTTGACCCTGCCTTCTCCTGCCTTTCCTCTCTGCACAGCTCCTCCCCCTCTCTCTCTCTGGAGGTGTGTGTCGTTTGCCCCCCCTCTTCTCCTCTTGCCCCCAATCCCTTCCTCTTCTTGTGTTCCCTATCTGAAACATTCCCATCTCCTCCTCTGATTCTTACTATTCATGCAGTTTTCTTTCAAAAAAAAAAAAAAACAACTCATGAAAATGTTTTGAAATGGTTGGACTGCATGTACTTACATTTACATCAGACTTCTTAAGGGTGTGACTGTTCTTCTGTCCATAAATCCACAACCTTTACCATCTTGTAACTATAACCCTCCAAACTGCAGTCTTAAGATGAGAAGACTTTAAATACCAGTTGTTTGAAAACATATGTGAATCGCCATATGTCATGTAGATATTTTTTGGTTTTTCCTTTGTGGATTTCAACAGCGTGTCATTTGTTTTAGAATATTACTGTCCTAAATTTTAAGTTTAGTAAGAATTGCATTTAACCCCATCGAGAGGTAGCTGTTGCAGTCAATCAAGTGATAAATCAATCAATCGCTAAATCAATCAATCAACACCTTTTATTGTCATTGCACAAGAACAGTGAAATTTAGTCTCCAACTTCCTGGGTTTGATGCCTGAGAGGTAATGTAGGGATGCACATAGTAGTTGAAACAAGAAAAATGTAAAAACAAAATGATTTAAATTTGACAAAATACTTGTACTGTGGCTGTGTGACATGTTAGTAAGGTAATATATTGCACATCATAAAAAGAAGTTCAAGTAATGTGGAAAAACTTTAGTTACGTGTCTGCCTTTTTCATCTTTGTTTTTGAAAACTTGCTAACCTGTGCTTCTACATCCTCTCTTTTTCTTTCCTCTCAATTCTTTTTTTTTCTTTTCTCTGGTGTTTCCATCTCTTCTCTACCTTCTCTTCTCTTCCTCGCTCTACTTCACTCTGTTTGCCTGTCCACCACACTGTCCTGTGCTGTCCGTCTGCTGGCGCGCGGTGCCGTCCTCCAGTACCAGTGCGAGGGCAGTAGGCCTCACATCCCCAGGCTAGATTTAGAGCAGTGGTACCAGGAGATGATGGCTGCAGGGGAGGCCAGTCAGCTCTGTCCTCCCCCTCTCCCAGCCAAGTCACTGTCAGGCCGTAAACCTGTGTTGCAGGTAGAGGGGTCTTTCTTCTTTTCCTCTGATTCCTTTACTTTTTCTGTCTGTCTGCAGTGATGCTTCTGTCAACACCCTTCTACTAAAACCTCCAGACGAGGAGCGTGTGCGTGCGTGTGTGTGTGTGTGTGTGTGTGTGTGTTAGAGATGAGTACACTGACAACAGGTCTGTAATTAGACCTGAGTGGGCTTGATCAAAGGGTCCAGCCGATGAAAGGGGACTATGCTAATGTGCCAGGTGTGTGTGCTAACCACAGTTTAACCATTGTCAGCAGGCTGTTCGATATCTGCTGGATTCATGCCTTTAACAATGTGGACTGTTACTACCAGTTTCTCTACAGACTACCTGAACTGGTGTTTATCTTTTAACAACGCCAGTTATCTGTAATAGTCTTCTCATATTTCCCTATAATCACTGTGCAAGTGCTGGCTCATTACCCTTGGTGGCTGTTAGTTGTGCTCTTAAGTGGGCTTTAATTTGCTATTGGAATCATCTCTCAAGTTTGTTTTGGCAAAATCCATCAGCGTCTCTAATATGCTACCTATGTGTTAACTTATGTAGGTTTTCCGCTCGAAGCTGGATAGTGATGCGGGCCAGGCGATTCATCGCCCTAAAGTAGGTTCGGGATCCCCCTTACAGCATGGCACTGCAACACTGGGACGCAACACATCCTCTAAGGTATGCCTATTAGCTTCCTCAAAGGATCACTTGAATATGTGGTCAGTTGTGTAAAGATGCAAGTATGTAAGGAATGTTGTTCAGTTGAAAACTCGCCAAAAGGGTGGCTTAAATTTGATGTTTGAGTCTCAAGTTATGGCTGTATTCTGTCCCAACAGAGCCCTCTGATGGCAGCAAACAGCACAGGCAGCCTTCCCAGGAACCTGGCTGCCACCCTGCAGGATATTGAGACCAAGAGACAGCTAGCCCTGCAACAGAAAGGTAGGGACACTGTGGCAGATGGCAGCTAGGTTTCTTAAGTGTGTTTCAGAGACAGTGATGGCCCTAGCTTCCTGTCTTGTCTTTGACAAAATGGAGTAGAACAAAGTCAGCGTTCCCGTATTGTGGTTCATCAGGCTCCCAATGTGTGCTGGGTTGGAAACCCAAGCTGATCACATTTGTTTCGTTTGTACGGGTTTAAAACGGACTTTTGTCCTCAATGTCTGTGTGTCTGTCATGCTGTCTGTCCTTTTGCCTATGGATTTGTCCCACCCTCATTCGGTTTTCTGCTGTGCCAAAGAGCCCCAGTCGCCCAGCTACTCCACCATAGAGGAAAACCCAGCAGGTAGACTGATCCCTGTATCTGGAGTGGGACTCTTCCTGTTTTTGTCTGTTGGTTTGTGTCTCTGTCACCCTTTATTATCTCTGTGCCACTTCGCATTAAATGTTGTTCCATTTATTTCCCTTACCATCTCTAAGGGTTTTCACCCTCATGATGTCTCCCAATCTTTTTTCTTTTGTACACTTCCCTCTATCTGTCCTCCTTTAATATTCCTTGCGCTGGAGAATCAGTGTTGCATGTTTAGTGTTGAGTGCACTCCTAAACTTTGGAGTTACTGATTTTGGCACTTTGTTTCCAGAAGAATCGTCGTTTATGTGGTGCATAGTAGCATGGATTTGGTAATGAAAGTAATTAGATAGCAGCTTAATTCTTGCTCCAGCTGTTTGAAGCTGTTTGGTTCCGGGCCATGTTTGGGTTGTTGTGATTATGCCCGGGCTTGTGGTATTTGGGATACACATACTTGTTTGTGTGGTGCATGGTTTCTGGTTTATTGCTGGTGCTAGTTCTTGTTTTTGATGCTGGTATTATTTTGGTGGTTTCCTTAAAGGTGTATGCTTTAATGACCTGTGGCTAGCATGGGGGTGTGAATTCAAGGGTGTATGGAGGCTGCCTTGAACCAAATGGCTTCTCTTTATACTAAAATCAGACTAGATCTTCTGATCAGATATGACCTCTCCCTTTCTTCCCCCTCAGGTCAGCAGGTGATTGAGGAGCAGAGACGTCGTCTGGCTGAGCTCAAACAGCGTGCCGCAGCAGAGGCACAGTGCCAGTGGGAGGCCCTCCACGGCTCCCAGACCCATCTCTTCTCCAATTCCTCCTCCCCCTATTCCTCGGCCATGGCCTACACTCCTGGGTTGAGCCAGACCTCCGGAGGCCCCCCCCCACTGGTGCACCACTCCATCTTGCATCATCAGCCCCCATCGGCAGGCGAGCAGCCCTACGATACCCTGAGTCTGGAGAGCTCTGACAGTATGGATACCAGTGTGTCCACTGGCAACAACTCAGCCTGCTCCCCAGATAATATGTCCAGGTATGACTGGAAAAACACACACACACACACACACAGATCCACACAGTGTTCCTGTCGAGGTCCTTACCTTGAAAAGAACAATTTCATTGTTCAGAATGACTCAATATTATTTTGCTCATGTGGCAAATAAAGAATTAGAAATTTGAACAGGAAGTACTGTATAGGTGAAATTCCTTATTAACAGGTCCGGTATGGGCTGGTTTAGGGGCCATCTGTTACTGTCATCAAACGGTGTGTTTTACATTACCTCAGTATTCACCACATTATTTTCAACAGAACCCATTATAGATATCCTCCTATTTCCCACAGGATCCAGAATCCTGATAGTGCCAATGACTTTTAAGCATTACTTAACTACACTGTGATTTTATCTGGTATAGTAAATATGGTAAATTGGAGTGTCAATAAATATAGCATTGATTGTTTTTATACACAGTATTCAAAATATGCTCGTAAGTCATGAGCAATTAACATTTCTGTCCTTTGGATAGAATTTGCTTGTAAAACTTAACACTTGGGGGCGGCATGGTGGCACAGTGGTTAGCATGGTGGCCTCACAGCAAGAAGGTCCTGGGTTCGAGCTTCGGAGGAGTCCAACCTTGGGGGTCGTCCTCTGTGTGGAGTTTGCATGTTCTCCCCGTGTCTGCGTGGGTGTCCT
The DNA here is from genome assembly GCF_029633865.1 of Lampris incognitus. Lineage (NCBI taxonomy): Eukaryota > Metazoa > Chordata > Actinopteri > Lampriformes > Lampridae > Lampris > Lampris incognitus. Next base: position 19,425,288 of record NC_079217.1, on the reverse strand, counting down.
CCGGGTGCTCCGGTTTCCTCCCACAGTCCAAAGACATGTGGGTCAGGTGAATCGGCCGCATTAAATTGTCCCTAGTTGTGAATGTGTGTGTCGGCCCTGTGATGGCCTGGCGGCCTGTCCAGGGTGTCTCCCCGCCTGCCGCCCAGTGACTGCTGGGATAGGCTCCAGCATCCCCGTGACCCTGAGAGCAGGATAAGCGGTTTGGGATAATGAATGAATGAATAAATATAGCATACTCGACACTCACTGGTGTTGAGTATGTTGTTTTGTGGGGTCTGCATCAAATAATAATCGTGAGACTACAATGATGTCAACAATGAAGTTCTGTAATGTACACATTATAGAAAATAAGTCCCTAAGGTTGTGGGGTTTATTGATCCTGGGACACGTTGCAGACCAGACTTGTGATTGAAGCCCGTTGTAGCGCTACGGCCGCATGTAGGTTTATATTATGACACTTTCAGGTCATCAGCTTTTTGAAAATACATTCAGCTGTGGAACAAAGAGTTGTCTTACATTTTATTGGAACGCCACTCAAGTCATTGTTGCATAGTGTAGCTTGCAGCATGGTGTCAGTCTCTGGGACTTAAGGCCATAAAATCTGCTGTTATGTTAGCAGAAAGACAGATGTGTTTGAATTTTAAACACACCGCAGAAAGAGCCTCTCTTTTTCTCAGACAGCTGACAGGTTTGGGGTTGCCAAAAGCATTTTTTATTGCCGTGTCAGTCCTAACTCGTTTTTCTGACATTTTGGATGAAACAAGTCCTCAAGAAAAAGTAGTTTGACGAAAGGGTCTTACCACGCAACTAGAGTTCCTGTTTCAAGTCATTTTCTTTAACGCGCAAAGGAAAAGCAGTTGTAAAATAAACTGTTTGGTGTGAAGGATATAAAAAGTACTTGCAAAACAATATTTCCATGCCAGTCTGAATTCTTATGAGTCTTGTAATTACATGGCAAATTTCAAACCCATCCTGCATGTTGCATCTGTGCATTTGATATCCAGTGCCAGTGGAATGGATGCCCTGAAGATTGAGGAGATGGAGAAGATGCTGAAGGAAGCCCAGTTGGAGAAAGCCCGGCTTATAGAATCACGGGTAAGAAATAACTCGAGAACATCTCATAGGTCCAAAGTTATGACCCCTGAGTCTTTGATTATTAAGGGCCTTTGCAGTGGTGCTGCCGGTAGCCGCTTTAAAATGCAGGACTCAAAATTTAATGATAGTGAATTCAGTTTTTTTGGGTTTTTTTTTTTATTTTTACCCCCTTTTTCTCCACAATTGTATCTGGCCAACCAATTACCCCACTCTTCCGAGCTGTCCCGGTTGCTTCTCCACCCCTTTTGCCGATCCGGGGAGGGCTGCAGACTACCACATTCCTCCTCTGATACATGTAGAGACGCCAGCCACTTCTATTCACCTGACAGTGACGCGTTTTGCCAGGGGGATGTAGCGAATGGGAGGATCATGCTATTCACCCCAGTCCCCACCCCCCGAACAGGCACCCCAACTGACCAGAGGAGGTGCTAGTGCAGCGGCCAGGACACATACCCACATCCGGCTTTCCACTCGCAGACACAGCCAATTGTGCTTGTAGGGACGCCCAACCAAGCCAGAGGTAACGCGGGGATTCGAACCGGCGATCCCGTGTTGGTAGGCAACAGAATAGACTGCTACGCTAACCAGATGCCCCAGTTTTGTTTTTTTTTACTGAGATGACTCGCTTAAATCCCTGGCCAGAAAAATCTGGGTGGTGACAATGATAATGACAATTCAAACACAACATGATGACTTGCCTCAACAGCTGCTATTGAACATGACAACAAACTGTTCTGTTTGATGACCTCTGTAAAAGACTGCACAACAGGACCAGCTGTGTGTGTGTGTGTGTGTGTGTGTGTGTGTGTGTGTGTGTGTGTGTGTGTGTGTGTGTGGCATCAGCATTACAGAAAATGAGCATGTAGTTACCAGATGCTGTCTTTGGATAGATATGTGTTTTGTGAACATCGTCTCCTGCAGGAGCGAGAGAGCCTAGCACGTCGTCAACTGCTGGAGGAGGAAAGGAGGAGAAGGGAGGAGGCGGAAAAGAGACTGCAGGACGAAACTTTCCACAGACAGCAGCTGGTGGAGAGGGAGGTCAAAATGAGGGCCAAGAACTTATCTCAGGTGAGTACACACACACACACACACACACACACACACACAAACCCACACACACGCGCGCACATAAATGATGCGTATAGTCTACACTTTTTTTGACCAAATTTTTAATTGTATACTTCTGCAGGTACATCATTTAGAATTGCAACAAATGTGTGTCATATTACTACCCACATAGTACATAGATACACTAACTTACATAATACATACAATAATACATACATACAATAAAATTCATAGTATCTTTGTCCTACCTACGTCCATACATAATTTTCCTCCCTCCAAATTTCTCACGATCCATTATCTCCCCAATTTAATCCCTTATCCCTCACTTTTGCTACTCCTCTTCATGCTCCCCCCTTGCCACACAAACTATTTATTTCCTACAAAGATTTGTTTGCGTCTTCCTCTTGTTTTTCAGAGTTTTGTTGTTGTGGTGAACCTGCTGCTTCAAGCCTTAAGAGCATCATGTGTGGTGACATTTTGTTCTAGCTGATAACAGTTTGTTAATTAAAATGTCTACTAATGAGGTGCACCATAGATGCACAGGTAGCGTGTGGCTATAAGAATCTTCCATGTGATGCCGTCATTGATTATATGGTGGGACCTGTCAACCCGAGTTGACTTTTAAATTTGTTCATATTTAAAGCAGAGTCATCATTTTGTACCTTTGACTGAAGGACACTTCCATATCATATTTAAAAAGTTGATATTTGTGTTTTATTACATTATGTGTATTCAGAAGGTCTTATAGTCATCATTAAAAAATCTGCTACATAATATTGATCCACAAATTTATCATGAATTTGTTAATGGATTAATTGTATAAAGCACGTAGTGTTTCTACAAAGCATTTTCCATTTGAATAAGTTAGTTATATAGCTACGGAATCCATCTTAATAACACTTTAACGTGCCTGTGAGCATTTGAATAGGGTACTATACACAGATGAGCCAAAACATTATGACCACCTACCTAATATGCTGTTGGTGTGCCGCCAAAACAGCGCCAACCCACTGAGGCATGGAGTCTACAAGACCCCTGAAGGTGTCCTGTGGTATCTGGCACCAAAACATTAGCAACAGATCCTTCAAGTGCTGTAAGTTGCGAGGTGCAGCCATCATAGATCAGACTTGTCGGTCCAGCACATCCCACAGATGCTCGATCAGATTGAGATCTAGAGAATTTGGAGCCCAGGGCAACACCTTGAACATTTCATCATGTTCCTCAAACCATTCCCGAACAGTGTGTGCAGTGTGGCAGGGCGCGTTGTCTTGCTGAAAGAGGCCACTGCCATCAGGAATACCATTACCATGAAGGTATGTACCTGGTCTGCAACGATGTTTAGGTAGGTGGCACATGTCAAATTGACGTCCGCATGAATGGCCGGACCCAGGGTTTCTCCAGCAGAACATTTCCCAGAGCATCACACTCCCTCCACTGGCTTGTCGTCTTCCCACAGTGCATCCTGGTGTCATCACTTCCCCAGGTAAATGGTGAACACATCCACGGTGATCCACGTGATCTAAAGAAAAACAAGACTCATTGGCCCAGGTGATCTTCTTCCACTGCTCCAAGATTCAGTTCCGACGCTCACGTGCCCATTGTAGGCGCTTTCAACGGTGGACAGGGGTCATCTTGGGCACTTTTACTGGTTTGCAGCTACGCAGCCCCATACACAGCAGGGTGTGATACATTCCTACCGTCACCTCCATTAAAATGTTCTGTGACTTGTGCCACATTAGACCTTCTGTTGGTTTGGACCAGATGGGATATCCTTCGTTGTCCTCACGCATCGACGAGCCTTGGGCATCTAAAACCATGTTGCCAGTTTGTGGTTTGTCCCTCCTCGGACCACTGTTGGTAGGCACTCACCACTGCTGACTGGGAGCACCCTGCAAGCCTTGCTGTTTCAGAGATGCTCTGGCCCAGTTCTCTGGCCATAACAATTTGGCCCTTGTCAAAGTCACTCTTGCCCATTTCTGCTCCACCCAACACATTGACTATGAGAATTTATTATTTGCTTACCATCTAATCTACCCAGACCTTTTCACGGGCCCTTGTTTGGAGATGATCAACGTTATTTGGTCAACCTGCAAGTGATCATATTGTTTTGGCTCATCAGTGTAAACGTAAGATACACAATCTATTGGGCCCCTTAGCAATACATTCACCAGGTCAGTCAAGGAATGATCTAGTAATGGTTTTATCATATAGACTTTAGCTGCTAAAACAAATGACTGTATATACAGCGTCAGTAAAAAATAGACTCATTTATCATCTGATAAGCCTTAGAAACTCAGTAGTCTGTTTTTGCCAGCATTCAAACATTGCTTTGAGGTAAAACATCTTTCTCCAGAACACAGTGAATCATGTCCAGAAACTCTTTTTTTTTTTTTTTGTTAAATTTGAACAGTTTGTTGAGTGTGCCATGTTTAATCTTACATTGCCTATTTTTGTGGGGCAACTATGCCTTCATATATCACATCCCAGGGATCTAAACTATTATAATTAAACCTGCGACTTCTCTGTTTTGCACTCTCTGCTCCCAGGCCCGTCCTATGACACGCTACTTACCCATCCGGAAGGAGGAGTTTGACCTGCGTTCCCATGTCGAGTCTTCAGGTCATAACGTGGATACCTGTTACCACATCATCCTGAATGAGAAGATGTGTAAGGGCTACCTTGTCAAGATGGGTGGAAAAATCAAGTCCTGGAAGAAACGCTGGTTCGTCTTTGACCGCCTCAAAAGGACCTTTTCCTATTACGTTGGTAAGCAGCATAGTAAAGTTAAAATCATAAACCCATTACAATTAAGTGGCGAAAAAGAATCCGCAGCTGTCAGCTGATAAAATCAAGGTAGATCTTCTTAAGAAGTACTTCTCCATAGTATATACAGGCCTGTAATGTAATCCTCAGTTGTCAGCAATGGGACTCGTCCAAACCACAAGGCTTTGGAAGACTTAAAAAGGTTTCACGTATCCCATTTAAAACATGCCCATGTGAGGGGGTACATGGAGAATACTCGAGCAGTATTTTGAATGCAAATTGTGCTGGTCTCTCTGAGAGAGCTGATTGAGATGCGAGGCTTGCCCTTGTCCCTTGACCTTGAGCAAACAGTAAGGAGAGGTGACGAGCCGAGGCCATTCACACCACTAATTCAGGTTAATCAAGTGCAACTGCAGTAAGAGCGCTGGTAATTTAGTTACGTTTAATAATAATATGCAAATGCTGGGCTATTTGAATGCTAAAACAGGTCGTTAGCAGATAATGGCTGCACATTAAGATGAAGCTCTTAATTCCTCGAAATGATGTTCTCCATGTCTACCTACTGCTCTTAAGTTGGCTTGTGGAGTGTTTGTGCCTGGAGGCGGAGAGGGGCGTTGAGTTCCCCTACTGGTTCCTTACTGCAGTTCTGCAGTGGCTGATGAAACAAACTGCAATGATGTACAAGAGAGGCGTAAGAATGCAGTCAAGTTTGAAACACAATGAGAGCACTCTTGTTAAAAAAAACATAAAAAATTGCTGTGATTGTGTTTTTCTATCCATCATCACAAACGATAAATCAGTGATGATTGGTTTTTACCCCCCTGCCCAATTACTTGATCATCTGTATGACTATGTCATTACTCCAGGTGACACACTATTGACGCCAGCTTGGCATCTGAATCCAAGAAAAAATTCACCATTTTCTGTTGCCATACTTTCCCTTCCTTATCTTTGTCGAACCAATTCCACCTTTTTTTGGTGTGCGTCTCACAGACAAACACGAGACGAAGCTGAAGGGCGTGATCTACTTCCAGGCAATAGAAGAGGTCTATTACGATCACCTTCGCAGTGCCACAAAGGTATGCGTCCGAATCAAAGAAACACATTTTCTCCCATCACTTTATTTCACAATGTTTTTTTTTTTTCTTCACACTTTTTTTTTCCCAAAAATATTTTGGCATTTTCTGTGTTTTGCTTCTTCTGTGCACTCTTTTTCTTTGGCCGGCTGCTATCACAGAGGGGATTTTTCAACCTGAATTTGACCAATGTATGTATCCATTTTTTTAATGTCCCTGTAAGCTGCATCTTCTGTTTACCCATCTGTTTTCTCACCTTTCCTCATCTAAACAAGAGTGTAATGCTGAAAAGACTGTAAACAAATGTTATGAATGATTATGCATGAGTTGGATGTTTATGTTTAGTGAATCTATAGACATGGAGTAGAAGTTGTTATAATGTGAGTTGGAATGTATCTGGACTTATTAATCCCGCTTGGAGTGGTAACCCCCCGTTTGTCCTCGTCTGTTTAAAGTAAACCTATGGAACGGCTACAAAACAAAAGTGGGTTGCAACAGGTTTTTCAAATTTACCTACTCAATTTTGCATGATGCAGGAATACTCTTACTGTACAGTGTTTTAGAGGTAATTGAGATACACTGATCAGGGGAGTCCAGGTAAGGACCCATTAATCTGTCCCAGTCATAAAGTGGGTCTCTAGATGAAGGGTAGGAGAAAAGCCAAAGGATTTATAAGAATCTAGATAGAGACTGTGCAACAGGAGTTGTCATCCAGTATTAGGAGGATGATTATTATATTTCTTACACCTGAAAGCAGAAAACTCTTCAGGTGCTGGTATTGATGTACCGCTCTTGATAGACCCACATGTGGCTGGTGGAGGATTACTTTACATCAGAAATAGGACTTTTTGCTTTGATGTTCGTATTTGTGTTTCCAAAATGTTACACTTCCCGCTCATTTCAAGAGAGGCATGCGTGCACATCGCAATACATCCCAACGTGTGACCTCGAGCAACACATTTGTTAAACAGCATATACATATACATACATAGTATGTACACTGTCTAATACTCAGGATCACATGAAAAATTAGTTTGCATGAAACTATGGTAGTTTGGAAATGGCACATTGATTAAATGAAAAATATGCATTAATAATTCGGTTTTGTGTAATATACAGAAATGAAATGTATTCTAAAAATTCAATAAGCAAGTGTGCAAGAAATCTCTTTTTGTTCCACTTTAGTTTTTTACATAGAACCATGTAGGACTAAACTGCTGAACCAAGTCTGAAAATTCTTGAATGGCTTTTTTTTTAAATTTTTAACAGTCTGCATATTAGAATTTTGATGGTTACATCTTTCTTTCTTGTTTTCAGTCTAGTAAAGTATTTACCAAGTTCCCACGCTGCAGGAATCAGCTTGACTTTGCTGTGAGCTGTTGGTCATCTTTAAGTTTAATAAGTGAATTGGCTACCTCGTGCTTTTCCGTATTTTTTTAATAGGTGCCAATGCCCACACCAAAATGGGCCACCATCAGTTTGTAACAGAATGTGCATAAATCATATTATATATATTGTCAGTCTCACATTGGTACACCAAAAATACGATAATATCAGTAATGCAAATTTCATCACTGCAACAAATGTTTATTGTTAGCCCAAGTAAGACAGCAAATAATTTCTTAGTCGATCTGGTCTGAGCGTCTGTCCCTGTCTGTCTTCCAGAGCCCCAACCCGTCGCTGACGTTCTGTGTAAAGACCCATGACAGGCTGTACTACATGGTTGCTCCCTCGGCAGAGGCCATGAGGATTTGGATGGACGTCATCGTGACAGGAGCAGAGGGATATACACAGTTTATGAACTAAAACACCAACACCCCCCACATACACACACACACTGCTGTGTCCGACGGCAGTGAACAAGGTGACAACGAGACCGTTTCGGCAGGGACTCTTCCACCACAGACTCTGTAGGCCCTCCTTTTTTTTTTTAAAACAGCCCTCTCACACTATCCCAATGCTGATGGGGGGGGGGGCCTTGTTTTGTCACTTTTCTTTTTTTATTTTTTTTTATTTAAAATCTTCACTTTTTTACTGTACACATTTTCATCACTGCATTTTCTACCTGATTCTAGTTGGATTGAAAAAGGGAGCCCGTGGAGGACACACACACACAAACTCCTTTTGTGTATATAAACCAAAATGTATACCTGTCAAAGACTAAAAAGCCTTTCTATATTGCCAAATGGAGATCTTGTTATAGTTATTATAGCTTAATTCTTTTGTATTGTTTTTCTTTCTTTCTTCTATAATTTTGTACCCATCACCGAAAATTGCCAAATGACGTATTGCCAATGTTTTTGTTTTTTGTTTTTGGGTCGCTCGTCTTTGCTTTTAACAGATGGTTATCACTTGGTATGCCTCACAATGACGATGGAAAAATGACTTCATGTAATCTTTACTCAAAGGTGTAATTATTTTAGAAATATATTTCAAAAGATGCTTATTTGAAATGTTGTACAAATCTAGAGATAGTAGAAGTCAATCACTAGGGACACGGTAACGATCCAGTTATTTATCTAGAGGCAGTTACAAGTCTGAAAAGGATCAGACTCGATATAGCCAAACTTAGTGGAGGATCCACCGAGTGCACACCAGTCAGCTCACGTTGTTACCCCAGCCTATTTAGTCTTACACCACAACATCTTATGCCGTTCATAGGGCTTTTATGGTACCCTGAGCTAAACCTTGCCCATGCTATCCAAATACCCCCCCCTTTTTTTTTTCTTTTGTACACCACACCTCAGGAGTTAATATACTCTGGCGTTCTCACACTCTCAGTTGATCTGTGATTGTTGGGAGCAGGACTGTCGCTGTCTACTGTACTGTACGTTTCATATTACCAACTACGGTTCGGAGCCGCACATCGATGTGTGCACGCATATACATGTGCTGTATAGGAAAATTCTAGTCTGTTGCCAAGTAATGCTATCTTGATCTAACTCGACCCCCCCCCCCCCCAACTCTGAAAGCAGCCATCATCACTGCCAGCCTAAATCGACAACAGCCGGAGGGTGTCAGCGAGGCCACGTTTTGCAGGACTTTGTGGACCATTTCAAATTGATGATTTATGGACTAATGCAATTCAGAACTGTGCCTTGATAAAATGTCGGTTACCTTTTCTGTCCGTCTAGCAGAGCTTTGCTGGAAGGCTACAATCAAGCGTGCGTTTTATTTTCCCATTGTTGAAATTGACTGTGGACAGATCGTCTCCACCATGACGAGGGAGATTCTGCCAGCCGGCGTCGTTCAACAGCGGAAAACAAAAGGCCTTGGAAACATTTGGAATCTCTTAATTTTGCCACTTCAGTGAAATATATTGATGTATTCCATTATCCATTTGTCAGTCAAGACACCCCCCCCACTCCCCCCAACGTTGGCAAATAAAATCACGTACTATTGCTGTTGTGAACTTGACACTTGTACAATGACACAAAGTACGTCTGTCTTTATTACCAAAAAAATAATTCAAGTCTGGGGATCTCATTCCCGCTGTGACTCGGGGCCTGAATACACGATGAGGAGGAAGCTCGACTGGGTAAGCCCAGTGTCAACATTATGGATTGTTATTCATAACATCCCATTTAATCGGTCAGGCTGTAAAACGTGACATTTTTTTGTAATTGGATACCGTTTCGTGGTGACGGTAGGAAGATGCGGTGATTTAGAGCATGTGGAACTGTTTAGTTTCATGTGTTACACGTCTGGTGACTTCTGGTATTATATGGTTACGATGCCCGAGTACTAGTGAGCAATGCTTTCTATGGAGAAGACTAGTGAAAAGACCTTAATATATATATGTTTCCCCCTTGCCTTTATGTTTCCTTACACTGTCATATGTGCAAACCAAACTATTCAGCATTGACAAGTTGGTTCAATCAATCTGTTGATAGTAGGTGGTACACACAATATTCATGTTGAGAAGAGAGGAAACCATGGGGCAAAAATACTGCCTGAATGAAAAGTCATTTTCACTATTAAAACAGTATTCTACAAAAAAAATACTATTTTTTACTTATTTTTGTCATTTAGAAACTTTTATTGTCAGTTATTTGATTTTTTTTTTTTTGGAAATAATGTTTTGTTTTTTTTTTATTCGTAGGTACAGCAGAAAGCAAATACACACAAGCACGTACACACAGGATAACTCATCAAGCACTCCAGTATTTCAACACACCACATTTTATTTTCCTTAAACGTAGAGCCTGTTAGTCCCACACACACATACTCACAGTGACTTCCCGGACCATACACTGTTTTAACGGTACTCTGTGCATCTCGTGCGTCACTTTCACATGTGAACAATATCATGTTTGTTAAATCTATTAAAAACCCAACAGTTATTGAACAATGTGTACATGTCTTGAATTCTTGCTCCCCTGTTAGAATTAAGCTTCATTTTTTCAGTGTCAGAAGGATTACTAGTGGAAAGTTTACACAAGAGAACTTACGTGTCACTACCCATCATATCTGACATTATCATGCCTAGCTTGCAAGAGTATGTCAGAGGGGGAAAAAAAAAACCCTTTTTTAAAAATTTCATAAAAAGTAAAAGCACAAAAATTTCTTCATTCCTACAGTTGTATCGTGAAATTTACTTAAAAAAATGCCAACACAGATTGAAAGTGTTAAAAAGGAGGGAAAATAAAGACTCGTTTTATGAGCTCTCATTGAAACAGTGATTCTTGCTTGACGTCTGGTCCAATACGCCACAAGAAGATATCCTCATTTTTACAGCTCGTTGATACTGTCGCCTGTAAAGCAAGGACATATATTGATTATCTTTACATGCAATACTGCCTCCATATCCATCCATCCATCCAAGCCGCTTATCCTAATTAGGGTCACGGACCATCCACAAATCATATATATATATATATATATATATATATATATATATATATATATATATATATATATATTTTCATTCCTCCATATCCATCATCATATATTTCAATTCGCTTATTTGCATTACCTCCAGCTCACCTTGTGCATAAAACTGAATTGACATCCACACAATCATCTACTGTCCATGTTTTAGCAAAAGACTATACTTGTCTCCTAAATTTGAATGTACAACAGCTTGCCATTTTAAATGCTCATCTCTTCTTTATCCCTTAAATTCAAAATCTCCCCTTTGAATTTGATAAAATTGTGCCTTTTGTGTAGCCTCACGGTTTCATACATATTGGATTTATCACCCATGCGTTGGCAAAAAGCCCCCTAATTCCCTTTACGAGTCAACGGTCAACCCTGCACTGTTGCACAACAGGAAAAAGCTAAAGTGGTTTAAAACCAGTCAGACCATTTGGTGACTTTTTTTAAGCTTAAGATATGGTTTGTCAAATACTTACTCTCAGCACATGGGGAGGTGTAGCTGCAGACAGCCTCGTCACCTGAGAACATGAGAAAGCATTCAAAATGTTTCCACATGTAAAAAGAGAAAAATCAAATCGTCATCCGATTCATATTTGTGTAAGCTTATGTTGCATTCTATTCAAAGTCTGAGGATGGAATTTCCCAGTTGGAATTTCCAATATCCGACCTCTAAGCATTCCAGGTGCATGATGCCAAACGTAAACAAAAAACATGGCTAACCGTGATAAACTGGTGTTGTTATTGTAGCGTATCAGCAATTGAATTGTCAGCAGTTCAACCTCCTTGTTTAAATACAAATGAAACAGAGGAATAACTTGTGCAGAGATAACTTCCAGAGATTGTTTACCATAACCAGCTACTTACAATTTACAATTTCATTTAGCAGATGCTTTTATCCAAAGCGATGTACATCTCAGAGTTAATACAACACAAGCAAGGATCTAGTCAGGGGGCAACAACGCAAGCGTCAAAAAACCAGGTTCAAGTCTAATAGGACATAGGTGTCAACAGGCAGTGCACAAAGGCAACGCATAGGGTGCATAGACGTGAAAACATTTTTTTCTTGAACCATAAGGTGTGGAGGTGTTCGAGAAAGAGCTGGGTCTTTAGCTTCTTCTTAAATATTGAGAGGGACTCAGCGGATCGAATGGAGTTTGGTTACCCATTCCACCACTGGGGAACTACAGAAGAAAAGAGTCTGGCTAGTGACTTTGGGCCCCGTTGTGGTGGAAGTGCCAGGCGCCTTTCATTGGCAGAGTGTAGTGAGCGGGACTGAGTGTAGACCTGAATGAGGGAGTTCAGGTAGCCGAGAGCCGTTTTTATTGCGGTTTTGTAAGCAAGCATTAAGGTTTGAATTTGATGCAGACAGCAACTGGGAGCCAGAGGAGGGATATGAACAGCGGAGTGACATGTGCTATTTTGGGTTGGTTGAAGACTAGACGTGCCGCCATGTTCCGGATCATTTGCAGAGGTTTCAAAGCGCATGCAGGGAGACCTACCAGTAAGGAGTTGCAGTAGTAAATGCATGATATAACAAGAGCCTGTACCAGGAGTTGTGCTGCATGCTCAGACAGGTAGGGTCTAATTTTCCTGATGTTATACAGGGCAAATCGGCATGACTGAGCTATGAAGAACACATGAACCTTAATGGTTAGCTGGTCATCAATCATGACACCCAGGGTTTGGGCAGACTTTGTAGGCATGAGTTGAGTTAATCCAAGCTGGATATTGACCTGTTGTTGTAAGGATGGACTGGCTGGGATGACAAGGAGTTCAGTCTTAGATAGGTTAAGCTGAAGGTGGCATTCTTTCATCCATGCAGAAATATCAGCAAGGCGTGATGATATCTGTGCCTAGACTGTGAGGTCATCTGGTGGGAATGATAGGAAGAGCTGGGTATCATCAGCATAGCAATGGTATGAGAAACCATGGAAGCGGATGATTACACCAAGTGAGGAGGTGTATATTCAGAAGGGGAGAGGACTGAGCACTGACCCTTGAGGTACCCCTGTAGATAAGCTGTGCAGTTTGGACACTTCTCTCCTCCAAGATTTAAGTTAATTTAAATTTCCTTTATTAATCCCTTGGGGAAATTCAATTACTGCAAATTAACTCTTCCTAGGTGTGATCTGTGTAGCTAGGAGCAATGAGCTGCCATCTTCATGCTGTGCCTGGGGATCAACTCCAGTTCCTTCCCCATTGCCTTGGTCAGGGGCACAGACAGAGGTAAAAACCCTAACATGCATGTTTCTTTTGATGGTGGGGAAAACCGGAGCACCTGGAGAAAACCCACAACAGACATGAGAAGAACATGCAAATTCCACACAGAGGACACCCTGGGATGACCCCCAAGGTAGGACAACCCCGGGGTTCGAACCCAGGACCTTTTTGCTATGAGGCGACAACTCTAACCACTGGGCCACCGTGCCGCCCAAGATACTCTTACTTGATAACATTGTTGACATATTTTGACATCAATTTACATGCAGAACAGGTTTTACTATATGATAATATGTATTATTATAATTCAATACAGGCAATTATACTTTACATTGCCTTAGTTGATAGCTTACCATTAACACTGTGCGCCTCCATGGATGCTGCCATTGTTGTGTGACGTCAGACATATACTTCTCCACGAAGTTAGGGTAGATGGATTTGCCTTGAGTTTACAAGTAGGAACTCTGACTTTCAGTGGCGTTCCATTGTACTTTTTCTAGTAGGAGGTCGAAAAATCTCGATTTCCGAGTTGTCTGCAATGCAGCATTAGTCTCGCTACCCAGACCCACTTGGAGTAGGGTCTGGTTTACCCTTTTACTAAACTCGGATAATGGAGGAAACAAGCAGGGTTGTTTGTCTTTAGAAACCAATCACCATTCAAAATAATGTCAAGTGGCAAATTCTGGAGAGGTCTGTCTAACGCCAAACACCATCAAAAATAATGACGTCTGGGTGTCCAGGTAGCATAGTTGTCTATTCCGTTGCCTACCAACACGGGGATCGTCAATTCGAATCCCCGTGTTACCTCCAGCTTGGTCAGGCGTCTCTACAGACACATTGGCTGTGTCTGCGGGTAGGAAGCCAATGTGGGTATGTGTCCTGGTCGCTGCACTAGCGCCTCCTCTGGTTGGTTAGGGTGCGATCCTCCCACGCGCTACATCCCCCTGGTGAAACTTTTCACTGTCAGGTGAAAAGAAGCGGCTGGTGACTCCACATGTATCGGAGGAGGCATGTGGTGGTCTGCAGCCCTCCCTGGATGAGCAGAGGGGGTGGAGCAGCGACCGGGACAGCTCGGAAGAGTGGGGTAATTGGCTACGTACAATTGAGGAGAAAAAGGGGTGAAAAAAATAATAATGACGTCTGTTGACTTTGCGCTTATCATCATAAAGACAAGAGGAACAAGCATAATCTAATAAAACAGCAGCATGCTTTAAGATTTGGAAGAACTGTCTGGGGACAGTAAAGCTAGCGACCAGGACGTTGCTGTTTGAAACGAAGTGTTTTAGACATATTCTTTGCAAATCTTTGATACTGCTGGTCTGGTTCGGTCACACAATGCCTTTAAGAGCATGCAATAAAAATCTCGGCATTATTGTCCATGTTGAAATGCAACAGGTTCTAGTGTTGTTAGGGGGATGTTGAAATGTGTAGCACAGGGGGCTTGGAAATGACGTAGCAGGATATGTTTGGCCAGGTTTGGTTTGCACAAATCAGAGCATTACCATATTTCCTAGACTACAAATCGCACCAGAGTATAAATTGCACTTCGCAAAAAAAACAACAACATATATAGGTCGCTTCGGTGTATAAGTCGCATTTAAATGGCAGTGCCATAGAAATTGGATAAATAGAACGGACGTTCCCATTCAAATCAACGTAGCAGGATGGTCAGAGTGGTGGCCAATTCTATTTGAACCGCTGTCATTGCAAATAACTGCGACCGCTGTAGCGGGCTAACTTCCATATAAACCGACTTGCAGCGAGCGGTGAACTTTTTTTCTTTTTCTTTTTTAAGTCGTAGACTCGCTGAAGTGAGGTTTTGCAGCAACGACGAGCAGTGGAGTAATACGAACATTTACGACCCCACTGATGTGTGTTGGCACCATAACAACTAACAACAATCACAATTTTCGTTTGAACTACTCAAATGACCACGGCAAACATTTCAATATTCATTCTACTCATACAACTTTTAAGGGTGCCATAGTATTTTCAATTAAGTCACAAGATTAAACAGTGCCATTTAGTGGCCGTAGTTGAAATGCAGCGTATTCGCCCGACAAAATTACATTGTATAAGTCGCTTTGGAATACAAGTCACAGGATCAGCCAGACGAGTAAAAAAAGAGCGACTAATAGTTCTGGAAATACGATACATGTATGTGTTTCTCACATTCGTTAGGCCAGACTAGTGAAAGCATAAGGTAAGAGGTGAGGGCAAAGTTTACGAGAGAGACAACAGCACTGCAGATGTCAAACTCCCATTTATGAGACAGCAATACCTGGTCGAGTGACCCTGATGCCCAGGAATAATTTTTAGAATAAGACCAGATATGTATGGGAATCTTACTTGTTTGGTAGTAGTCATACACCTTGATCACAGCTGGCTTCAGGTTCCTGACTTGTATGTCCTCCTCCATCATCACACCGTATGTCTTGGTCTCATCCTTTTTCAGCTGCAGCCATCCACAATAGGTAATGGAGTTAGTTGCAGATGGCATTTAGTTCAACCTCACTACGTTACTCATTATCACATTTCACAATGGCACCATACACACGCAGTTCAAACAGCTACAAAGTCAGTGGGTACATACCGCATCTACATAGATGTTGATATATCCCTCCTCCACGTCCACGCGCTTCACTGAACGGTCCATCTTCAACTTTGGAAAGACAAAGCTCACAGATTTTAATAACCAAGGATGGAAAAAAAAAAAAACACTCAGCAATCTTGTGGTACACACCAGATTGATATTAAAGTAACTTGAGATCATTAATGCACTTTTAGAATACTTGGTATGTTAGAGTAATATCTAAAGAAAAAAAAAATGTACAACTTGTGGGGATTACACAACTTTACCATTACTATGTCATTACAACCTTCTCTTTTATGTTTCTACAGCTGTTGGTGAACTCACAAGCTTGAGGGAGCTCTTCTGCAGGATGTATCCAGATAGGAGCTTTATGTTGATGATGACCATGTTGGTCTCCTCCCGCCGGCCCACGTACCTGTCCATGCAGAGAGACACAAAACAGCGCATCACATTTTCAGAGAACACTGAAAAGGAGAGGAGGAGGCATTCAGATGGGTTTTACGGGGCCTCCTCACGGTACCTGACATCCACAAAGACGGTGATTTGAGGTCTGGTGATGTTGCATTTGGCAATGGCGTTAGCAGAGATGTTGAAGGCAGAGAAGTCAGGGGGAGGGGGGATGTTGTAACGCAGGGCAATCTGGGGAGGAAAAAAAAACCCTCATTACAATTCATCCACAAACCCTTTAGGTTAGTCACATAAATAATCCCAGATTTGGGTCCCTTTCAGCTGAACCCTTCTTACAGCAGTTTTTGGCGGTCTCACCTGAGCTCAACACACCTGCTGGGATGAAAAGAAATGCAGTAGGGTTTACTTCACTCTTGGCAACATGTCTTATACACTTTAGATGGGAGGCATGTGTACCTTCCAACCCAGAATACATGGGTTAAAACACCTGCCCTAAAGCTAAAAAAAAAATAGTTCTCCTTAAAATCTTGTTCCCTGACAATATGGGAGAAAAATTATAGCGACTTTTTATTAAGTGCCCACAAAAAAAAAGGAGCAAATGATGAGACTATAAACCTGAATCTCACACACGCCTTGCCCTTTTTTATTTATTATTAACTAATTAATTAATCAATTAACTTATTTATTTCTTTACTTTCTATTTATTTGTTTCTATTTATTTATTTATTATGATCATTATTATTCATAATTTATTTTACTTCTTTACTTTCTAGTCTTTATTATCATTATCATCATCATTATTATTATTATTAATTATTATTTATCTTATTGTTGTTTTTGTTTGGGCGTATGTGTATTTGTGTGTAGATTTGTATTGGTCCTGTTAACTATAACAACAGCGCATCTGTTTTTCGACTCTCCCTCTAAACATCACAGGGTGAGGGAAGAGAGGATGGGGGGGTTCTCTATGTATAACAAACTTATGTGTGTCTATGTATAATAGAATATGTACAGTAACATTTTATTAAAAAAATTTAAGAAAAAGTATACTATTCTGTCCATAGTACCCATCATCCGCATGGCCAGATCCACAAACGCGCTCCCTGGGGACCTCATTAGGTCCAGTTATCCTACCAGTGGTTACAGATACAGATGCCTCCCAGTGGGAGTCGGGAAGTGAGTGAGGGAAATGCATGCCGTGCAGAGATTAAAATCCCCTCCCCAAAAAAACAAGGCACATAAGTGTTTTCGAAACAGAAGCGGTCTGCGTGTCCCTGATTAATTTCGTGCACAAAATAGGGTCAACGGGTTCTGATATGTTCACATAACACTGTCGTACTTCGACATTTCCTTATTTGAATTGACAGGGCGGAATACGCTCATTAAGCATGCACCGAGTGGCAGCACAAGTTAACCTGTGGGCACACAAGCACCTGCATTCCCTCTCCGCAGCCCACCTCCTGGCTTTATGGAGGAGCAGAGCAGAACTGCTATTAGGGGGCGAGCTTAAAGGCCCTGTCCTTTTCTGCCACGAACAGTGTCCCCCCCCCCCCCCCCCCCCGTCTGTACTCGATAAGGTTTGTGTCTCGGGAACCATGTGACTGGTAAAGACTGCCAATTCACATCCTCAATGGGTGGCAGACAAATAACGCGGCTCGAGAATGCCATGCAATTCATGCACATAAGTCGATTTTCACATGTGGTTTCAATTCTCTCGTTTGTTCATCGCAAATCACACCCTGCTGTAGCAACGGCAGCTACAGCGTACCACAGTGGCCGAGTTTAGGGTTAAGATCAGGTGGTGGTTAGCGGTTCAGCAATATCTGGCTGATCATGAGGTTTCCGAGACAAAACCTATGGCGACTCTTGCCTTAGCTTCGGAGTTGGATGAGTAAAAACATTCATGCCTCAAATGTTTGGTGTAGGCAGGAATATGCCACTTACTGTTTCACTCATTCTAGAAAATTAATGTTCTCTTCCAAACAAACTAAGAAGGAATCATGTTTTCCATGTGTTAAACCCTCGTAGCATAATCCTTCCTCTTCAGTGTGAATTCCTCTATTACATATACTGCCGTAAATATTTTAAAACATAAAAATTCAAACATGTAGTTTTATTTTCATATGATTGCTGTAAGGACCACAGACTATCTATAGACCTTATGGCGGAACAGCGTACCTGCGCTAGCACACAGCTCTGTCCTTGGGCCTCGACTTTGTATTCTCCAGGGACCTCGGTCAGCTGCTCCTCCTGGTAAAGCAGTCTGTTGCTCTGGTCAACAGTGAACATCTTCTTCAGCCCTCCCAAGGAAGTGACAGTGACTGTAGTGGCACCCTCCGGACTGTAGGTGGCAGCACCATACTTGGCCAATGCCTGAAGGGCCACCACTGTGTCCTGAAGGGCAAGGCAGAGGAGTAAGAGCGAGTCAAGACCAAAGACCGTGTGTGTGTGTGTGTGTGTGGGGGGGGGGGTTGTAGGGTGAAGTTACCCATTGACATTGAACCCAGAGACTAGTTTTCTACACTGTTTCTGCATAGTCCACATTTGTGGGTTTTTTTCCTTTTCATTTTTGGGGGTTTTCAGTTAAGGTTAAGCACCGTTTTCTAGCAGGTGAAGTTGGGATTGGGTCTAGGTTAGGGTCACATATTTACCAGTGTTCCCAGATAAATTCACTCTCAAGGGCGCACATGTACGTGTGTATGTGTGTGTGTGTGTGTGTGTGTGTGTGTGTACCCACTTGTGTGGAGGAGAAGCCCCCATACGGGTTCTGCTGCTGTACCAGCCAGCGGACAATACCAGCAGCATAGTCCAAACCAAAGCCTGGTAACACTGGACCAGAGAGGAGAGCCAGCAGGACGTAGGCTGTCATTTCCACCTCCAGAGAGTCCAGTTTCTTACTGGAAGCCCCTGCTCTTTTCCAGTGACGGGTGCCCCCTAGGAATGAAGGCAGTGTAAATACCCTCAAGACTTGAGCACACAGTAACTTCCATTTAGTGCACACTTGTTGCTGTGACTGTGTAGTACAGCAAAAGAAAGCAACTCTTTAAGCTTGCAGAGAAACGTGGGCCTTTTCCCAAAGACTACTTTAAACTCTAGACTCAAATCTTTAAAATGGTCAACCTATCAGCAACCCATGCTCCAATGTTGCTTGAAATAACGAAAACAAATTATCTAAAGGACCTTAATTGATTTTTTTTTTAAATTAAGCTCGTCTTTCGTTAGCTGCAAAGATAATACCAACTTCATGGAGATGAGCAAAATTATGTATTTGGAGGTCCTCTTATGTGACATTAGTCAACCTCAATATGTTGCCATTCATTTGATAATAATGATAATTCAGTAATAATTTAGTGAGACTGCTTGAATAAACACAAAATGCAAGACAGACCAATGAAAGTTGTGTTTCTTGTAAATTAATTGACCTACCCTCGGTGCTGGCGTGCTGGTGCAGGTACGTGAGGAGTTTGCTCCTTATTTCCTGGTCTCCAGCCAGAGTAAAGGTGTAGGAGAGCAGGGCTGTGGTGTACATGTTGTCCAGCTGGCCTGCTACTGCAGCCTTCAGACATCCCAGGCACATCTCCACCATGGGATGCTGGTCCACCAAAAGGTCATTTTAATGTCAGAATCATAGGCGGACAAGTACCAGTATCGCTGAATCGATCCATTTTCAACAACTTTCAGGAATTATTCTCATTGTCAGGCTCCAAAACAACCTAACCAATAGAATGGAAATGTCTATTCAAAAGGCAAACAGTCAAGAGTTACTTTGTATCATATGCTTTAACATCTGCCACTGACTGAAACCTTGTGGTGGACCACAATTACTGTGTTTGAGTCTTTACAAACAAACTGAATTTATCATCTCAGTGCAGATGACACGATGAACTAGGTGAAGATGGTGTGCTTGAGAGGAGAGTGATGTAGAACTCACAGTTGAGTTGGGACCTTGCTCCAGCAGAGCAGCAGTGATGTAAGCAGTCAGGGACACGTCATCGCTCACCCCTCCCTGGTGACAACATGGGTTCAGAATTAAAAACAGTCACCAGTAGAGAAAACCACTGGAGCCCATCACACTCGAAGCTGATTCGATACAAGCAATTTCTTCTTTTTTTTTTTATTCAGTGTCACAAACTTTTCATGCATTCAATGTACACAGATAGTGAATAATAGATCTTGTTGTTCCTGCAACGTGTGCATCATTTCTATGAAACAATGTGAAGCTGTTGATGTAAGCAGGACAAATGTGGGAACCGTACCTTGTGAATAAAGTGATTCTGGTTCTGACTCACTCACTGCACATGGGCACCATTACGGGTTTAGCACCAACTCTACTAAAGTGAGCTCAACCTCTTTCTTTCGTCTCAGTCAGAAGAAAAAAAAAAAAGAAAAAAAAAGGTGAGCATAAGACCAAATTGGGAGAAAAACAAACTCTTGTCTGACCAAAGACAAAAGATATGCCAGGGTTGTCATTATGTTTTAACTTCACTGCCATTGCCATTTTCAGCAGAGGCTTGATCAAATTTGCTGTGCTCATACCCTGCAAGTAAGACAACAAGAACAAGCCCTGTGGATATAAGTGTTCTGCTCTTCGGCACACAGTTGTCAGGACTGGTTGGGAGTATACGGGGAAAGTGTGGGCGAGCTTCAGGAGGTGGTTTGTGATAACTTGTTTGGGCGTTTTTTTTCTGGGGCTGTACGTATGCATGTATGCATGCATGCATGCACGCACATATGTATGCATGTATGTATATGTATGTATATGTATGCATGTGTGTGTAAGTGAGAGTAGGAGAGAGAAACAGAGAGAATGAATGTGTGCAATTCCCGACAGTTGCCAAGGATTCTCTCCTACCTTCACGCATCCACCTCACCTAAATAAATTTCCATTTTCATCTAATGAGCGCATACTGCTCTTGGTTGTAATGACATGTTTGTGAAGCCGATTCCCCTTCGAAAATGGTATCTATAAATGTCCCTTTCCACCATTTCTACAAATCTTTGCATCCAAAAGATGGAAATTCGGACGATCTGCCACCAAGTTCGGAAGATGTATCTTTGTCCCTTCATTTTCACCAGTCTGCATCGCCAACTTCAGCCACGTTGGTCTTATTACCTTCATGCCGTTGTGAAAGAGCTTCCCCACGGAGTTGATGCAGCCATCTTTCCGCTGGTGGCTGGCCAGCCACATGCTGGCATCTGAGATGTGCTTGGGGTCCACAAAGATGAACTGCCTTGCCTCACCAAATGACTTCATCACAAAAGAAGTCAGCCTGGACAACCACACGTATATACACACACACACACACACACACACACACACACACACACACACACACACACGCACACACACGCACACATGCTCAGAGAACAAAATCAACCATGACTAATGGTGTTGGTAGCCCCTACATGAACCCTGCCTCAGGACAATTACATAACAAGCTCCGTCAGCAAAACACCTCCTGCCTCACACCAACGCTGGGCCCTTGTCCTAGCCTGCACTTACAGTATAACACAATATGATCTTATGCCTCAGAGTCATTCAGAAAGGCAGGCAAAAAAAAAAAAAAAAAACAGTGCTGGAGTGGGTATGCAATAGACTCTAATCTAGGCATGTTAAATTAAATGTCAGTGAGGACATTCAAATGGTCAGCTGTCAGTAATTCGTGAAATAATACCTGTAACACCTCATATATGTGTATCATAATAACCAAAACACTAAAAAAAAAGTATTGGAAAAAAATTTGTAAAAAGGAAAAAAAAATTGTACAAATTGTAAAAAGTATTATATCAATCAATCAATCGATGAAGTTGCATTTTATATAGCGCTTTTCCAGATGCAACAGCCACTCAAAGCACTTTACAAACTGAGGTCTACCTGGCACTGGGATCAAGATGTATACTAGTCATTAGGCACAGTGCAACCATGTTCTATGAACGGTTATGCACACACGAGATATTCACACGTGCATCACGGGAGCCGTACAGTGACATATATGTCACATCACTCGATATAATGCATCGATTCTGTATAACCAAGACATTTGACAGGTCATATTATGCATTTTTTTCCCCACTTTTGAGATTTCAAAACACTTTTTGAAAAGTGGATGAACAAATATATAAAAGACCCTGCACATTGAACCCGCTGTAGTTTGAAATGAAAATCGATGTATTTGGCAGCATGTCAGCAAAAGACCAATTCTTGCCCCATTTTGTATTGAAAATGTGCAAATGAACACCAAAGCTGCAAACGTCCTAACCCCCCGCCCCCAAAAAAGAAGAAAGGATACATAAAGTCAACACGTTGTTTAAAAAGCTCATCTTCGCCAAAATGAAGTTTGTGGGTTTAATGAGGTAGAAATACATTTGCACACAGCTGCATAAATACTGAGGTTCCTATAGGATCACTGACTGACACCCCCCCCCCAACTGTTTATAAGCCAAGCTAAAAGAGCATTTTGCCTTGAATAATACTTCATGTTAATAAGAAAGATTTGACATCTGGGGGAGAAACTTCTGCTGGTACTAACCAGGTGTTGCCAGATCCATCACTCTTGCCAAAGGCGCTGTAGGACCCGTCATCATGTTTGTAGTTGAGCTCCCTCTGGTATCCTACAATGTGCACGGACAAATGAGCACATCCTTAAAGTAAAACTTGATAATGATTTCTTTTCTTTTTTTTTCTTTATTGGATACCCCCCCCTTTTTTTCTCCCCAATTGTATCCAGCCAATCACCCCACTCTTCTGAGCGGTCCTGTCATTGCTCCACCCCCCTCTGCCGATCCGGGGAGGGCTGCAGACTACCACATGTCTCCTCCGATATACACGTGGAGTCGCCAGCCGCCTCTTTTCACCTGACAGTGAGGAGTTTCGCCAGGGGAACGTAGCGCGTGGGAGGCTCACGCTATTCCCCCCAGTTCCCTTCCCCCCTGAACAGGTACCCCGACTGACCAGAGGAGGCGCTAGTGCAGCGACCAGGATACATACCCACATCCGGCTTCCCACCCGCAGACATGGCCAATTGTGCCTGTAGGGACGCCCGACCAAGCCGGAGGTAACAAAGGGATTCAAACCACCAAACCCCGTGTTGGTAGACAACTGAATAGACTGCTATGCTACCCGGACTTAAGAATCTGTTTTATTCACAGTTCACTTAAACTGAGCAAAAAAAACGAGACAGTGTTCTAGTTTAATATTTGTCATTTCCATTTTCGGCAATTAACGAAAGTCCTTATTTGAGAACAGCTCCACTAAAGCGGGATGTGAGTTTTTTTTTAATAACCGGGAACGTCTCTCTCGAATCACTGAGTCACCCTATCTGCTTTTTCAGAGACTCACCACTCTCCAAGAAATGTGTTGCCTTGTCCTGAATCTCCTTGGTGAGCTGACCGGTGCTGCGCAGGTAATTGAGGATGTAGATGTTGGGTGCGAACAGCACCATGTTCTGCTCGCCACAGCCATAAGGCATGGCTAAAAGCTTGTCCAAGTTCTTCGTGGCCCGGCCCATCAGGTCACCTGGAGGAACCAGGGGAACATGATGAGAAACTGAGTATGGAGAGTTCGGGTTTGGACTGAAATATCAGAATTTGAAAAAAAAATGGTCTCAATATCAATTTCAGCCAATAACACGCTGGGTATACACAGCAGGATGCTATGCAGAGCGGGTTTGGTCATAGCTTAAGTAGACTTACTGTGTGAGTATGTGTGTTTGTGATGATGTGTGCGAGACAGAGGAACAAGAGAAAACCCTGTTAGCATTACATACCCAGCACAGAGACGGCGGCCTTTGCAGAGCCTTCCACAATCATCTCCGGGAGCACGAGAGAGATGTTCTTCTCTACTGGTCCCTCTAATGAACAACAAGGAGAGTTTACTTCGCTGGTATATGAGCAGAGAGAAACCAGATATCTTTGACTTTCATGTGTCAGCAAACATTTCATTTAGCTAAGTGTTAAAGGATAGGTTCATTTTTGTTCTAGACTGTTCTCAAGTGCATAAATGCTTGCCTCATTGGGCTGTGATTAAAAACGCAGTGAAAAGATTCAACCAAGTGGTGTGTTTCTCAATTCTGAAGTGACTGGTGAAATCCCCCCCCCCTTTTTCTCCCCAATTGTACTTGGCCAATTACCCCACTCTTCCGAGCTGTCCTGGTCATTGCTCCACCCCCCTCTGCCGACCCAGGGAGGGCTGCAGACCACCACGTCTCCTCCGATACATGCAGAGTCGCCAGCCACTTCTTTTCACCTGACAGTGGAGTTTCGCCAGGGGGACGTAGTGCATGGGAGGATCATGCCATTCTCCCCAGTTCCCCCTCCCTCCTCAACAGGCGCCCCGACAGACCAGAGGAGGCGCTAGTGCAGCGACCAGGACACATACCCACATCCGGCTTCCCACTTGCAGACATGGCCAATTGTGTCTGTAGGGACGCCCAACCAAGCAAGAGGTAACACAGGGATTTGCACATGTGATCCCCATGTAAATAGGCAATGGAATAGACCGCTATGCTGCCCGGATGCCTGACTGGTGAAGTTTTGTCCTAATGATTCTAGATGATGACCCCTGGAAATTTTAATGAGTTCTAGATTCAAAAATAGTGAACCTATCCTTTTAAAAACTCGACGGTGGATATCTTGTGTTACAGAGTGAAACTCTAAATGTGAGTGTGGGGAAAAAAAAATATATTAGCCATCAATACAGGCCATTCACATCTGCATGTACATATTGAATTTCACTTGGTTGATTCTATTAAACAGTTGTCACATCATGTGAAAAAGCAAGGCTTGCAATCATCTCATGAGATAAACCAGCCAAAAAAAAAAAAATGTATTGTAGCATGGTCCCCATTTTATCCTCCGAACCATGCAGTCTTCCGTTTCTGCCATCAGGGGTCAAGCCCTGAGACAACAAAGTATTACATGAGGCATCTGTTGAATGACAAGGTTATCTCCTATCTGACAGGAACAAATGCATCTCAGTGATGATGAGTTGCTCACTCAGAGAGGAATCAATCACCCCCAACATTCAAAGGCTTAAGTGCTTTAACCTCCCGCTGGAACAGAGGCATCTGCGATGGGACATCACACTCACACACAAACGCATACGCACACGCACACCCATGGTGTTTATCATGCATCTCAGCAGTGAACCAGACTAGTTTAAGAAAAGGCTCAGACGCTGGTATCCAAAAGCTTTCTGATATGGAGAGTGCTCTTTGATACAGGTTGTGTTGGCATGCAGACCTGCGGGGCAGAGGAGGGCGTTGTGGCTGACCGTCTGCGGTGTTCCTTCGGCCTGAAGAAGAAGACACGCAGAGAAATGTAGATCAGTGAATGACATTGACTTTACCAAAGAAGAGCTGGTGATCAGAAGGGAGAGTTTGCAGCTTTAATCGTTAAGCCTGGTACAGCAAAGCGCTGATAATTTGGCTTTACAAATACACAACAATACACAATACAATATATAAAATACAAGAAATACACAATACAATATACAAAATACAAGAAGAATACACAATTATTAAGGACAGCTGGTGTTTCCATGAAAAGTCTCAGCAGGTGCATGAGGGTGTTAACTATGACCTCTTATTGATTTCACCTGCTAACCCTGCAGCTGGAGAATATATAGATCAGGGGTGCCCACAATTTTTTGACTCGTGAGCTACTTTTAAAATGACCAGGTCAAAATGATCTACTCATATTAAAAATAATAAAAATACTCAATACGTTTTACATATATATGAACATTTATATGCAGTGTGTGTATTTATATACATGTTGTGTTACATATACAGTATTGCAATGGATTTGCATTTATATTGAACCTTACACAGGCAATAATCATACCAAGCATTTGCTACTACACTATGTTGAAATTGCATCACTGCATGAACCTTTACAGCTGTGTTAAATAGATTTGTGATCTCTACCTCTCTACTCTGAGGATGACCTGCACTGGAGGGAGTCAGACAGGGTTGCATAGTTTGGACAGTAGCTGCTGGTAGCCAGCCTCAAGCAGGCCTCCAAATGATCATCTGTCATGGTGGAACGGTATTTGGACTTGATAATCTTCATGTGAGAAAAGGCTGACTCACACAAATAAGTAGAGCCGAATAATGCCGTCAAGGAGGTTGCGCATTTCCTCATGTTTGGGTACTTGTCCTCTGTAAGTAAGCTCCAAAACTCTCCATGCGCCCTGGACTTAAGCTGAATGTCAGCCTGTACTGTCAGCATCTCATCCTCCACTGCGGACGAGTTCAGGTGAAACAGTGTTGCCATTTTTGAGGCGAGGGAATCCACCTCTGTATCTTCCCCAAATGGGTAGCACATAAATGTAGCGATTGGCTTAAGCAAAGCAAAGTCTTGAAACCGTTTGTCAAAGTCTGACCGGACATTTTCAATCTGCTCTGTGTAGCGTGCACTGTCAAGTTGTGCACACGCCCTCCCTTGCTTCTCCAGCTCTGCTGCGAGGTTTCGGAAGTTTCCCAAATCATGGCGCTGCAACTTTGAGGACAGAAGTTGCATTTTCCGTTTGAAAGCGTTAACTGAGCTGATCATGTTTACCACGCTTTTGTCTTTTCCTTGCAGCTCTAAATTAAGCTCGTTCAACATGTTGGTTAAATCAGTTAAAAAGGCCAAGTCTAGCAGCCACTGATTGTCATTAAGTTGCTTGTGTTCCGCATGTTTAGTGATAAGGAGAAACTCCTTAATCTCCGGACAGAGCTCTCGAAATCTCTGCAAGAATCTCCCTCTACTAAGCCATCTCACATCAGTGTGTAGCAAGAGGCCAGAGTAGTTACAGTCGGCCTCTTCCAAATGTGTACGAAACAACCGTCTTTGAAGAGACCTCGCTCGAATAGAACAGGCGATTTTGGTTGCCACATCCGTGATCTCTTTCATTTTTAGCATTTTTGCGCATAATGCTTGTTGGTGTTGTTATGTCTGCACACATCGACAGTGCTGCATTTGATTTGGTGCTGTTCTATTGTGCTGGGATCGATTGGTGATGCCTGCGGGCTCTAGGTTGTTTGATCGGGTCTGCCTGTGATGCTGTGTCAGGCTAAATAAAGAATGCAACGTAGCGGTTGTGTCGAGCGACAGCGCTGTGTCCTGACGTGATTTCTAAATACAATATTGGCGACGAGGATGGCTGATATCTCTCTCCCACCACCTGCTCCCTTCCTGGCATTACCTGGCGAGCCTCCGGTACCATGGACTCGCTGCCTACATAGTTTTGAAAATAACATCATCGCCTCAGGGCTCGACGACGTGAGCCAGGCTAGGAAGACGGCTTTGTTGCTACACTGCTTGGGAGCAGAGGGTCATCGTGTGCTCGGGACTCTGGGGAACGTCACAAGCTTTGACGAAGCTGTGGGACTTATGAGCACCCATTTCGCTGCTCCACAGAGTGCCCTCCTTCGGCGATTTATATTCCGTCAGTGACACCAACTGCCTGGTGAGTCTGTGCAGCAGTACGTAGCTTATTTGCGAGGGCTAGCTAGCTCATGCAAGTTTGGCGCGCTTCAGGACGAGATGGTTCGCGACCAGCTAATCGAACACACCAACAACGCAAAGGTGCGTGAGACTCTCCTTCTGGAAAAAGACGATCTGCTGCTGTCCAGAGCAATTACCATCGCACTACAGGTTGAGGGAGCAGCTGAGTGTGCTGCTGTGCTAAATACACAGCAAGTGGCCACCTCCAGTCAAGCTGCCAACGACTCCTCCCTCTACTCACGGCTGCCCCTCGAGATGCAACCCAGCCAGAGCGAGGCGGGCGCCGACTCCACTGGGGACGTCTTGCAACTGCAACGACGGCGTTCTCGGCCCCGCCCTCAACAGTCCTGTGGTAACTGTGGGTCTCGGTCTCATGTTTCAAGGGCTCAGAACTGCCCTGCCCGTGGCCAGACATGCCGTAGCTGCGGTAAGCAAAATCACTTTGCCAACGTCTGTCGATCTTCCCCGGCTGGGTCAGAGGGCCACACCCCCCCCAGTCTTCAACCGCCGTCATTCACAAGGTGAGCTCTGGGCCAGTGTCATTCAAATCATGCACAGTCAACATTAATGATGTGTGCATCCCCCTGCTGTTGGACACCGGTGCAGGTGTGTCTCTCCTGAATGTTGATACCTACAGTCAATTTTTCAGTTCACTGCCACTGTCCGCACCCTCAGCTGTCCTCTGTGGGTATGGTGACTCCAAAATCGATCTGGTTGGCTCTCTCCAAGTGACTGTCCGCTATGGAACCAAGCTGGTGCCCACTGCAGTTTTTCATGTGGCACGCCGTGGGGCCAACCTGATGGGCTTGTACCTGTTCTGTGCTCTGGGGTTCTCCCTCTTAGACACAAGGGGGGCAGCAATCCTGACTGTTGCCACACCTTGGCAGCAAAAGTGGCCATCGCTGTTTATGGGGCTGGGCTGCCTCTCCGCCTTCGCCCATCAACCTCTCCTCAACCCTGCTGTGAAATCTGTCATCCAACCACTGCGCCGCATCCCATTGGCTCTCCGTGATGGGGTCTCCGCCGAGCTGCAACAACTGCTGGAAGCTGGCATCATTGAACCGGTGGACGCGTCACCTTGGGTCTCAAACCTCGTGGTGGCTAAGAAGAAGTCGGGGGGCCTGCGTGTCTGCGTCAATCTACGTGCAGTAAATAAGGCAGTGGTCCCTCATAAGTATCCACTGCCCACCTCAGAAGAACTCACTGCTCAGTTCTATGGCTCTGAGGTGTTCTCCAAGCTCGACCTCAGACAGGGGTACTTACAGGTGCCCCTCCACCCCAGCAGCCGCAACCTCACAGCCTTTGTGACACATGCAGGAGTGTTTCGCTACACCAGGATGCCTTTCGGACTCAGCTCCGCCCCTAGCTGCTTCCAGAAAATCATGGTCTCTGTGCTGGCTGGCATACTGGGCGTGGCCATTTATCTGGACGATATAGTGGTACACGGGCCCACCAGTGAAATTCACGACAAGCGCCTCAACATGGTCTTCGCAGCCCTGTCCAAGCACAAGCAAACTCTCAATGCTGAGAAATGTGTCCTCTCTGTGCCAGCCATCGAGTTCGTGGGGTTCTGGCTGTCAGCGAGCGGTGTAACTCCACTACAATCCAACGTGGACGCCATTCAGGCCATCCCCGAGCCCAGCTCGGCCGCCCAGGTCGCCTCCTTCCTGGGTATGCCAAGTTACTACCTGAGGTTTCTTCCCCAGTACTCTGCGACCACAGCCCCCCTGCGCCAGCTGCTGCGTAAGGACGAGCCATGGGTGTGGTCACAGGCATGCAGTGACGCTGTGCATGATCTCAAGACTCAACTGACTTCACCACCAGTGTTGGCTCACTTCGACATCTCCAGCTCCACCTTCGTGACCTGTGACGCATCAGCCACAGCGATAGGGGCTGTGCTGTCTCAAACCCAGCACGGTGTGGAGAAGCCCATCGCCTTCGCCTCCCCTTGCCCTCAACCTGACCGAGCAGCGGTACTCCGCGGGTGAGCGTGAGGCGTTAGCCTGTATCTGGGCTTGTGAAAGGTGGCAACTCTACCTCTATGGCCGCTCCTTCACCCTCAGGACAGATCACCAGGCCCTGACAGCGCTGCTGTCCACATCTGGGACAGGCCACAAACCCCTGAGGTTGCACCGCTGGTCTGACCGCCTCCGCCAGTACAACTTCAGCCTGCAGTTCACCCCAGGCAGAGACAATGTTGTCGCCGACCTGCTCTCTCGCTCTGTCTCCACCCCAGCTCCACAGACAGACACTGACTGTGTGGAAAAGGACATTGTCCAAATGCTACACACACCCCTTCAGGCCACTGTCTCTCTGCAGAAGCTGAGGGCAGCCTCCGAACAGGACCCTGTCCTCTCCCAGCTCCGTACCTACATCCAGAACGGCTGGCCTCACAAGGTCCCAGAGGAGCTGGCTGCGTTCGTCCGAGTCAGACAGGAGCTCTCCTGCTGGAACGACACCTGCGTGGCACGTGGGTTTTGCACAGTGGTCCCAGCTGCTCTCCGTGCACGTGTTTTGAATATGGCGCATGAAGGCCACCTGGGCATTGTGAAACTGAAACAGCGCTGCCGAGACCTGGTGTGGTGGCCGGGGATAGACAGAGATATTGAGGCTCTGGTGAAGGACTGTTCTGCCTGCCTTGTGAGTGGCAAGACTGGCCACCAGGCTCCCCCACCCCTGCAACCTCTCGCCTGGCCCTCTCAGCCCTGGGAACACCTGCAGTTGGACATTTGTGGTGAGATCCATGGAGTTCCCCACCACCAACGCTTCATGGTGGTCGCCTACGATCTACACTCAAAATGGCCTGAACTCACCACTTCCGGCACTGTGACCTCACAGACCATCATCGACTTCCTGGACTCTCTTTTCTCTCGCTGGGGCCTCCCAAGGACCATCACCACTGACAACGGCCCTCAGCTGGTCTCTGCTGAGTTCACTGCTTATCTCGAAAGCAAGGGCATCCATCATATACGCACTGCGTACTACCACCCCCAGGCCAATGGCAGCGTTGAACATTTTCAGCAGTCACTGAAGAACGGCCTCAGAGCACACATGGCCCAAGGGTGCTCTTTCACGCAGGCCATCCGTCACACTCTGCTGCACTATCGGGCCACACAGCACTCGACCACAGGCGTCTCCCCAGCCTCTCTCATGCTAGGCCAGGAACTGTGCATGCCCCTTGACAGGCTCCGCCCCTCCACACCCCAGGCACCTCCCTCTGGGGTCAGAGCCTCAGTCACTCGTCAGCAGACGCGGATGAAGCAACGGTTTGACCAGTCAAAACGAACCAGGGTGCCAGACATCAATGTGTCAGACTGGGTCAGGGTCCGCAGGCCTCACAGGGACAACAAAATGGCTTCATACTGGTCCTCTCCTCTCCAAGTCACCCGTCAGCTGGGCCCAGCCACTTACCTCCTCAGCGATGGCACTCGGTGGCACTCCAGTCGTCTACGGAAGGTGTCAGCTCCGCCACACACAGCTGGTGACACAACTTTAGCCATTCCCTCGGCATGGCGAGACGCCCCGGGGCTTCATGCAGCTCCTACACGGGCCCCAGACATTCCTGGGCCTCAGCTTCCCCTGCCTTCTCCCTCCCCACCTCGGCCTGCCCAGCCTCAGGCCGCCCTGCGACCTGTTCGCACACGTTTACGCCCTGGCCACCTAGAGGACTTTGTGTCACCCTTTCATGTTTGAAATCCTGCCGGGGGGGGGGGGGGAATGTTATGTCTGCACACATCGACAGTGCTGCATTTGATTTGGTGCTGTTCTATTGTGCTGGGATTGATTGGTGATGCCTGCGGGCTCTGGGTTGTTTGATCGGGTCTGCCTGTGATGCTGTGTCAGGCTAAATAAAGAATGCAACGTAGCGGTTGTGTCGAGCGACAGCGCTGTGTCCTGACGTGATTTCTAAATACAATAGGTGTATCATGCAATGGTAATTAAGGAAGTCCGGGAAAGCATCGTCCTCCCTGCACTTGGCAATAAATCCATTGGAGCGGCCCACCATAGCAGGTGCACCGTCCGTGGTGATTGACACCAGTTTACACACTGGGAGCTGGGTTTTATCCACAAAGTTTTTGAAGATCTGAAAAATGTCCTCTCCTCGCATGTGTTCCTTCATGGGTAGTATTGTTAACAGCTCCTCTTTTGCGGTCATATCTTGAAACACCATCCGAATGAAAATGCACAATTGGGCCGTATCACTTATGTCCATAGACTCGTCCAATTGTAGTGAGAAACACTCACAGTCAACGATGTCCCTCCAAAGCTGCTGTGTCAAATCATCGCCCATCACTTCACAGCGCCTTGTGACGGAATCTCTTGATAACTGGAGAGCTTTGATTGAAGATATTATTTCTGATTTGTTTTTAAAGTCCCGAAACAACGAATCTGCTGCCTCAAGGAAGGCCTCTTTCATCATCTCTCCATCTTGGAAGGCCTTCTTATGCTTAATGATGGAGTGACTCACCCGTAAAGATGCTTCGGTGGCTGCCTTTGCCTTTGAATGTGGCTGCGTGAAAAGTGACTGCTGCATAATTAACTGCGATTTTAGTTCCCTCACCTTTATCTTTCTCAGCTCGCTTTTCAGAGGGAAGTCATTGTCATAGTTTTTATGAACAGTTCGAAAGTGCCTCTCCACATTTCCTTTTTTTTGGGATAGCAATGCTAGACTGACAGATGAGACAAACGCATTTGGAATAAGACATGGTGAAAAAAAAGTCCTCCTCCCATTCCACATGGAAATGGTACGTTTTTTGTTTCTTGCTAGGTCCGGCTCCCCCACTCATTTTTGTTTTGTTTCACTTTTGGGTAGTTTTTTTTAGAGTTGAACTAGCTAGCTCGATGCAGTTCTGCATTAGCTCACGTTGTGGGCATGTGAACTTCAAGGTACGTTAGAGAAGGGCTCTGGTTGTTATGGTAACCTAATGTAACAA
Source organism: Lampris incognitus (assembly GCF_029633865.1). NCBI lineage: Eukaryota > Metazoa > Chordata > Actinopteri > Lampriformes > Lampridae > Lampris > Lampris incognitus. The sequence goes on along the minus strand of NC_079217.1, from coordinate 19,392,763 downwards.
AGTTTTAGGTTCCGCTCTAGAATCTTTGGTTTTAGGCAACAGCAGACTGGCCGTCCTTTATGTCAATCAAAAGGCAAATGCCAAATGGAGGACAGATGATAGGCTAATGTCTTGGAAAAAAAAAGTTTTTTTGGAATGTCATGGAGATCTACCAGCACTGCCTTCGTGATCGACCAGTAGATCGCGATCAACGTAGTAGGCACCCCTGATATAGATAATACCGGATAATAGAAAAAAATAATAAATTATATCAATAAATATTAATAATAATGATAAACAATAAATATAATATTAATAAATAATGGATAAAATAGATGATCAAATAAGGGCAATTAATACAAAAAAACTTTTGGTCATGCATAAAAAAAATAATAGCAGGGGATGCGTTAACTGGGAATTTGCTGTCATTTACCAAATTAGAAAAGAGTTATTTACGATTGAAAAATGGTATACAAATAAGGCTCTTTGCTACACAATTATCATGTGGTAACCCTACATGGTAGAGAGTTATTTTGCCGTCTGTGTAGCATTCAAAAGCACTTCAAGATTGCCTATACACGCTCGCAAGATTTCAGTATGAATAAAATGTTGGGTTTTTTTTTTAATTAAATTTTTGCTAAGCACAACCCTGGTAAGGCCTATTGTGTCACTGGTGTAAATCATTATACTCCACATATACACATAAATGCAATGCAAAGCATAATGTCAGTAAACATGAAAACATATGTGACAAGTTAAAACAGACAGAGAATTTTTACAACCCCATCCATCACGCTGACGGACAACACAATCCCTGAATGACTGTGCGTTTTTAAGTTCTGCACAACATCGAAACCAGTTCCTCACTGAGAAACCACAGATGCTCCAAACTGAAGGTTCACGACCCTGTCACTTTTCCCTCTGACCAAAAACAGGGTGAAATGGCCAACCGGCCTCGGGGTCGAGAGACACTCACATTTTCTAGAGATGAGACTTCATCTGTGTGCGTGTCTAAGAAATAATGTTACTGGAATCTAAAGTTTGACTTTAGAAAAGTTCTAGCTGTGCCTTTTTTCTTGATTACAAAAAGAAACATACGGGGGGGGGGGTTGAGTTTGTACAAATTTACAGGGGAGATACTGTAAATAAATGGAATGAGACTTGCAAACAATGCGACATGTTGTCGTTATGCATGCTTAATAATCCAGGTAAGGAAATCACAGAAAGTTGAATCAGTTCATCCGGACACAACGTTTATTGAGAGAAACGTTTCATCACTCATCTAAGTGACCTCTTCAACTGACTGCAGGGAGGGGGGCGTGGCCGGGACGTCGAGGATGTAGGACACGTTTCTCTATTGCTCCTGAGTTAGTGACCAAATTTATATATTTAATCTCGCTAAATCGTGCATGTCTTTGGTGGTCAAGCGTCTAAAGAGTCCTTCAAACGATTCACACTATATTTGAGGACTTTGAAGGTGAAATGACATCTAATCGACCGAAAACGGAGTCTGCAAGAGCAGGCCGCAATAAGCCTGCGCCCTCTCCTGAATCTGATCCGCTCCCAACATCGGGTGCTACAGCTAGTGCTGACAGCATGACAGTACTGACCGCGGAAATGCTACAATCCATGATGGGCTCCCTCAAAACCGATATTTTCAGTAAGATTGACACTTCAGCTACCACTCTCAGATCAGAGATGATACTGGTCAAAGACGAGCTTAAAAGATCTATCGAGAGGATCCAGAATAAACTCGACGCACATGGAGTCGTTTTATCGGAGCTGGAGCGCAGTGCTACAGATCACAGCACTCGGATTACCGAGCTAGAGGCGAACGTCGGCTCACTAACAACTAGGGTGACATACCTGGACAACAGATGCGAGGACCTGGAAGGTAGAATGCGGAGGAACAACATCCGTCTTCTGGGAATACCGGAGGGAATGGAGGGCCCGCGACCGACAGAATTCGTAGCCGGGCTGCTTCAGGAGCTGCTCGGCCTGGATGAGAAGCCGCTGCTAGACCGGGCCCATCGCACCCTGCGGAGCCGACCCCGGGAGGGTGAACCTCCGCGACCATTTGTCATCAGGGTGCATTTCTTTCACGTCCGGAACGACATGCTGAAGAGATCTGGAGATGCGTCTCCTCTCCTCTACAAGGGCAGAAGAGTCTCGATATTTCCGGACTACACCACGGCTGTGGCCAAGAAGCGAGCTAGCTTCGGAGATGTGAAGCGCCAGCTGCGCGCCTGTCCCGGCGTGAAGTATGGTCTCATCTACCCTGCGGTTCTGAGACTGACCCTGCCGGACAGCTCCACACACAGGTTTGAGGACCCGGCTGTTGCGGCCGATTTCATCAAAAACAGGGTGAAAAAAGCTGTCATGCCACCGCCGGGTCTGTAGCTCAAAATATCAGTTGGCTGGTCTGGTTAGCAGGCTAGTTAGCGGGCCAGCTGGTAGGCAGATTAGCTAGTGAAGTTGGTCTTGCAGTGCTCATTGTTGACATTTGAACGCAGCTGTTTTTTTATTTTCAGTACATGTTGGAGAGTGAAGCTAGCCTTGCAGTGCTCATTGTTGACACTTGAATGTAGTGGGTTTTTTATTTTTATTTTCAATACATGTTGATGAGTATACAGCGGACTACTCACATTAAGGTGATATAATGTGGAGATATATTTTATTCCACTTACATTACTGCCTACTATTTGTGTCATTCTCATTTCATTTTGTTTTGATCTGAGCTGCCTGCACTGCCAGTATTTGGTTGTTTACATGGTTGAAGTTCAATTTTGCCACTTTATAGATTTTGTACCTCTCTTAACTGAGTTAGTTTTCCTCGGGTTCTAATGTTATTGGAGACCGACTTATGCACATTTGCTTTATTCTAGTTCAATGGTCACAAATCTCAGGTAGCTAAGAGTAAGCTAGCTAAGTTGGTATGCGTTGCTCTAAAGGTTTTTTGTATTTAGGGGTTTGCTTGCATCTCAGTTGGGGAGATGCTTCGGCAAGAGGGATTTTGTGGGAGGGTTTTTTTCCTTCTGTATTTGTGTTTTGTTTTCTTGTGTTTTGTCACTTGTTTTTGTTTTTTGAATTTGCACTATTGAGGTCAGCCAAAATATTTAATTTGCATTATGCCTTGTCCTTAACATGTCCTCTCTCTCTTAAGACATGACTCAGCCTGACGTAGCTCATCCTGCTGGAGGGAATGGTTTTAATTTTCTCACTTGGAATTGTAGGGGCATTAACAACCCAGTTAAACGCAGTAGGGTTCTCCACCACCTCCATCAGTTGAAAGCTCACATTATCTTCCTCCAAGAAACTCATCTCAAGGTATCACAACACTCAATACTTAGGTGCAGATGGGTGGGTCAGGTGTTCCATTCCTCATTTCAGAGTAGGTCAAGAGGGGTGGCTATCTTACTTCACAAATCAGTACCTTTTACATGTTCTAATGTGATAGCTGATCCCAATGGTAGATATGTAATTGTCAGTGGTAGGTTATTCGATACGAAGGTGGTTCTTGTTAATGTTTATGGTCCTAATTGGGACAATGGTGATTTTTTCAAATCGGTTTTCTCCACACTCCCTGATATGTCCTCCCATATGCTGATCATAGGCGGTGACTTTAACTGCTGGTTGGACCCACATTTGGATCGATCCTCCACTAAATCTACTACTTTATCCACCTCAGCTGGTGTTGTCCGTACCTATATGTCTGATTTCGCTGTTTCAGACCCTTGGAGAACATTTAATCCATCTGGGAGGGCATACTCTTTTTTCTCTTCGGTACACCACACTTTTACGCGCATAGACTACTTCCTTGTAGATGATAGACTTCTCCATTCCATATCTTCGTGCTTATATAATCCAATTGTGGTTTCGGACCATGCCCCTGTCACTATGGGAGTAGTCTTTCAAACAGCTAATAATCAGAGACCGCCTTGGTGGCTTAACACTCAATTACTCAGTAACGAAAATTTTATTAACTTTGCTTCGGCCCAAATTGACTTTTTTATGGATACAAATAGAACCCCAGGTATCTCTGCGTCTACCCTATGGGAAACTTTGAAAGCTTATCTTAGAGGTGAAATTATTTCCTACACCACACATGAGAACAAACTTAAAAAAGATAAATTGTCCATGCTAACATGCCGCATTGCCCAATTAGATAACGCATATTCCGTTTCACCATCTCCAGATATTTATAAGGAGCGCTTAACTTTGCAAGCAGAATTTTACACTTTGCTAACAGATCAAGTTACTGAGCTGCTTGTCAAGTCTAGGAGCACCTACTATGAACAGGGAGACAAAGCCAGTAAGTTATTAGCACACAAGTTGCGTCAAGTTTCATCATCACATCAAATTCCCAAAATTCATACATCATCCGGAATATCATTAGACCCTAGGGAGATAAATGATGAGTTCAGAAGTTTCTACCAGTCTCTATATACTTCTGAAAGTGATGCTGATTCATCAGAATTTGATGACTTCTTCCACTCCCTTGATGTACCTTTAGTCAACCAGGATTTGGTTAAAGAATTAGAACAACCAATCACTGTTGAAGAACTGTCTAGAGCTGTCAAATCTCTTCAATCCGGGAGAAGCCCAGGGCCTGACGGTTACTCGACAGAGTTTTATAAAAAGCTTTTCCCCAAAATAGCCCCTATTCTAATTGAAATGTATAATGAAGCATTTGTTAATGGTATTCTTCCACAGACTCTCACTCAAGCGACTATCTGTTTAATTCTTAAAAATAATAAAGACCCTCTTGAATGTGCATCATATCGTCCAATTAGCCTGTTAAATGTTGACTATAAGATTTTAGCCAAACTTCTGGCAACACGCCTGGAAGCAGTTCTCCCATCGATTATCTCTCCTGATCAAACAGGATTTATTAGAAATAGACATTCATTCTTCAATCTTAGGCGACTATTTAATATCATGTACAATTCCTCTGACACCAACACCTCGGAGGCCATTATATCCCTGGACGCGGAGAAGGCGTTTGACAGGGTGGAGTGGAAGTACCTTTTCTATACACTAAATAAATTCGGCTTTGGTTCAAAATTCACTACTTGGGTAAGACTTCTGTATGCGTCCCCCCAAGCCTCTGTCAGGACTAATAACACTCAGTCAGGCTGTTTCCCTCTGCAACGGTCAACACGCCAGGGTTGCCCTCTAAGCCCTTTATTGTTTGCTCTCACCATAGAACCCCTTGCAATAGCACTTCGTTCCAATCCTCTTATCAAAGGTATAGTTAGATACGGACATGAGCACAAGGTGTCTTTATATGCAGATGACTTATTGCTATACACATCTAATCTTTCTGTTTCTGTTCCTGCTGCCCTTGCTACTATTACATCCTTTGGTCATTTATCAGGGTATAAACTGAATCTCAGTAAAAGCGAATTGATGCCGCTTAATGTGACCGCGGAAAAATTCCCATTACATACCTTGCCATTCAAAGTTGCTCATAGTTGTTTCACTTATCTTGGTGTACAGGTCACGAGTCGATTTGAAAACCTTTTTCGGGCCAACTTTTCCTCGCTTTTAACCCGCACTAAGGATGATTTTGAACGCTGGTCAGTGATGCACCTCTCTTTAGTAGCGAGAATTAATTCTGTTAAAATGAACACACTCCCTAAATTTTTATATCTCTTTCAGTGCCTACCGATTTTTCTTCCCAACACATTTTTCAAAAAAATAGACGGCCTAATTCTACCTTTCATATGGGATAAGAAGACTCCTAGGATACGAAAACAGCTCTTGCAGAGACCCAAGTCAGACGGAGGTATGGCGCTACCAGATTTTAGATTTTATTATTGGGCGGCTAATCTTAGGGTCATTCAGTTCTGGTTGCGAGGTGGAGAGATGTCCCCGTCCCCAATTTGGTTAAAGATGGAAGCTGCTTCGTCTGTACCGGCATCATTGTCTTCCCTCGCTCACTCCTCCATTACAGGCCCTTATTCCTCTTTCACCAAGAATGTGTGTGTCAAAACAACATTGAGGATCTGGAATCAATTTAGACGCCATTTTGGGTTTCAGACAACCTCTCTTTCTGCTCCGGTGGCCTCGAACCCTGCTTTTGCCCCATCTATGGTTGACAGTGCTTTCTCAATATGGTCTAGTCTTGGTATAAAAAGGTTTAAAGATCTCTACATTGACAATACATTTAGTACGTTTGAGCAACTAGCAGTTAAATTTGGTCTTCCCAGGCATCATTTTTTTAGATTTTTACAGATCCGGAGTTACGTCCGCAATTTGGATCCTCATTTCCCCACCCTTCCTGGTGAAACACAGTTTGACACCTTTCTTACCCCGCTTCCCACTCTGAAAGGTACCTTGTCAATAATTTATAGACAAATTTGTTCTTTAAGAATTGCCTCACTTAATGACATTAAATCCTCATGGGAGGAGGAACTGGGGGAGGGAATATCTGATGGGCTGTGGGAGAGGGCACTCGGAAGGGTACATACCTCTTCGGTCTGCGTCCGACATGGTCTCATTCAATGCAAAATCATTCATAGGGCTCATTGGACCAAAGCGAGACTAGCGAAAATTTACAAAGACATAAATCCTAACTGTGTGAGGTGTAACCAGTCTCCTGCTAATCATGTGCACATGTTTTGGTGTTGCTCATCTCTTGATGGTTTTTGGAAAGATATTTTTAGCACACTTTCAGAAGTATGTGACACACAGATCAAGCCAGACCCTTTTATTGCGCTATTTGGGGTGCCCTCGCCCACATTGCAACTGACCAATATTAATAAGGATTTTATTGCCTTTGTTACCCTGTTGGCGAGACGATTGGTTTTGCTTAGTTGGAAATCCTCTGTACCCCCTTCTCATGCTCTTTGGATTAAGTCTGTTTTAAATTGTATAAAGCTGGAAAAAATTAGGCACACACTCAAAGGGTCTCTAAACAAATTCTGGGCAATGTGGACCCCCTTCTTTTCTTATGTTAAGCGACTTCATTTCCCTGTTATTCCAGAGTGATGTGTGTGTATATATATATATACATATTTTTTCCTTTTTATTGATGTCCTTGTTGGATGGGGGTGGGGGCGTGGCAAGCTCCGGTGATGAAGGAGGCAGGGTGTATGTGTACATGAGGTCTGTGAGGGACTGTGCTGGGTTGGCTGGCCTGCGGACAAGTGCATTGGAATATGTGTACTTGTATTTATTTATTTTATTTTATATATATATTTAATTATTTTAGTTAATTTGTTTTGATTTGATTTTTTTTTTTCCTCCTTTGAGGGTGTGTTTTTATTCCTCATTGTATTCTGGTGTGTTAGTGTATTGTTGGATGTGTTTTGTGTTCATGCTGTACAACTTATGAGGACAATTATTTTGTAAATGTTGATTGTGCGGAAAATTCAATAAACAAAGTTATACAAAAAATAAAAATAAAAAAAATAAACTGACTGCAGGTATCCCCACCCTTATAAACAATACAGTGGCATAAGGACTAAAACCAACGATCAGTTTCATATACAAATTGCCATGACCGTTAATTAGAGTTACAATGGTCATGTGTACTATGTGAAGAGGGAACGACAATCCCTGAACCGAGGGGGGGGGGCCTAAGAGTACAACCATCACCATCTTACAATGCTGTGATTACAACTATTCCCAAATCCTCTGTAAATTGTACACATGGCCATCGTAACTCTAGTTAATGGTCACGGCAATTTGCATATGAAACTGATCATTGGTTTCGGTCATTATGCCACTGTATTGTTTATAAGGGTGGGGATACCTGCAGTCAGTTGAGACTGAAGAGGTCACTTAGATGAGTGATGAGACGTTTCTCTCAATAAACGTTGTGTCCGGATGAACTGGTTCAACTTTCTGTGACTGCGACATGTTGGTACAAAAGGAAGGGCAAGGTGGGTTATACAGGTGGTCCTTATATTTTGTGCACAACATGAATACTACTGCTCTACTACCACAACTTTCGGCTGCTCCCGTCAGAGGTCGCCACAGTGGATCATCCATTTCCATTTCTTCCTGTCCTCTGCATCTTCCTCTGTCACATACTACTACAACTGCTCTCACAAAGCATTATTCCTCGTTTGTTTCTAGCTCTTGGAGTGCTATTGAGCTAGAAACAAATCATGCATAGTGATTCATGAGTGCAGATACACTACCGTTCAAAAGTTTGGGATCACATTGAAATGTCCATATTTTTGAAGGAAAAGCACTGTACTTTTCAATGAAGATAACTTTAAACTAGTCTTAACTTTAAAGAAATACACTCTATACATTGCTAATGTGGTAAATGACTATTCTAGCTGCAAATGTCTGGTTTTTGGTGCAATATCTACATAGGTGTATAGAGGCCCATTTCAAGCAACTATCACTCCAGTGTTCTAATGGTACAATGTGTTTGCTCATTGGCTCAGAAGGCTAATTGATGATTAGAAAACCCTTGTGCAATCATGTTCACACATCTGAAAACAGTTTAGCTCGTTACAGAAGCTACAAAACTGACCTTCCTTTGAGCAGATTGAGTTTCTGGAGCATCACATTTGTGGGGTCAATTAAACGCTCAAAATGGCCAGAAAAAGAGAACTTTCATCTGAAACTCGACAGTCTATTCTTGTTCTTAGAAATGAAGGCTATTCCATGCGAGAAATTGCTAAGAAATTGAAGATTTCCTACACCGGTGTGTACTCCTCCCTTCAGAGGACAGCACAAACAGGCTCTAACCAGAGTAGAAAAAGTGGGAGGCCGCGTTGCACAACTGAGCAAGAAGATAAGTACATTAGAGTCTCTAGTTTGAGAAACAGACGCCTCACAGGTCCCCAACTGGCATCTTCATTAAATAGTACCCGCAAAACACCAGTGTCAACATCTACAGTGAAGAGGCGGCTGCGGGATTCTGGGCTTCAGGGCAGAGTGGCAAAGAAAAAGCCATATCTGAGACTGACCAATAAAAGAAAAAGATTAAGATGGGCAAAAGATCACAGACATTGGACAGAGGAAGACTGGAAAAAAGTGTTGTGGACGGATGAATCCAAGTTTGAGGTGTTTGGATCACAAAGAAGAACGTTTGTGAGACGCAGAACAAATGAAAAGATGCTGGAAGAATGCCTGACGCCATCTGTTAAGCATGGTGGAGGTAATGTGATGGTCTGGGGTTGCTTTGGTGCTGGTAAGGTGGGAGATTTGTACAGGGTAAAAGGGATTCTGAATAAGGAAGGCTATCACTCCATTTTGCAACGCCATGCCATACCCAGTGGACAGCGCTTGATTGGAGCCAATTTCATCCTACAACAGGACAATGACCCTAAACACACCTCCAAATTGTGCAAGAACTATTTAGAGCAGAAGCAGGCAGCTGGTATTCTATCGGTAATGGAGTGGCCAGCGCAGTCACCAGATCTGAACCCCATTGAGCTGTTGTGGGAGCAGCTTGACCGTATGGTACGCAAGAAGTGCCCATCCAACCAATCCAACTTGTGGGAGCTGCTTCTGGAAGCGTGGGGTGCAATTTCTCCAGATTACCTCAACAAATTAACAGCTAGAATGCCAAAGGTCTGCAATGCTGTAATTGCTGCAAATGGAGGATTCTTCGACGAAAGCAAAGTTTGATGTAAAGAAAATCTTATTTCAAATACAAATCATTATTTCTAACCTTGTCAATGTCTTGACTCTATTTTCTATTCATTTCACAACATATGGTGGTGAATAAGTGTGACTTTTCATGGAAAACACAAAATTGTGTGGGTGATCCCAAACTTTTGAACGGTAGTGTATGTACGAGAGGAATAGATATAATCATATGCCATAGGACGGATTTACATACATCAGAACAAACTGCTGTCTTGTGTTTTCAGGAAACACCGGATTCTTTGTGGTGCGGGGCAGATACTAACCTCCACTAGCAATGTGCGGACAACTGTGTCGATCCGGCCTTTTTCAGGGACAGTGGTGACCTCGTTTCCACACAGTTGGTTCGTCTTCAGGGCCTCAGCGCTAACCTTCAGGCTTACTTCACCTGTGCACAAAAGCACATGCAATTACATGCGAAGTCAAAATATATTGATTCCTGCTTCCTTCACTGTCAGCCTGTCAGTCGATTTGTTTACTCAGGAAAACCATTTTTTTCCTACCCTCAATCCAGCTCCTTCCCCCTCGTCCCCCCTGCAACCCCCCATTCTTCCCATTGTTAATCTTCCTCCACCTTCCCTTATCCATCTGCATTTACTGCTTTATTTCTCTTATGTCCTTAGTACAGTTGTTCTCATCTCTCCTTCACTACCCTCCTCCCGTACCTCCACCCACACAATCCACTGTCTCTCTCACAGAGGATGAGTACAGATCATCCTCTGTGAGAGACAACTGCTTCACCCTAGAGGCGACATGACTTGTTATCATAAGCGATGGTCAGCGTTTCTCTTAAGCGGAGGTCAGAGGAGCACAGCTTCCACCTCATCCCTGTTAACTAAAGGTGTCAGAGGCTGCTGAATACATGGTAGCCAGCTTTGTGGGTGCTGAAGGAGCTGGAGCATCCCTAATATTTTTTGCCTCCCATTCTCCCACCCCCGCCTCCAAAAAAAAAAAAAAAAACTTAGCCAAAAAAACAAAAACAAAATAAATAGCTACACAAAAAAACCCTCCGTTGAGTAGTCGAATATCTGTTAAAAACTAGAATCGATTGGTTAAATTACAAACGGTCAAATAAAATAAACCAAACACATAACGTGTGATTTTTAACTTTGCGACTTTACCGAATACGTGACTTTAACCAAAGCTGTACAGGCTACTAACAACTCCAGGTTTTAAATCAAAATTTGATAAACTGGTCCAAACTACATTACATTATTCCAAAGATTGATGATTAATTGGAAAAAAAAACCCAGACAATTCAGTCAGTAGTTTAGGTGTGCGGAACTGTCATCTATAAACCAAAATCGCCATTTTATTTTAAATGAGAGTTTGTCGTTCAGATGAGCATCCACAATCATTTTCATAAATCGGGGGCTGCGGATGAACAGCCCCTTTTCTTCGGGCGTCACAAAAGCAGAGGCGGTCAGTGCACTTAATCCGGATCAAATACGCCTCTTTAGCTCGCCTCACATCCCTTATGCAGCTACACCAAATGATTGTTTTCTTAGCTTTTTCCCCCCCGAGCATACATGAGGAGTAATGAAGAAGCGCTGTTAGCCACATGATCACACGTTGCATTAGTTCAACAGAAACAAGCCTAGTATATCATGTTTAAAATGATCTGGGGCAGTGGGAGGCATGGTGGGGCAGCATTGTGACTGGTTGACACTTCATGAACAGCTGCGGTGAAGCTGCAACATGGCTCACCAAGGGCGGTAGGTGTGACAATCCACATGAAGGTGGTGCTCTCCTCTCCACACAGACACACACTGTACAGGCAGCCATCACACTCTCTGGAGGTGTACTCCTCTGAATCTGATAGAGTTACCTTCACCTGCAGAAAAAAAACAAAAAACAAACACACGGATTACACATTATGAACGTCACAAAAGGTGGAACCAATAACATTGCAATGGTTACTAGCCTCCACATACAAAGCTTAGTGTAATGACAATAACCGAGTTCACCGACTGATCTAGGTCAACACGACGATTAGGTTAAGCATCCGATGATCATTTCCATCTACAACAACAAAGCAGCAGATATGTACCATGATGCATTTGGAGAGGTAGTTGAAGACGGTAGCTTTGAGTGTGAACACCTCTCCACGGATGACAGAGTAAGGCATGGTCAGACTGACGAAAAAAGGCTGGAAGGCAGTCAGGCCGGTGTTGGGAGACAGACCAAAGCCTACGGAGGAAGTGCAGAAGGCTCCAGCTGCCCACTTAGTGATGGTGTCAGGGATCGTCTTCTCAACACTCACCGATCCATTGTCCCTGCACAAAAACACATGAGATTTTGAATTTACTTCAGGGTTTATGATTTGAATATAGTATTGCTTTGATTGAAATGTAATGCAATTGAGTTATGTTTAATGGGAAACTGGAAATGTAAATTATCTGCAACCTTAATTGCGCACTACAGTGTCCTTGCTTCCCAGACACCAGAGTTAGTGCTTAAGGATTGCTACCTTTATAAAATCTAAACAGCTGCCATAATAACTACCTGTAAACTGAGGTCCGTTGTAGCATAAATTGGTATGGACTACAAACTGCTGTTAAGTGTTGAACACTGAATAAATGGAGTAGACCTCCAAAGAGAACCAACTTCTCGGCCTGCCTACTTCATCCTCACTTTCCACTCCATTAACTTAGCCCGACCTTAAATACAGATTGGAATGAGTCCTAAAGCCACTATGCATTTATCCCATCATGGGGTTATCTAATTAAAAATTTTAAACTATGCCTCCTCCTCAATCACCCCTTTCATAATGCATATTATTACCCAACAGGGACCAGGTCCCAGATCCAGGTCTCAGGGAAATAGGTCCTAACGGTCTCCTTCACCTCCGCTGCTTTAGTTATTGGATCATCATCTAGGGTTGCAATTCCTGGCATCGTGTTCATGGCCATGGGAACTGGGGAGTCTACGGCATCTATAAACACATGTTAAAAAAATTAAACAATTGAACTTACCCAACAGAGACCAGCTCCCAGATCCAGGTTTCAGGAAAGTATGTTCTAATGGTCTCCTTGCTCCGCTCAGCAGGAGCTGCATGTGGAGCAGCAGCACTTTCCATAAAAGCTTTGCCTTCATCTTCTGTTTTGGATTAAAAACATGAACTATCTACCAAAGCAAGGCTTGTACACAGATTCAAAGTACGGCACTTCCTACTCATTGGGCTTGTCAATGGACCTAGCAAGTCAAGTCAGTCGTGGAAAACGTCTGTGACTAGGATCATAGCAGTGTTGCATCATGAAACTAGAACAAACCTTCATAAGCTAATGCCATCGTCTCTGGTTCACAGCTTAAAGGTTTTTTCACATCAGAGTTGGTAACAAGCTTGATTCCAATTTCCTAAAAGAGGTGAAAGCATAAACAGTTTGAACAACACAGATCATTAAGCAATGTCTTCTGTATTCAGGTAGAGTAAAATTATTCAGCCATCATTTAAATATAGGACACGTATATAGACTATAACTAAAATGCTAATTATCATAGTAGATGATCATATACAAGTACGATCAAAATAATTCTTTATTTTTCCATTAACACTGATAAAGTTTGTCCCCAAACAAAATTCTTAATTCCAAAATACCGGATCTATTATTGTAATCAGTCATTTTCTAATAAAGTACTTAACAGAGATATCAGATATGGGATTCGTTAAGTTTTTCAAAGCATGGGTGGTTTGGATATCTGGTTGTATTGATTGTTGTTTCTGCCAATCAGTCCTGTGCTGCTCAACAGAGATTTCACTCTACAAAAGTCAAAAGAGCTCTATAATAAAAAAAGGACTTCAAATTTCACTTACTCAAACAGGTTTCAAACATTTACCAGTCTACTTAAGGCCTGATGTGACATTTCGAATACAACATTTTCAACCCCCTAGTAAACTGTAGGCTATCAATAATCCCATGATCCCCATGCTGAGCTTTTGCTCCCCATCATACTTTACTGCGCTTTCCACGGACTATGAGTACAAGCACATTTAAGTAACTGAACATTTCTACAATATACACAAACACAATTTGAAATAAATACGGCTGGCACTCATTTTTACAGTCATTGTCATTGCCTTTCATCAGCACTCGACCACCAAAAAACTAAGCATTAGTATGGCAGAGCGAGGCATTCGCCTGAGCCGTTACATCCTACTTCCAGTGGACGTAGTGGCGATGGCGTCCCATAGTTGCCAGTTGTTTCTTTTCTTTCTTTTTTTTTATTTTTCCCCCTTTTTCTCCCCAATCACCCCACTCTTTTAAGCCATCCCGATCTCTGCTCCACTCCCTCTGCCGATCTGGGGAGAGCTGCCGACTCCCACATGCCTCCTCTGATATACACGTGGAGTCGCCAGCCGCTTCTTTTCACCTGACAATTAGGAGTTTCGGCAGGAGAATGTGGCACGTGGGAGGATCACGCTATTCCCCCAGTTCCCTCTCCCCCCAAACAGGCGACCTGACCGACCAGAGGAGGCGCTAGTGCAGCGACCAGGACACATACCCATATCCAGCTCCCCACCCACAGACATGGCCAATTGTGTCTGTAGGGACGCCCAACCAAGCCGGATGTACCACGGGGATTTGAACCATCAGTCCCTGTGTTGGTAGGCAACAGAATAGACTGCCACACTACCTGGACGTCCCCGTTGCCCGTTGTTTCCATAAATTTACCCTAAATCGGAAGCGCACTCAATAGCTGTGAATTTCACATGATTTGGAGTGGCCCTTGGTGGTGAAGTGGTTGTGGGTAGGGAGTGGCTTGGCAAAGGCCCTATGTTGGGTCTCAATAGTGCTATGAAGTCAAGCGGGCATTTGTTGAAATAATCATATGCCGTGCACCAATCAATGCATCCTCATATTATGTAGTCACTGATACACACGGAAGCATGGGAGGAGTTTGTACAATCTTCTCGACAGACTACAGGGCCTTTGTGTTATGGCCTCCTCCTCCCATTGGATGATGTAAATATCTCAGCACACTAAAGTTCCATACAGTGACCAAACATGTCAGGGATGGAAAATGTCAATTTAATGTGTGGTTTGTCAAATGGATCCATTAGTATTCACATAAAGGCACCACTACAGTACTACACTCCTACCCCTAAGACAAGCTGGCTTCAACTCATGCTTCAAACACCACTTTACACAAGTCCAAGCATGAACTTAAACTTGTTCAAACGAACTGTCATAGTTATCCATGAAGAAATGGGTCGAGGACAGTTTTTTGTTTTTGTCATAACTGGCTTAGTCCAATTCAGTAAAATTAGCTATCAATTACCTTGCATAATATAATTCATGATCAATAAAAACACAACCCAACTGCATCCAGTTCTTACAACGATCACATCAATTTGAAAAAAAGAAAAGGTGAAAAAGAACGGATTGTAGTTAGGTTAAACTGAATTGAACACTAACAATAGCTTTATAAATATAGCACACAGATATAACACACACTCTCTACTGTCCATGCCATGCAAAAAAAAAAAGTTTTTAATCATGTTTTGGAAACAAACTTCATATATGATTGAATGACAAATTCCCTGTCACTTAATTACACTAAGTTTCCAATAAGCACTTGAGATATCAAACTAGTCATTTGAAACTGATGCATTTCAAATCTCCACCAACAACACTGTTAAGTGAAAATAAAAGAGCATTTCTTTAATTCAGAATCTTACTTTAAAGACACTGTAGACATCATTCTTCTCATCATTTGGTCCAAAGAAGATGGAGCGCTTCCTTCGGTTGAATGGCTCCACATCTATCTCAGCCTCAGGTTCAGGACGTGGGTGCAGGCAGGGGTAGGGGTCAAAGTCCTCCACCTGATAGGAGTATCCTGACAGCTTCTGTATAGGAAGTTGTTCGTACACCTAAAATATCACAGGAAGAAAGAGAGTGCATCACTAATACACCACTAGGCGGTTGTCTTATGACATGATGCTAATAAGTGAAATAACACCATAATCAAGCGATGCAAAAAGTAGAGATGAAGCATGCCCAAATTGTACAGAAGCTGACATACAGAGGTGACAGTCAGCTCCTGCTCTGGCTGCAGCAGGAGAACGCTCTGGTCAATAGCTCTAACAGAGCACAGAGAACCTGGCTGAGCCTGTAGGTTCAACGAAGTCTTTTCTCCTGGGAGCTCCTGGGTGGAGGAGAACTTCAGGGAGACCTGCAAGGAGAAACCAGAGTGATGCTCAGCTTGTTTGAGAGTGGATTAGATTTTTATTTCACAAGACCAATTTTTAAAAAACTGCAGGAGGACCAAAGCAAAAACACTTAAAAGGAAGATCATGAATCATCTTCAAATTAGAAAAAAATATATAATAATAATAATAATAATAATAATCAGGGGTACTGCACAGAATGAGTAAAGCTAAAGTAGCACTAATGTTTTAGGATATCTTTTTTTTTTATCCCCCCCCCCGCCTTTCCCCAATTGCACTTGGCCAATTACCCCACTCTTCCAAGTCGTCCTTGTCGCTTCTCAGCCCCCTCTGCCGATCCAGGGAGGGCTGCAGACTACCACATGCCTCCTCCGATACACATGGAGTCGCCAGCTGCTTCTTTTCACCTGACAGTGAGCAGTTTCGCCAGGGGAAGGTAGCGCGTGGGAGGATCACGCTATTCCCCCCAGTTCCCCTCCCCTCTGAACAGGCGCCCGACCGACCAGAGGAGGCGCTAGTGCAGCGACCAGGATACATACCCACATCCAGCTTCCAACCAGCAGACATGGCCAATTGTGTCTGTAGGGACGCCCGACCAAGCAGGAGGTAACACGGGGATTTGAACCAGTGATCCCTGTGTTGGTAGGCAATGGAATAGACCAGCAAGCTAACCAGATGCCCTGTTTTAGGATATCTTAGCAGGTCAGATGGCACCTTGTTATTGAAGCAGGGCTGAATCGGGAAGTCCTGGCTATCTGCAACAGCTTCGCCACTGAACATCACAGTGTACACTACCACCTGGGCATATGGCGCAAGATTTATTGTCTGCTTCAGAGATACAGATATCTCTCCCTTGTTGACTGAAAATGAAGGCCAAGCAAGAAATGGATACAGAGAAAGAAACACATTTTGATTGAAATAACTTATTCAACCTACACAGTTGTAGATAAAGGATCATAATATTCACAATGTCATCTTTTGTTTTACCCATTCCTGTTTTAACATCCACTGGCAGACGGCCATGCTGCACAATTCCACCTTTGGACATCACCTTAACAGACAGATAGATGTAAGAATATACATGAAAGAAATGCAAAATAATAAAAACTACATAATTTCAGACAATTTCATTAACTACGCAACAAAAAATGCACAGTGACTAAAACAAACTATGAGCTAGAAACTCCCAGCATCATAGCTACATAATGAAGAGATTTCAGCATCTCTGATATATATTCTCTGCACCATTGCACTTTATTGCCTCTTATTTCACCTGTATATAGTCAATCCTTGTGTACATATCTGAAGATTGTTGTGTTGTTGTGTTGCTATTCTATATTAAGTACACTGTGAGAGCCACGAAACCGGAGTCAAATTCCATGTGTGCAAACCCACATGGCCAATAAACATGGTTCTGATTCTGAAGTATGTGCCTTAGTACAATGAATCCACATGTCTTACAGTGACGAAGAAACATGGAAGAGGTTGTAAGATACAGCAAGTCTCACCAAGTAGAAGAAGTCAAGAACTTCCTGCCCCTTCTTTAGCTCCTCCCCCTGAATGATGTACTTGGCACGCACAGCAGCATCCCTGTCACAAGGGAGCGTCCCGCTGGCCTGCATGAGCTTCACAAAGCTCTTGCTTTTGGAGTAGAAGGCTGAAATGACCCGGAAGACCGACCCGTACGTTGGTCTACGCAAGCTGAGCACGTAGTGCTCCTCCTCATCTTTCTTTCTGGACCTTGCCTATTGAGAATGATGGTTTAAAGGGGATTAACCAGATTTCAAAGAACAAGATCAACTACAACAACAAGTTTTTATCCAGCTTTAAATAACCAAGACCGGAGCCTATTCAACCCACCATGAGACTAGATTAGCCTTCATGAAGATGATATACTGATACTCTTGTGCGCTCTCATCAGCTAGTTACCTTTTTTATGCCATTTTTATTTGATATTAAAGGGAAAGTTCACCGAATGTCAACCTTCCCTCTGTCTATCTGTGACAGGGATAGCACATGAAAAACCCCTGAAGTTGTTCCTGTTTTTTTCTGCATCTCTGGGGCAGCAATGAAACCGAGTTTTTTCCTCGCTGTCAAGTAAAATATCATGACGTCAGTTGGCGGTGAGAAAAACTACAGTCTAGCAGGGTTTCTAATACTCAAATCTACTGTAAAGACACTGTTCAAAAAAACACACGCTCATTCTCTCTGCTGAACTACGCTTCTGATGGTGGAAATGATCTCCCACATCACTATCGCAAAGGATTTCATGGACAAAGAGACAGATGCTTATGTGCAATGCATTCTGGTACGTGGAAATTTGGGAAAGACTCTCTGAGCCGGGGAACACCAATTTCTCCATCAACATCACCCATCGCAGTGAGGACTTTTTGCTTCAATCCACTACATTGCTCATAAGCACTGCAAAACCACTGACAAAATTTCCCTTTAAGTGACTGTGTTGATGATATCAAGACACGCTTTCACAGAGATTCCACAATAATGGCATAATGAAGACTCATCTTTTTTTTTTTTAGGATTCCCCCCCCCCCTTTTCTCCCCAATTGTATCTGGCCAATTACCCCGCTCTTCTGAGCCACCCCGGTCGCTGCTCCACCCCCTCTGCCGATCCAGGGAGGGCTGCAGACTACCACATGCTTCCTCCGATGTACGTGGAGTCGCCAGCCGCTTCTTTTCACCTGACAGTGAGGAGTTTCGCCAGGGGGATGTAGCAGATGGGAGGATCACACTATTCCCCCCAGTTCCCCCTCCCCCTAAAAGAGGCGCCCCAACTGACCAGAGGAGGCACTAGTGCAGCGACCAGGACACATATCCACATCTGGCTTCCCGCCCGCAGACACGGCCAATTGTGTCTGTAGGTACGCCCGACCAAGTCGGAGGTAACATGGGGATTCAAACCGGTGATCCCCGTGTTGGTAGGCAATGGAATTGACTGCTACACTACCCGGATGTCCATGAAGACTCATCTTTATGCTGGCTTTGTTCTTTTACACGGAACCAAACAAAGGCGCCATAATCGCACCCTAGTGTGTGATTTTACATAGCATGCTGGCGTGGAAGCAGAGGCATCAGGACGTTTAACACAGGCTTAAGAATAGGGGCGACAGAGCCTTTGCAGTGGCTGCCCCTGATCTCTGGAACAATTTACCAGCACACATAAGATTTGCTCAGACCCTAGAGACTTTTAAATCTTTGTTAAAGACCTACCTCTTCTCGCTGGCATTCAATTCAAGTTTAACGTGATTTTACTGTACAAATACACTTTAATCTTATGTTTTATTGTTTACAGTTTATATTCTTTATTTTATTATGTTTTCTTTACATATATTTTTATATTCATATGTGTCACTTATTTTATATTGTATTTTGAGCTTGTGCAGCACTTTGGTTCAACTGTGGCCGTTTTAAATGTGCTATATCAACAAATTTGACTTGACAAAAGCATTAGCTGTCCCTTTCACACAAACATTGATTCGGCTTTGTGACTACTGCCACTGCTGGCGTAACGGCAAAATAATAATGACCCCCCCCGTCCGCCCAATGCCGTCCTTGTACCTTTTCACAGAAAAGTGAAAGTGAGGCGGCTTAATGGTGTAACGTTCCCACCTTGCGAAGGCTGTGTAAAAAAGCCCAAAGGAAATTGGCACCGATTTAAGGAAGAAGGCCACAAACACAAAGAGGAGGTGACACAACCGACTAACCTGCAGAAATACACTATCTCTCCAGAGGGACGTGTCCAGAGAAAATGAAGCTGTGCCTTTTTTGTCGGTGGTGAGAGTTAAGTTCACTGAACCTCCGTCGCTGCTGGCAGACAGGTACACGGCTTCATTGGCCACAGGTCTGGAGTCTGGACCAGTGAGTTTGACCTGAAAACAAGGCAGAATACAATATTCAAATCTGGGGAACTATGTCTCTGGCAAAACAGAACAACCCAGTGTAAGATGAAAATTAATTGAACACACACAGTTTAAAGCAAATACCGTAATTCAGTTTTTTTTTTTTATAAAACCTTGGTCCTATTTAAGTAGTTTTTGCCATCGTGCATATCAGTTATGATACCCTTTTACTCAACAGCTTCAATTTTGAGATTTTGAACATACGGCCCCACTGGATACAGCTTCGCAATGGTGTCTTTTTGGTGCCATGGAATAAGAGCATCAACCATATTTTAACAAGTCCAATTTAACCCAATAATCTAAAACACATACTTGGAAGTGAAAAGAAAAGTTATTATCTGAAACGTCCAATACTATCAATGGCCTATCACATTGCTGAGCTACTTCCTGGTTCAACTTCCTGAAATGAGCATCTTACTTGTGGTGGGTCGAGGTAACCATGGATAAACTACCCAGCCAGCAAAATTGAAAAGTCAGAGATAAATGACAATCATGAACATGGTCTAACCAAGGCACTAGGTTTTTTTGTTGTTGAAAGGACAGGTTCAAGGATAGCATTCTGTGGCCCCATATGATGCCATTTGTGCATCCAGTGGTGATCCCATGAACAAAATCTCTGGTAAGTAAAATGATATCATAACTGATATGCATGATGTTTGTGATCACTTCTTGGTGAAAGCTTGTTAAGGCATATTACTTGAAGACGGTTTTTACCTTTCCTTCAAATGCGATCCCTGGTTTATATGCTGCAGGTACATTCTCAAAATTGATGATTCTGATGGTACCGGTGAAGGGGGCCTGGCCCCTGCCTTTCAAGATGACACCTGGAACAGGAATATAGGTAAAGGTCACAGGTAAACGGGAAGACAGTCATTTGCTGTTTACTTTTCCATTGGTGCAATTACTCTAGACAGATCCTACCAGTTCCATACTCCTCTATTTCAGCCAGCACCTCAAATCTGTCCTCAAACATTCTGTGATTCACAGAAAACTCTGTCACGTTCACAGTTTGTGCCGCACAGCCATTTCTGTCCGTCTACAAGACAACAGCATGTATGTCCGTTATTAGTCACCACTTAAAACTATACTGGGGACACAGAAAGCGATTATTGCAATCTAAGGAAACTCACATTCAATTTAAACTCCCTGCAGATGTCTTTTTGCACTTCATCTGAAAACCAGAAATATCGGAAAGCTTTCCTGCAAACGGACATCTGGACTGAACCAAGGACTGGCTTCCCATACGTGTATCTGCAGAAACAGACAAGAGGATTTATAAAACAGTTACTGTTTATAGTTGCCTGAGCAGGCTGATTTTTCTTTTTTTGGAAATTGGATATTTTCCCCTTTTTCTCCCCAATTGTACTTGGCCAATTACCCCACTCTCCCGAGCCATCCTGGTCGCTGCTCCACCCCCTCTGCCGATCCAGGGAGGGCTGCAGACTACCACATGTCTCCTCCGATATATGTGGAGTCAACAGCTGCTTCTTTTTACCTGACAGTGAGGAGTTTCGCCAGGGGGATGTAGCATGTGGGAGGATCATGCTATTACCCCCAGTTCCCCCTCCCCCCTCGAACAGGCGCCCCGACTGATCAGAGGAGGCGCTAGTGCAGCAACCAGGACACATACCCACATCTGGCTTCCCACCCGCAGACATGGCCAATTGTGTCTGTAGGGATGCCCAACCAAGCCGGAGGTAACACAGGGATTCGAACTGGTGATCCCTGTGTTGGCAGGCAACGGAATAGACCGCCACGCTACCCGGATGCCCCAGGCTGTTTTTTTTTTTTTTTTTAAAGATCCATCCATCCAGCCATTATCCGAACCGCTTATCCTGCTCTCAGGGTCATGGGGACGCTAGAGCCTATCCCAGCAGTCATTGAGCGGCAGGCAGGGAGACATCCTGGACAGGCCGCCAGGCCATCACACACACACACACACCAGGGGCAATTTGCATGACTAATGACTTGCATGTCTTTGGACTGTGGGAGGAAACCGGAGCACCCGGAGGAAACCCATGCAGACACAGGGAGAACATGCAAACTCCACACAGAGGACGACCTGGGACAACTCCCCTAAGGTTGGACTACCCCAGGGCTTGAACCCAGGACCTTCTTGCTGTGAGGCGACCGCTCTAACCACTGTGCCACCGTGCCACCTTTTCTTTAAAGATGGCCTTCATCAACAAAAGGCCATACTCTTAATGCGATTATTCTGTCAATCATTCGACACTTTGGATCACTCACTTTCCACAAACCCTTAGCGTCGCTTCTTGGTCCAGGATGGTAATCACATCAGGGAGGTGAACCTTCACCTCATATTTGGGCAAAACTGAAGCAAAGCAAAAATGTTGTTAACATAGGAAACCTATACCTAAAACAAAAATAAAAAATAGAGCTTAATCCAAAACTGGTTGAAACTTAAAAAATATTTTTGGTCAAAACTACTTTTTTTTTTTTTTTTATCGTTTCCCCAATTTTCAGAATACTGTAGCAGCAGACCATATTCCTTGATGTCGAAGCTGTGAGATATCTGTTGTCCTTTCTCAGTCCATGCTGTGATCATGTAGCTTCCTTGTGCTGCCTCAGGATTCATGGGGTGGGAAAGATCAAGGATGCCACTAACAACTGACTGGTCCAACCACTGAGCAATGCGATTTGTGTTGGGGTCCTACACACGTTAGACACACAGAAAAACTCATTTATCATCAAACTATATGTCAGGCGTTCTTCGTGCCCGTGCCTATTGTCGTGACTGATTCTCATGGGAGAATATTAGGAGGGCTCGATAACTCCTTTCAAAATTATCACGTCTTTAGTGGCCAACGAAAGTAGTAGAAGTTGTTGTGACGCTAGATGCATATCGCTTCATTTTATAAATATCTCTGGTCATATTTACAAGATTTGTTTGAGTTTCTGCTTTCAAATTGATATTCCTAATTCAGTCTTTTTGGAGACAATTCTGAATCGTCCTGGCAAGATAGTCGAATAGAGAAATATGCCACAAAATTATATTTTCAAGGATTAAGGTCGATATGCTTTCAGTATTAACGAGTGGCTAATGAAAATGTAGAATAATGACATGTAAACATCACAAGACTGAATTTTTTTTACGAGGGTAAAATATTTAATTATCCACATTGCTAATTATACTTTTTTTTCTTTTTTTTTCTTTTTCCCTTTTTCTCCCCGACTGTAGCCGACCAATTACCCCCCTCTTCCAAGCCGTTCCAGTCATTGCTCCACCCCCTCTGCCAATCCGGGGAGGGCTGCAGACTACCACGTCTCCTCCGATACATGTGGAGTCGCCAGCTGCTTCTTTTCACCTGACAGTGAGGAGTTTCGCTAGGGGGACGTAGAGTGTGGGAGGATCATGCTAATCCCCCCCAGTTCTCCCTCCCCCCTGAACAGGCACCCTGACTGACCAGAAGGGCGCTAGTGCAGCGACCAGGACACATACCCCCCTCGAGCTTCCCACCCACAGACATGGCCAATTGTGTCTGTAGGGATGCCCAACTGGGGATTCGAACCAGCGATCTCAGTGTTGGTAGGCAACAGAATAGACCGCTACGCTACCACCTTAATTATACTATTTACTGTAAGAATAGTGTTTTTGGATTAACAAACAGATGCACATCTTATAATACAGCAGGTGACACTTAGCAAAAAAGCAGCCCGGTGGTCTCACTGGTCAATGACTCTACAAGTCAACTTTTCAATACAAACCCAAGGTGGACAAATAATTTCAATGTGTCTTACCTGAAGTTCCACTGTCTTGTACTGAAATGATGAAAAAAAAAGTGAATGAATGTCAGGTGAATGAAAAGTACAACAGGTCTTTTTTTTCCTCCTTAATCCTTTACAAACCAACACCAACTGCACAACAGTCCCAATAACATTTAGTTGAGATATGTATATAGTTGTTTATTGATTCATTTATTTTGTAACTGACTGCAATTCACTTAACTCATTCAATGACACCGGCTGAAGGGAAAACGTATTTGGAGCTACCGAAAAGCTCAACCAGTCTAATTGTGCACTGAAATGAGTTGAAAAGGCTGAAATAGATTTAAAATTATCTTATGATACAGAAAAGTCTCAAGGCACTATTGATTCAGATGCTGGGGTCAAGTTCACTTTTAGCCAAAATGAGCTCTAACAGCATGTTTATCGAGCCGCCCACAGAGTATTTCACACCCACGCTGTCCTAAAAGTCAACAAACAGTCCTCCTTTACCTCGCAATCCTCTGAACCAAATGGACCTCCTTCTTGGTTTTCAATGTTTATTTAACAGCAGAAGACAAAAAAAATGTTTAAAATATAGATCAGGTTTGAAATAATGCCATTATGAAGAAAACAACTTACCACACGGTTTATAGGGAGGAAATCAGCATCAAGAGACACAATCCTGAAATGGACTAAAAAAAGAAAGAAAGAAAAAAAGTGCAACATACAGTAAACAGTCAGCAATTTGTCTCGGTTGCACTGGTGCATATACTTATTGTCACAATGCAGTATAGTGCATCAGGATAACCATGCAGGCTACATGGTACAAAGCAAATAAAACTTCATACTCAATGCAAAGGGGCTATGCAAGGCATCCTATGGACTGTAGAGAATACAGATAAGTAAATGTCTGGATACGTTCAGAATTATAGTAGTCTAGCATAAAGCTCTGTTGCCTAAAGGGAGGGAAGCAATGAGTGTCCAGAAGTGCAATGACCCATAGTTACTTATTATGATGATTTATCGTGAAAAGTGGTGTGAACAAGTTAAAGGTAAGATCTGTGATGGTGTGAAACAGCAGCCTCGAAGGTATTTTATGATAATTGAAAAAAAAAATCTTTTGTTAGGTGGAACCAATGGGTGGGTCTCTTTCACCACAGCACCTCCCCCGTCAACAACTCCATCAGTGCTCCCCCCAACACACAAACATTTCCAGGGCCAGAGATCACGTTTGACCCAGAAAAGATGGGGGGGGGGATCAAGTTGTCACTTCAATTCAGCAACGACAGCATTACTTGGGAATATATTTCAAAATATTTCCATTTCAGGACAACATATCCAATATACGAAAGGATACGATGGCAAGAGAGGTCGCGAGCTTGTACACTTTCTGAGCAAGGTCCCTTTCCTCTGTCTGTCAGTGTGAAAAGTGTCCTCCAACACTCACAACCCCTCCCCAATTCCGATTCAACTCAAAGACGTACACATGTCCAGACATCAGACCAACCCAGCAAAATGTAAGCAAAATGCAATAATGATCCATGATTGCATTATTGGATCCAATGATCCAATAATGCAATCCATCCCCCCTGCCGATCTAGGGAGGGCTGCAGACTACCACGTGTCCTCCGATACGTGTGGAGTCGCCAGCCGCTTCTTTTCACCTAACATTGAGGAGTTTCGCCAGGGGGGGTGTAGCGAGTGGGAGGATCATGCTATTCCCCCCAGCTCCCCCTCGAACAGACTCGCTGACCGACCAGAGGAGGCGCTAATGCAGCGACCAGGACACATACCCACATCCGGTTTCCCACCCACAGATACAGCCAATTGTGTCCATAGGGACGCCCTGCCAAGCCGGAGGTAACAAAGGGATTCGAACCAGTGATCCCCGTGTTGGTAGGCAACGGAATAGACTGCTGCACTACCCGGATGCCCATGGGTGGTGGTGATCACATTTTGTGCACTTTCGACTGCAAGTTTCTTCATGATAATTCCTGTTCATATACTGGTAACCGATGTTTTATAGTAACAGATTATTAGCAAGTGGGTTAAAGTTGCACTTGATGGGGCGTCCAGGTAGCATAGCGGCCTATTCCGTTGCCTACCAACATGGGGACTGCCAGTTTGAATCTTCATGTTACCTCCGGCTTGGTCAGGCATCCCTACAGACACAATTGGCCGTGTCCGTGGGTGGGAAGCCAGATGTGGGTGTGTGTCCTGGTCGCTGCACTAGCACCTCCTCTAGTCAGTTGGGGTGCCTATTTGGGGGGGGGACTGGGGGGAATAGTTTGATCCTCCCACGTGCTATGTCCCCCTGGCAAAACTCCTCACTGTCAGGTGAAAAGAAGCAACTGGCGACTCCACATGTATCAGAGGAAGCATGTGGTAGTCTGCAGCCCTCCCCGGATCAGCAGAGGGGTTGGAGCAGAGACCGGGATGATGCGGAAGAATGGGGTAATTGGCCAAGTACAACTGGGGAGAAAAAAGGGGGGAAATATAAAAAAAAAAGTAGCACTTGAGGTCAACAAAATTAAATAAAAATATTTTATATTTTCAGCCTCAAAGTTTTGTGTACTCATACAGCTTGA
Source organism: Lampris incognitus (assembly GCF_029633865.1). NCBI lineage: Eukaryota > Metazoa > Chordata > Actinopteri > Lampriformes > Lampridae > Lampris > Lampris incognitus. Next base: position 19,366,769 of record NC_079217.1, on the reverse strand, counting down.
TCTATATACCCTCACACTGAGCATAAGGGAATTTTGTTACATATATCATGTCTGCAAGGCACCACCTCCTGAAAAACTACATAGCATCAGCTGCTCCTGGTAGGACCTTTTGTGCCAGACACGGGTTTAGGATAGGGGGTGTAACGGTTCACATATTCACCCTGTAACCATTAGGTACAGACCTCAGTTCATGAAATATGATCCTCCTTTAATGGCCCATGAAATCAAGGATGACTTGTCTGTGAAAAATCTTGAGTTTGTTGCTCTAGCAGATTACAGAAAGCTTTGCTGCCAGTTTGCAAACCATTATTTCTGCTCCAGAATTCTCCGTTGTAAGGGCAAAATTTGCACACAACACAGAAACTCTGGTATAAATTCAAAACAAAGCTGAAGGTTTACGAAGTGGAACTAACAAGCATAAAATTTCTGTCACAATACTGACTCCATATATAAGTTTGCGGTCATTTTGCAAATTAGTGCAAAATTGTGAAAATACTGGTGAGTTGGTAACCAGCACAGGAGAACAATATAAAATAATGACTGCAGTAAAGCAGCACCCTTCATGATATTTAACACAGATCACAGCAGGGAGCAAAACCACATGAAACCGGGTCCTGGTGGATAGCATTCTGGACTGCTTCAGGTAATGGATTATCCCCAAGAACAAACCATACGGTTTCTAAAAATCTGATACTCACCAGTCTGTCCCGGTTTATACACAGGTTTGTCAGTCTGGATGACATTGATGAAGGATGGAGGATTGATGAGGATTTTAGTGCTCTTCCACATAGTGTCACTCTCCCCTTGGACGCTGACATTGACAGTAGCCACGGTACTGAAACTCACCAGAGGGACCTACAATATAATCCACCACAACAGGTCTGTTAGAGATGATGGGTTGGAGGGATTATTCTGCCGAGTCTAAATGAGGCATAAGATGTGTCAAGGGGCTGTGACAATATGCAAGTGATCAAAAAGAACTTGTCAATAAAAAGCAGCAGATTTAAAATGTTCCACCCCTGCAAACAGACCTATAACGTAAGATTGAAACACCCCTTTCATGCCATTAAAACACTAGGAATTTATTTGGAATGCTAATTCAATATCAACAGCAAAACCACGTTATGCAAAAATGGCACAATATGAAACACAGCAACACTGAAGAAGAAGTAAGCACTCATTTTCAGCCAGTCTCTGCCCATTAACATTCAGAAAAAAAGGATAAAAAATGGTGTAGATGAACAGGACAGTGATGGTGGTGTGGGGAGGCTGAGGTTGGCAGTACTGTAGCGCAACACCTCGCCCAAGCTTCTCAGTTTACTTTGAGAGTTTAATTGGCCAACGCCGGCATGTCACATTTCAATTTGCTTCATATTTTATTGGTTTAACCCGCTGAACCCTAATGTGTGTCATCCATGTCACGTGGGTCTGGGCCTCGTTGATGAAAGCCATTCAAAGGGGGGATAATCGTAATGAGCATACCCTGGATGTAAGAAAAATCAGATTCTATCTCATTTTTTGTTGAATTTATAATGAGAGCAATCAGTGCTACCATCTTTGGCCCATACCAACATGTTTTAAACTCAAAAAAAGGGGGGGGAGCTTTACTACCCCTTTAAGTAAAGCCAGGCAGACAATGTACGATTTAAGCAAGTTTGTATGTTGCCTTAACTCACACTACATGTTTAAATTGCCCGCTCTGCACGGCCAAAGCCTACGATGTCTATGCTCACGCTGTACGGTTTGATCGACACACTGCGACATGGACGCTCATACTGAAAGTTTACCAGGAAAACCAAGAAAAGTTTTGTCCATTATCAATTCCAATAAAATTTTATTCAAACAATATGGCTGCATACTCCAAAATGTGGATAGTTTCCAAGTTTTATTTTAAGACATGTTTGCGAAGAAGGCTAGGTGAAAGGCGCAGGTTGCTGTCAAGATCGGATTTGACCACCATGGCAAAAACCCTATTTAAACTAATATTATAGGCCACTGTTGCCAGAGCTTGATCTATCTGGTCTCCATACTTTCAGTCTGTGCCATGTTGTTATTGTTTGCTTCTCACTGAATTGTGGGAAATTGGATCGCGATACCGCTCGAATTGCAAGACGACCAAATTTTCTGACATGCCAGAAATCCATCCGATCATCCGACAGACCCCCCCCCCCCCGAATTGTATCTGGCTAATTACCCCACTCTTCCGAGCTGCCCCGATCTCTGCCCCACCCCCTCTGCTGATCCGGGGAGGGTTGCAGACTACCACATGCCTCCTCCATTATATGTGGAGTCACCAGCCGCTTCTTTTCACCTGACAGTGAGGAGTTTCCCCAGGGGGACGTAGCGCGTGGAAGGATCACGCTGTTCCCCCCTGTTCCCCCTCCCCCCGAACAGGTGCCCCAACTGACCAGAGGAGGCACTAGTGCAGCGACCACGACACATACCCACATCCGGCTTCCCACCCGCAGACACGGCCAATTGTGTCTGTAGGGACGCCCGACCAAGGTGGAGGCAACACGGGGATTCAAACCGCTGATCCCCATGGTGGTAGACAACGGAATAAACCGCCATGCCACCTGGACACCCCCGATCACCCGACAGACAGATCATTCAGGCAATTAATCAGGTGTCGCGTCCCCCCCTCAAATGACAGCCAATAAGGCAGAAATTGGGCCCAACTCTAAAATGAGCTGGCGATGGCCAAATTGGGCTCAACACCTACAGCATCTGCCCAGCTTAAGCCATCGGTGAATCATTAGTCCTAATGCAACATTGAGAATGTGACCCTCTACTGAAACACTCGAAATGTTTGAAAGTTTGATTCATAGAAATGTCCTGAGTCACTCCTACTGTTACAACAAAAAGAGTCAAACTACCAACCACTAAAGTAAAAACAGAAGCGACGGTGCAGAGGACATAACAGGGTCTAATGTCACTAAAATGCAGAGATTTGCTGGGTATGTGTGAAAGGGGGCTTTCCAGCAAAAAGGTTGAATAAACTTGGTAGTGTGAAAGGGAGGGGGGGCGGGTAATCAACAATTCCAGTTTTTGAAACCCAGGAAAATACCAGGAATTTTCTGTGATAGAGGATAAATGAGGTACAAAATGAGGGAGTGACCAACCACAAACTGCAAATCCCTCTAGCCGCAGGAGGCTAATAACGGCAATTATCAAAAGCCAACATACTTGTGGCATATGTTTTCACTTGCTAATGCAACCGAGATTACATAACAGAGCCTGGAAACATTCCCAAATCAGTGAGGGGCATTTGTGGCTGTGGCTGTGTGTGTGTACACATGCATGTGAGAGTGAGAAAGGCAGAAATTTGAGGCTTGGGGTACATTACATGGAATGCAGGTACCTTGCTGGTCTCTGAAAAAAATGAGCCCTTTGTTTCGTTACAGTAAAAGGAATCTAAGGTTGAGGCTGCAGAAAGGCAAAACACTGCGGAAATGAATAGAAGTTAAGTGCTTTTGCCACCAAGATACTCAGCGGTAATTGTTCTTTAAGAATCAATATGAAAACCAGGATTAGCAGTTGCATAACACCAAATAGTATCGAGACAAAAAACAGGCTAACAAATGTTAACTGTCAATAATTATTGACACTGACAAACACAATGTGTTGCTTGCATAACAAGGTATATATATATATATATATATATATATATATAGAGAGAGAGAGAGAGAGAGAGAGAGAGAGAGAGAGAGAGAGAGAGAGAGACAGGATTCAATTCAGGGCTAGGGAAAAAGCACAATGATCATACCAATATTCATCCTTGATCATATAAGTTTCAACAAAACTATCATTAAGTAAATTAATGTGTTTATCGCTTGTAAAACTAGTGAACCTGTCATGTAAAACGTCCATTTTGGCTCACTGCAATTAAAAGTTTGTGTTTTGCTGACCTCATCCCACACCTCAGTTCCACCATCTATAGTGATGGTTGGAAAAAGGGTCATTTCTAACAAGAGATGAATGTTAGTCATTTTGCAAAAACGTTTTAAAACTTTATAAAAGTTGGCAAATAAGTTCCACTTTCCAGATATTTGCACACAAGGACGAGAATGAGGCAGACCTGGAAGGTTCGGCAGTGGTAATAGTCCTGTGTGATGGCTTCCTTCAGCAGAACCGTGTTGCTCGACTCCACGCTCAGAGTCACAGTCAGAGTGACGGGCTCTGTAGGGCCGTGAATCTGTGCACACAGGGTCTCCGAGGCGCCACCCTTTACCTGGGAGCTCACCGTCACCGCATATATGCTGAAAATGAAGTAGAGATGCACGAAAAAAATATCACTTGGTGGCTTACCAATATTATTTTGCAGTAAACACCTATATTAAATGCTTGTGGATGAAATAGGTTGTATAGCAACAGCGAATAACATCTCCACCACTGATGATTATTTGGTGCACTACTTATTCATTGTACATATGAATGGTGAGGAGCAAATATACAAAATATCAGCACAACCCCCTCTTTCCATGAAACAGACAAACAAGAATTCAAGTAAAAGCTACAATCCCTCCCATCAATGCCACAGTCCACATAGTTATGATGAAGGGAGAACGATATATACAGTAGGAGACAAGTTAAAACAAGGGTTTCAGACTCTGAGCCAGTCAAATATGGGCAGCCGCTCGGGGGATGCATCATGTATTAACAAGGACATTTTGGTGCAATTTACTTTCTTTTGCACATTTGACCAAAGCACATCTCTATCAGACCATGGTAAAAGACATAGCAAAAGGCTGCTGGAGGGAGTTTCGAGACTGGGTCTCCTTCCCAACTCAAAACACAACAGCCATGGCTACTGACACATGAAGGATACATCTCACAAAGTTGTGTGTGTCGTTAGGGGGAATATCGATCATACTGATTTGACATGGATGGATTTAATATTGATTGATATTGATTTTGTGTGCACCAGGACACACACACACACACACACAACGTGCAAACCAATGAATATTCCAGCACCTGAACACGCACGCACATAGGAGGTATGCATGCATCCGCAGATTGCGTAATACAGTTATGGGGACAAACTAACTCGTCTTGTCGACCTCGTCAGGGGGACGATGCTGATGTTGGTTAGGGAGAGGGGGGGGAACGAAAGCAATCGTGCAGCTACATGCAGATCTCCTGGGAAACGTGTTGCATAGACGCGCAACTTGATAAGTTTGCGTGCCGTCGCCGCTGACCCGCTGCTGCACGGACAAACTGCACTCGCTCGCAGACGGACGAGGCAAGTTGCGCACCCGCACACAAACTGCAACGAGTAGGCAAACTTGAGGAGTGTTTTTCCAGGCCGTCCCCCCGCGGGATGCGAACGGGCTAACGCGTTAGCGTGCAGACTACTTACGTTTCGTTGAGGCTGGTCGAGTTGGCAAGTTGCAAAAACGCCGACGCGACCATGAAAAGACACAGTTTGAGGACAGGTGCCATGTCGTGCACTGCTCCGTACTTGTGGCGCACTTGTGAGGGGGGGGGGCAAACTACCCCTCTGTCAATCACCGGCTTCTCGACCTAAAAGTTGCGTGAACGCCGCTTTTTATACTGGAACCAGCCTCCTTGAGTCACTCCCCCCCCCTCCCCGAATTTGTGGAACCTTTTTCTCCTCCCTCCCTGTATCCGAAGAGGCCTCACTCACTTCCCAAAAGTTGAATCGCCTCCCATCAGTACGCTGTGGGATGGACGATGGGACAGTCCACCCCTCCTCTTTAGCTTATTGTGAGACAGTCCATATAGATGACCGCCACCCCCACCCCACACACACATGCAAGTTAGACTAGTTTCAGACTGGTACAGGGACCCCACCTATTATTATTTTTTACATTTTTTTTATTTTGATTGACAGCACGAGGCCATCGTGTATTGTGAATAACAAAGATGAGGCATTCGCTCGGTGCAACAAGGTTAAAGGTGGCGAATCCTCCCCGGGTCAGCGACAAGGTTATCTCCTGCGTTCCTTCTGTTAATTACTTAAGTAAGTTTGGCCGCCACTTTTCCTGTTTCATAAACTCGTTGGAGTAGTCAGCGATTCAAAGCTCGCACAGAAATGCATGTGCATGATTGTGACCAGTATGTGGACCTGTTGGACACGTTACAGCTTGTTAAAATCTAGTACAGCATGCTGTTGTTGTTGATGGTATTAAGTCCCCCCCCCCCCAATATTACACATCTCTATTACTCCTCTCCATGCTGAAATAATTGCCCCAGAATTGGTACGGTTGGCACGATACAGTCAGCAACAGTCGGTTAATAACAGTCGCACATCTTCATGCAAACACAAAGGCTCGTATGCACACATCTCCTTTATCTCATTCCTTCATTTTGGTGCAGACAATCTCCCCTCCAATGCATGTGGGTGAATGCCAACGTGCCTGTTTGTCCCTGACAGAGACGGTGACGGTCTCCGGGACGCCATCTCCACTACTGTCTTCTCTGGCCTTTGATGTAAGCTGCTAAAAAGACACATCTAGTCGAGTACAGGACTGATTGGTACAGACATCTCAACAATGTCATTTCTACTAGCAATACCCTGTGGTTCAGTGCTGCACTGGCTGTCTGATGTCAGGTTTATTTTATTTATTCATTTTTTTCTACAAAATCCTGCACTCAAAAAGATTTTAGATTAGCGCCCCCCGTCCACATACCGACGATAGAAGGGCCCCGTTAGCCCAGGGTTCGGAATACATAGAAAGTTGGCGCTTTAATTTTTCTGATTGTACTTTATCCTGTCTGCAGCAGCAGCGTTATCAAGGATGACAGAAACCACGCTGCTCCTGCGAGCTGGTAATCTCCCATTGTTTTCATTCCTGGCAAAAAGCCACCGGCGGTATTTTGTCTTCAAAATACTATTTGGGGTGTTGCACAAAATGGTTGTAATCTATTCGTTTCTAATGCATTTCTCGCTTGCCTGTTTTCACATCACTGCGACCTGTGCAGAGTCCATATTTAAAGGGGGGGGGGGCAAGCCTGTTATTGGTCTCCTTTATATGAATGAATGAATCCCTGTTGCTGCACAGGAATAGAAAACAGTGGGTCTGCTGTGCTGAAGCAGAATAACCTTAGTGTACAACCTGTCCCAATTTGACTGCTGTGTATTCACAGCAATTAACGAGAGAGGGCAGCTGACACAGGACAGCGAGGGCGTTTCTTTTGAACACCTCCCATCTCCGTTTCAGAAAGGGTTTCATTAAATCTCTCTACCCGGTTTCAGCTGATGTATTCATTATCAAAAATTACATTAACGCCCCCTCGGATCCCGAAAATATATAATTCATGCACTGACCAAAATTCAATCTACAAATGTTGCACGAGGCCTTGAGAAGCTCGCCTCCATTCTGATCCAGCGGTGCCTCGCCGGAGTGAGCGTGCACACAGAGAATCGGTGTGAGCGAATAACAAAGGGAAGTCAGACATCGCATGGGGATTTAGATGTTCAAAGGAGCAGCTTACGCCTCAAGGCCATGCAGGGCCTCTCTTGAGTCAGAGAATGAAATCTGTTGTTTAACAAGCCTTTATTGGAATCCACACTTCCACCAAACTGTTGAAGATCAGGGACAAACAGAAGCCCAAAGCATCGGTGCACGAGCGAGCAGCGAAACACAATCCCAGAGAATTTTTGTCAGTGAGTCCATATGAGAGCGTATGATTCCCATATTGGTATAACAATATCCGTGGGTTTTGTGTGTGTGTGTGTGTGTGTGTGTGTGTGTGTGTGTGTGTGTGTGCGCGTGTGTGTGTGTACAGAACCACAAGATGTCTGCTTAGAGAGAGCTATGTGATGCTTCAGGTACTGGATAATAGCTGGAGTCGGCCCGCTTTGCTTTCCTTAGTTCTCTCACTTCCAGTTTCCAGGGCTTCTGCGGGTACCGGATTAGCTGGTTTTAGGAGGACCAGGGTTTTTTTTTTGTTTTTTTTGTTTTTCTTCCAGAAACCTGGGTAATGCCTTAGAATGCCTCCTCGCTGTCTGGACTGCTCAACCGCCCCGCTATTAAGCAGCTCCCTACCCACCCAATTGTTGTGCGTGCCTATCTTTCAAATCTCCGATCACCCTCAGGTTAACCTCCTGTTGACAACACAGCAACAACAAACCTGTATGTCTCTCTCTCTCACACACACACATGCACACACGCACACATGCACACACACACATACATACAACGGTTCAACATGTATATCTCACACTCACACAGACCGAAGCTCAGCAGACTCCATGGGGCTCAGGGTGGAGGTGCTGAAGGAGCAGCGAGGGCGTTGTTTTAACTACTGTAAAGCAGCTCCCTTTAGCTGCTAGATCAAAGGCGAGGATTACCAACAGTCTGCTGTAATGAGACCACGGTGCCTTGAAATCGCTGGATCGAAGGTACAATTTTTCCAACCACAATATTGTCACGAGAGACTGTGGTGGAATATCCCAAGAAAGACAACAGCAGTCTAGCAATGTGAATTGTTTTAGACACATGTTTACTCTATTCTATTCTACTGCATAGTGAATCAAGGCAGTGTGACAACCTAATAATCTGCACTATTATAATAAACCGTCTCTACATACCGAGATAAATCAGCAGCCCTGTACCACATTGACTCCTATATAAAATGTCCCATCCTTTTTCCTCACTGTTGTTAGCTGATTGCCTGTCTTGTCATTTATTGTTTTTATCTGTGTACTTGCACTTCCTTGTGAGTGTTTTAGTTTCTTTGCCCCCCCGGTGTGTTCGTAGCTGTTGTAAGCAGAAGATATTAATGGTCAGACTGATAAACTTGCATGGTAACGTGTCCGCATAGAGACGAAGAGAGAGCGCCGAGGGGGCCGCGTGGTACAGAAATGTTTGACTTCCCCCCTTTTTCTCAGGTTCTGAGCACACGTTTACTGGTAAGATGATGGCGATTCAATGTCCGTGCTGCAAAAAGAAAAAGAAAGATGAAATGTTTTAAGTTCAGGTTGAAAAATAAATGCAGGAGAAAAAAAGCGCTCTTGGCATGAAAATCAATAGATGTGACTGTAATATGGTGCATGGCACGCTTTCTCTGTTTTGAAGCGTTCACCATTTTTAGGGATCATTCTTTTAACATTTTGCATAAAGACTTGATGCACGAACCCTTGACCAGCCTGGTCAAACCTGAAAACGTTTTGTGATCCATGTACAAATCATTGGGCCTATCTATTGATGCGTTCATTCTTGTTGGTTTTGGAAGTTGTACAAATGAGTGGGTAAATTCATGCTCCCGTGTTGCTTTTTCCAATTCGTGCCTGTTAGCAGAAACACGTCACAGCATTCTTAATGTCTCCCTCAAATTAAGACTGCAATGCAAAAATAAAACAGGGCGTACGTGATTTTTAAGCCTCACACAAGAGGCACGTAGTACGCAAGAAACAAGAAATAGTATTGCAGTGCACAGTTATGAAAACAGACTGCTGTACTGTAGAGATGGAAGTAATCCGCCTCTGATGTTTTATTTTGTTTCCAGGGTCCCTGAACACCGATATCATTGTCAGTCTCTCAGGGTGTTGTGTGTTAAGTTACCTTCATGTTTAAACCCCATTAATTAACTTACATTTGCACAGTATGCGTGTATTTGCGGTTCTGGCTGAATATTTTACAGCCGCTCTCCCTCCATTCAGGGGCTCCGTGGCATTTTCAGTTCAAAGCTGTAATTAAGTCTGGTTTGACATTCTCTCTGTACGGCGGTCTCCAGCTCCCTGCTGGATAGATGAGAGGAGACAGTGACATGTTCTTTGCACATCTTCCACAGGGAACACTTATCAAAACAATACGCACGGCATCATTCAGACAGTGTTGCTCACTGTGCCACTTCCAAGTCTCCCGATTCATTTTTCCCTAAATTATCATACACCGTTTTCTTCCCGTTCGGCTTTGTCTTGCGTGGAATATTCCCGATTTGCCCAATTTGTTCATGTAAATACGATGTTTAAGCAGCTATAGAGCGATACGTTTTAGCCAGACGTTAACTAGGAACGGTTTGAGGTGAAGTCTGAAGAGGTTCTGGAGTCGGCAGAATCGTGCATCCATGTTTCTGTGCTTTCAATCCCTGTAAAAAGTTAATGTAAGCAGGATTCACAGGGAGCTGCTGGTGATGAAATTATGGTGTAACTGATACCAATGTGCCATGGTGGAGAAGTGCCTGGCCGCCTGTGTCTTTGAAGGAGGTTCCTCCCATACCGCCATGCACTGCTGGAAAGGGCTCGTCAGTGGTTGTACAGTAACAACAGACAGATGGAGGGCAACAATGTGCAAAAGGCAAGCAATCATTTTTTGTCGCAGTACAGAACATAGTGCAGGTTCATTAATTATTATTTTTTTGTTTATTCAATATTCTACACAGCACTGGATTTATATGGGCGCTAAGGGCAGCATGCAATATCCAGAACATGAGTCTTTGCTGTTAAATCCCACACATATAGTAGATTAATATGCAATATGAAAAAAATGTTATCAAGAGGACGTTATTAGTATTTTGATCAGGAATATCTTAATATGTTTCCTTTTATGCTTTCAGATGTTCTGCAATACATGCATTGTTGACATTACTGACACATTCGACGTACGAATAACAATAATTAAACTGAAACCTGCAGTTTCAAGATAGTTACATTCATTTATGTCACAAATTCTGCTTAACGTACTAATATCAAGTCTTTTTTTCAATTTCTTTGGAATAATTGGTCTAATTCTACTGTCATGTCACTGAACTCTACTGTAACTACACTCTCAAATAAAATCAATTATTTAATGAAATAAGAGAGATGTTTTGTTTTTGTTCATGCAAATAAAGAAGAAAAGTAGATAATAATAGCTCATTTCTTAGGGGTTATAGAGGAGACTAGATAACAACACCATGGCTGAAGTTAGACCAAGGATTGCTGTGACTTGTTCAGGTTTTCTCACTTTTAACTCAGAGGACGACAGCGGAGCGACTAAACGGGCACATCGTGCATAGTGAAATCTGCACCCTCTGCAAAAGAAGAATAAGAACATTGTAAATGCAGGGGTACAAAGAGATGTCGGGGGGGGGGGCTCTAAATCCACAGCTACATAGATGCCAAAACATGTTTTTAAGCGGGGTGAGCAAATGTTGCCTATTACTATAGCAACAGCAAGACCTGGCTGCTGAAACCAGCCTTTGCTTTTCTCAATGCACAGCGACTCCAGCGACTCCAGACAGGGAGACATGTCGTAGTAGTTTTACTAATGAGGCCAAAGGGACAGATGAGCTGTCAGCCATCCACTGTGACCTTTGCATGTCCTCCTGTCCTTTATTCTGCAGAAACACACTTATAAGAAACACAAGCAGGAGGCTGGTGTGCAGGCTTTAGGAGAAGGCACGTATACACCATAATCTGTAGATTTCTTTTTAACCATTAACAGGTTATTGGCAATTTTAGAGATACAGTAGAAAACACAGTTATCAGATCCCAGATACTTTTTAGAGTAAAACTGACGTCCTTCGTGTGTTTCAAGAGAGGACATAAAATGATTTCCACCATAAATATGTGCATGGAGACATGCCTTTTAAAAATGGTCCATTGTGGCAGTAGAGAACAGTTTTTAGCAATCTGCAACCTTTCATAAATAATGTTTTAGTTAATACTCTTTCCATGAGATTATATAATCGTAAGTGAAAGCGGCAGATTGCAGTGAGTGACTCTCCACACCTTGTGTGTAGGACTGTTTTACGGCGCACACATGGTTGGATTTATTTACATTCTGACAACATATTTTGGGGGGAAAAATTGCTCATTGCCTACTCAAAATTAGAGGTACGCACATACACACACACACACGCACAAGTTTGTGCGTGTGTGTGTGTGAGATCAGAGGGCCCAAGACCAGGTGTTTTTTTCCAATCCATCAATCAATCAATCAATCAATCAATCAATCAATCAATTAGCTAATCATTTTATTCCTCTCTGTAGAAATTTCCCTTAACTATTTTCAAAATTACATTTCTTTCGAACTTCCGACTCTTTTAATGATCCCTGAACAGCAGGCCTATTCTTCCAGAGGCTTGCATGCCTGAAGCACTCTCCCACAGCAGGCGGGCACCGTGTGCGCAGACTCGGACGACTGACCTCAGTTACAGTACCCAAAAGTTAGCAATCTGGACCCACTGTAATGAACAATCATTGCGCGCTACGTATAATGCAGACCAATAGAAAACTTCCTTCAGATAAACCAATGATGCGGCCACATTATTACAGCATTCAGCGAATCCCCTGCGGATCTGATGCAACAGGGCTGCAACTAAAGTTACACCTTCCCACTGCAAGACTGTGTCCTTCCTCTACGGCGCACGAGAAAGTAGTGCGGCGTACGCGTCCGCTGTCGTTATCCGCCAATCCAGATGTGCTGTGTGACGTCGTCAAACGGAAACAGGGTATTCCCACCGCCTTGACATGCCTGTTGCAGGTACACACGCAGGTGTGCCCGTGGTTTAACTCGATAAGTGACAAGCCCAAACCAAAGACGCTCCTTTATAGCTTATTTTGAGTGGCGAAGCACAGAAAGTAATTTAAAATAGGCGTGCGGGCAAGGTTAAATCTAGTTTGCGTCGTAGTTCCTTTCTGAACTTGGAGGAGCACTCCCTTCGAGTCTGGATAATCGGAAAGTCCCCCAGCTGATGACGTAACTAGACGGGGTGAAGCTGTAAACGGCGGATTGATTTGTCTGCTGTGACGCGGCTCAGCATTAGGAGTTCCACAAGAAGTAGCGGATTTAAAAACTTTCTGTCTGCAAGTGAATTCGCTGTAATTGCACTCTATTTTATAGAGCCCTTGGAGTTTTCAAGGGAAAACATGGCTTTTTAAATTGTGATTTCTTTCCCTCGTCACAAGAGTTTGTGTGCCTTGCACTTGCAACGCACTTTGAAGCAACAAGGCTATACAGAAATTATGGGGTAAGTGAAATTGCTTTACCTTTGGGAACAACCGAAAATTGTTATAATTTTAATGTCTTCGCCTGTAATAATAGGTTGATTAAACCAGTTTACACCTTGATAACCTTTTTAATGAAAGGTTATTGCGCTCACTGTTTACTTTAAAGGGGGGATATTTTAAAGTAGCAGTGTCAAAGTTTTTCCACGTGGAAAGACATTATATTCACATGTGTAGCATTGCAGTTTTTAATTGAGTTGTCCTGAAAAGGTGTGGTTTATGGTTCTATTAAACAAAATGTCCATTTAATTTTGCTTTCATTTACAGTTATACTGTGGAATAATGTTTACTAATTTTCCTATGCACAAGCATATCTGAAGGTGTCTGAAGATAACTGGAAGTTGGATCACAATTGCATTATTATTTTATTTCACTATAACTCCATAAAGTCTGATGCTAAAGTTTACAGTTGCAACTGCATTATGAATTATTGATTATTGATTTATTATTGATTGTTATTTTCAGTACCAATATGCCTTAATTTTCTAAGGGATTTATTTATTTATTTGATTATTTTATTTATTTTTTTATATATAAGTTCCTCTGAGATTTAAAGGGCATTTCAAAAATTGTTACATTTAATTGTCTTTGAAATTTCTTGACAGGTCTTCAGGTCTTTCAACAACTTTGTCCATTGTGACGCTTTGCTCCAACTATCGCACAGTTTGTGCTTTTCAACATTTTGATCGAAGTAGAGGACACGATGGCGGCATCGATCCTTCGCAGGAAAATTCCTCCTATTTCCACGGGCAACCTCAACATTCCCCCTCTCCAACAGGCTAGCTGCAGCCAATCACGGCCCGGGAAGGGGGCGGAGTTATCGGAGGGGCAACACTTAATTGGTGAGTTACGGCTAGAAGCTTTTTTATTTTTCCACATTCCAAGGTTGGAGCCGCAGTGCAGCACGGGGCTAATGTCGTACAGTGAGTACAGCTAAGTGGATATTTATCGAATGCAGACGATGCTGTTCAATCATTTTCAGATGATCGGTTAGTTGTATTTGGATGTTTTGGCTTGTTTATCGATAGCGAGTTAGGTTTTTTTTTTCGTTTTGCAGTTATCAGCTAATGCTTAGGAATTTTTTTCCCCTAAATTAGTAGGTCATATATCGAGCATGCTATAGATATACACATCTGAATGCAAAAAAAAAAAAAACCAACAAAACAAATTGAACTTTTGTTTATTGATTTATTTATTTTGGGTCTTTTTTTTTAGGTGATGGTCATACGGATTGGATGACGGAAAAAGTTGATTTGTCTTCATTTGTTTTAACGACTGAGTCCTCTCCGAGCTCATCCCTTCCGCCCTCACCGCTAGAACAGGATGTCAAGGTGCCCTCAGATCTTGAGGTCATGACCTCTCTACTGCAGGAGGAGCTGGCTCAGCTAGAGGACTACTTCCGCTCCGAGTCAACATCGACAACAACCAAATTGGAGAAATCCTCGAAATGTGATAAGGGTGCCCAAGCCATGGGTACCCAGTCTTATTACCAGTTGCCCTATGCTTCATATGGGACCAGCCAATCAGAAACCAGCCCTGTGGTTGTTACCTTGGCAACAGGGGAACTGGACCTGGCAAGCTTCTGTGGTGGTCCCATCGGCCGAACCAAAATAGCACGACCTGCCCCATACAACTATCATCATCGTTACCACCACAACAATGGGCGAAGAATAATTAGTGATGTTGTGAAAGTAGGAGAGGAAGTTGGACTTGATACTTGGGGCTCCAGGGGAAGTTACTCAGGAAGCACAGAGTTGTCTGTGAACCACTATTCTACACTGAAGACAGTTGGCAAGAATAGTCTAGGTAGTGTAAAGAAGGTAAGAGAATGTGCTTTATCATTGAAGGAAGAGGAGAGCTATTGTTTTTCAGAAGGAATGTTTTGCAGCGAAGAGATTGCTCGAGGCTTTTGCCTCAGCAGTTCGTACGACAGCCATCACAAGCGAGAAGGACAGTTGATGCACAACGTGAAGGTTAATGGAAGTTATGATGGTACGGGGCTAGAAGTCCTGCACTGCAGCAAAGACGGAGGACTGTCTGGAACTGTTCCCCAAGAGACAATGGTAGCTGGTGACAGTTACTTCCACCAGTCCATGGCCAGCACAGAGCCCTATCATAGCTTTATTGGTGACCTAGATCAGCCCTCACAAGCACAAGCTGTAGAGCCCCAACATGCCCACTACCTCTATTCAGAATGCCTTCCAGACCAAAGCTATGAATGTCTGTCAAGGGGGGAAAGTGAAGGACCACTGATGGGCACTTCCATCCACCGCCCTACCCAGAGGCTAAAGCATGAACCCTGCTCCCTCAAACCAGCTCTGGTGATGGGGGCTGCATCTATAGAGGTTAACAGTGGCGAGAGGAAGCAGAAGAAAAGAGACCAGAACAAGACAGCTGCTCACAGGTACTGATTGCTACTTCCTGCTTTTTCCCTTTCTTTTATTTCTCACATTCCCTTGCTCCCTTCCTTTTCCCCTCCTCCTTCATTCTAAGTAAGCATCTTCAGGCTGATGTTACAAGTTCATTCTTTTCACACATATTTTCATATGATAACAGTCCTGGCTGGTTTATAAGTTCAGCAATATCATAACAATAAGCACTGCAAAATGTTTATCAATACACCAGATGCAATTAATTTCTTAATCCATCTGCTATCCCTTTAAATTATTTTGAATTATTTGCAACAAAAAAATACATTGAATAATTCAAACGAATTTTAATGCTTCATTCATCCCATCCACTGACTGGTGATAACCAAGCAGCTTGTCATTGGTTCAGCAATGAACAAAGAGACTGTGAATGTTACTTGTTTGGAAAACTTTTGAGAACCTAACTTCTACATGACACGTTTTTTTGTTTTGTTTTATGTGAACTATAGAAATATTTCTACAGTTGAAGTCAGTGTAATTACTTAAAAGCCAGCCTAGAGCTTCCAGTGAAATGTCCTACAGACAGTAGGGAGCTATTGAAAGTCCCATACTGCTTGCCAAATCAAGCCCCACCTAAGCCATTTCTGTAAGTTTGTCTGTTGTTTTTCTCTTTCTTTCGCTGTCTCTTCCCCTCCCACTGCTATTCCCTCTTGCTTTGTCTCCCTCTACAATCTCCCCACTAAGCGTGTGTTTTGTCCATTGATTTGAACTTTGTCATTCAAAACACTTCCTTAAATGCTTTAATGTTGAAATCAATAGACAGAAAAAAAAGGTTCCATTAAAAAAAAAAAATCAATCAGTATCCCACAAAAACTGAAACAGCCAGTGTAATCGTCTGCTTGTGCCTCTTTCACATTGCACTATCAGCGGGAGGGCAAGTGGTGTCTGTCCAGGGTTGTATTCTATGTGGTCCGGTTGGAATAACACAGTGTCATGTTCGCCTGCCACAGTAAGCTGAAAAATGCAAGGCAGCAAACTGTAATCCAACCACCCACATTCTTTCCTATTGCAGGTACAGACTGCGTAAGAGGGCGGAGCTTGACTCTCTGGAGGAGGAGCTTCATGGACTGGAGGGTCAGAACCGGGAGCTGCGTGACAAGGCGGAGTCGGTGGAGCGAGAGATCCAATATGTCAAAGATTTGTTAATCGAGGTCTACAAGGCTCGCAGTCAGCGCCTGAAACAGGATGGCAGTGCCTAAATGCCCCAGCTGACCTCACTACATACCAACCAGCACTGATACAATCAAGAGCACCATTGGTTTTTTTTTTTAAAGAAAAAGAAAAAAAAGGTCGTTGCATGATTTTGGAAGTTCTTTTCTAAAACTGAACACGAGAGAATTGCTTTATAATTGTTCCAAAAGAGTAGTCAACAAAAAATGTACCTTTCCAAATGGGTGGCTAATCCATATGAAACAGGCCTTAGTGAGGTGACTTGTAGAGGAGATGAGATGCTGAACTTGTCCGTGACCACTGTGATCCGAATTGCACTTGCAGCCTTGTGATGACTGAGTTTTTGCTTGCAATGATCGACCGTTTACAAAATGCTGAATTAGTAGTAGTGATTGGATTTGCTTGTGGTTGTTGTGACACACATTGGCAGCATCAAGGCAGATCCTTACGATAAATGATATTTTATTTTGTTTCTATTCTATTTGTTAATGTATCGTTTGCTTTGAACAATCATAATAATAAAAAGGGTTGCTGGAAAAGTATTTACGATGCTCTTGAAACATTATCAAAACATTAGAAATTTGTAGCGCTCAAATGTTGACTATTTACACTTTTTTAACCCACCTGAATACCCAATGCATGTTTGATTTTGGGGAAAGCATGTGTGATTGTTATCTGATAAAGGCAATATTCTGTTAACTGCATGGCTTTGAGATCTCCACCACCGCAATTTACTGAGTTGACTTTATTTTTTGTTTTAACTACCAACACGAGTCCTTCTCTGGTTTGGTTTTAGTTTCTGCTCCGAAGAACACCGTCATTCACTGGCCTTTTTATTTTCATTTCCTTTGGCTGTATTTGCGAACGAACAATCGCCTGTTGACGCAACAATAAATAGTTGTTGGGAATTTTACTTTGAATTGAACAATGTGCTTGAAATTTAGGCTCTTCTACTCATTGATATGGATTTCAGGAAATTATACATCAGGTAAATTGCAGCCAAATAAACCTGTCATGTAGTGTCATTAATTTCTGTCTTTGGACTGTTTTTCAATGCATGTTATCGCTGATATTGTTGATATGGAGTTTTGTCACAAACTTGTCCAGAGTGTGGACTGTGTGAAAAGAAAAAGCACAGTGAAAAGTGTGGGAGTAAGCAGCAGAAAGAAAATCATGTCAACGTACATATACATGAGCATATATATATATATATATATATAGTTTTTTTTCCCCCGAAACCGTCAATGGTGTTGTTATAAGTGCTCAACTAATGAGGAGTGTAATATCAATACAGATGCAGGAAAACGAGTTTTAATACATAGCAGTACGGGCCTGTTTCATGTGTCGTGCACTCATCAGCTGCTAATGTACTGCAATGTATTAAAACTTGTTTTCCTGCATCTGTATTGATATACATACATACATACATACATACATACATACATACATACATACATACATACATACATACATGTATATACACGTGTGTGTGTATGTATGTATATATATATGTGTGTGTGTGTGTATGTATGTATATATATGTATGTGTCATCCTCATTTGGTTTTGTGCCCTGCTCTATAATTTTGGATTCCACGCCTCTCTGGCTGCAATGCAGTCAAAAGTCAGCATGTTGCACTCACCGCTGGAAGGCAGCACATCAGAGCGGGCAGAGGTTTGATTGACAGGTGACCACCAGTGAGTTTGGCATCCTTAAAATTGAGTACTTTCTTAGACTTTCCGCCATTCAAGATTGAGGCAGTATTGCGAAATAGTCACACAACGACTAGAATGATGGGATGTGGATGGACCAAGTGGTGATAAGCATTTATCACGGAACGCACACTATTTTGTGTTTTCCTCATTCACTGCTGCAGACTGGCTGTGTTGCCTGCACTATTATACAGCTTTATCCCCGGGGCTCACTGGAGTGATAGCAAGATCTGCCAGTCAACAGGCAACACTAGTTCCCTATCTCATCTTACAGCAGTTAGAGGGGAGTGAAACCTCCCTGTATCTCTCCTAGCAGTTGAAGGCTTTTCAAGTGCATGAGGCAATATCACACAATACTTGCAGAGATGGAGAGGGAGGGAGAGAGAGAGAGAGAGAGAGCGAGTGGGGGTGGGGAGATGTTGTGAACTGTGATTAAATAAAGTACTCGGTTGACAACTATGCAATTACATTTTGATGTTTTAATATTTCTGTTTATTTTTTTTTTTCCGATATATTTTCTTTCAAGGTTTTATAGGGGGAAGCATCCTCCAATGTTTCTTTGACCAAGTCTGAAATAAAGGAATACGTTAACCGTTTGGGCACGCTCAAATCTTTACATTTTTTTAATTCAGTTTTACAATATAGGAATTTGAAATATTTTTTAATGAAACCAGGATTTTTTTATTTTTTTATCATCATTATGTTATGCACATAAATTGGAAGGCTGCAGACGTTGGGGAAAGGGTTCTTATGCGTTGCCCCAGACAGTGGATGGTTGTCTCGCCACAAGATGTCCCCCTTAGCTTAAAAAACAAAAAACAAAAAAAGAAAAAGAAGCACTGGGCCCCAAATCTTGATGTTTTTTTTAATTGTGATTTCCACACATAATAACACCCCTCATAACCAACGTCAAAACATATCCAGGGCAGAGAATATCTGTATGTACTGTTTCTTATTATTGTTGGTGGTTTATTCTTTTTTGTTTTTTTTTTCATGATGGGGGATGGAGGGCGCAATGCGTAAATCAAGTTTGACAATTTTAAAGATCCTACCTTCATACATTGTTGATAGGTTAGCTTGTGGCATGTTGAAATATGTAGATTGTATGGAAGCTCTGGCCATGCAGAGATTTGTCTGGTTAACAGAGAGTCTGATCTAAAAACAAACCAGTCTTCAATCTGGCTTTATATGGTAAACAGGAAATAATTTTCTAGAGAAAATAAACGTGTGTGTGTGTGTGTGTGTGTGTGTGTGTGTGTGTGTTCAGGGAAAGAGAATGTTTGCTCATCAGACTGGTTCATAATTAAAAATAAAACTGAGGATATAAATGGGTATAAATATCATGAGTCACTCGAAGTCATGTTGCTGGATGGATGTGCAGTAGCAGTTTATGGTCTGGATTCTCTACAGCTTGTGGAGAGCTGAATGTGACTGACCCAGACTTGGAGTACAAATTGTTTGGCATTGTTAATATGAATTTCTGAATTAAGTGCATATTTTACCAACTGAAAGAACATTGGTGAAACGGAAAAGAAATAAAAATGTGTTTTGAACTTATTTCTGCAATATCGTTGGAAGATGGACGAGATAAGATAATCAAAAACGTGATGTTCCCAACAACCTCTAGGTGGTCATGGCTCACATCTCAGCCACAATGTGACACAATAGGTTCTGGGCTATGATCACCTCCTCTGTGAGGCTCTCACTCATCACAGCCACACTATGAAACAAGTTTTAAAGTCCTCTCCTATAATGCAAGAACCCCTCTATTCTTGTAAATTTGTCTCCATCCATCCATCCATCCTTTCATTATCCAAACCACTTATCTGGCTCTCAGGGTCGCGGGGATGCTGGAGCCTATCCCAGCAGTCATTGGGCGGCAGGCGGCGAGACACCCTAGACATGCCGCCAGTCCATCACAAGGCCCACACACACACACACACACACACACACACACACACATTCACACCTAGAGACAATTTAGTATGGCCGATTCACCTGACCTACATGTCTTTGGACAGTGGGAAGAAACTGGAGCACCTGGAGGGAACCAACACAGACATGGGAAGAACACGCAAACTCCACACAGAGGATGTCCCAGGACAACCCCCAAGGTTGGACTACCCCGAGGCTTGAACCCAGGACCTTCTTGCTGTGAGGCAACCACTGCGCCAGTGTCGTCCATAATGGAACTAATCTGCACAAAATATTGTTTTTGTTACGAAAACTACAAGTTACATCATAATAACATAAATCAATTGATTTACAGCCAAAAGTTATTGCAGATGAAGTATTTTCAAGAGCAACAAAGTCGCAGTAATGGCATGAATTGTAATTGAAATATAGCCAGTGATACATGATGTCCAATTTAGTGGACAGATGATTAATCATAATTTCTTCCAAACAAACTCAATACTTGGAAATGTTAACAATTTTTGTTTGCTCCTTAGTTGTTACTTGATGTTACCAAATTTTATTTACCTGCAAGGGTCTCCTACGATAGAAAGATTTGCAAGAAATTCCTGAGCTGCTCAGCATTTCTGGCGGTGATTATGGCTGTGATTAAGATGGGCAGGCCGGGGCCCGCTTTGACCATCTTGCACTGGGGCTTGGCACTGACTCGTGTTGCCTGTGCAGGAAATGGACACTGCTACTTCAGATAAGCAATCAGATGAGACTTGGAAAGAAGGCCATGACAGAATTAAGGGAATGATGGTGTGAGATCTGACACGGAATGACTTTGGGAGGGAGAGAAAGAGAGTATATTATGGCCAAGGAAAGACGTGAGAGGAAAGAAGAATTTAACATGCTGATGGAATGGCAATCAGCGAGGTCAAGAAAATCCACTCGAAAATAAAACGGGCAGAATCGACAGCACAACTGTGACTCGGCTGAGGTCTTTTCCAGGTAGGGGGGAATTTTCAAATTGAAAGAGATGCAGGATTGGCTTCAAATTACCCCCTTAAAATTGTCAAACGATCTTAGAAAAGAAATGGGGGCCTATTCTGTGTTCTTAAGTACTGGCAAGCAGAATGCTTATGGTCTTTTGTAAATCTTCAGCCCAGCAGGAGGCCATCAAAATAAATTCAAAGATCTGAAGGAAAGAGGAATGAAAGTTGTAATGTCCGTAGACGCCTTATCTTACTGACATAAGATTAACTCAAGAATGAGCCGACTTCGTAGGTTCTTAACTGTGTAGCTTTTACTAGCATTCGTTCTACATACAGCCTTCATAACATGAGCGTCTCACTTCCTGTATACGTCACACGCACTGCACGTACACCCGTGAGTAGGTCAAGTTAAACAAGTGACAGGACCTTCAAAATAATAACGTCTTTCATTCATTACATCTCCCCCTCTAAGATGATTTTCTAAACATTTCTCTGAACATTTACTGACAGGCCTGGGGTGTAAGCTTTAAAGAGTCCATAACTCAACTGAAATATTTATATTTTAATTCCAACCTGTATATCACCCCCCTTTTCACAAAAAAAATAAAAAAATCTCCCACAGTACACAAGCCCATACGCCTCACAAATCCAGCCGGATTGCTGGCTTGCTCACCCTGCCAGAGCGAGTAACATATGGTGTGGAAGTTGGCATTTCTGCTGCTCGGGACTCATTCGTGTTTCCACTCTCCCCTGGAGTGACATGGTCAGGATCCCTGCTGACAAAGGGGAGTGTTTTGGGTGTTGCCAACAGGTGGCGCCTGTTCCTTCTGTAATGTTCACCTTGAGCTGTCTCCACTACGTAGGATCTGGGAATGGAGCTCTGACTGTGAACAACTGCTGGCATTGTCCATGTTTTCTGTCCATCAAGTTTGGTGAGTACTGCGTCACCCGAGTTCAGTGGGCGCAGTGTCCGCACGCCATTCCTGCGGTTGTAGTAGAAAGCCTGCCTCGATTTGGCTGCGGCGTCAGCGGATTTGATCAGTTCCTCTTTAGGCCAGGCCGGTTTCAGGTTATGCTGCAATGTGGGTAAGGTAGTTCTGATTCTCCTACCCATGAGCAATTCCGCTGGACTGGCTCCAGTGGAAGAAGAGGGTGTAGCTCTGTATGTCAACAGGGCGAGGAGAGGGTCTTCCTGTCTTAATATGCTTTTGGCTATCTGAACAGCCCTCTCTGCCTGTTCATTACTCTGGGGGTAGTGTGGGCTTGAAGTCACATGGATGAAATCATAATCCTCACTGAACCTCCTCATCTCTTCTGAAACTAGCTGTGGCCCATTATCGCTAACTACAATTTCAGGGATACCAAAACGTGCAAATGTAGCCTTCAGCCTAGCTACAACCTGACTGCTAGTAGTTGTTGGTAGATTTAGGATCTCCAAAAACCTGGAATAATAGTCAGACACTATCAAGTAGTTTTGCTTTTTTTACTCACACAGGTCTATGCCAACTTTCTGCCATGGTCTGGATGGGAGCTCACTTGACATTAAAGGCTCTTTTCTCTGTGTGTTCTTGTGTTCTCTGCAGAATTGACATTGCTGTATCTTTGTTGTAATTTGCTCCGTCATTTTGGGCCACCACACTGATTGGCTAGCTCTCTCTCTGCACTTAACTATTCCCTGGTGCCCGTCGTGTATTCTCTCTAAGATCACCTCCCTCATCTCTGTGGGAATGACAATACGACTGCCTCTGATGACTAAACAGTCTACCTCAGATAACTCCCCTCTCACCTGATAAAAGTCTCTGACTGTCTTCGGCACTTTATCGACATACCCAGGCCAGCCGTGTCTGATGAAGCCCAACACTGTCTGGAGCTGCAGATCCCCATCCGTGCTCTGTTTTATCTCCTGCATCCTTTGAGGTGTGGCAGGCACCTGGCACACGATGGCATCGATGTGCGCCGCAACATCATCATGAGAAGCACCATCTCCGTAGCGCTGCTCTGGGCCTCTGGAGAGTGCGTCAGCCACAGCTAACGTTTTGCCTGGTGCGTATTCAACCACTGCATTGAAACGCATCAGCCTCATTAACAGTCTCTGGCACCTAATGGGCACATTATCCAAGTCTTTTCTGTTCATGAGAGGCACTAGTGGTTTATGATCGGTGACAAGTCTGAAATTGTCAAGCCCAAACAAGTACTTCTCGAACCTTTCACATGCCCAGACGCTGGCTAAGCACTCTTTCTCGATCTGTGCATACCTTGTCTCTGCGTCACTCAGCCGTCGGGAGCAGTAGGCCACGGGCTTCCAGTGTTCCCCGTGCTGCTGGAGCAGAACGCCCCCAGCCCGTAGCTGCTGGCATCTGCTGACACCACCGTAGCCTTAGTGACGTCATAAAAGGTGAGTACCGGGGCGGTGGCGAGTGCTGCTTTAAGGTCTTGGAATGCTGTGTTCTGTGCAGGTCCCCACAGCCACTCTGTCATTGCTTTAAGCAGTTCATAAAGCGGCTGACCTACAGTGGACAGCTCTGGGACGTATTTTGCCAAATAGTTCACCATCCCGAGGAACCTCTTGAGTTCCGTCACGTTCTGGGGCTGAGGAAAGTTCTCTATTCCGGCCACTTTGTCCGGGTCAGGTCTGATGCCTGCCTCGTCGATGACGTGACCAAGGAAGCGAACTTGTTTCTGTTTGAACTTGCATTTTGCTTGGTTCAGTTTGAGACCTGTTGTTTCAATTACCTCCAGCGCCTCTGCTAGGCGCCGGTCATGGATTTCCTCTGTCTCTCCATGTATAAGGATGTCATCCATGTACACCTCTGTGCCCTCTAGCCCATTCAGAGTTTCCGCCATCTTTCTCTGGAAAATCTCTGGAGCACTCGTTATACCAAATGGAAGGCGGCAGAAAGCATACCTCCCAAATGGGGTGATGAAAGTGGTGAGCCCCCTGCTGTCTTCATGCAAGGGGATCTGGTAAAACCCACTTGCTGCATCCAACGTTGTGAAGAACTTTGACCCTGCGAGCCTTGGCATTATTTCCTCCATAGTGGGCAGCACATATTTCTCACGTTTCACAGCTCAATTCAGCCTCCTGAGGTCAGCGCAGCAGCAAACCTCTTTCTTGTTCGGTTTCAGCACCGGCACCATAGCGGCGCACCATTCTGTGGGCTGAGTCACTTTTTCAATAATGCCCTCATTTTCCATGCGCTGCAGTTCTTTCTTAACCAGTGGTACAAGTGGCAGCGGTATCCGTCTGGCTGTATGCACCGCGTATGGCTGGGCATCCTCCACCAGAGCTATTTTCACTGGGTGTTTTCAGCAGTCCACTTGAACCGAAAACTCCACTGACCTCATTCATCCGCTTCACTAGACCCATCTCCACTGCCTCTGGACGACTCAGCAGATAGCCGCCTCTTCCCTTGATCACATACACTGGAAAGGAGTATTGTTTCTCCTTGTAGTTGGTTGTGGCTTGAAACTGTCCTATGCAGCTGATGTTTTCACCTGGGCTTATGAAGCATGTGTCAGGAGGTCCCAGTTTTATGTTTGGCTTCAGCTTTATAAATGTCCCTTGGTTGATAACAGTACCGTCAGCCCCCGTGTCAATTTTAAAGGTTATTGGTACATCACTTATTGTTAAACTAAGTCCAATCTTCCTGACTGCTCTCTTTGCCAACTTCTCCCAGAAAGTACAGCTGTTTAACCTCTTCAGTGACTTCTCTCACCGCTTTAGAGTGACATACACGCTCCCAATGTCCCTTTTTATGACACTTGTTGCACTTACTGTTCGTTGCAGGACACTTCCGCTCATCGGTGTGCTGCGTCTTGCCGCACCTCCCGCATTCATCTACTTTGTTGGTTGCAGGACTGCTGCCACCATGACGCTGTCCGCCCTTTTTCTTTTGGTGTCCGTCCCGCCGTCGGACAACATTGACGTTAGCCAGCTGGGCCTCTGGTTGGTTAGCTTGGAGGCTGAGCTGCTTTGTTATTGCCTCCGCCTGGCGCACTTGTTCAATGACTTTCACCAGAGTAAGGTCCGCTGTGAGCTGGAACTGACGGGAGAGCACCTTGTCTTTTATGCCCACTACCAGACGATCTCTGATATGTTCATCCCTCTTGTCCCCAAACTCACAGTGTTCAGACAGCTCATACAATGTCCGGATGTACATCTCCGCTGTTTCTCCTGGCTGCTGGCTACGTTGATAGAAGCACGCCCTCTCATGTATGATGTTACGGCGGGGAATAAAGTAGTCGTCAAACTTTTTCAGTACGATATCATAGTTCACCTTATCACCCTCCGCCGCGAAGTCAAACGAGCTGAATATCTTTTCAGCCTCGCTTCCCATTGCATAAATCAGCGAACTCACTTGAATCTCCCCGTCGTCTTTATCCAGCTTTGTCGCGAGCCTGAAGCGCGAAAACCGTTGTTTCCACTCCGGCCATTCAACGGGGCAGTCAAACTTGAATTCACTCGGCGGATTAAACTTCGGCATGACCGCTCGTGTTCAGATACACAGACTATTCTGACACCATGTAATGTCCGTAGACGCCTGATCTTACTGACATAAGATTAACTCAAGAATGAGCCGACTTCGTAGGTCCTTAACTGTGTAGCTTTTACTAGCGTTCGTTCTACATACAGCCTTCATAACATGAGCCTCTAACTTCCTGTATACGTCACACGCACTGCACGTACACCCGTGAGTAGGTCAAGTTAAACAAGTGACAGGACCTTCAAAATAATAACGTCTTTCATTCATTACAAAAGTTGTTTTTTTTCCTGCAAAAGAAAGAAGGGGTTAGAAGAGTTATTGAATACTTTGATTCAAAAAACTGATAATTGAATAAAGTAGGGGTAAGTGTCTGAAGCCACATGCTTTAAAATTTTATAAAACGGCAAAGTAAACAATAGCGCGGCTGCACTACTCTCTTTCAGCAACGATCTCCCTTCCAGAGTTTTCTTGGGCATTTTAAGCTTTACAGTGCAAGTGTGAGATATCGGTACCAAAGATATGAACGATCATTGATACCAATCACAGACGCGACAAGAGAAACACAGTCAGTAATGAATCAGAGGATGAAGTGGTTAAGTTAGCCAAGAGAATTCAGTAGATTTGTTATGGGTAAAGAAAAATTCATTTCCGACATTCGAAGATATAATGTGGAAGGCTAAGTGCGTTGCAAAAAAGAAATCTGATTTGGTGTGAGAAGATACAGTTGACTAGGACCAGTTCTAGGTTCGTAGGAGCAGTTTATAACTAGCATCAAATGATTGAAGACCACAGACCAGGGAATAAAGTTTGAACTGCCGGCTTGTTTTTTATATAAAGAACTGTAAACATAGACAGAGAAACATACACAATTACACAATAACACAGTGAGAATGGATACATTCCTTGAAACCTCTTGTTTTATGATTTAACCCTTATTAAACCACTATTTTGAGTTTCAGATAATTTAGATAGATATTTTAGCTCTAATTTAGGATCCTTTTAATTCTAATTTGAAGTTATCTCTTGTTTGAGTTGACAAATTATGTTAATTTGTTTTATGTTCTATTTTTTCCATTAGGCCTTTAAATTTCAGTTCTAATTTCCATTAACCTAAGTTACTTAACCAGTAAATCAGAATGCCAAAAGTAACACACAATTGCATTACCCCATGAACAGTATGAATGAGTAATAAACTCAGCCGATACTGCAATTAACAATACAATATCAGATCAAAAATCAAATCAATAATCAATGTAGGCTATAATCTGCCCTTTTGGAAAGTCCGTTGTTGCTCCAATGAGTCCATCTGCGTTTTGCCGTAACAAACTGGAAATTTCAGCCCTACCACAATCCAGGTGCTCGAATCTGTAGGCTACTGTCCTGAGAATGAGCTGTCTGAAGCCGCAGACAGACCACATGGATTCAGCAGGGCTCCTATAGGTGGCTCGCCATCTTGTTTCCAGCTTGGAGTAAGAAACACCAAGCGCGATCTTCCCAATCCAAGAAAAAACTGGCCAAGTCCAGGACGATACTCGGACACAATACAAAACCCAGGGCCCGGAGAATGACCAGACCAACAAAATACTCAACTTGGATAAAGAAAGAAACAACTGTGGCTCACTGCTATTTCAAAGCAGAATCTTTTATCTCTCGTTCTAGTGGCTTCTCTCAAGCGTTTTCCTGGCGTTCTGAAACCTAGCTGGTTCTGGGACGTCCTCCCTCTCTAGCAAGGCAGCTGATTGGCTAATCAGCACTGCACGCGCTGCGTTCAAGAAATAGCAATCTGAACCAACAATATGAATTTATTGGTACCATGAATTACTTAACTACGGTTTACTATTTATTTGCAAAATGAATAATTATGATTATTTATTATGATTCAACTGTAATTATATGTAGGTTATTTGAACCTGGGTTATCTTGACCTGGGTTACACCTACAATGAATTTGTCTTCTGCATTTAACCCATCCTATTGTATAGGAGCAGTGGGCAGCTGCAGCACCCGGGGACCAACTCCAGTTCTTCTTTCCATTGCCTTGCTAAGAGGCACAGACAGGAGTATTAACCCTAACATGCATGTCTTTTTGATGGTGAGGGGAAACCGGAGCACCTGGAGGAAACCAACACAGACACAGGGAGAACATGCAAACTCCAGACAGAAAGGACCTGGGACGGCCTGGGGTTCGAACCCAGGACCTTCTTGCTGTGAGGCAACAGTGCTACCCACTGGGCCACCATGCCACCACTATATACGTATATTTGCAATATGGAAAAGGGGTCATAGTCAACACAGAGCCAACTACTACTACTACTACTTTCCGCTGCTCCCATTAGGGGTCGCCACAGTGGATCATCTGTTTCCACTCTTCTTGTCCTCTACATCGTCCTCTGTCACACCAGCCACCTGCATGTCCTCCGTCACCGCATCCATAAACCTCCTCTTTGGCCTTCCTCTTTCCCTCTTTTCTGGCAGCTCCATATTCAGCATCCTTCTCCCAATATACCCAGCATCTCTCCTCCACACATGTCCAAACCATCTCAATCTTGCTTCTCTTGCTTTGTCTCCAAACTGTCCAACCTGAGCTGTCCCTCTAATATCCATCCTTATCTGAACCGTTTATCCTGCTCTCAGGGTCGCGAGCATGCTGGAGCCTATTCCAGCAGTCATTGGGCGGCAAGCGGGGAGACATCCTGGACAGGCCGCCAGGTCATCACAGCCCCCCCCCCACAGCCCCCCCCACACACACACATTCGAACCTAGGGACAATTTTAGTATGGCTGATTCACCTAACTTACATGTCTTTGGACTGTGGGAGGAAACTGGAGCCCCCGGAGGAAACCCACACAGACACAGGGAGAACATGCAAACTCCACACAGAGGACGACACAGGACGACCCACCAAGGTTGGACTACCCCGGGGCTCGAACCCAGGACCTTCTTGCTGTGAGGCGACCGTGCTAACCACTGCGCCACCATGCCGCCTTCACACAAAATATGTTGTTGATTATGACTCATAGGATTATTGGTGATGTTTAGTCAGTTGCAATGAGTCTCATTGCAAATGGACAAAAACTGAAGAATATTGTGGGCAATTTAAAGGATAAACCAGAAATTATACACCTTCAAGAGATTTGGCTCAAGTCCTGCTTAGAATTTGTTGTCAGGGGGTTACAAGTGTCTCAGAGTTGATAGATTTGATAAAACAGGAGGTGGTTGAGCAACTTTTGTGAGACACACGGAGTTAAGCACAGGTAAGTTGAGATAAATACTGTTTTATAATGTGTAGTTGTTGAGATATGGTCATCTAAAGGTAAACTGGTGGCAGTTAAAGCTAAAATATGTGACTTTAGAGAAATGAGCAAGAGTGAGCTAGATTTTGAAAGAACACGCCCCCAAAAAATCCTTCCCTTCTCACTGCTTCCTCCTTCCATCCCATAACCCCTAACTCCAAACCGATTGACCATGTACATGAGTTAACTCATCATAATTAGCAAAACTCTTATTGCTGTTGATAATCTATGCATGTAAAAAAAAAGAAGCTTTTAACAGGTCTCTTAGTTACACCATTTTACATTATAAGCACTTTTGTGCTTATAGGTGAAGTAAAGATATATAAAGATAATGATCACTATAACCATAGCACTCGTACATCGTATATCCACCTCTGTCCGAGATATATAATAATGCTAGGTCGAGAGTAACATGTATCGCAGTTACTAATCTATGTGTGTAAAAATTATTCTATTACTTAAACCAGCATTGGACCTTGTTCATGAATTGGTTTCTAGATTCAGTGCTTATCCAGGCTCCATGTCTTTTCTATGAGACGAGCTTGAGGGCTAAATACTCCACCAGTGTGTGAGAACACATTTGTGCTTAGGTTCAATTCATGAATGAATGAATTGTTCCTGTGAAGTAGTTGCCTACTTATAGTGTCTAATTTATGGGTGAAGTAGATCTCTATTTCTAGTAGGTCAAGGCAGACAAGCCAACCAACGGCAAACAGGACTTCACCTGAGAACTACCAAGCATGCGTATCAAATTGTGTGCACAAAGTTGATTGACAACCAGGAGGTACGCCCCTTCCCTTTGAGGCTCACTGTGGAACTTTAGAGGAGAAGTACTATGTATTGGTACTACACCAGCCAGTGAAATACACTCATAGTAGATCATGAGTCAGTGTGCCCACGTTGAGAAAGCGTTTCTCCAACTGGGATGCGGAGTTATATAAAAAAAAGGGAGGGGGGGGGGTTAATATACATCCTAGTTTGCACTGTGAAGTTGTTACAGTGCAACAGATGGTGATAACGCAGCATTTACGGATGCCAACTGCTGTAAAACAAAGAAGGAGGCTAATTAACAAGCACAAAACCATCCATACCCACGGCGCACCTGATACGAGTTGTGAGTGCGTCCAACTAAAAGTCCTTACTAAACGTCCCTTTCACATCGTCCATGAGAGAGTGACCTCAATTTGCCAGCAGAGTCTGGCGGGGGACTGAGGACACCACCAACTCCTCCAACTTTGGTTGCTTTGCTGTCAGGTACATGATGACGCTCTAGGCATTCAGTTAAGGTGAGTGCTTAAGGTTAGGGTGAGGGTTGGCGGAGAGGAGTTGGGGGGGAGTTGAAGTATATGGAGGGGGAGTTGGAGGTGTCTTAAGTCCACCGCCAGACCCATTTCCAATTTACGACGCGTAGCCCAAGGCGGCAGTTGCGTGCGCTCCGTGGGAAAAACCCAGTTGCATGAGTGGCAGTGACAGCTGCATCCCCAATTTGAGAAGCTGTGCAGCACAAAGAAAGCCCACAGCAGTCACTGAAAATATTGCAGTACTAGAAGTGTAATTCTTGCTAAGAAAATGTTCAGGTTTTTGTTTATTCTCAGGGAGTGTGTAAGTTTTGTGCAGAGAGGCAATTTTGAGAAAATCTGCTGAAAGCAATGAATGTTGTTACACAGTAAGAAATTAGAACATACATGCTGCAGTGTCACTTTTCATGATTCTACTATAAAAATGACTTGTTCCTTTTTTTCCCCAGTAAGGTGTCACACACTATAATTGCAGTTCTGTATTAATTAGACAATTTTTCAAATAAATTCTATGGGAGTTTGCAAGCAAAGAACATGCCTGAGAGTGTGTTTATGTGGGTCCATGTAAGTGGGGGGGGGGGCTTGAACAAATTTTATCTACAAAAAGGGGGCCTTGCAGAAGAAGTTTGGGAACCACTGAATTAAAAGGTTTTTTCTTAATTAAAGAAAATCTCACATACTGTAGCTTTAACTTTTACAGTTCATTTAGTTTGTTGAATACTTAAAAATTGAAGAAACAAACAAGAGCCACCCAATCTCAGATATGGGTTTGAGAGTTCAACTCACATTATCCATTGCATGGGAAGTAGGACATGAGAGATTAATAGGTCGATTGTGAAAGCTTGGCTTGTATGACGGGAACTTCTAGATAAAACTTCTGTTTAATGACTTTCAACAGGTACGGTGGGCAGCTTTTGAGAGAACTACCATATTACCTTATATCATTGTGTGAAAATTCATCAGATAGAATTCAAGGTAAAAAGAAAGGAAGAAGTAAATAGAGTTCTCACAACCTCGGTAGTAATTTACGCCAGGTACTCAGATAGGACAGGTATGAAAAATAAGACACTGTATGGAAAGAGTACATAGAACACCAGCAATGCCAGTTTTCAAAGACGGAAATAAAAGAGGCAGTGGAAATCAAGATAAAACAGAAACGTGGGTCTGTGAATGTTCTCATTCATCCGGGTCATGGTTATCCAAAGGAGTTGAATCAAGTGCAACTGGACTTGGTATATATCCGTGAAGACGTTTTGCCATGTGTGAGGTCATTCCAGATTGCTTGTTGTTATGATACTATAGGAGCGGAAAGCAGAAATAGTAAGAGATGAGATATTGGAACATAAATAAGAATGTATTAATGAAAAATATAGTTGTAAGCAGCAATTCTTGAGAGCCAAGTACCAAGGTGAAAACATTGCACGCCGTAGAAAGGAGTAACAATTCCTTTCCACAGCAATCATTTCCTCAATATATAAAGGAGAGGTTCACAAATTGGCAAGCTGACCTGAACATCTCGGGTAGGATTTGAACCCATGCTGCATAAAAACATAATGCTTTGATAACCAGCAATTTGACCATTCAGACACTACACTACTTACAAGCGAGGGCACTTCAGAAATTACTTTAACATATGGAATATACATCAGGACCTGTTGTAAGGTGATGTTTTAAAGGTCTATAGAAATGCAATGACTAGGATGTGCTTTCGTGAATTTAGATTTTTTTTTTTTGCTATTGTGCAATGTGTTAGCCCATCTACCAAATGTGTTGATTAATTGTGTTTTTAGTTCGACCAGAAGCCAAAGCTCAAATTGGGTTGGGTGATGAAAATATAAACTGGTTCAAGTCTCATCCTGCCAATTCTCTGTGAAATCTGAGTAGAGGTGAGGTTCACACCAGGGGCTTTCAGAAAACAGCATTCCTTATGATTGCGGCAATAACCTATCAAAACTATGCTATGAAAGAGAACTTTGAACTGACGCCACGGGAGTTCAAGCCAAAAGGACAGATTTTTTTTTTTTTAACCAAGATCTCATCAATGTCTGCCATCTTTTAGAATCATGCAGAAGAAAAAAAATAAAACTTCACTGACTGCCTCAGTATTGAGAAATTTACACCATCTGCTTACTGGGTTGACTGGGCTTCTTCCACCTAGTTTAGCGGAACAACAATCATTAATTAGGCAAATAAAAACAAATTCCTTTTAGTTTGATAGAAAGCATGCCATATCGTTATTCCAAATGTGGCAGGGGTCTCTGAAAAATTTAAGAAAATCTGTGCCAAACATAACATCCTGGTTATTTTCAATCCCGGTAACATGCTGAGACAACACCTCGTCTACCCGAAAGACTGCATACCAAAACAAAAATGCTGCAATGTGGTCTATGTGGTCAAATGCAGCGAGGAGTGTACTGATTTGTACATAGTCAAGTCAAGTCAAGTTTATTTGTATAGCCCAAAATCACAAGGTGGTCCTGAAGGGTCTTACAATCAGTACAGTATACAACAATATATGACAACACATGACATACGACACCCTCTATTCTTGGACCCTACACGTGAAGGAGGAAAAACCCCACAAGAAAAACCTTATCAAGGAAAGAAAATATGAAAGAAACCTCAGGAAGAGCAACAGAGGAAGGATCCCTCTTCCTGGACAGACAGACATGCAATAGATATTAAATACACAAAATACACAAAAATAACAGAATTATAATTTAACATATCCCAGGTCATCCTGTGTGTGGAGTTTGTATGTTCTCCCCATGTCTGCAGTGGGTTTTCTCCCGGTGCTCTGGTTTCCCCCACCATCAAAAAAGAAACATGCATGTTAGGGCTCATACTCTCCTGTCTATGCCCCTGACCAAGGCAATGGGAAAAGAACTGGAGTTGGTTCCCGGGTGCAGCATGAAGGCAGCAACCCACTGCTCCTAGCTACACAGATCACAGCTAGGATGGGTTCATTTGCAGTCAATGAATTTCCCCAAGGGGATTAATAAAGGAAGCTTAATAATTAATTCAATATCTATTCAGTCAGTACAGTAGCCTACACTTTGTAATGATTTTCTTTAAGTAAAATTAAGGCACACAAGTTTTACCCTGAGGGATAATTTATAATAAAGTGCTATTAAAAACGGAAAAGCAGTCTACTTACATTATTGACGCTAGAACTCCCAAAAACGCTTTAGATTGTTCGATGTGAAAATCACTATCTCTATGGCCAAGTTGAGTTGTGAACTCTGCCATCTTTACCACACTGTTGTTGTTCAATTATTCACTCATTTCCACTTCACCTAAATTTAATTTTCAACCAATGAAAGTTGTAAATAATTGCGATGGAAGCTTTATTTAGTTTTGCCGCTTTTAATTAATCACCATCAGGCAACACACCAACAGTCATGTACACTCTCCTGGAACTCCCCAAGGTCACCCAGCCCCTACGTTTTCCTGAATAATGTATATCACACAGTATATGTGCAAGAGCATTTGACTACTGTATATGACAGCTCCCCCTCTTTTGTGCTATTTCTATAACATCAAATGAACACTTTAACAGAAATGGCTATTTTAACAGCACATATCATGAATCAAAATTAACTCAAATTGAGACATTTCAACATATACCGGTCTCTTTGTTACTCAACCAAGGGTTACAGTTTCATAAAAACAAATCAACATTATCGACATCAATGTCAATAAACTTTCCTTTTGTTTTTTTGTTTTTGTTTTTTTAGTACCCTTCTGTCCTTCTCACCCCCCAAAGGCAATATGATCGCACTTGCCTACAGGTCAAGCCTGTAGGCAAAGATCACATTACGTTTTGGGACAAAATTATCATTAAGCTGCCCTGTGACTGTGTCACAAACTTTCAGCTGGTCAGCCGTCAGATTTATAGAGCGCACGACAGACTCCGCCTTGGCAGCCATAGAGTACAGCAACGTATTCACTTGTCTAAGCATCAGGTCTAAGCCTGATGCTTGTCTGAAGCGCTCAAAGCGGGTGAACCATTGCGACCATTCCTCTGGGTGAGTGAAATCAAATTCTGGAGGGGGATTTATTTGAAACAGTGCTTGTGGTATTGGCTCTGCCATCATCTTGCTTGCTTGCTTACTTCTCCGACGTGGGTTTTGATGTGAACGTTATGTTAGCTAGCCGTGACCTAGCTAGCAAACTGTGTTAGCTTAGCTACCAACGTTACTTGGTTTAAACTATCAAACTAGACACAAAACGTTCGGGAGTGGGGTTTTTTGTTGGCGAAACGTTACCGAAACCCAACCACTTCTTCCGGTTGCATCTACACATTTTGTTGTCGTCCACTTCTGACACCATGTTAAGTTATAGGAGAGACACTGACACCCTGACTTTGGGTACACAAGACTGTCTTTATTAACTCCTTCGCTCCCCTTTTATCTGGAGGATGAGACCACTCCCACAGTAACTACATAATTTAGATGAGCTGTTTGCGACTTATTTGTACTTAGTGAAGACGGTGTTAAACAATAAACTTAGTTGTACCTCCGGCAAATGTTGTCAACCTCCCCTCCTTTGTCATAGCTTGTCTAGTTCTAACGTCATAATTTTTTCCATAGAAACTAACATCAATTACCTGATGAAAGACTTGTGATAAACCAGAGGACTGTGTAGGCAGGTAAACGCTGTAATACATTTATTTGTTTTCACAAACACACATTCAACACCTGCTACAGCTAATAATCTTAATAGGCAGCAGATAGATGATTTGTTTGTACATGCAGTTAAAGAATGCTCTCAGGCAAGCTCTGACAAATAGGGGTAATAATTTTAAGGCGCTCACAAGAGCTTGACAACTGTTCAAGTATTCACACAAAGCAGAAGAAAAGTTACACAACTTCACAAACACTGCAAAAGATAGTATATATTTGCACTACAGAACAGGCATTTCCAGCAGTTGCAGGAAGCTCTTCGCAAACTTTGTAAAGTCAGTATATATTGCACTATAGAACAGTTAAAAACAACAACAACAACAACACACACATGCGCACTCACACACAAGTGCAACCTTTTTCATTAACATAAACCAAACAGTTATATTTTAATTATCAATGTTGCTACTGTTGATAAAATTAAATGAATATAAATACAAATAAGAAAACAGAACTATACAATTAGTCACACAAAACAGAAGTTACAAAGCTTCAAAAAACACTGCAAAAGACAGTAGGACTATATATATTGCACTACAGAACAGGCATTTTCAGCAGTTGCAGGAAGCTCTACAGATGCACACCTCTGCATTTCTTGGCTGGAAAATCATTAATTAAGTCATCATATGACAGCTTCTGAGCGAGTTTTGCATTGATGCCGATGACAGCAAGACGGCTTAGATGTTTCTGTCCCATTGATGAACGCAGGTATGTTTTAATTAACTTAAGTTTTGAAAAACTTTATTCAGCAGAGGCAACTGTGACTGGGAGGGTTAACGCAATGCGTAGAGCAATCCAGAGATTTGGATAGACCTCTTGAAGTTGGTTGTCATGAAGAAATGTGAGCATCTCCAGGGCAGTTGTCTGTGGTGAGAGTTGTGGAAGGTTCATGATTTCCTGCATTATCTTGGATCCATCAACATCAGCCGTTCCCTTCGCAGTCAGTGTCTTCTGCACTTCAATGCAATGTTTTTGTAAGTCCTCCTTGGACATTCCTTGAGTTTTGCTGAAATCAAGCAGCATTCGGGAATCTGTCTTTGACCTGGCTCAGTGTCTCAAACCTCTCTTGCAGTGATGTCAAAGCAGAGTCTACAAGACTATTGAAAAATGTTACCTCAAGCCTTTTGAGGTAAGGGCTGTTCTGCAGCCTCACATGTAAACTGCTTTTTAGTGTTCCCGAGCCGTTTCTCCTTCAGCTCTGATTCAATGTTCAGGGCCTCACAAAGGTCCTTGGCAGTTGACAGAGCCTCAGCAAACCCAGAGTGTCTGTATTTGGAGAGGGAGGTTTTGGCCCTTTCAACTTTAAACGGCCCTCTGCGCACAATATCCAAGCGATCAGAGTCTCCAATGTGAGCTAGCCAAAAAGAAGGGTTAATTGGAGGAGACACAGTGGTCTTTCCTGCTCACTTGCTGATGGCCTCTGGATTATTGTTTGTGGTGATGCTGCTGTACCTTCAGAACTTGATGGTGGTTGGTCAGTTGCGGAGTCTTCAAAACTACTGGTAGATGGCTGGTCATCATTGTCTTGGTCCTCCTGGGTTCCTCCAACATTAACGAATTTCAACATTGACCCTGAATTAATTTAGAAATACAAGGGAAATGAATTAGCATACTACATGAATATTTGAGTATTCAAGACCCTCAAACTTCAGGAATTAACTGGGCATTAAGAGAGATGGTTTAAAATGGAACAAGTATTAGTATAGATATATTTATCACAATTATGTATGCTTTATATAATTCAAAGCTGATATGATTAGTAAAATATATTTTACATTTACATCCATACTAGAAATGTTGCAGTCTATTCATTTACATTATTTATCATCACTCCTTCACTTCTTTGCACTATATCCTGTTTACATTTCACATAAACGGTTTCACCTGAATATAGTCATTCCTAGTGTATATTTCTGAAGATTGTGCGTTCTGTGTGCGAGTACAACGAGCCAAACCGGAGTCAAATTCCTTACATACCTTGAGCATTTGCGTGCTGGACTTCCACGTGGCCAATCAAAACATTCATTGGCCTCCCATGCTGCAGGATCTGTGCATACACAATCTTGCATTCCTTGGTTGACACATCCATGTCGCCATCAACCATGAATGAGAGATACATGGAGTCCACTATTATTATTTTTTTGCCTGTCTTCTTTTGAAGTGTATCAGCTATCACTCCAATAAACTGGGCACATGTCGTGTTGTTGCTGTATGTGGTGTTAACTTTAATTCTGTTCTTTTTTTAGACCCTTGAATTTTGTGAATGGTAGCTCTTCTTTGGTGATGAGGTACGCTGTATTGAATTTTATTTCCATTTCGGCCTCTTCTGCAGCACGATTTGCAGATGCCTGCTTTTCAAATGCTATTTGGGGAGATGCTAAACTTCCAGCCGTGCACCTGTCCCTGAACAGTTTGTGCTTCAGGCTGTTGTGCTTAAAGATGGTGTCGAGCTTGAAATTAGCGGTGCTGGTCAAGGGGTCGGCAAATTTGGTTTTACCCGCAAAAGTTGGCCCATACTGAGAACAATACAGTTAGTACAAGGTGTCTTTTTCTTTGCTAAATTAGAGCTATGTATATTGCACAAGCCATTTTTGTCGGAAGGAATACGTCTTTGCCTTTTCACACTGCTGCTTCCTTGTCTGAGCTGTCATTAGTTTGGTTCGGTGGAACAGGAGGAGGGTCTGAAGGAGGGTCTTTTCTTTTAAAAAACGAATCAATAGTTCGTTTCATTGTTCATTTCAAAGCGAGAGCAAGTCCTACTGAGTGGCAACTGACATCCCGCGTGTGGGACCCCCCCCCCTCCAACATTATGGTCACGCCACGAGAGTTTCGCGGAAACTCCTCTCTCTCACACATATGTACACACACATACGCCAAGCCCGCTCATTCACACACACAAGTTCTCCTCTTACTGGTTTTCACTTGATTAAAAAAAACACGGTTATATTGCAAGTCACACCAGCGTGCCTAGGTTTAAAATTGACACCAAAACCAGGTGACAAAATGCGACTAAATGGTTGCACGCTGGAGCCCTGCAAGAGGGCTGTAGAATTTGGGCAAGTGAAAGCTGTTAACAACATAAGCTTTGCAGAAGCAGTGAAGAGGGTACAAGGACAAAGGTCAAAGTAGCTGGGTATAAAATATGTATCCTGGGAGCATATTAATAAAAGACTTGAAGCAGTTGGAAGGCCGGGAGGACCAGGTGGTAAGACAATCTGATTATTTTACAAATGGAATGCAAGATGTTTGTTAGTGAATGGCCAAGTTTAAAGGATTCATGAAAGAACTTAAAAAGAAACCAGAAATCGTATGTGTTCAGGAAACCTGGCTTAAACCAGAATTAGAGTTTATTATTAAAGGATATGATAGTTTCTGCAGAGATAGAGGGGAGGGCAATTGAGGAGGGTGTATTATATTTTTGAAGCAAGGGTTGCTATATAGAGTTTTGGGGACAGAAACAGAGTTGGAATATTTTGTAACTGAAGTTTGGACAAGAGAGGGAAATGTTAAAGTTGTTAACTTTTACAATCCACGTAAGAAGCTTTCAATAGAATTAATGGATGAGCTCGCTGTACATTTAGGAGGGAAAGTGATATGTTGTGGTGATTTTAATGCCTACCGCATGTTATGGGGTAATGGTAACGATGACAATGGAATGGTGATTGAAGAGTTAATGGAAAATAAAAACTTAGTGTGCCTAAATCACGGAAGTGGTACAAGAATTAATATCAGAACAGGCACAGGCCAATTAATCTGACACTAGTGTCAGATTCATTGGCAGGTGTTTGCTCATGGGAAGTAATTAGAGGAACGACTGTAGGAAATGACCACTATCCTATAGTGATTGAAGTAGGGTTAAGTTTGGAAGAACATGATACTGCTGGATTACAGAAATGGTCTTTCATTTGTGCTGATTGGTAGAAATGTACATATATCAGTGAACAAGAAATGCAAACAATTCATATTAATTAGATGTTGCTAATTTAAATGATTCTGTTTGTAAAGCTATTCTAGAGGCTGCAAAGAAGTCCATTCAGAAGAATGGAGGCAAGCACAAAAGGAAGATTGTACCAGGGTGGACAAAGGAATGCGATAAAGCAATTAAGTCTAGAAATAAGGCTTTTAAAATGTTGAAAAGGAATCACAGTTTTCAGAATCGTATTGAATATAAAAGTATGCAAGCAAATGTAAGAAGAATCATAAAAAAATGCGAAGAAGGAATTTTTGGAGGTCATTTTATAACTCAGTGAAAATGGAAACAGAAACTGATAAAATTTGGAAAATGATCAAACGAATGAATGGGATTAAAAGATAATTTGGGTATTCAGTATTAAATGATGGCAAAGTAACAGCAGTGAGAGATGAAGAGAAGGCAGAGATGCTGGCAAAAACTTGTTAAAATTCACAGTTCTAACAATAGTAGCGAAGAAGATAAAAAAGGAAGGGAAAATACAATAGCAGAGAATGAAGAGTTATTACAGCAAGAAGAAGACTCCAATGACCTACTAAACAAGTCATTTACAAAGACAGAACTGAAATGCTTTCTCAAGAAAACCAATATGTCAGCACCAGGAAAAGATCAGATTTGTTATTTAATGATAAACCATCTTAGTGAACCACTGAAGGATATTTTATTGGAATTATATAATAAAGTTTGGGAGGGTGGGAAATTGCCACAAAGCTGGAAGGAGGCTGTTGTAACTCCAATACATAAACCAGGAAAGGATTGTACAAACCCAGAGAATTATAGACCAATTGATTTAACATCCAACTGGATGTTAAAATGGATGTTAAAATGGATGGAGGACAGGGAGAAATGGAAATGGATGATCTGCTGTGGCAACTCCTAACGGGAACAGCCGAAAGTAGTAGTAGTAGTAGTAGTAGATATTATTATTTATTATATGTTATTATACATTATATTGAGTAATATAATGTTAAGTAATATGAGTAAAATGTTGAGTAATGTTGAAAATATGTGAACACATTAACAGCAATAAAGACAGCTTATTTTGTAGTTTTCACATGATATATTTTATTCATTGGTTTGTTAAATACCTATTTCTTCAGTTGAAACCTGAAATGCGTGCATTCCACCTGAGTGGACAAGTGAAAAACTCCTTGAAAAATTGGTGTTTAAAAAAGTGAAGTTCAAAAAAAATTTTTT
This sequence comes from Lampris incognitus, assembly GCF_029633865.1. Lineage (NCBI taxonomy): Eukaryota > Metazoa > Chordata > Actinopteri > Lampriformes > Lampridae > Lampris > Lampris incognitus. Next base: position 19,326,681 of record NC_079217.1, on the reverse strand, counting down.
TTCATGCCTAAAGCGGAATAAAAACACTTAGGAAAAAAAAACTGACTGAGGTTGTCATAATTCATGCATGAAAGGGCTAAAAAAAATAGAAGTATACAAAGAACTTTGGCCATCTGATAGACTGCTAAAATGGGTGATAAGACAGAAATCTCCAAGACTCGGTCTAAAAGGAAACCTACGGAGGTGGGCCTCGGTGGAGCCCTGAACTTGCTTAATCAAACCACTTGCTAAGGGGGAAGGAGATTTGTAACAACCAGGACACGCCGCTTAACCTGGAAACATTCACCAGAGCACTTGAAGAACTGAAGTGGCAGAGATATGATGAACTGGAATCAAAAATTGACATTTTCCAAAATGTTACGCTCAGAAATGACTCTAATAAAAGATGAGCTAAAATCATCCATGGCTACTATAGAGGCTAAGCCGACGCTTTAAGCCACTGAGGTGTTGCACCGCAGATAGCGTAATTGACAAACATATTACCGTGTCTGATGAATCAAAATCTGAGACTAACTTGCCCATTGAACACTCTGTCCATTTATTGTTAGTGTCCATTAAACTTGAACGTATTTCCAAAGACAAACAAACAGCAATATCCAGAACCACAAGTAACGACTGCAGCAACAAGCTGCCTCAGCATGTGTCTCTGGGTATGTGTGTGGTCAAAAACTGTTAACCTGCCTGGTGGAACACCTAACCAGACAAAGATTGGTTCCTATTTATACATGAAAGCACTAATTGGCTCCTACACACCGGCCCCTCATTCTTAGTGGCAGACAGACACTACAATTCAATACAAAGCAATAGAGAAACCAAATGTGAAAACCTCAATTACCATACATGAAAATACAATTGACATTAGTTACAGGTCTCTCAATAATATCGTTTTTGGTCTGTAGCTTGACAGAATGCACCAGGCCCCTTTTGTCAGGAAAAACTTCCAACACTTTGCCGAGATGGCAGGAACCATGTGGAGCTGAAGAATCCATGATGACTACAACATCTCCAGCAACTAAGCTCCTTTTGTTCTACTTTTGTCTCTCTTGCAGAAATGGTAGGTACTCCCAGACCCATCACTTCCAAAACGAATCAGAGATGTATTGAACTTGTCTCCATCGAAGTTTCAAATAAGTGTCAGCGGGTTCAAAAAGTTCAGGTGGCAAAGCTGGTTTTCCCTTTAATAGAAGAAGATAATTGGGTGTGAGAGGTTCAAAATCATTTGGCTTGTCTGTCAACTTGGTTATTGGACGATTATTAAGAATGGCTTCTACTTTCATCTTTTGGTGCAAGATTGAATTGAGAACATGCTTTACTATGCGAATCATGCCCTCCCAAACACCACCATGATGAGTTTCTGCAGGTGGATTGAAACTCCATTCAACTCCAGCTGGAATAAGAGCTCATTGAATCTGCTCATGATTTAATGGAGTGAGAGCTTCTCTCAGTTCTCTTTCTGCACTGATGAAGTTACTCCTCAGTGTGATTATGGCTTTTAGTCTTTCCATTTGACCAGCTTGTGCATTTCCAGAGGCCTTCAAACCCTTTCTCCAATGACTGAGCTCCAACTATATTGTTTTCAGCCTGAGAAACCAGGCCACTCACACCTTGAGCCTCTTCCAGTCTGAGAAGTAAATCATTAGATGGTCAGTGGCATTAAATGAATCATTAACAATGAAATTCACCGAGATGTCCACTATGATATCACTGTCATAATTCACTGGCCACTCTTTCTCAGACTTCTAAAGAAACCTGGGACCCTTAAGCCAACTGTGGTTCTTTAGAAAGTTGGGCATCTTCATTCCTCTGGATGCAGCGTTGGCTGGATTGTCTTTGGAGCCAACATGCCTCCATTGAGAAGGGCTTGAATATTCCTTGTGCAACTGTGGATTATTCACAAACTTCCTCCTTAATCCAAGTATCCTTTCCTTAGCCACTGCAAAGTTGTTTGGTAGGAAGACATTGGGTTTCTTCAGGGGAAACTTCAGACACTACCTCTTATCCTGTATTGTTGCACAGGAGTCCATGATTTCCATAAATCTGAAGTCTTCTCTAGACATCTCTTTGTCCTCTGAGGTCTTTTGATTAAAGTCGTGGTTATACTGATTTTTTCAGCATGATCTCCAAGGTAGATACAGAAATTCTATTCACCACAATAGAAGGAAGCTCCATGTCAATATTGCTGCTATTTCCATTTAACAGACCATTGATGACCCATCCTAACACTGTTCTTATAGCGCATGGGCCAACACCACAGCTGTTCACAATTTCCCAAGGTTCCAATACCTTGGGAGTGTTGGTTTCTATCAACATGTGAACATTAGCCTTTATGGTGGGGATATGAACCTTTGACAAATTAGGCCACCCTTTCAAGTCTGCAGCAGTAGCAATGTTTTCTGCAGTGACTGGCATTTGCTTCTGTGTGAGGACCTCTGGGAGAGGATAAAAGTTATTTCCATCAAGACCAGACACCTCCATCCCAAATAAGGAGTATGCTGGAACAACCTTTTCTTGTCCCATAGTTTTCAAGAGAAAATTAGTTCTTTTTCCTGTAATGTTCAACTTGTGCATGAGATCCTCTGAACAGAACGTAACTGTACTACCAGGATCCAAAAATGCATAGGTCTGTATGACCTCATTTCCCTTAGTGGACTTGACCTGCACTGGAACAATGGAAAGAATACAATGATCCTTTCCAGCCCCTGTATGCCCACATGTCTGAGGGAGAGTTGATGGTTTAGCTCCTGGTGGCTCATTCATTTGCCCGGACTCTACATTTTCCTTCTTGATATGAAGCACAGTGGGATGCTGTTGATCACAAACCTCACAGATCAAGCACTTATTACAGTCGTGGCTTATGTGTCCAATACCTAAGTATCCAAAACAAACTCATTTCTTCTTTAGAAGGTGAATCTTGTCTCTGTGCTTTTTACCTTTAAATTGTTGGTATTTCTCTAAAAGGTGAGCACGTGAACAGCAATGACAGTACAAGCTCTGTTTGTTTGAGCTATTTGTCATAGTTTTATCCCCAGCAGAATCAATTGGTGTTACTGTAGCAGCAAAACTACTTCCTTTCACTCTGTTTTTTGGCTGTAGCTTAAACTTGTTGGGAGGTTTTAAGTCAACTGTAATTTGAGATACATCCTCAATATTTCCAAAGATCGGGTCGGAAAGGATTCTTACATACTTCTCAAGAAATACAACCATGTCAATGAAATGAGCCCTGTCGTTCGAGGCTTCCATAATGTCATGAGCTTTAGCCCTCCATCATTCTCTGCGTTTGAATAGCAGTTTAGAAACGACCATTCTCATATTGGTTGGCATATCCAACTCCTGCATGTAATGAAGCTCTTCCATTACATTACAACATCCATGCAAGAATAAAATATAGGCTTGTAGGGCTTTGAAATCCTCAGACTCTATTGTTGGCCAAGCTAAAGCCTTTTCTATGTATGCAGTAGCAATCTTGTACTTGTTTCCAAAATGTTCTTGTAGAAGACCCTTTGCCACAGTGTAGCCACATTCATGAGCCATGTGCTGGCAGTTATGAACCAATTCCTTTGGCTGTCCTCTGGTAAACTGTAGTACAAGCAGTCAGCTCTGCTAGCTTTGTTCTCCACTCCTTGTTGAAATGCTTTAATGAAAGCTTTATATTGAAATTTATCTCCTTCAAATATAAGAATGCCTCGTCTTGGCAGAGACAGTAAGCACTGCTGGTGAACAAAGGCAGCTGTTATCTCATTTTGCTTGTGCATGATAGTGACAACGTCTCCAGATGGAATTTGATCATTTTGTTGATGATTTATATGTTGCCTATCACTTTGATTTGTCCAAGCAGTCGTTGCACCAATTTGCAAAACGTGTGATGTTTCCCAATGCCGTTGATCATGTGTGTCAACTTCTCGCTTTGATGCACTTGAAACCTGCCTTTCAGTTTGCTTTGGTTTGATGTCCATTGCTGTCTGTTTGCTCTGTGGCAATGAGCACTTCCTTTGCTGTGGTTTACATGCTGCAGACTCATATTCATTTGCCATAGAGTTAAGAGTTGAATGGCGCCAGTCTCCTCTTTTCCTTTTCAAAATAAGAGTGCATGCCGTTTGTTGCTGCATGAGAGGAACATTGTCCATTCGAAGCCTCCAAAACTGCAAACGTAGCAGTAGATGCAGCTAGCTCAGTTTCCAAATCTAGCTGTTCTTTTCTCCTCCTTATTTGTTGTTCCTGTTCCTCCAATGCATGCCATTCTTTTAAAGCTGCCATATGAGCAACAAGTTTAGCTCTTTCTGCCGCTGCTTTAATATGTGTAGAAGAAGTGGTACTTGACTTATCACTGGTGTCACTTTTGTTTGAATGTTTACCCACATTGGAAACACTGTCAATGGGATTAATATTATCATAATTACCACCATCAATATTAAAATCACCAGTACCTTCATTTTCAAACACATGCTTTTCGTTGCTTAACACCCACTCTTGTGTATTGGCAATAAATACATCATTGAACATAATTTTTGCCTTAAACCATGTTTCATGTCTTTCTTTTTCCTCATGTGACAATAAACCCATTATGGAATAATGCGTACACCTTATTTCATCACACAATTCAATGTAACCATCAAGAGCATTTTATATCTCTGGATTTTTACCATTTTGCATTAAACCTTACTTAATTTTTCTTAAATTGCTAGCCTTATATAGCTTAGCTTTTCTACCGCTTTGCAGTCTGTCCAACCTATCAGCAAGTGCTTTAGCAGAAAGTTAGGCCACCCGCTTGCTAGTTTGTGTTTCACTACAGCTGGCCACATTGTCCTATTTGCAAGCAGTAGGCACACTCGCACCTGACGGTATGTCCATGTCCGCAACGGACTCGTGTGACAGTCAACAGATTGCAACAAATCAATCGAGACAAAGTTTATTGTTCATCCACTTCAGCGACCAATGCATTGGAATTACGCAATTGCGTGTGCACACAAACTTAGATGGCCATTTTAACGGCGGTAGCACCACACACACCTCCTTAAGATGAACTTTGTCCCGTGATTCAAACGGCGAGAAGCTCCAGCGTCCTTCACAACGTTGCTCCGCTCAAGGTGTGCAGCAGATGAGCAGACGAGACGCAGCTGTGCTCCTCCCCAGCCTCTCGAGCAGAAGATAAGCAGACAAGGTGCAGCTGTCGAAGCGCTCCAAACGCCCAGCCCCCCCCCCCCGGCTGGCTCCCTTGTCGCCGCCGTGATCGCTAAGCGTGCAGAAACTCGTCTCCAAACTCCAACAAAACACAGTTTAGGCTTGTGTAGAGGCTAAGCCGACGCTTTAACACTGAGGTGTTGCACCACAGATAGCGTAATTGACGCACATATTACCGTGTCTGATGAATCAAAGTCTGAGACTAACTTGCCAATTGAACACTCCGTCCATTTATTGTTGGTGTCCATTAAACTCGAACGTATTTCCAAAGACAAACGAACAGTAACATCCAGAACCACAAGTAACGACTGCAGCAACAAACTGCCTCAGCATGTGTCTCTGGGTATGTGTGTGGTCAAAAACTGTTGACCCTCCGGGCTGGAAACCTAACCAGACAAAGATTGGTTGCTATTTATACAAGAGAGCACTAATTGGCTCCTACAGCTACATTACAGACAACAGTGAACTCACAGGGCTCTGTCATAAAGGACCTTGAGCTCTCAGCTACCACCTGCAGTGATGACTTAACTATTCTCAGCAAAACAGTGAATACTCTTAAAGGTGAAGTTAAAGTGCTCCAAGCTAAATGTGAGGACGGTCAAGACACAATAACATTCACCTGGTGGGCGTCCCAGGGGGCTTGGAGGGTCCCTACCTGAGAGAGTTCTTTCTCAACTTCTGCAGGACATATTAAACCTGAGTGAAATGCCCCTCTTGGACCGCACCCACAGATCCCTTCGAGAGAAGCCCAGGCATGGCGGCCCACCATGACCTTTTATCATCAGGGTTCACTATTTCATGTCAAAAAACAGATCATGCGCTGGTTGAGGGAAGCTGCCCCTCTCCTGCACCAAAGCATGAGACTTTCCATCTTTCCTGACTTTGTCCCATCCGTGGCCAAGAAACACTCAAGAGTTTGGAAATGCTAAAAGCCTACTGCAGTCTTGCCCAGGTGTTAAATTTGGCCTCTTTTACCCAGCAGAGCTTAAGTTCACTCTGCCAAGTGGCACTTTCCACAAGTTCACTGATGCAGCTGCAGACACCTCCAACCCAGAGCGATGGGATCGACAGTGCTAACACTTATCCTCTACTCTAAATATCCTTTGACAGCCAATATTCGTAAACCTATGTTAAATGAATCTTTTCAATACAATTTTCAGACAGGATGTATTCAGCCCCCCCCCCCCAATATTATCCTGTCTATCACCTCTATGTATGTTGAGGAGAAGGTTTATTTATTATCTTTTTTTCTTTTCATTTATTCACTTGGCTTTTACGAGAAACACTGTAGGCCACAAGCTGTCATGCTGCCTGTGTTTTTGGTTTAACACACCTTATTTAACTTGCCTACATTGGTGAGCTGCGTTTCTTTTTTTATTTACTACTATATAATTGTCCCTACCTCGGCTTGGTAGAAGCTTTAATAGGCTACTATGGCTTCTATGTTTCTTAGGAGGTAGTTAGGAGCTTGTATGTGGGGGTGCATGCGTCTTGTTTGGGAAGATGCTTCAGCAGGTGGGAGAAAGTTCATTAGTTCACTTGTTCTTGTTCTTTGTCATGTATGTTACATTTGGTCTTCTAATGGTACTTAAAGTGCTTTATTCACTTTTTCTCTTTTCAAATGATGACCCAACAACCTAACATAAAAGGGCAGTCAGCTGGGAATACACTTAAGCTTTGTAGCTGGAACTGTAAAGGTCTAAACCAACCAGTAAAGTGTAGTTGGGTGCTCCACCATCTCCAGCAATTGGGAGCTCAGGTTGCGTTCTTGCAGGAGACTCACTTGAAGGTCTCGGATCACTCTATGTTTCGGAAGGGCTGGGTTGGCCAAATATATCACTCTGCTTTCTAAAGCAAAGCTAGAGGTGCTGCTATTTTAATACACAAATCTGTACCTTTTGTTTCCTCCAATGTCATCTCAGATGTCAATGGTAGATATAGTATAGTCACTGGAAGCATCTATAATATTAAGTTGATTAATGCCAATGTATATGCACCAAATTGGGACAATAACTTTTTTCGCACTTTTTTCCTAAGCTTCCAGATATGTCCTCACACCTCTTTTTATATTTTTTTTGTATTGTTTTTCCATTACTATACAAACACACCAAAGAAAATAAAACGAAAACAAAAAAAAAAACGAAAACAAAGACATAAAAAGGTCTGGATTGCACCGTCTAGGAAGATGGCGGCACAAATTTCATGTTTGCAGCGGCCTCACCCAGTACCGATGTGGGAAGATGGTGCAAATTCACATTTGTGGTGACCTTACCCAGTACTGTCCATGCAGGCTCTTTGTTCACGTTTGCGTCTAAGTTTTGTCTTCGTTCGATGACTGGGAGAGCTTGGTATGCTGCATCCTGTGGGCCAGGGACCACGGCCTTACCCAGAGCTGCGCCTGAGGAGGTAACACCGAGGACAGTCTGACAAGACGCAGAAGTGGGGCACGCTAAGCTAATTGCTAGCCCATGCAGAGTGGCAGTTCCGATAACACCGAGGGCGGTCTGGCAGTGGCCTCACCTGGTGCTGACTGTGGTGTTTTTGATTTTGTCGTGTGGAGTGTGAGGAGGTGTGTCGAGCTGAGGTTGTCTTTGGTGGGGGAAGCTGGCGCTGATCTGGATCGGCTGGGAGAGCTTGGTCTACTGCATCTGGTGGGCCAAAAGACTACGGCCCCTGCCTGGAGCTGCACCCAAAGAGGAAACGCCGAGGGGGGTCTGACCGGACGTGGAGGTGGGGCAGGCTAAGCTAACTGCTAGCCTATGCAGACCGGCAGTTCCGACAGTCATTCTGGCTGGCGTCCATTTTTTTTTTTTTTGTAGTTTGGATGTACAGTGCATCCGGAAAGTATTCACACCCCTTCACTTTCCCTACATTTTGTTATGTTACAGCCTTATTCCAAAAGTGATTAAATTCCTTTTTTTCTCATCAATCTACATACAATACCCCATAATGACAACGCGAAAAACGTTTTGTAGAAATTTTTGCAAATTTATTAAAAATAAAAAACTGAAGTATTGCATGTACATAAGTATTCCCACCCTTTACTCAGTACTTGGTTGAGGCACCCTTGGCAGCGATCACAGCCTCAAGTCTTCTTGGGTATGAAGCTACAAGCTTGGCACACCCATATTTGGGATATTTCTCCCATTCTCTGCAGATCCTCTCGAGCTCTGTAAGGCTAGATGGGGAGCGTCGCTGCACAGCTATTTTCAGGTCTTTCCAGAGATGTTCAATGGGGTTCAAGTCTGGGCTCTGGCTGGACCACTCAAGGACATTCACAGACTTGTCCCGAAGCCACTCCTTCGTTGTCTTGGCTGTGTGCTTATGGTCGTTGTCATGTTGAAAGGTAAGGTAAATGACAAAGTGTTCCTGATTCCACGAAGTTCACACATTTCTGTGACATATTCAGCACACCGTTCACTTATCTAGTTGTTGACAAACGTAAACATCGTCCATTTCTCTCGACATTGTTCCTCGTGAGTTCTTATCCCGTGCGTTACCATATTGTTGCGAATTCAGGGGGCAGCCCGGGAACCGCCACAGCCTGGACGCGAACCGGCGTCTCCCACTCCGCAAGCGACAACGTTAACCAGTCGACTAAAGGGTCAGACCTGTTTGTCAAGGACCAACGTGTCGACTTATCCGTGCACGTTGCAATATATTGCATTCACTATTTTCAGCCATTCATCCTGTGTTGTTGGTTCTGCCTTGTACCATCTTTTCGTAATGGCGTTTTTACAAGCTGCCAACAAGACTTTCAACAAATATCGGTCTTCTGTTAACACGCTATCTCCTGTCATATTACCATAGTACAGTACCATTCATGACATAGATATATCATAGCTCAAGATTTATTTAATAACCATATGAACATTTTCACAGAACAGTACAATTTCAGGACAAAGCCAAAATACATGAGAATATTCTACATTTATTGCCTTGTAGTGGTTATGGGGATACATAATTCCCCTTATTGAGCTAGTAGGAACGTTAGTTTACAGCTGCTGTTTTCTCGGTTCGGGTTTACAGTGACACACTTCCGCTGCGCGGGTTTTTTTGTTGTTGTTGTAAATGTGGAAGGAATAAATGGTGCACGTTGTGTAGCCGAAAAAGAAAGTTGTCACGACCCCTGCTTGAGCTCCTCTACACTGGTGACCCCGACGTTTGTCTCTTGGTAGTTATCAGAGACAATCTTTCGAACGAACATGGTTGACGAAATCAACGCGGTTTCTCTCAAATTGCCAGAGTTCTGGGAGTCATCGGCAACGACATGGTTCGCCCAGGCGGAAGCGCAGTTTGCTATCCGCAAAATAACGGATGATGCTACTAAATACTACTGCGTGGTATCGGCGCTCGGATGTTCGACTGCAGCTAGAGTGGTGAGTCTCCTTACAAATCTTCCGGCGGCAGGCAAATACAAGGGGCTCAAAGACCACCTCTTGAAGATTTTTGAACTTTCCGACGCCGAGAGGGCCCACCGTCTCTTTTCTCTGCAAGGCTTGGGTGACAGCAAGCCATCCGAGCTCATGGACAAAATGCTGAATCTGCTGGGACCAGCGCACACACCTGATTTCCTCTTTGTCCAACTGTTTCTGCGACAACTGCCTGCTCAGGTGCGGACCGCTTTGGCTAACGCCAGCATTACCGATTGCCGCAAGCTAGCTGAAGAAGCTGACAAGTTCTTCCTGGCCAGCCAACAGCAGCACTGCGCGTCCGCGCTCACCCCTGCCCACCCCCACACGCCACCACCTGGTGACAACCCCCGGTCGGCGACAGGAGCCCGGCCTGTGCTTTTACCATGCAAAGTTCGGGACCAAGGCGAAAAAGTGCACCTCCCCGTGCAATTTCAGCTCATCGGGAAACGCCAAGGCCGGCGCTCACTAGTGGCCATGGGCGTCGGCGTGGAGGACAACAGGCTACTTTTCCTGCAAGACTCCATCTCGGGGCGGCGTTTCCTATGCGACACGGGCGCAGAGCAGTGTCGTACCTGCATCAAGTGTGGACGCCCTGTCGGGCGCTCACGGCCCTCCCATGGAAGCTGCTAATGGCAGCTCTATCCATATGTACGGCACGAGGCACATTGACATGTGTTTTAACGGACAGCGGTTCAGCTGGGATTTTGTCACCGCCGACGTGGCATTTCCCCTCCTCGGTGCAGATTTTCTTTGTGCTCATGGGCTGCTGGTGGACGTCAGGAATCGACGCATGATTAACGCAGTCACCTTCGCTTCACACGCGTGTGCAGTCAGCGATACAGGCTCCGTCAGGCTGTCCAGCATGCTCTCCAATGAGGACGTGTTTCTCCATCTTCTCTCCGAGTTCCCTGACCTCACTCAGTCCACATTCTCGTCATACGACCAAACATGGGGTTGAGCACCACATCGTGACCACTGGCCCGCCGGTGCACGCCCGAGCTCGGCGCCTCGACCCGACCAAGCTCTCTGTCGCCAAGGCGGAGTTTGAGAACATGGAGCGCCTCGGCATCATCCGTCGCTCCAGCAGCCCGTGGGCTTCACCCCTCCACATAGTGCCTAAGCCTGGCGGTGGGTGGCGTCCATGTGGTGACTACCGTCGTCTCAATGACGCAACAACACCGGACCGCTACCCGGTCCCTCACATCCAAGATTTCTCTGCCCACCTGGCTGGGAAAGTGATCTTTTCCAAGGTGGACCTCGTCCGTGGATACCACCAGGTGCCCGTCCATCCCGCTGATGTCCCCAAAACGGCTGTGACAACTCCGTTCGGACTGTTCGAGTTCCTGCGCATGCCGTTTGGGCTTAAGAACGCCTCACAGTCCTTCCAACGCCTCATGGACTCAGTGTTGCGGGACCTGCCTTTCCTCTTTGTGTACCTGGATGACATCCTGGTCGCTAGCACCTCCGTGTCCAAGCAATTGTCCCACCTCAGAGCCCTTTTCGAGAGACTCAGCCAGCACGGGTTGATAGTTAACCCGGCCAAATGCCAGTTTGGTCTGAGCACCATCGACTTTCTGGGCCACCGGGTCACCAAGGACGGGGCGGCCCCCCTTCCATCTAAGGTGGAGGCCATCGCAGACTTTCCACGCCCACACACGGCCCAGTCCCTCCGGGAGTTCATTGGCATGGTGTCCTTCTACCACCGGTTTATCCCCCGGGCTGCCGATCTCCTCCGCCCCCTATATGAGGCTCTGAAGGGCACAGCCCCCAAACACGCTGTGGACTGGTCTGCAGAGAGGGACACGGCTTTTAAGGATGTTAAGGCCGCCCTGGCTGACGCGGCGATGCTGGCACACCCTGTGTCTGGAGCGCCCATTGCCATCACGACGGATGCTTCGGACTACGCTGTCGGTGCGGTTTATGAGCAGTGGGTGAGCGGTGCGTGGCAGCCGCTTGCCTTCTTCAGCCGGCAGTTGAACCTGAGAGAGCGCAAATACAGCACCTTTGATCGTGAGCTGCCTGACCTTTTCCTCGCTGTTAGGCACTTTCGTTTCCTACTGGAGGGCCGTCAGTTCACGGCTTTCGTCGATCACAAACCGCTGGTGTTCGCGATGGCCAAGGTGGCAGAGCCGTGGTCAGCCCGCCAGCAGCGACAGTTGGCCTACATCTCAGAGTTTACCACCAACGTGAGGCATGTCGCTGGGAAGTCCAACCCGGTCGCTGACTGTCTCTCCCGGGCCATCGCTGGTGTCACCCATTTGGGACTCGACTACAGCCAGATGGCGGCTGACCAGGCCGCCGACCCAGGAGTGCAGGCATGCAGGACCGCCGTCACAGGGCTGCAATTGGAGGATGTGGCTTTCAACGACGCCGGCGCCACGCTCCTGTGCGACGTCTCTACGGGTCAGCCCCGACCAGTCGTTCCGACTGCTTGGAGGTGGCGGGTCTTCGATGCAGTCCATGGGCTGTCTCACCCTGGCAGAAAGCCTTCACAGAGGTTAGTGGCGGCAAAGTTTGTCTGGCATGGACTCAAAAAGGATGTGAGGGACTGGGCTGACACCTGTGTGGAGTGCCAACGCTCCAAAGTGCTCCGGCACGTCAAAGCGCCCCTGACACCTTTCACGGTACCTGAGAGGAGGTTCGACCATGTGAATGTGGACCTGGTAGGCCCCCTACCCTCCTCTCATAGTTTCACATACTTGCTCACCATGGCCGACAGGACCACGCGATGGCCAGAGGCCGTCCTGCTTTCGGTCACGACAGCGCCTGAGGTTGCCCGAGCGTTCATCGGAACCTGGGTCGCCCGCTTTGGCACCCCATCTGACCTCTCCTCGGACAGAGGGCCGCAATTCATGTCAGCGCTCTGGGAGGAGATTGCCGCGGGTTTAGGGGTGAGGCTCCATCGCACCACAGCGTATCACCCTCAGGCGAATGGATTGGTCGAGAGGTTCCATCGATCGATGAAGGCCGCATTGCGGGCTACCCTCAAGGACGACCGCTGGGTCGACAAACTGCCTTTGGTCATGCTTGGGCTCAGGACGGCCCCCAAGGAGGACCTCCAGTCCTCATCCGCCGAACTGGTCTACGGACAGCCACTTCGGGTCCCGGGGGATTTCCTTTCCACCACCACCACCACAGCTCCCTGGTCTGCCAGCTGCCAACGGACTGCGCTGCAGGAGGAAGCCAGGGCTTTTGCACCGGTCACCACTTCTCAGCATGGCGGCTTTCAGTCCTATGTCCCCACGGAGCTGCGGTCGGCGGAGTATGTTTTCATCTGTCACGACGCGCACCGCGGTCCCCTGCAGCCACCCTACGACGGCCCATTTCGGGTACGGGACACTGGAGATAAGCACTTTGTGGTGGAGTTTGGCAGCAGGCTGGAGCGGGTTTCTGTGGACCGCCTCAAGCCTGCTCACCTGGACTTAGACCGCCCTGTTGGTCTTGCCCTGCCCCCACGGCGGGGGCGCCCCCCAGCCCTGCCCCCCTCCCCCAGCGAGCCGCCCCCTGCTTCCCCAGCCCCTCCCTTTCCCCGGTCCAGCTGTGAGGACTCTGCTGCTTTGCCTGCGGTTAACCAGCCCCCAGCTCCTGTTCAGCGGAGTCGTTGGGGCAGAGAGATCCGCCCCCCTCGCCACACTGACTTTTCGTATTAAGGCGAATTCTGGGGGGATGTGTGTAGTGGTTATGGGGATACATAATTCCCCTTATTGAGCTAGTAGGAACGTTAGTTTACAGCTGCTGTTTCCTCGGTTCGGGTTTACAGTGACACACTTCCGCTGCGCGGGTTTTTTGTTGTTGTAATGGTGGAAGGAATAAATGGTGCACGTTGTGTAGCCGAAAAAGAAAGTTGTCACGACTCCTGCTTGAGCTCCTCTACAGCCTCACATAACAGTCTCCAACATGGTTGTGCTATAAATAAGTACTACTACTTTCGGCTGCTCCCGTTAGGGGTCGCCACAGCAGATCATCCGTTTCCATTTCTTCCTGTCTTCTGCGTCTTCCTCTGTCACACCAGCCACCTGCATGTCTTCCCTCACCACATCCATAAACCTCCTCTTTGGCCTTCCTCTTTTCCTCTTCCCTGGCAGCTCCATATTCAGCATCCTTCTCCCAATATACTCAGCATCTCTCTTCCACACGTCCAAGCCATCTCAATCTTGCCTCTCTTGCTTTGTCTCCAAACCGTCCAACCTGAGCGGTCCCTCTAATACAATCGTTCCTAATCCTGTCCTTCTTCGTTAATCCCAGTGAAAATCTTAGCATCTTCAACTCTGCCACCTCCAGCTCCGCCTCCTGTCTTTTCGTCAGTGCCACTGTCTCCAAACCATATAACATAGCTGGTCTCACAACCATCATGTAAACTTTCCCTTTAACTCTTGCTGATACCCTTCTGTCGCAAATCACTCCTGACACTCTTCTCCACCCACTCCAACCTGCCTGCACTCTCTTTTTCACCTCTCTACTGCACTCCCCGTTACTTTGGACAGTTGACCCCAAGTATTTACACTCAAATGCCTTTGTCACCTCTACTCCTTGCATCCTGACCATTCCACTGTCCTCTCTCTCATTCACGCATAGGTATTCCGTCTTGCTCCTACTGACTTTCATTCCTCTTCTCTCCAGTGCATACCTCCACCTCTCCAGGCTCTCCTCAACCTGCACCCTACTCTCGCTACAGATCACAATGTCATCCGCGAACATCATCGTCCATGGAGACTCCTGCCTGATCTTGTCCGTCAACCTGTCCATCACCATTGCAAACAAGAAAGGGCTCAGAGCCGATCCTTGATTTAACCTGACCTCCACCTTGAACCCATCTGTCATTCCAACCACACACCTCACCATTGTCACACTTCCCTCATACGTATCCTGCACCACTCCTACATACTTCTCTGCAACTCCTGACTTCCTCATACAATACCACACCTCCTCTCTCGGCACTCTGTCATAAGCTTTCTCTAAATCTACAAAGACACAATGCAACTCTTTCTGGCCTTCTCTATACTTCTCAATCAACATTCTCAAAGCATGTACAGTACAGAGCCAAAATATGCATTTATTAAGTTTATAATTGTGCCACATGGCAAATACTACATGGTGTCAGAGTAGAGGTTTGACTACACACACGTCGCCGAGAAAATGGAGTCTTACGGCGTTCCAGCTCCACGGATGGACTGGGATTCGGCGAATTTACCCGAAGCACGGAGACGAGTCCGGGAGCACGCAGAGATGACGTTCACAGGCCCCTCTGCGCGAAAAGAACGAGGAGGAGAAATGCAGCTACCTCCTGTTATGGATCGGGGGGAAAGGACGTGGTTTGCACAACAGCTGGACGCTCACGGGAGAAGAGGCCAGAAGCTTAACACGTATTACGATAAGTACACAGAGTATATCACACCAAAACAGTGGCGCCGGCAGCCGTAATCCTGTACACACAGTGCGTACACTTTTTAACGATTTTGCTCGTTTTTTTTTTTGAGCACTCACGCCATTTGACGCAAATACCTTTGAAGGCCGATGATTGGTGTTAACGTCACTGGCTAATAGTGCATGGTGCGTACAGGATTACGGCAGCCGGTGCCACTACACCAAAGGCTAACCCCATTTATGCCAGATATAAATTCCATGAAAAATAAAATGCAGGGCGAGCGCGAATCGTTCGAGCAATTTGTAACAGAACTAAAACTGTTGGTAAAAGACTGCGGCTACCCAAACAGCGAGGAAATAGTCCGAGACCACACTGTGTTTGCCACGAACTCACCCCGCGTGCGAGAAAAACTACTCGGCCAGCGTGCAGAGCTCACGCTCGGAATGGCCATAGACGTTGCACGTTCACATGAGCTAGCACAGCAACAGCTAAAGACTATGGGCCATAGCAAAGACCAGAGCGGCCACGACACCGTGCATGCTGTAAGCAGGAAAACCTACAGACTAGAAACGGCACAAAAAGCTACAAAGCAAAGAGAAAGTAGCACAGCAATCAGAGCATGTAGCCACTGTGGAGGGCAACACAGTGCCAAAGTTGTATGCCCAGCCAAGGGGAAACAATGCATTAAATGCAAAAAATTCAATCATTTTGCAAAAGCATGCAAATCAAAATTCCCACCACAGACAAAACCTCACGGCAGTACAGTACACTGTTGGAGAGAACACAGACAAAGAGCAGACAGAACTCTACATAGACAGCATCACAATAGAGAACAATGGCAAATGCAACGAGCAGGCTTATGTAGAGGTAAGAATTGCCTCACTTCCACAAAAAGTCAAATTCAAATTGGGCACAGGCCAGTACTGTTCCAACAAACCTGTTTCACAAAATGTCAATACAAGGACAGCTCAACATTGCTAGATTTCTACATTGTCGATACCAATGCCCTGCCGGTCCTAGTAATGAGAACTTGTCGTGATCTAAACTTAGTCAAAATAGTGATGGCCGTGAATGAGGACAATGAAGGGATAGACATCGGCTCACAGAGCATACTGGAGGAGTACGCAGACGTATTTCAAGGCATGGGCGAATTTCCAGGCGAGTGCACCTTTCGTGTTGCCCCAGACGCAATGCCCCTAGTGTGCCCACCATGCAGGAGCCCCATCGCGCTACGCAGCAGACTAAAAGTTGAGCTTGACAGCATGGAGAAAAATAACATAATCTGCAAGGTCACAGAACCCACAGAATGGGTGAACGCACTCGTTGTAGTTGAAAAGCCCAAGACAGGAAAACTCAGTGTGTTTAGACCCCAGATCCCTTAACTAGGCGATACAAAGACCTCACTACCCCCTTCCTACTTTAGAGGATGTCACCACGAAGCTTGTTGGAGCACAATTTTTTAGTGTCTTAGATGCTAGGTCAGGCTATTGGGCCAAAACATTAAGCACTGATTCATTGCTGTTGACCACATTCAACACAGTGGTCGGCAGATAGCGCTTTCTCAGACTGCTATTTGGCATTATTTTGGCTCAAGACGAGTTCCAGAGGTGCAGGGATGAAACATGAAGGCCTTGATGGTGTAGCAGCCATAGTTGATGACATACTGGTGTTTGGCAAAACCAAACAGGAACATGACCGGCGCCTCTGGGCTATGTTGAAACGCACAAGGGAGAGAGGGGTGAGGCTAAACCCTGACAAATGCCGCATTCGCATACCGGAGGTCAGCTACTTCGGACACACACTCTCAAGCGAAGGCATAAAACCAGACTCACAGAAGGTGAAGGCAGTCAAAGAGATGCAACCACCACGGAACAAGGCAGAGCTTGAAACAGTCCTCGGGATGGTCAATTACCTGGCCATCTCTCTCAGGTAAATGCACCACTACAAAAACTGCTAAAACAGGACAGTGAATTTGCATGGGATGCCAATCATGACAGAGCATTCCAACAGATGAAAGATCTGATAACGCAACACCCAGGCTCAGTACTCGCGTACTTTGACTCCCAAAAAGATCTATGGCTCCAAGTAGATGCTTACAAAAGTGGCCTTGCCGCTGTCATGCTCCCAAGACAGCAAGCCAATTTCCTATGCATCCAAATCACTTAACAGCACAGAAGAGAATTATGCACAAATGGAGAAGGGGCTCTATGCAGTACTCTTTGGTTGTAAACGGTTCCATGAGTATATGTATGGCTGGGAGTGATTGTGGAATCAAACCACAAACCATTGGAAGCGATACTTAAAAAAACACTGGCAGCAGCGCCACCACGGCTGCAGAGAATGATCTTGCAACTACAAAAATACGACATTCACATCCTCCACCGCCCCAGAAAAGAGATACCGGTGGCTGACACACTGTCACGAAAGTCGACCGAGTACCACGATAATGCCCTACATGAAGGTATGGAGGCCCAGGTGCACATGGTCCTCAGCAGCGTCCCTGTGAGTGACAAGAGACTGACAGAAATCGAAGAGGCAACAACACAAGATTCACAGCTTGCCGCACTGGGAAAAGCCACACTGGCCGGCTGGCCTGACGCAAAGAAAGGATGCCCACCCAGCATCCAGGAATACTGGAATCACAGAGACAAACTTTCTGAAATGGACGGCATTTTGTTTAAAGGTGAAAAAAATCATCGTTCCCCGTAAGCTCAGGGCAGACATGATAGAGCGCATACACGCCGGTCACATGGGTGTGGAAAAAAAGCAAAAACCGAGCGAGGGATTTCTTGTTTTGGCCTGGCGTGGGAAAACAGATTGAGGCGGCAGTGGAAGCCTGCAGCATATGCCAGGAGCGATGCAGTGCAAACCCAAAAGAACCCATTCTATCACATGCCACACCTGAGAGACCATGACAAGTGATAGGCACAGACTTATTCACATGGAACTGACAGGACTATCTTGTTATAGTGGACTATTATAGCAGTTTTTTTGAGTTAAGAGAGACTATACAGCTGTACTTCATCGGCTGTTATCACCAAACGCAAGGCAGCGATGGCTCGACATGGCATCGCTGAGTCTGTCATCAGTGACAATGGTTCAAGTGAGTTTCGGCACTTCGCCGAGACATGGGGTTTCACACACACGACCACAAGCCCCCATTACCCACAGAGCAACGGCCTCGCAGAAAAGACTGTCCAGACAGCCAAACGCGTACTGGACAAAGCCAAAGACCCCTACCTGAGTCTACTGGAGTATCGCAACACACCTGTAGACAACCTGAAATCAACCAGCGCAGCTTCTAATGGGTCGGAGGCTGCGTTCGATCCTGCCAGCAACGGCAAAACAACTGCAGCTACAGGTCACATGCCAGCAGACTGTGCACAAGAGGAGAGAGGTATGCCAACACCGCCAACAGGCATACTATAACAGATCTGCCAGACTTCTGCTCCACCTGCCCGTAGGTGCACCAATTTTTTTCCGGCAGGAAGATGGATCCTGGAAACCCGCAATCGTAACACGGCCTGCAGACACAGATAGAAGTTACCACATCAAAACCAGAGAAGGACAGACCTATCGACGCAACCGCCGACACCTCTGCGAAAACAAAGATGCAAGTGCAACAGACACCTAGCAGACGGAGCCCAGCAACACGTCAACAGGAATCTGCTGAACCCCCAGACCTGGACAGTCAGCCAAACGGACAGCAGCTTGGCTATACCACACGATCAGGTCGCACTATCAAACCAAGACAAGTTCTTGATTTGTGAGCATTTGTAAAGGGTATAGGCGGATCGTTGCCCTATGAAAAAAGAAAAAAAAACATGTGAATGCACTTACCTGTAATGTTTTGTACTTACCTGTTCATATTTATGTGAATGCACTAACCTGTAGTGATCCTACCTGTTCATGCTTTGTCCTCCTTATCTGTCATCACAGAGTTATTGCACCTTGAACACTTGATGAGATCCAGTACCTCCCGCCTACTGAATGTTCATACAGGGCACATCGTTCCTCTGTTGAAGTTATAACGGAGACGTTTTCCAATTGTTTCGCAGGTTCAAGCTACCAGCATTGCATCGACCAAATAATATATGTGATGTGAAATTTATGTTGTCCCAGCTTAATGTTCTACAATAAGCATGTGTTGTGGTGACAAATTGTTCTGTATTTCAAAAACGTTACACCAATAGGATTGTTCTGGTAGCATGTAGGGCAGCACTTTTCAGAAAAAGGGAGCTGTAACATTCTGATATGCTATTCAGCATAACCTTTGTACTTTACAGCTTGCCATAGAATAGTGACATCGGCAAGTCCCGCGAGATCGGAGCAGTCAGATATGTGATCCAAGATGGTGGAATGACTAAGCACGGTGCCGAGCCGGAATATGCATTTATTATTTTATTAAGTTTATAATTGTGCTACAGGGTAAATAATACAGTAAGGAACACAAAAGTTAAAAAAAAAGAAGAAATGTTCAAGGCAGTCTTCTGGCAAAAGGTTAAAAGCCGTTATCCAGATGGCTATTTCATGGTGGAATTCTTAAGACAATACTACCCGCGTGTAGTGGCACAAACAGCCTTCTTCAGGGTTATTTTTTGGACTTACATTGATTTATAATGGATCTTTTTTAATTTACAACTGGTTTTGATTACAAATTGGATGATGAAAATAACAGTTTTTATACATGCTGCATGGTAGGCTGTTTTGTTCATACCCCTTTCATAGACAGATAGTTAAAATTTCTGACTCTTAAACTGAGGCAGTTCAGCATAGCTCCGGTTTTTAATAAAAGCAACCACTCTGAACCTAAAGTCTTGTTACTTGGCTAAGCTATAAAAGTTGCACAGGCTTTCAATGAATTAAGACGCATCAAAACCCCGGCCTTGTCTGTTAAATGCACGCCTTTTTCATTCTGGTTGAAATCATTTGAATTGGAAGATTTCGGGTCAACTGGGTTGTGATCTAATCTGGTGTTTACACGCGCCGACACATTTAATCGGAAAAGCCGGTGACATTTTCTCGTGAACGTGTTTGAATCGTTAATTATTTTCTTACCGTCTAGGCGTCCAATAATGTTCAGTTCTTTGAGTCTTTCTGTTTGCCCTCTGGATCAGCTGGCAGTCTTCACAGGGCATTCAGATACAATCCGATTTTTGTGAGGGAGAAGGATGTCAGTCTCTCAAGTGGCAGACCACGGTCGACACAGGCAAGACAATTCCGGAGTCTTTGGAGAGATACGACCCGGCGAAAGTCTGTCTTGGAGCAGTAGCTAGCTACTTTGGCTAAAAATAAGCCGGTGCTAGCTAGCGGTACAAATGCAGGTATCAGCGATCGTGAGCAAAGCCAGGAAAGCCCAGTCTACAGTAAAATCCATTCATGATTTAAACAGTAATAGGCGGTATGCCCAGAAGTCCGAAAAAAGCTCAGCGAGGAAGTATAGACAAAACCGTTGATCACGGCCACGGCTGAGGGTTGAGTCCACTGGGTTCTCACCACATACAGTGCCAGCACTGCAGAGTCGGGGAGACTTCATTGCGATCAAGTCCACGCAACAATCGATGATCGGATGAAGTCAGAGCCGACCCAAGGCATAAGCGAACTAAGCTGTCGCTTGGGGCCCCCAAGAGCGCTTTAAATGCCAAACACGACAGGTTGATTAAAGATATATATATACACTACCGTTCAAAAGTTTGGGATCACCCAAACAATTTCGTGTTTTCCATGAAAAGTCACACTTATTCACCACCATATGTTGTGAAATGAATAGAAAATAGAGTCAAGACATTGACAAGGTTAGAAATAATGATTTGTATTTGAAATAAGATTTTTTTTACATCAAACTTTGCTTTCGTCAAAGAATCCTCCATTTGCAGCAATTACAGCATTGCAGACCTTTGGCATTCTAGCTGTTAATTTGTTGAGGTAATCTGGAGAAATTGCACCCCACGCTTCCAGAAGCAGCTCCCACAAGTTGGATTGGTTGGATGGGCACTTCTTTGAGCAGATTGAGTTTCTGGAGCATCACATTTGTGGGGTCAATTAAACGCTCAAAATGGCCAGAAAAAGAGAACTTTCATCTGAAACTCGACAGTCTATTCTTGTTCTTAGAAATGAAGGCTATTCCATGCGAGAAATTGCTAAGAAATTGAAGATTTCCTACACCGGTGTGTACTACTCCCTTCAGAGGACAGCACAAACAGGCTCTAACCAGAGTAGAAAAAGAAGTGGGAGGCCGCGTTGCACAACTGAGCAAGAAGATAAGTACATTAGAGTCTCTAGTTTGAGAAACAGACGCCTCACAGGTCCCCAACTGGCATCTTCATTAAATAGTACCTGTTAGAGCCTGTTTGTGCTGTCCTCTGAAGGGAGTAGTACACACCGGTGTAGGAAATCTTCAATTTCTTAGCAATTTCTCGCATGGAATAGCCTTCATTTCTAAGAACAAGAATAGACTGTCGAGTTTCAGATGAAAGTTCTCTTTTTCTGGCCATTTTGAGCGTTTAATTGACCCCACAAATGTGATGCTCCAGAAACTCAATCTAGGTCTGATTAGGATACTTTTTATGTAATGAATAGAAACCAAGGTTACGTAACCATGGTTTTATGAACTAAGGCACTATTTGTTGTAACATTGTTGTTAATAACATTGTCGGTTATGGGAGGGGGGTTTAGCGTGGGGGGTAAGGCGGGGGGGGATCAAATTCTGCGTAGGGCCCCATAAAGCCTTGGGCCGGCTCTGGATGAAGTCCATAAAATAGTACAGAAACCACAAAATCAATAAAAATGTGTTAAAAGTTGAAACGTAAGGAAGCAGAGCAACAAACGAACTGTCAGCTGACAACCGGAAATGATTCAGCAGGGCATGTACAACGCAGCCAGAAAGTAATCGGGTTGGTACAAATTTTCTTTCGATCGGTTTATGAAAAGTTTTAAACTACCCCTCTGCAACCCATTGAAATTTCAATCGGTTTGGGCCTGTTTGCTCTGATTGAGGTGTTTATATTGAGCCTCTTTATTCTGTTTGGGCTTTTAAGCCGATTCTAATAGGAAAATTAGGCTCCATGTAAATGTAGCTATTGTGTTTTCAGCCTTGCTGCCCACCACAATCCCATTCCAAATTCAGGTAAATGTGGAATGGGCAAACTCACGTACTTAATCTAAGATACTTATGAAAATACTACTTGCCACTAAAAAAAATTAATAAAGAAAAAAAAATTACCAGTTTAAACAAAGCCATGATATCCCATTTAATGCCACACATTTGTAAGGCAGGTGCAATATTGATAAAACAAGCAGAAACAAAACAAAAACAAAAGACAAAGCTTTATAAGTATTGGGACAAAATATGCTCAACAGAGGAAAGTTTTTTTTTTAAACCTGGTCTGCAACTATCTAGCTATTAGACAAGTGACCACAATGTCAAACTGTACAAAGTTCAAAGAAATTGCCCTCTTGTACATCAGGTAAATGAGGATTATGTCAAACATCAAATTCAGAACTTTCCACCAATATTTACTCTAAATTACTGCCCTTTTCACATGTGTCTTTGTCAATATAGCTTTCTAAAACGAGGTGATATTATATTGATTTGGTCAAAACTACACTATGTCATCACCATCTAGGTGTTAGCATGATGCAGGCAGCTTGCAATAGAGGGTAAAAAATGGTAATACATGGTTGAGATATAAGAATATAGCATTTTGTAAAAATTCAAAGAAATCAACATCATTCAGTGTCCTATGTTGACAAAGCAAATCTTTTAGTTTGTTTTTTTTCTCTTTTAAATCACAAGGTCTTATTTGCTTTCATCTGTTGCCATGAGAAGGTAGGGAATGGCCTCTAAAGACATTTCATGTTATTACAAGACACAGAAAGTAAGACATTTCTAAATTTTTAAGTTGTGAATTCTTTTCAGGTATATAGGTTTAATGGCATACTGTTTGTGCACTATAGGTCAATATGACCTTGACACAAATTATTTGTACAACAGTTGTACAGCTTTGAACCAAACCTTAAAAACAGGCATTTGCTCATTTACATATAATGCATATAATTAAGTATACTATTCTTGCGACTGGGTATTGTAGGCTCATGTGACTGGTCGAGCTTACAGATGACATCACTGTAAAGTTTTAAGTGTGTTTACAGTGTGCATTCTTTGAGAATTAATGTCATCTGTTTTTGGATTGTTAGATTTTTTTTTTGAATGAGAGGAATTGTATGTTTGGATTTGCATTGAAAAATGAAAAAAGCATCAATTACCTGTACAAAAAATAGTCAGTTTTAGTGTAAGGTAAAACTAGGTGTCTTTGGGCATACTGGAAATGAAATAAATCATTGCTGTTGTCAAGATGCTATCATATATGGTATAGAATAATGTACAATTACAGGTCTTTTGATTGTTGCACACATAATTTCAATTTTTTCCTTAAATCCCAACACCATTTTATACATTAACACAATAAGTATTTATGCATGTTCAAAAATCACAGAAAGGTGAATCAGTTCATCTGGACACAATGTGAATAATGCAATAATTAATGAGTCTAACCCAGCCACTGAGGATGCACAAGCCAGTGCATCCTTAGTGCCGGTCCCAAGCCCGGACAAATGGGGAGGGTTGCGTCAGGAAGGGCATCCGGCGTAAAATCTTTGCCAAATCAAATATGCGGATCATAAATAAGACTTACATACCGGATCGGTTGAGGCCCGGGTTACCAACGACCGCCACCGGTACTGTTAACCAGCAGGGTGTCGGTGGAAACTATGCTACTGTTGGGCGAAGGAAAAGGAGAGGGGGAAAGCATGTCCAGAGGCAGCTAGAGAGGAGGAAGGGTAGGCATGTGGAGGTGAGAGTTGGAACTTTGAATGTTGGCACTATGACTGGTAAAGGGAGAGAGCTGGCTGACATGATAGAAAGAAGAAAGGTAGGCATACTGTGTGTGCAAGAGACCAGGTGGAAGGGGAGTAAGGCCAGGAGTATCAGAGGTGGGTTCAAACTCTTCTACCATGGTGTGAATGGGAGGAGTAATGGGGTAGGGGTAATTCTGAAGGAAGAGTATGTCAAGAGTGTGCTGGAGGTGAAGAGAGTGTCAGACAGAGTGATGAGTATGAAGCTGGAAATTGAAGGTTTATTGCTGAATGTTATCAGCGCATATGCCCCGCAAGTTGGGTGTGAGATGGATGAAAAAGAAGAATTCTGGAGTGAGTTGGACGACATGGTGGAGAGGGTACCCAAGAAGGAGAGAGTGGTGATTGGAGCGGACTTCAATGGACATGTTGGTGAAGGGAACAGAGGTGATGAGGAGGTGATGGGAAGGTATGGAGTCAAGAAGAGAAATGTGGAAGGACAGATGGTGGTCGATTTTGCGAAAAGGATGGAAATGGCTGTGGTGAATACATATTTCAAGAAGAGGGAGGAACACAGGGTGACGTACAAGAGTGGAGGAAAGTGCACACAGGTGGACTATATCTTATGTAGAAGGCGCCATCTAAAAGGGATTGGAGACTGCAAGGTGGTGACAGGGGAGAACGTAGCTAGGCAGCATCGGGTGGTGGTCTGTAGGATGACTTTGGAGACCAAGAAGAGGAAGCGAGTGAAGACACAGCCGAAGATCAAATGGTGGAAGTTGAAGAAGGAAGACTGTTGTGTGGAGTTCAGGCAGGAGTTAAGACAGGCACTGGGTGGTAGTGAAGAGTTGCCAGATGGCTGGACAACCACTGCAGAAATAGTGAGGGAGACAGCTAGGAAGGTACTTGGTGTGTCATCAGGACAGAGGAAGGAAGACAAGGAGACTTGGTGGTGGAATGAGGAAGTACAGCAAATTATACAGAGGAAAAGGTTGGCAAAGAAGAAGTGGGATAGTAAGAGAGATGAAGAAAGTAGACAGGAGTACAAGGAGATGCAGTGTAAAGCAAAGAGAGAGGTGGCAAAGGCAAAGGAAAAGGCGTATGGTGAGTTGTATGACAGATTAGACACTAAGGAAGGAGAAAAGGACTTGTACCGATTGGCTAGACAGAGGGACCAAGCTGCAAAGGATGTGCAGCAAGTTAGGGCGATCAAGGATAGAGATGGAAATGTGCTGACAAGCGAGGAGAGTGTGCTAAGAAGGTGGAAGGAATACTTTGAGGGGCTGATGAATGAAGAAAATGAGAGGGAGAGAAGGTTGGATTGGTAGGGATAGTGAATCAGGAAGTTCAGCGGATTAGCAAGGAGGAAGTGAGGGCAGCTATGAAGAGGATGAAGAGTGGAAAGGCAGTTGGTCCTGATGACATACGTGTGGAGGCATGGAGATGTTTAGGAGAGATGGCAGTGGAGTTTTTAACTAGATTGTTTAACACAATCCTGGAAAGTGAGAGGATGCCTGAGGAGTGGAGAAGAAGCATACTGGTACCGATTTTCAAGAACAAGGGCGATGTGCAGAACTGTAACAACTACAGAGGTATAAAGTTGATCAGCCACAGCATGACGATTTGGGAAAGAGTAATAGAAGCTAGGTTAAGAGGAGAGGTGATGATCAGCGAGCAGCAGTATGGGTTCATGCCACGAAAGAGCACCACAGATGCGATGTTTGCTTTGAGAATGTTGATTGAGAAGTATAGAGAAGGCCAGAAAGAGTTGCATTGTGTCTTTGTAGATTTAGAGAAAGCTTATGACAGAGTGCCGAGAGAGGAGGTGTGGTATTGTATGAGGAAGTCAGGAGTTGCAGAGAAGTATGTAGGAGTGGTGCAGGATACGTATGAGGGAAGTGTGACAATGGTGAGGTGTGCGGTTGGAATGACAGATGGGTTCAAGATGGAGGTCAGGTTAAATCAAGGATCGGCTCTGAGCCCTTTCTTGTTTGCAATGGTGATGGACAGGTTGACGGACAAGATCAGGCAGGAGTCTCCATGGACGATGATGTTCGCGGATGACATTGTGATCGGTAGCGAGAGTAGGGTGCAGGTTGAGGAGAGCCTGGAGAGGTGGAGGTATGCACTGGAGAGAAGAGGAATGAAAGTCAGTAGGAGCAAGACGGAATACCTATGCGTGAATGAGAGAGAGGACAGTGGAATGGTCAGGATGCAAGGAGTGGAGGTGACAAAGGCATTTGAGTGTAAATACTTGGGGTCAACTGTCCAAAGTAACGGGGAGTGCAGTAGAGAGGTGAAAAAGAGAGTGCAGGCAGGTTGGAGTGGGTGGAGAAGTGTGTCAGGAGTGATTTGCGACAGAAGGGTACCAGCAAGAGTTAAAGGGAAAGTTTACAAGATGGTTGTGAGACCAGCTATGTTATATGGTTTGGAGACAGTGGCACTGACGAAAAGACAGGAGGCGGAGCTGGAGGTGGCAGAGTTAAAGATGCTAAGATTTTCACTGGGAGTAACGAAGAAGGACAGGATTAGGAACGATTATATTAGAGGGACCGCTCAGGTTGGACGGTTTGGAGACAAAGCAAGAGAGGCAAGATTGAGATGGCTTGGACGTGTGGAAGAGAGATGCTGAGTATATTGGGAGAAGGATGCTGAATATGGAGCTGCCAGGGAAGAGGAGAAGAGGAAGGCCAAAGAGGAGGTTTATGGATGTGGTGAGGGGAGACATGCAGGTGGCTGGTGTGACAGAGGAAAACGCAGAAGACAGGAAGAAATGGAAACGGATGATCCGCTGTGGCGACCCCTAACGGGAGCAGCCGAAAGTAGTAGTAGCAATAATTAATGAGTCAAATTTAAATGACCTCAAATATTATTATCCAAACATTGCGTTCTTGCCAATAACCCAAATCCTCCCCTAAAAATATAATTGAGTTTTGAGTTCATCACTTTTCTTTTTTTCTTTTTTATATTTTATGTCTTAGAAAGAAAACATAGCAAATGCCAATCGTTTCTATGGAACAATGGTTTTTGAGTTGTCTGATTTAAGATGTAATATCGACGCTGGCAATGGGGACTCAGAGAAGTTTGTCGGACAATCTAATAGGGTTTCTAGTCCTATTGCATCTGGAACAAGGTGCCACTATGTGAAAAGTCCACTTCTATCTGAAGCTTTTATCGGTTTCTAATTATTCACTTTTATTGTCCAACTGCACTCCGAGAGTGACCCCAAACTCAAACAGCTATACTCAGCATGTAGCTGTTAAAGCACCCCGATTGACTTCTAGACTTTCAAAAGACTTTTAAAGTAAATTGTTATTTTAATGTAACAAACACAGGAAGTTTCACAGAAACCAGCTAATGGGCACCTAAATGTGTTTATGCAGGCCACAAAAACACCTGATGGCAAGTCAGGCATTTTCATCTCACACATCACTTCAAATGCTTAACGTAAGACGCCTGAAACCATGCTTGGAGAGAATGAGCCCCACTAATCACCGAAAGCCTCCAGTAAATTTCAACGAGATAATAAGGTGAAGGCTTTCCAACCACGCTTGTTTTTTCCTCCAAGACATGCTCAAGCATGAACCAACTCAGAAACATTACTGTCAGGTCTCCAATATGCCTTGCCGGGCAGATGAACTCAAAATTTCAGTGGAACAGATGTGTACACACATCAACCAGTTCTTGGTCATGCAGGTTTCCCTAAGGGAGAGAAGGAAAACATTGAATCGATGTTAAGTATCACCAAGTATCAAATTGGACATAAAAATACCATTTTGAGTAAGCGCTTAACAACTGCATGTCTGAATTGTACATGTTTCTGTAGAAGAAAAAAAAACAAAAAAACTAAAACTAATTTTTGGTGAAAAGTATCTCAGTTGCTTGTTGAGTGACATCTGTCACAATGATTGTGACATACAGTAGAATTTGTCTAATCCCAAATGCTTTCGCGTGTTACATGTGGTACGCAGTACACGGGATACAGACCACGTACACAAGTCGATCTCCATTGTGATGAGTTTCGTAATAAGCACTTGCAAAATTAACTGACATTAATTGGCTGACTCACTGTCGCGGTCTACCTTAAAAGCTTTCTTCAGAAAACCATATCCCTGACAGCATTACAATGTTCCGATAGACTCACTCCTCAAGATCGGTCTCTTCAAACAACATTTAGGTGTTGGAGCGGCGGTTCTTTTTTTTTTTTTGTGGTTCACCCAACTGATTGTCAGTCACTTGAAAGTGTGTAGAGAAAGCGTGCTGTTCTCCTCTCTACCCAACAGTTTCTGTCATGCCAGGATAGGAAAATGTAAGATGCCAACTTGAAAAAATAGCTGTTTGCATTTGTATTGCCAAAGTTATCCTTGTTTTTTTGTTTTTTTTACTTTTTCTTTCCTTTTAAACTTAAGATGCAATGATATGAACTTCAAATGTAGCAATATACACATTTAGTATTCTCTATTGTCATTCATTCTTTTTTCTTTCTCTTTCTTTCTCTTTTTCTTTCTTTCTCTCTTCCCGGAAGTGGGAGCGTGGTGCAAGTGTTGGGTCAGCAGAGTGAGGTTTTTCTTTAACTTTCTCTTTTCTTCCCCCGTCGTTTCGTACTATGTTATATTATTGTGACGTGTACGTATTTCTGTTGGTTAGTTGTTTAGTTTTGTTAGTGTTTGTTGGTTTTGTGCACTTTGTGTCGAGCGTCGTGGATCTCTCCAAGCTGGCAAGGGAACACGGACTTCAGATCTGTCCCGAGTTTCTCTTGTCCGGTCAGGTGGAGGAGTGTGGGTTAGCGGTGGCGGAGGTTGTCGGGGCCGACAGTCTTAAATCTGTGGCCAGAAGTGAATGGAGCGGTGATGATTTTTGTGGATGGGGTGGAGAAGGCTAGCACCGTCATCACTAACGGCGTTGTAATGGATGACATCGACTCTGCCTTCACCGACCACGAAGGTGATTCTGTCTAATGTCCTCCCGTTCACCAGAGATGAGGTGTTGGAAAGAACTGTCCAGACACGGTACACTAGCAGAATGACTGAAGGCTCTAAACTCTTGGCATTAAAAAGTTGGCATTAGCGACACTGTGAAGCCAGTTTGGAGAGTCCCTCTATAAACGGCCTTTAACAAGCGAACAGGCGAATTACAGCGGAGAATATTAAATGGATCTGTTGCAGTGAATTCTTTTATGTCTGTCATTAATCACACCGTTTCTAATGAATGTCATTTCTGTGGGTTGGTAGAAACTTTTTCATTGTTTTTTAGACTGCAAAAGACTTATTGAACTTTTTGGTGTTTTATATTGTTTGTTTACCCCCTTTAATGACGTTGTCTAAAACTGCTTTTATTTTCAGAGCAGATACACGACAATTAATGCAACAAAGTGGCAACTTTTAAATTTCCTTGCTGGCGAAGCTAAACTGTCAATATATAAATTACCAGAAAGAACAAGATAGAAGGGAAACTGTGATGAAATAGTCCCTGTGTTCACCTCTCTTGTAAAAGCCAGAGTTTTAATTGGTTTTAAACACTAGAACGACTGGGATTTCACTCCTACCTAAAACGACCATGGGCGGTCAGAATGACCGCCGGGGATTTAAACTCTACTCTGTCAAGATAAATACCCAATTGAGATATTAATGCATTACATATGTTAGTCTCCGCACTCCGATATGATCCGCTCGCATATGCACAGATGAATGTCCCTCCTGCATGCTTTTTAATCCAGAATTCGTGCATTTGAAATTGTTCGTTAATTCCACCATCTTTTGCCATGTTAATCCCTCGCCAATGGCGGCATTCAGTAACTTTCGACGCAGCTCTTTGTTAGATGTCCCACACACGAACTGATCTCGGAGCTGCCCCTCGAGGCTCGCGCCAAAATTGCATGTAGAAGCTAATCCTCTCAAGCTAGCAATGTAATCAGCAAATGTCTCTCCAGGCTGTTGTCAACAGCTTCTAAAAGCAAATCTTTCCGCCAATACGTTCTTCTTTGGCGTGTAAAAATCCCACTACATCTGTAGCAAGGTTGCAAAAGCAACTTCACTGAACTTTTTCGATGATATCAAGTCCATTAGCAAGGCAAAATTATTCGGTCCAACCACGGACAAAAATACGGCTCTTCTCCTATCTTGCTCAATTTTGTTAGCTGACAAGAATTGCATAAGCCTTTCTTCATAATTGTCGAAGGTTTCTGCTGTTTCGTCGAACTGCAGTCCTATATCTGTACTATACAGTGCCATCGCGTACGTTAGCTGCTAAGCTGCTAGCATCGTTCACAAATTACCGGTCAAGATGGGAGCAACTTGTTGCCCATAAAAATAAAGAGGAAAATCCCATCCTCGTCGCCGAAACTTGTCGTGTATCTACAGGATAACTGAATTATACAACGATCAAGGTGTAGCTTGGTCTTCCTCTTTTATTTGCTAGACTGTAGTAACATTACAAAACGACTGCGTTAAGCAGGCACGAAAACACGAGTCACCCTCTTGCTCTGTCTTCTTCCAAGGGCGCGCAACATACACAACCAATAGACATCGAGGGCCAGAGGTCAAACATAAAATACATATTACTGCAAATAAAAACTTTTGCTTTCGTGTGTATCTCCATACACTACAAGTATGTCTGTTATGACTGACACCAAAATTAACATTTTAACAATTATAATACTTCCCCCCTCCCTTTTTCTCCCCAATTGCACTTGGCAAATTACCCTACACTTCACATCCGGCTTCCCACCCACAGACATGGCCAATTGTGTCTGAAGAGACGCCCAACCAAGCTGGAGGTAACACTGGGATTCGAACCACCGATCCCTTGTTGGTAGGCAACAGAATAGACCGCTACACTACCTGGGCACATAATAATATATTTTAAACAATTTGAACTTCAGAGAGACATGGTCGAACTTGAATAGCAAAATTGAAAAAGTGAAAATATTACCTGAAAAACAAAACGGAAAACACATATTGCTAATATACCAAACACAACAAGGCCTATAAAAAGTGAAATGTAAAAAAAGAACTGAAAATAACCATTGAAACAGTCCAAAACAACCGGAACTTAAAAAACTACAGTTTTTAAACTTTTTATTCTGTCAAGATAAATACCCAGTTGAGAGATAAATGCATTGCATATGTTAGTATGTCTGTCAAACAACTGACACCAAAGTTTTAACAACTGTAAAAATATTTTTAAAACAATTTAAAATCACCGCTGTCCAACGCCTGTGAACACTGCAATGCATCGGCGGTAGTCATGGTGCGTCTTAAATGGCGGCTGTAACCAGGCATTTTGGAAATAATCAAAACTCAAGTTTAGACCATTACTCTGCACTAGAGAACGCTAGTGTATTTCTAGGACAGAGCAATGAACTTTGCGAAGGAACTGATTCGACCAACACATATCATAAATAGTGACATGATGCGCACGATGACGCGCAAATAACGAACCGTCATTTTGGCCGCTCATGGTCGTTTTAGGTAGATCTTATCATAACTTTTTTGTGCAATTGATATAAAACTCGTTTTAATCCAAATATATACAATTTTAGCAGCATTCAGGGAACGGCAGGTCTATTTTTTCACAAAGTTATTAAACTTTGAAAATCCAAAACCGTCAAAATGACTGCCTTGGTCGTTCTATTTCATAAACTAATGAAGAGCATGGTTGTCTTCGTAGCAAAATTGTGGCTTGCTCCCTCCGTGTTGGGGATGAGTTGTTGCCTCAAGTGAAGGAGTTAAAGTATCTCGGGGTCTTGTTCACGAGTGAGGGTAGGATGGTGCGGGAGATTGACAGGCGGATTGGTGTAGCATCAGCAGTAATGCAGACGTTGTACCAGACCGTTGTGGTGAAGAAGGAGCTGAGCCGGAAGGCAAAGCTCTCAGTTTACCAGTCAATCTTCATTCCAATCCTCACCTATGGTCACGAGCTTTGGATAGTGACCGAAAGGGTGAAATTGCGGATACAAGCAGCTGAAATGAGTTTCCTCCGTAGGGTGTCTGGGCTCAGCCTTAGAGATAGGTGAGGAGCTCGGACATCCGGAGGGAGCTTGGAGTAGAGCCGCTACTCCTTCGCATCGAAAGGAGCCAGTTGAAATGGTTTGGGCATCTGATTAGGATGCCTCCTGGACGCCTTCCTTTGGAGGTTTACCGGGCACGACCAACTGGAAGGAGACCCCGGGGTAGACCCAGAACTTGCTGAAGGGACTACATGTCCAATCTGGCCTGGGAACGCCTTGGGATCCCCCAGGAGGAGCTGGAGGGCATTGCTGGGGAGAGGGACGTCTGGAGTGCCCTACTTAGCTTGCTGCCACCGCGACACGACCCCGGAAAAGCGTCTGAAGATGAGATGGTTGTCTTTGTACAACAATGGTGTTACAATTATGCCATTTGTTCATTGATGGATGATGAATTGGTGTTTAGTATGATTTTTAGATAATGTTATTTTTATGTCTTGTTAACAGTCTTTCTATAACTCTGTTTCAAAGCTTGCTATTTATCCACATATCAGACAGCAGAAACGGCACGACTGCTCAGTAACCGTCTACATCAGCTCTCTCTGTTTTCCTCACTGCTTTTTCACATCATTTTCTTACTTCTCCCTTTTACTGCCCTTCCCCTATTGGGCGGCGGACTAACTACAATATATAACATCCCTCCATCCCTCATTGAGCGTAACCATTATTTTGAAATAAACTCCCATGAACATTCACAGATGAGTAAATATGGGTGTAACCAAATAACATCATATTCACTGAAAGCAGCTAACTCAGAGTGAGGGTAGACTGCCCCAGCTCTGGTAGACTCACAACAGGGATTATTGTGCCCCAACAAGTTCTGGCCACTCTAACTACAAATCAAGTTTTTCCGGGGGTTTCCTTGACCTACAGGAACGGCGAGGGCCCTCTTACCCCATTTCCTCCTCCCTAACATCAGGCTGAGTGTCGGGCGGCTGAGGCGGCTGCTTAGCTTCACTTCCACCCCCCCACCCCCCAACAGCTTGTGGTCGTTGTACCTGGTCCCTAGGCTCTGTATACGGTAGCTGAGGTGAATGCTCAGCTCGATAGCCATCAGTATCCCAGTCGGACCTCGGGGATTTGCCGCTGGTCTTCCTTGAGAGTTGGCATCTGTCAGACTCTCTTCATAATAACAGGTAGTCCACATGACATCTAAGCACCTGGCCTTCCACCTCCACTCTGTAGGAGAGAGGACCTGTGCTGGTGATCACCACCCCGGGTAGCCATTTCTTATGTCTTGTGAAATCCTTTACCTACACTTCTGCACCCGATGCCAGTGTTCTGGTTGGCCTGGTGCTGTTTTTTCTACAGATCATGGTTCTGGAATACTTAAGCATGGGCATCCGGTCTTAGCAGGTCAAACCTGGTTCTGACAGGACGGCCGAATAACATCTCTGCTGGTGACCTGCCTGTTGTTGCATGTGGTGTTGATCTGTATGCCGCCAAGAACCTTGATATGCGCGTCTGTAGCGATCCTCCTGATCCCACGGTTTTCTTCAGGGCCCTCTTAACTGTTTGGACAGCTCTTTCAACTACCTCATTGGTGGAAGGCTTGTAGGGGGCAGATGTTATGTGTCTTATGCCATTGGATGTCAAAAATTCCTTAAACTCAGGACTCATGAAAATTGCTGCATTGTCTGACACGACCGTATGGGGAAGGCCATGAGTGTTGAACATCTCCCTTAGGTGCTCAATTGTTGCTGCTGACATGGCTATTTGGACAGGGTAAACCTCAAGCCATGTCGAATGCGCGTCTACTGCTATTAGGGACATTTCCCCCAGAAATGGACCTGCATAGTCTATGTGAATGTGTGTCCATGGTTTGCCAGGCCATTCCCAAGGTGAGACTGACGCTTGGGGAGGGGTGTTGCGTACCTGTTGACATGTGGTACAGGCTTGCACTTTAAATTCTATTTCATAATCCAATCCAGGCTACCACATACGTATGAGCTCTGGCTGTTGCCTTCATTCTCGAGATTCCTGGGTGTGGTTCATGAAGCTCCTCCAGCAGGGTTTCATGAGCTTGTGGTGGCACCACAACACAGAGCCCCCAGAGTAGAATACCATCTTCTACACAGAGCTCAGCTTGCCTTCTGAAGAATGGACGTAAAACCTCAGCTGGGCAGGTGGCAGGCCATCCCTCTTTGACAAAGTGACACACTTTAGCAAGCAAAGGATCCCCACAAGTCCACTGCTTCAGCTGATGACTGGTAATAGGAGCAGTCTGAAGCTGTTTCAATAAGCATGTCAGCTCGGTTGGCCTGTGTGTGTCCTTGGGCATTTCTAGGAGG
Organism: Lampris incognitus; assembly: GCF_029633865.1. Lineage (NCBI taxonomy): Eukaryota > Metazoa > Chordata > Actinopteri > Lampriformes > Lampridae > Lampris > Lampris incognitus. Next base: position 19,292,574 of record NC_079217.1, on the reverse strand, counting down.
GGAAGCCTGCTGAGGCCATCAGCATTTGCAATGGAGAGTCCTGGCCTGTATCTGAGGACGTACTGATATTGAGCCAGTAGTAGTGCCCAGCGTTGAAGGTGCAGTGATGTAGCGGGCTGAATGTTTTTTAGCTCACTTAGTAGACCCCTTAGGGGCTTGTGGTCAGTTTGGATGGTGCAGTTACGGCCATACACATACTGGAACTTCTTCACAGCAAAAATTACAGCTAGTGCTTCTCTCTCCAGCGGAGAGTAGTTCTTTTCTGCTGGCGACAAAGAGCGGGATGCGAAACACATGGGCCTCTCAGAGTTGTTCTTCATTCTATGTGACAAAACTGCTCCAACTCCGTACGGGGAACCATCACATGTTATGATCAGGGGCAACTGTGGGCCAGCAGTGTCGATACTGACAGTAGGTCCTTGGACCTCTGGAATGCTACATGCTGTTGAGATCCCCACACCCGTTTTACTCCTGTCTTGAGGAGGTAATGAAGCGGGGCTAAGACAGATGACAAATCCTGAAGAAACCACCCATAGTAATTAATAATTCCTAAGTAAGCCCGCAGCTCTGTCACATTTTTGGGCTCTGGGGCCTCTTTGATGGCTCTTACTTTCTTTTCCAGGGGCTAGAGACCGGAAGCAGATACCGTGTGTCCAAGATATTCAACTGCTGGAGCCATGAAGTCAAATTTGGGCTTTTTCAGCCCGAGTCCTGCTTCCTCTAGTTGTGTTAAGACCAGGTCAAGATTTCGAAGGTGATCCTCCTCTGTCGTTCCCGTGATGAGCACATCATCCAGGTATACTACTGTGTTTGGGATCCTGCCCAGTAAGTTCTCCATTTTCCTCTGAAAAATTGCACAGGCTGATGAAACCCCAAAAGGGAGACGTGAGTACTGAAATAACCCCTTGTGAGTGTTAATCGTCACCAGCTTGCATGAGTCTTCCATCAACACCAACTGTTGGTAGGCATGGGACATATCTAGTTTGGAGTAGCTTCTGCCTCCTGCCAGTTTGGCAAAAAGCTCCTCGATTCGTGGCAAGGGGTATTGCTCCAGTTTTGAAACTAAGTTTGCAGTCAGCTTGTAGTCTCCGCAAATTCTGACTGTATTGTCTGGCTTCAGTACAGGCACGATGGGTGCAGCCCAGTTTGAGTGTGTCACAGGTTCAATGACCCCTGTTGCTTGTAGTCGGTCTAGCTCCACTTCAATCTTTGATTGCATGGCATATGGCACGGGTCTGGCCTTACAGTAGCGAGGGTTTACAGTCTGATCAATATGGAAACGTACTTCCATGCCTTTTAATGTCCCAAGTTCATCTTTGATGATATCATCATGTTTGAAGAGAACATGTTGCAGCTCGCCGTCTGTGACCCTTAAAATTGGCTTGAAAAGCTGTTTCCACTCAAGCTGCAACACACCAATCCAGTCCCGTCCCAGCAGATTCGTTCAGCTGTAATGTCTGGCCCTTATAGTGCACATTCACCTCAGTTTTGCCTTGGACATCGACCTTCTCCCCCGTGAAAGACCTCAGCACGACTGCAGAAGGCTGCAACTCCAAACCTGGGACTGTGGCTTGTAGTCTGGTAAAACATTCCTCACCTATGACCGTACGAGAAGCTCCCGTATCCACTTCAAAATGCACTGGGCAGTTGTTCAGCTCCACTGTTATCACTACTGGACCATGTGGTCTCTCTTTCAGCGCCAAAAGGTAATCAGCCTGTTCCTCCCCTTCCTCTACAGCCTACAACGGAGAACACTCTGACATGAGATGATGAGCTTTCCTTGAGCCCAGCGTCCGAGTCTGCTTGCCTTTGTCCTTTATCTGCTGCCTACAAACACAGGCGATATGACCCAATTTTTTACAGTAATGGCACTCAAAGTCTTTAAACCTGCAGTTGTCAGCTGTGTGTGGATCCCCACAGCTGTAGCATGTTGTTGACTTTGTCCCTTGTCATGCATGTGTTTTCTACCTGATTAACTTGGGATACAGGCTGCAGGGTTTGTGCACCTTTATCTGCTGCTTCCAGTGCTATGGCTGTATCGTGGGCAGACTTCCATGATAAATCAGAGATTGCTAGTAGGCGGCGTTGCATCTGTTCACAGCCTATGCCCCAAACGAACTGATCTCTCAGTCGTTCCTCTAATGTATTACCGAAGCCACACTGTGTGGCTTGATGTTTTAATCTAACCACATGATAAAACAGCTTCACTTGACCCTGTTGTACTGGACTGAAATTTAAATCTCTCCACAATTTAATGTGGCTTGGGATCGAAGTGCTCACCTACACATTTAACTAGGACCGCAAACGTGACTTCAGTAGGTTTCAGTGGCGCAATCAGATCCACTATTAGCCCGTACAGTGTGCTGCCGCAAGCAGAAAGAAGAATGGCCCGTTTGGTCTTTTCTTCCGTTACCCAATTTGCCTCGAAATAAAACTCCAGTCTGTCCACGTATGTACTCCAGTTTTCCGACGTTGGATTAAATGCATCCACTTTTCCAAAGGCTGACATCGTTCGTACCGTTTTGTTGCCGACGCTTCACTTGGTTTCACTCTCACTGGCTATGCTGTCTACTCACGCGTGATGTAACGCTGCCTTTGCGTCACTCACGTAGTTCACGATATGGTAAGTTATTTCTTAGTGTTGCTTTTACCTCGTCGCCAATGTTATTTATTCACATATCAGGCAGTAGAAACGACACGACTGCTCAGTAACCGTCTGCATCAGCGCTCTCTATTTTCCTCATTGCTTTTTTTTACGTCATTTTCTTACTTCTCCCTTCTACTGCCCCCCCCCCTTAGTGGGCGGCGGACTAACTACAAAATATAACAGCTGCTGTGAATTTGTGATATTTCATTAAAGTTGATTTTTTTTAAGTCAAAAAAGTATTTCTTTCTCAATTTATCTTTCTTTCATTCTTTCTTCCAGTGTCTGGCAGTGCTCCTACAGTCAATACTTTCATTTCTAAAATAAATCCAACTGTTTCTGTTAAGAGTCCTTTCTGTCAGTCACCAAAGACAATTTTTCATTGTTATGTGGAATGTGAAAGACTTCAGGTGCTTTTTGAAGTTCTACAAACCATATTCTCACACTGTAATGAAACAGGACATTTTTTTTTTATCTTTGGTGCTGGGTACAAGAGGAAGGATGCAGAAAAGTGGCAACTTTTACATTTTGTAGTGGGACATGCTAAGTTATCAATTCATAGAAGTAGGAAAAGTCGAATTAGTAATGGTTCAGAGCAAGACTTACTTCCTTTGTTTATCGCACGGGTGAAGGCGAGAGTCCGAGTGGATTTCAGATTCTTTACCCTAATGAACAACTTAGATGAATTTATGGTGCGGTGGTGTTTCACTACAGCCATTTGCTCAGCCAATGAGAGGCAATTGGTGTTTAATTCTGTTTTTGCATACATCTTTTTGAACCCTTTGGGAGTATGTGACTTGAACCACTTTTTAAAGTTTTAAGCGTCTTTTACCATTACTAATTTCATTCGAGTATTATTCATATTCTATGATTTACTTTTTCTGTGCATTCATTTTTGGAAAAATCTGTCTCCATCTTTTTATCTGAATCAATCTGGGGTTCTGTGATGGAAGATGACCTCTTTTTTGTGGATGTGTTAAAGTAAAGGAGCTACTTATGTTGATGTTGTGAAAGGATATGTCATTGTTGAAGTTTTGTTTTGTAATTACTCACATTTTCATTCACACCTAAGGACAATTTAGAGTCTCAAATTGACTCAAAGTGCATACCAGAATACCCAGAGAAATCCCACACGCACACAGAGAGAAAACCATCCATCCATTATTCAAACCGCTTATCCTGCTCTCAGGGTCGCGGGAGCCTATCAAAGCAGTCACTGGGCAGCAGGTGGGGCGACACCCTGGACAGACCGCCAGACTATCACACAGGGTCCACACACACACACACACACACACACACACACACACACACACACACACACACATTCATACCTAGGAACAATTTAGTATAGCCGATTCACCTGACCTACATGTCTTTGGGCTGTGGGAGGAAACCGGAGCCCCCGGAGGAAACCCACGCAGACACGGGAGAATATGCAAACTCCACACAGAGGATGACCCGGGGCGACCACCAAGTCCCGACTACCCCGGGACTCAAACCCAGGACCTTCTTGCTGTGAGGCGACTGCACCAACGATTTTCTTTTTTCAATTATCAATCTATTTTTTTTTAATTCAAATTTACCTGAGGTTTTTCATATTTCACGTCAGTACAGAGTGCACTGGTTTGGGTCTACCGTGACAGAAAATAGTTTTGTTGTTTTTAGGACTATTATTTGATTTACTTTGTGCCCACATTCACATTGTTGCAGCATCATGCTACATGCACTTGGATATTTTTCTTTAATTATGATACTTGGGATCAAGAGGAGGCTCTATCCATTCTGTCTAAAAATGTTACAAAATATTGAATTTAGTAAGAACAGAGATACAAGTGGAATGTTTGATTTAAACTGAGACTGCATTATGTCACTGCACAATTTGACAAATCTTTAAAAAAAAATCAAATTTTCCCAAAATAAATACTGCAAAAAATAGAAACACCTAAGTTAAAAAAAAAAACAACTCAGCAAAAGATATTGTTGGAAATAGAGCCACCATATTCATTAAGGGTCAATTTCTTAAAGCATCACATTTTTTAGATCCACCATTTTTGATCATTGATGGAAAATTCCTTGCTGAGTTTACATTTGTATGCATTACAATATATCTGAATCTTTAGGCAGATTAACTTTGAGCCACCTACCAGGGTTGGAAGGTAGCCACCCATCTCCAGCAGACACTCCATGGTCTCCATCATCTGCTCTTTGCGGAGTGTATGGAATCTTATCTGACAAGGGGATGTGCTCCTTTCCAGCTCAAGAATTGTGGCATCCAGAGCTAACACAGCACATTGGAGGGCACTCAGTCCTGGGGATTGAAAACACACACACACACACACACACACACACACACACGCACAACACACACGTGCACGCACACACGCACGCACACACACACACACACACACACTGTGAGGAACCCTATAAATCCTCAAAAGTAATATTACATTCCCTAAAGTCCCAAACATCACCAACTTCAGTCAGAAGATTTCAGCTGGTCTATCTGTGGCGAATATTGCAAGTTATTAATTGTTAAATTCTAAATATCCCATTATCAAATGTAATACATTAAATTCATATTTAAGATTTTGTTTGTCCTTGAGTTTGACGTCTGTTATTAGATAAAGAAATCTCTTTGCTCCAGTGCATACCATACTTGTCAGTAGCGTCAACAACCACATACACCCCATCTGTCATCATATGTTTCAGGACCTGAAAGAAATGATACATTGATACCTTATATGAGTTTGTAGAGATATTTATAACAAAAATCCCTACAATGCAGAGAGGAAACGTCAAGGGCTTCTAGGTGGGCCTACATATTCTAAAAATTTTTTTTAAAAAGTCACCAGTTGTCATTTTATTTTATCAATTCATAATTTGACAATCAACATCTAAACAAAATGTTTCTGAAAGAAGCCCCTTTGTCTCCTTATCAGATTTTTGCTGCCTCGTCAGTTGCTATGAAGAAAATACTATGCTTTCAGCTCTGATTGGTGGTCCAGCAATAATTTTACAGAGGTCCAAACAACAGTTCATTGAGAGAGTAATTTCAAATGACAGTGAAACTGACCAATCACATCTTCCCTCTAAATGGGTGGGGTTTGTTAAACTTTATGACAAGTTCCACCCGCTGCGGAGGGATACGAATCACAGGCTAAAAAAAAACCAAAAAAAAAAAAAAAAAAAAACGCAGCTGAACTAGCTAGCTAGTTAGCCTGTTGGTTCATGATGGAAGCCACGAGTAAGGTTACTGTTAGGTGAAGACATCGTTGCGAATTTGTTATCCACGCCGTTTTCAAGATTAACTTTTAATGAAAAGTTAGAGTTAATTGCCAAAGGAAGAGCTTAATTTGGTAAGTTATTTAAAATATGATAGGCCGCCGTGCCAAGTGATTTTAATCTGGCCGCCGCTGCCACTGTTTTGTATATTCCATTCCATTCCATTATCCAAAGCGCTTATCCAGCTCTCAGGGTCGCGGAGATGCTGGAGCCTATCTCAGCAGTCATTGCGCAGCAGGTGGGGAGACAACTGGACAGGCTGCCAGGCCACCACAGGGCCGATACACATTCACACCTAGGGACAATTTAGTATAGCCGATTCAACCTGACCTACATGTCTGTGACCTGTGGGAGGAAACCGGAGTACCCGGAGGAAACTCACGCAGACATGGGGAGAACATGTAAACTCCACACAGAGGACATCCCGGGACGACCCCCAAGATTGGACTACCGCGGGGCTCAAACCCAGGACCTTCTTGCTGTGAGGCGACTGCGCTAACCACTGCGCCACCTGTTTTGTATATGTTAATGCTTATGCAGAATTACCGATGAATCTGTAAATGTATCAACTTAGCAGTCAGTATGCACATTAACCATACCATAACAATAAGAGTTAACCATTAACCACAAGAATATTCAATAGGCCACTGTGCCAATCTATTAATAATATTTTTTTAACAATATTGCTTGTTTGCGGTGGTGGTGTGATCCAAAATGCCATGATTGCTGTTCACTGTCCATGGTCCTGAAGTGTCTCGCTAATGGTTGCTTGGCTGTGCGTGCTGTCATGATGATGGTTTTGTGTGGTAAGAGGGTGCGACTGTCATGCGTTTTGCACCCTGGCCGGCCCGTTGTCACCATATTCCGCTGAAGCGCACACGCAGCTTGTACGATGATGCGATTATTTGTAAGGAGTATTTGCATTTTGCCTTAGAAATTAGCTATTTTTTTGTTTTAGTGGTAACTCATACTCTCTCTGTGCTGTTTGCTCGTTGCATTGCTAAGGCTGGACTAGCGTCTTATTTTTTTCTCTTTTCAGAGCTGGAATTGTCAAAGGTAACTTTTGCAGTACTATAGAATAGGACAGTAAGCTAGGCTGATAGTTTGCTTTTCTTCCCGACGAGGGAAGGGGGATTTAATAGTCATGGTTCGCTACTGCTGAAATGGTCCCAAACAATGGGGTCTCTACATGAGGGGCCGGTGGGGCCTGGACCCATCAGATGCCACCAGTGAACGACATGATCAATAATTCAGTGTAACAAATATTTTTTTTTCTTCGTAACTAACATTGTTGCGTATTTACTACATATGACAGCAGTAGTGCTGTCCGATACATTCCAAATATCCCCCTGTACCTGTTGCATGAAGGTCAGTACTTCTCCTAGCAGTCTTCATTTGGCAAGAATGGGGCCGGTCTGTCAGCGTTCGTTTAATCAAGTGAGCAGCAGCTGAAAACACCGTATGCATGTTCAACGCGCTTTCAGTAATGAGCTATGGGGCACGATCATGTTGGCCCCATGCTGACAGCAGCCAATAAAAAAAAAAAAAAATAGAATGACATATGTCAAGACATTTAGTAAAATTTGTCTACAATATCGGTGTGCAGAGAGACTGTTAAACGTTGAAAAGTATTAAGACATTTACGCGCAACACTATGGACCAACAGAGGTTAAATGCACTTGCTATGCTATCAGTTGAAATGAATTCTTTCATGGATTGGTGAACTTCGACAGAAAGGTTATCGACAAGTTTGCCCAGATGAAAGATCGACGTGCATCTTTTCTTTTCAAGCAACGAATGTAATTGGTGAGTCTCTTTTGCATTACAAGGCGTGCTACTTTGGCTGTAGGTTAAGGCCCAGAAAGCAATGAATTTTCCTGCTCTGAAATGTTGCTTTGGATGTGTTATTACAGTTGCAGACCAAAATGATTGTATATTGCTTGGATTTGTGATGTGATGCTGTGTAACAAGGTAAAATACCAGTTGTGTGAGGTCAAATGCCGTTAAAGATAATGTCCCTCATAACCCTGTCTCCACTTCCGCTAACTCCTGATGTGTACATCTGTTATTTCATTGATAAGGTGCATTTGTGTTTGGGGTCATTGAGCAAGGTTTGTGTGTTGTTTCATTGATGAGTTGGATGCTGCCCATACAGAGTTTATGGGAAAGCCCCACCAGGCTTTCCGTGCCAGAGACGCCACCGGTCCCAAAAGAGTGTTGTTGAGAGATGAGTATAGTTGCATTGAAGAAGCAAGAGTTTCTGACAGGACATACTGGATACAGAAAACACAGCTTTTGTCACACAATCAATGTTGCATGAAGAAAAAATAACTCATAACAGTAATGTTATGAGTTATGACTTAGGGATGTCCCAACGACATCGGTATCGCGTCGATACTGGCCCAGAATGCTGGATCTGATATCGGAGGGGAGAAAAAAATGATCCGATACCTATCCGATACAATCCATGGGGAAATCTACCTTAAACCATCGCCTAAATGCTTAGATATTATTTCCTCGTCGTCTTCGTCTTTTTCTTCTTCATCTTATGCGTCCTATTCTTCTCCTCTTGGTGTACTGGTGGATCGCAAACAACGTAGAGTTGCATACCGCCCCCTACTGTACAATAATGTGTCATCTTCTTTCGAATGGCTTTTTCATATTAGAACTTCCCGTGCCGCGCACCTCCGGTTAAGCAGCGCAACCTGTCCATGGAGTGGCACAGCGTGTCCATGGATGTATTATAGTACATCCATGAGAGTGTCAAGTGATAACAGCAGTAGTAGAATTAGTCGCAAGTGTATAAACGTTAACTACCTGTGGAATAGTCATGTAAGTGGTGTGGAAGTATTTCAGAGGAAAACAATCCAACACCAACAGCCGAATGCAAAATTCAAAAATAAAGCAGCTAGGTCAGTAAAGTCAGTTTAAACTGTGTTTGTTAATGTTATGTTATTTATTTGGAATGTTATACACATTTAAGTTGTGTTTTACGATGCCATTTGCACATATTAGCTGCACTGTAAGGGATAGTTTTGTATGTTTTTTATAATGCTGAACGCTGATTGTTTTGACTTTAAACCTGTTCGCTTTAAGTACTGCAGTACCTGTTTTTTTTTTTGTAATGTTTGAATAGAGAATGGCAGTCTTTCATAACCAATTGTTGTTGGGTACTATTTACTGGGGAAGTATTTGTTTGTTCTCCGTTTGAGTGAGATGGTTTTAGGTTGGTAATTGGCTATCATAAGCAAAGTGCTTCCGTGTATTTATTATTATTATTATTGTTACTATTATTATTTGTACATACAGGTGGCTGGCGTGATAGAGGGAGATGCAGAGGACAGGAAGAGATGGGAACAGATGTCGCTGTGGCGACCCCTAACAGGAGCAGGTGAAAGTAGTAGTAGTGGTGGTACAAGAGTTAAACATAATATCGGATTGATATCGGTATCGACAGATAGCCAAAGCCGTGGTATCGTATCGGAAGTGAAAAAGTGGTACTGTGACCTCTCTAGTTTACATATTATTATGTTATATTTGGCCCTTGTTAAATAACGTTCGGTGGCTGTCATTTAATTAGTTGTCGCTTGAGAACGAACACATTTATTTAAAATGGTCACATAACGACCAGGACGTGTGTTGAACTCGACTCCAGAACACCTGAAATACTTGCTTCTTTTTGTACACAAGTGTTATCTAACTTTACTAAATCATAGGAGTGGAACATGTGACCAGCTAATGGTCTTTGAGTTTTGAAGCATTGTGGCACATCAGTCATCCATCACACAAAAATACAATACAGGTTTTCCAAGTCATGTTAGCCACATCCAAACACTGAACATGGTATATTCACAAAACCAGCTAAGGCAGTTTTTAGCAGAGCTGTTTTGCCTTACACTTGACTGGCCTTGTGTACAAACTCGACTACAGATGAGGCTGTTCGGATGCTTGAGCCAATATATAAAGAGAGTGACAACCAGTGAGGAAAAGTAAGTAAACTCTTTCAACAGCAAAGTTCATCAAAAAAGACTTAAACCCCATTTTAATGGGATTACAATAACATGCGTAACTTAATATTTTCATGGGTCCTTAGTAAATTCATCAGTCTGGATCACTTTTATTTATTTTTCCCCCTTTTTCTCCCCAATTGTACTTGGCCAATTATCCCACTCTTCCGAGCCCTCCCAGTCACTGCTCCACCCCGTCTGCCGATCTAGGGAGGGCTGCAGACTACCACATGCCTCCTCTGATACATGTGGAGGCGCCAGTCGCTTCTTTTCACCTGACAGTGAGGAGTTTCACCAGGGGGACATAGCGCGTGGGAGGATCACGCTATTCCCCCAAGTCCCCCCACCCCAAAACAGGCGCCCGGCCGACCAGAGGAGGCGCTAGTTCGGCAACCAGGACACAAACCCACACTTGGCTTCCCACCTGCAGACATGGCCAATTGTGTCTGTAGGCACACCCGACCAAGCCAGAGGTAACAGGGGGATTTGAACCAGCGATGCACATGTTGGTTAATAATATTATTATATATTCAGCTTATGCTGATGACATTACTGTGTCAGAAACCAGAGAGATTTGGGGTTCCTCGGTAGTAGTTTAGACATGTATGAAAGGGCATCTCCAGCAAAAGTGAACTGGGAAAAAAGTGAAGCTCTGCAGGTTGGGCAGAGGGCAGACAAGGCCAGGCCAAAGTTACCAGGAAACCTCAAATGGGAAAGGCAGGGCATGAAAATTTTGGGTGTTATTCTGGGAACAGAGGAGTTTCAGAGGAAGAACTGGGAGGGTGCTATGGAGAGTGTGTGTGCCAAACTGTCTAAATGGAAATGGCTGCTACCTCAGCATTCCTACAGAGGAAGGAATATATAATAAGCATAATGGAACTAACTGCTAGCCCATGCAGACCAGTGGTTCTGACATTCATCCTGGCTGGTGTTGGTTCCCTTAGACATTGATTTTTGTTTAGTTTTGATATATGTGTTAGTTTGGATGTGTGTTCTTGTGGTTTTTGGATGTGTTTTTGTCTTTGTGTTGTATTGCTGTGGGCTGGGGGAGATGGCATTTCGTTTCATTTCATGTACGCAAGTGCATGAGGTGAAATGACAAATAAGGTGTTCCTGATTCCTGAATAGACCACTATGCTACCTGGATGCCCTGGATCACTTTTAAATCAACAGTCACAGGAGAACAATTCTTGGAAATGCCATGATGGAAATGTCACTTGCGCATCAATTGAAAATCTAAAAGCCAACATAGCATCCAAAAAAGATTAAAACAAGACACTGGACAAGAAAAGGAACTTTTCCCCCTCGTATCTGTGGCCTGTTGTAAGTCGAAAAGCGGCTAGCATTAAATGTTCTATGCTTTAAATAAAAAGGGCCACTTTTGGGGGAAAACTGATCCATTTCTTCTGGTAAACTTGCTATACCCCAGTCTAATATATGCGATACCATCTGGTGTCGTTTTTTTTTTGTTTTTTACTACTCAACAGGCTTTGCAATGGTAGGCCTTGAACATATCATGAAAGACAATTAACTACCTATGTTCAGATATGACCAGTGGGGTAAAACATTTTTTTATCATATAAAAGAAATAACAAAAATAACCAATTGGAAAAAAGCCTACCTCCAAAACTCGAATATAACCATTTTCAGAGCTGAGGTGGAGGCAGGTCTTCCCGGAGCCATCCCTCTCATTGACACTAGCACCTAAGTAGATAAGATCTGCCACCATCAGGTGCTGATTCTGTTTGGCCGCCAGGTGAAGGGCAGTCTGGGAACAAAAGCAATTTAAGTATCTGTTTTACCACTAGTGAATAGTGCCAAAGGGATATGAAATAGGCTGTGGCTGAGCTGTCTATGTTCCTGTGTGCACCGGAAAATACACTGCTCAAAAAAATAAAGGGAACACCTAAAAACACAATATAGACCTCGATGAATGAAATATTTCAGCTGAAAATCTTTATTTATTAGACAGAGGAATGTGTTTAGAGCAAAATAACCTAAGAATGATCAATGGAAATCAAAATCATTAGCCCATTAAGGTCTGGATTCAGAATCATACTCAAAATCAAAGTGGAAAATGAGAACATAGGCTGATCCAACTTCTGTGGAAATTCTTCAAGACGATTCAAAATGAGGCTCAGTAGTGTGTGTGGCCTCCACGTGCCTGTATGCACTCCCTACAACGTCTGGGCATGCTCCTGAATAGACGACGGATGGTCTCCTGAGGGATCTCCTCCCAGACCTGGATCAGGGCATCGGTCAACTCCTGGACAGTCTGTGGTGCGACATCGCGTTGGCGGATGGTACGAGACATGATGTCCCAGAGGTGCTCGATTGGATTCAGGTCTGGGGAACATGCAGGCCGGTCCATAGCATCAATGCCCTCGACATACAGGAACTGCTGACACACTCTGGCCACATGAGGACGAGCATTGTCATGCATGAGCAGGAACCCAGGGCCCACTGCACCAGCATATGGTTTGACAATGGGTCTGAGGATCTCATCCCGGTACCTAATGGCAGTCATGGTGCCTCTGACTAGCACGTAGAGGTCTGTGCGGCCCTCCAAGGATATGCCTCCCCAGACCATCACTGACCCACCGCCAAACCGGTCATGCTGGAGGATGTTGCAGGCAGCAGAACGTTCTCCACAGCGTCTCAAGACTCTCTCACGTCTGTCACATGTGTTCAGTGTGAACCTGCTCTCATCTGTGAAGAGCACAGGGCGCCAATGGCGAATCTGCCAACCAAGATGTTCTCTGGCAAAGGTCAATCGGGCTGCACGGTGTTGGGCTGTGAGCACAGGCCCCAATTGTGGACGTCGGGCCCTCATACCATCCTCATGCATTCTGTTTCTCACTGTTTGAGCAGAAACCTACACATTAGTGGCCTGTTGAAGGTCGTTTTGTAGGGCTCCGGCAATGCTCCTCCTGTTCCTCCTTGCACAAAGGACCAGATAGCGGTCCTGCTGCGGGGTTGTTGTCCTCCTGCGGCCCCCTCCACGTCTCCTGGTGTACTGGCCTGTCTCCTGGTACCTCCTCCATGCTCTGGACACTGTGCTGGGAGACACATCAAATCTTCTTGCCACAGCACACATTGATGTGCCATCCTGGATGAGCTGCACTACCTGAGCAACTTCTGTAGGTTGCAGATACCGCCTCATGCCACCTCTAGTGGTGAGGGCACTAGCAAAATGAAAAACTAACCAAAGATCGGCCAGAAAAGATGAGGACAGGCAAATGGTCTGTGGCCACCACCTGCAAATCCATTCCTTTTATAGGGGTTGTCTTGCAAATTGTCTAATTTCCACCAGGTGGAAATTAGACAATTTACTAACAGGTGAAATTGATTCACAAATCAGTGTTGCTTCCTAACTGGACAGGTTGATATCTCAAAAGTGTGATTGACTTGGAGCTACATTGCATGTGTTCCCTTTATTTTTTTGAGCAGTGTATAAAAGCCAGACAGAGCACACAATTTCTATAGCAGGAAGTTGCAACAGGTTTTTGTGGTATACAGAATTATTTGGTATGTTGTGTTTGTAGTTATGTAAGCATGTTCACAGTAAAATGCTTGTACAGACATAAATACACACATGAACCAAGTTCTGCAATGATTGGGTACACATTGACAGCAAAATGGCTAAAATGAGTGAACTGACTCTCATTTTTGACATTTTTGGTGCCTTCTAATGGCAATTATGTGTTAGGCTATGCCCAATTTATTATTTCATCAGTTTAAATTATTAATTATGACCATGTAGTGTATGCCAATGAGCCTCCCCATGGGTAATTTGACTATCAAGGTTCAGTAATGTAATGTTGCATGCTTTTTTGCACATTGCTCAACACAAAAAAGCTTGAAAGAAAAACTTTTCCAAAAATTCCAATTGAAAGAAAGAAAGACACTTTATTTGTCTTGTAAGCAAGCATACAACAAAATACATCCTCTGCATTTAACCCATCCTATGGTGTTGAAGCAGTGGGCAGCCGCAGTGCAGCGCCTGGGGACAGACTCCAGTTCTTTTTAGCCATGCCTTGGTCAGGGGCACAGACAGAAGTATTAACCCTAACATAAATGTCCTTGATGGTGGGAGGAAACCAGAGCACTGGGCGGAAACCCATGCAGACACGGGGAGAAACATGCAAACTCCACAGAGAAAGGACCTGGGATGGTCTGGTGTTCGAACCCAGGACCTTCTTGCTGTGAGGCAACAGTGCTAACCACTGAGCCACTGTGCTGCCCAGTTCACAATGGTCACAATTGGCTTAATTTGTCATGGCAGGGATGGCTGTACATATTGCAAAGTTGTAGAACAAGTCAGTTATACACCTGGAGCACTGGAAACCACAGTGTAGGAGTTCTGACAGTTCAATCTTGTTGATTTGCAAAGTTATTGGTCATTTGATTTATTTAATAGGGCTGGTTTATTGTCCTTGCAAAGCCAGCCTATATATTGCCAACTCAGTTTTTGCTATTTGAGATATACTGTAGTCTGGAAAAGTGTCCACTGAGAGACAATTGAGCCCTGCAGTGGGACGCTGGACTAATCAGTGAGCTATGGGGAGCGGTTTAGATGATGATGAAAATGAGTAGCATTGCACTATGAAAATTACAACAGTGGTTGCACTAGGGGAGCTCAGTGTCAATGCTGCTGTAGAATTAGTTTTATCAGAACTTGAGTTCATTACCTTGTTGCAAAATGAGCGAAAAAATGCATTGAAGGCCTTTCTCAAATAAGTATAACTAGTTGCACTGACTGACCTGCTAACATTTGTGGTGTTTACTACGAGCAGCCCAACATGTATGGAAATGTGGCACTCTGGTTCTATGTCATGGGGTTTATGGTTCTCACTGACTAAAGGCTGATCCAATCTCCAGCAAAGTAATTTTGGTCAGTGGCCATTGACAACACCCCTAATACAAACAAATGCCGATTGTCAGACCATAATGAGCAAAGCGAAATTTGCTTTTCAGTTTTGTGAGACAACTAATTTATAGCTACCAAACATATTGTATGGAAATACACTGATGCTCTTCAGCAAGTTTGGTGCAGATTGGTCAACACACAAAAAAGCTTAGGTAAGAAACGGTGTTCAAAATCCCAAGTAATGACTCTTCAACGTGTAAACTGGTTTTCACAAATTACAGTGTCATCAGTTGTCAGTGGACAACTGAGGTCATCTTCTTCGGAAAGGTCTGAGGTTTCCGTCTTATACGGTCTTATGGGAAATTATTCAAATGGCGGAAAAAGCACAATAGCAATAGGCTTTCAACAAGTGAGACAGGACAAATCATGCTGATGACACAGTAATACTTGCGTTTTAATGTGCATAACAGTAACAGTCACATGTTAATGTGAAAAAGAATGAAGAGTGTGCAATAAGTATCTGTAACACCAGAACTATGACTGTGATAGTCATTCTTTGTTATATGTCGATGTGGCAGCGTTAGCAGTGGAGTTAGGTCACCTCAGAAGGAATGAGCTCCTTAAAGTTGGAGTAGGTAGCTTTGGAGATGTAGGCAATTTTGACCCCCCCCCCCCAAAAAAAATCAACTCCCCTCTCACTCTGCTCTCTCCTTTCCACCTTTAACTCCTCCCTCCAAACCAGGTTCACCCAAATGCCTGAGTCTTGTAACTGACAAAATTTGTATTTTCATTGATAATCTATGCACGTAAAAAAAACAACAAAACAAAACCGGTGAATCTCTTAGTTACCCCAACACTGACATTGTAAAGCAGTTTTGATGAGAGGTGAAGTATTAATCGATGTGAAAGCTATCCACCTCTACAAGATCCATGGTGATGACAAGAAAATCGACAGAAAGACTGTTCATGTCAGTGATGAACAGGTGGTAGGACCACCCAGTCACAGAGCTCCTGTGATTGGTTGAGGCTTTATCATGCCCAGTAACCCTCAACCAATCAGGGGAGCTCACAGGAGCTTTTGCGATCCTGAATACAGATTCAGGGTTAAAAACAGAGGCTTGATTTTCTTTTAAGACCATTTGAATTACTTAAGAGGGACATGAAATGTTTCACAAATAACACTGAAAAGAAGTTGCCTACCTCAGGTTTATGAAGTTATTAAGTTTAAGTTATTAAGGACAGCTGATGATTGCTTATAGCATGAGACAGGCTTATACTCTCTCATAGAGAATTTACTTGACTAATTGGATTAAGTTTAAGTTATTAAGTTTCCTTTATTAATCCCCTTGGGGAAAATTCAGTTGCTGCAAATTAACCCATCCTAGCTGTGATCTGTGTAGCTAGGAGCAGTGCGCTGCTGCCTTCATGCTGCACCCGGAGACCAACTCCAGTTCTTTTCCCATTGCCTTGGTCAGGGGCACAGACAGGAGAGTATGAGCCCTAACATGCATGTTTCTTTTTTGATGGTGGGGTAAACCAGAGCACCGGGAGAAAACCCACTGCAGACATGGGGAGAAGACGCAAACTCCACACACAGGATGACCCCCCCCCCCCCAAGGCTGGACACCCCCGGGGTTCAAACCCAGGGCCTTCTTGCTGTGAGATGACAGCGCTAACCACTGGGCCACCGTGTCGAATAATGAACACAGAAGCTTCAGGCACTGCAGGTGCCCAATGGTTTATTATTTCCAATTTCAGGTCAGGGGCACAGACAGAAGTATTAACCCTAACATGCATGTTTCTTTTGATGGTGGGGGAAACCAGAGCACCTGGAGGAAACCCACCACAGACACAGGAAGAACATGCAAACTCCACACAGAGGATGACCTGCGATTACCCCCAAGGTTGGACAACCCCAGGGTTTGAACCCAGGACCTTCTTGCTGTGAGGTGACAGCGCTAACCACTGGACCATCGTGCTTTAAACACCTTTTTTATACTTTTGTTATGGTTACATCTTATTTCATAAACCTTATAGAAAAAAGAAATCATAAATTTGGATGCACTCTACCATTCCCTCAGAGTCTTTGAGATCCAAGCTGTTGTGTGATGCCATTCTCCTGGCGACGGCATAGCCCAGCGCCCTCTTCCCCAGACAGACTGCCCTATGGAGAGCACTGGAGGTACAAGCAATGAGCAAACATGTTAACAATGAAAGAAACAATGAGTATATCAGTTGAGCATATAATATTTGTAATCAACAGAAAGTTGAGGCAGACAAACTTTAAGGACAAAAATATATTCGGTTTTTTTTTCATCATCTACACACAAACTTTTTGTCAATTAGCTATGTCACAAATATCACCGCAAGTAAATTTAGCATAATTTGTTTTGGATGATTTTCAAAATGTCCAAACTTCTGCTGCATGGTACTGATACTGGAGGAGGACAAACAGCTCTGTTACCAGTGGGTGAATATCTCTCTGTGCTCCAGGTGATCATCTGGTATTGCTTTTTGATATATTAAGTGCTTCCTTTTTTGTTAATTTGCTCATCTATCTCTCAAGTGGTTTCATGTGTAGCTTGAACTGCAAGAATGCCAATTATGACCCCAAACGCAAGAATTATGAGAAAAATATCATGTCCCACTTGAGAAACTATTACCTCATTCACTGTTGTATAGTATAGTGTCACTGCACCTGAGTGTTGAATCCCTGTCCAATGGATTACCTTATCAACCCATGGCATTTGAGTAAGAATGCCACTGCATGGTATGCAGGCCTGAAGTTATGAACAATGGGTGCAACCAGAATATAGTGGGATCCTGTAGACTCCGATAGCAACATAGAAGTGTGAGCAAGCCTTCCAGAGACTCCTACCAAGATAAGTAGATTTTGTCTATACGAACGATCTAATTTGATATCACAGAGGCATACACAAACACACAAGAGTAAACTTACGTTTTGCCCTGTGCATCTGTTGCAAGCAGTACCGAGTCAGAAATGTCTCTTAACCGATACTCTTCTCTTTGCAGCTGGGTCCAGAAGAATGCAGCAGTGTCCTGGTTCCAGTCCTGGTTCTGGGGATTAAGCCGCTCCTCCTCCAGTCTCCCATCTCTTCCTCCTCCTTCCACATTTCTGCGATAGTGCAGGTCATAATTGGGGCTGCAAAGCTGTCTAGTGTACTGTGAATTGGGAGGAGACTGGGCCTGGTAATAGTCTGCTGTGCCTGGGGAATAGGTCATGTTGGACTGGGGACTGGGGATCATGTTGTCAGACTCATAGGTATTGTACCCTATGTGTTGGTGAGACACCACGGCTTGCAGGCTGTGATAGATGCATCCAGTTTTGTTCTCATCGGAAGGTCCACTGAGACCTGTTGAGCAGTGATCTGTTGTTCTAGGAATATGGCTCTCTGGGTAGTTGGGGGGACCCCTGTATGAAGGCAGGTCTAGTCCCCGTGGTTTACTAGTGGGCTCAGGAGAGTACTCAGGTGACAATGCAATGTTGGAGGGGTATGGATTCTCAGGCAGGGGGCTGTTGTTGTTGCCAGTCTTTAGATCTTCTTCCAGCACCTCAACAATGATTGCCAATTCCTCCAGGCTTTTTGTGGAGAGTTTTCTCTGAAAGCCAAAAGGCATCCAAAGTATTCACAGTCATTTGAGTGACACTCAATAACCGACACATGATTTACTACACTCTTAACTTCGTGAGTGCACAAAGCTGGAAGTCAGGGTTTGCGTGAGAATCGACACTCACCTTGTTTGCTCGGCATTCTCCACTTGTATACACACGTTTTTTCTCTCCTGTGTATGAGAAGGGTGAGATCCATTTTGAAGTTTCACCCCGATAAATATTTGTATACCTTGTTCAGTAAAATTTGAACAAGGTCTACTTCCTCTTATTGGTATATACTGTACTGCTTCACTATTTGGTACTGTATACAGGGCTATATCCTGAAGCAGTCAAGAGGCAGAATAAGTCCTGACTGACTAAATGAGCAAACATTCACTGTAGTTGCATAGCTGAAGGCAAAAGCAAGATTGTGTTGCAGTGTGCATTGTTTTGTTTTTTTTACTCACCTTTGCATCTTTTGCCACAGTTCTGCTGTAAACAGAGATGGGTGTGAAGTGAAAAGAAAATATGCATTGGTTAAAAACAGAAAACTGGTTTGGATTTCATGCTTAACTTGGGCGGATAATTATTCAACAGCATGTATATTTTGAGAGAAAGCACAAGTCCTATATACGTATCTGGAAAATGGAGATTCCCGATATTCTCATATTCAAATGAACCAGTCGGTGATGACGATGAAATCGCATTAGTAAAAACAAAAGTGTGGTGGGTGTGGGGAGAGTGGAGTGTATATGCAAATGAAGAAAGGTATGTGGAATGGAGTCTCTGAGTTTTACAAGGAGGTGCTGGGAGCATGGGAGAGTTTGTGAAATGTGTGCAGTATGAATGTAAGAATGTGAAGCAGGTGTGGGAACAACCAGTGTTTTTAAATCCAAAAATCACATTTGAGGGGAACACAATTTACAACAGGGTGATTTGAGAGCAGGGTTTAGGAAGATAAGGGATTTAGTGTATGAGTATGTACTAGGGTTTATGAGGGCACAGGTAGTGGTAGATGAAGTGAGGAGAAGGGGTGATGAAATGTGGTTGGGAATGGCACAGAGGATATTTGGAAAGATCAAGGGGGGGGGGGGTGCCGAGAGAATGGGTCAGTATGATTGAGAGAGAGGCTGTGTTGAATGAGGAAGGAGATATACAAATGTATGTGGGAGAAGGAGAGAAGAGAGTGAGTCTGATGTGTGAAAATGAGAGTGATGTATAGATGTTTAAGAGGGGGAGAAGTGAGAAGACCGGCTGCGGAGAAAGTGTGGGGGAGGGTTATGAATGAGGTGGATGTAGGGAGGATATGGAGAAATCTGAGAGTGAAGTGGAACAGTGCTGAATGTGAGAATTTTGACTTTTTATTAAGACACAATATGGTGTCCAATATTGTAATAATCCGTAAGTTTGATTTTAATGTGAAGAAAGAATGTGATGTGTGTGGTGTGGGAGTGGAAACATTTATGCACAAGTTTGTTGAATGTTGTGAGCTGGAGGGGTTACAAGTTGTAAATGAAGGAATTAATAAGTAGATGTTGGAGAGGTGGGTTTGTTGACAGAATGGAATGGAGAGAATTGTGGTTGTTTGGGGTAAATGGCAAAGTGAAAGGATGTAGTGTTAATTTATGTTTTAAGTCATGCAAAGGTTACTGTCAAGCTAAGGGAAGCTGAGGTGTGGAATATTTTTAAGTGTATAATGGAAAGAGATGTTAATATGTTGTATAGTTACGTTAGAGAAGATGAGTTTATTAGGGGATTTGTGGAGGGGAGCACTTTTATTGGGATTGGGGAAAGAGGGAGGGTGATGTTGGATTTTGGTTAAATAGTGTAGTTGGTATGGCATGTGTAGTTTTTTTTTTTGGATTTAATTTGGTGGGGGGTCTGTAGGCTGGAAGCCATGTCAAAACCTACAGGTTACCTCACTATGTTCTGTCTTGTCTGTGTTTTCATTTTTAATTCTTATCCTCTGATTCTATAGAGTTCGATGGGTTTGTGAAATATTTTATTTCCCTATTGGTTTAATATATGTATGTTGTACTTTGAATGTTTTTTTTCTTTCTATGAAATAAAAGAGAGGGGAAAAAAGTAAAAAATTAAAGTAACAAGTTTACTTCTTACCTGAAAATCTTGAGGGTCACAACCTCTGGCAATACGAATGTTTCTTAGCATGTCTTTTACTGGCATCTTGACTCTCACGCCCAGGTATCTCTTTTCACCTTCATAATTTGAGCATTTAGATCCTTGGGGATTAATTCGAAAAAGACAAATGATTTGTAGTCGTAGGACCTAGGGATGTCTAAACTGACAACGTGAATCCAGGTAAAAGGTATGACTATTTCATAATTTCACTCTCAGTCCTTAACATGGGTGTAGCGGGGTGGTGGGGGGTGGAGTGGGTGTCAAGTGGGCCATCGAACCAAAAAAAAAAAGAAGTATAAAATGTCAAACTAAAGTGTACTCAGTGACACCAAGCAGCAGTTACCTTAGGAAAAAAAAAGAAAGCTCATAGTCACTGCCATGTGATGATTTTTATGATCCTTCCACTACATTACAGACATGTGTATAGTATGGTGTATTCATAGCCATAGTAGGCCACAAGCCTTCTTGCATAAAGTGTCTTGTGCTACAGGAAATAAAAGGTCCACTTTTTGGTAGAAAAGACCCATCCCTTTCAGTAGGCTAATAACAACCCTGAAATAACATCACATTACAAATGCATAGACAGATTAAGATACGATTAATTTGCTATCAAATATGTAGGATCATTTTAAGTCTAAGAATTTAAATACACTTGATTCTCCTTTTTAAAATATAACATTGAATCAATGTTTCATACCTGCAATTTGACTAGCTATTCGATCTAAAATAGCTTTATATTACAAATGCATAGGCAGATTAAGATACACATATCTGATATGTGATACTTTTAAGCCTTGCAGTTTAACTAGACTAGACTTGATTTTCCCTTTTAAAATAAGTATCAACACAGAATCAGTGTGTTCAATCAATAAAAACCCTGTAATTCATCCAGCTTTTAGTCATTGGAAAATTGTTGGAGGGTAGTCTTGACAAACATATAGCTTACCTTTCTTGCAGCTGTCCTGCTGGAGGGTTTTTACAGGAGCAGGTGAGTTCAGCCCCTCCGACACAGTCACAGGATCCATTAACAGAGGCATTTTTAAGAGCTTGTTTTCCTTTTCTTTGGGTCCATTGACTTTTCCATGTGCCTCCTTTCGTTTATATCGTCCCCGCATCTTACATGAGGAGAAATAAATTAAACTTGAATGTGCCAAGCTTTGAGCTTTACCTGGGACAGAATGAAGTACTACAGTCGCTGGAAACTTCAAAAAGTGGCGTCAGCTATGGTTTGAAACCTCCAGTTGGGTGTACGCGTACTGTATATCCTTAGGGGCTGGTCCAATACTCTTGACTCACACAACCTGTTTTTCCAGATGATTACAGTATTCATACGAGGAGAAAGATTGCTTCAAAAATTGTCACAATGCTGACTGCGGCAATGGCCCCTTCATCTCCTAATCCTTATTCACTTCGATATATAGATAGATAGATAGACAGATCGATCCCAATGCTCTGGTTAGAGCATTGCATGCACCATTAAAAGGAAATGAAATTAATTTTGCATGAAATCTATTTGTTGTAAACCACTCTAAGATTATTTTAGGAATTACTGTTATATGCATTACTAGAAATAATGCATGCGTATATACAGTAGAGCAAAGCTGATCTTCATGTAGCATCACTATAGCTGTAAAGATGCAAACAGTGAGCCAAGAGGTCAGACCCACAATGTTATTTCTTTCAATTTAATGCCATCATGAACTTTTTTTTTTGATGATGTAAAAGAAGTTTAGATACCAGTAAGGTCTGTCTTTGTTGGAATTGTATGGACATTGTTTTATATTTCTTAATAGATTTAGATGAACACATAACATAAAAAAGGTGTTCTGTCACAACCATCATTATGTTGCAATGTCTCTTCAATATACTCTTCCCAAGTTTCACCTCTATCATGTAGATAGATAGTCAGACAAAATAGATAGATAGATAGATAGATAGATAGATAGATAGATAGATAGATAGATAGATAGATAGAGACAGACTAGAAATATAGATAGATAGCTATAGATAGGCATAGATCGATCAATAGACAGACAGACAGACAGACAGCCAGAGAGAGACAGACAGGCAAATAGAGAGAGAGAGAGAGAGAGAGAGAGAGAGAGAGAGAGAGAGAGAGAGAGAGAGAGAGAGAGAGAGAGAGAGAGAGAGAGAGAGAGAGAGAGAGAGAGAGAGAGAGAGAGGGAGGGGCAAGATAGATAGATTGATAGGAGTCCTAGGTCTCGGTTTGTTACAAAGGGTGATCGGGCTTTTGCTATTAGAGCCTCCACACTATGGAACTCTCTTCCTGTCGAACTAAGTAAGACAAACCAAGTCTCTAACTTCTTTTAAATCTAATCTCAAAATTTTTCTTTTTGTGAAAGCTTTTACAAATGTTTGATATTTGTTTTTATTTATTTATACTGTTTTTATTTCACTCTTACTTATTTGGTCTTATTCTGCTTTTTGCCTTGTCTGGTTTGATTTTTTTTGTAAAGCACTTTGTAACATTGTTTTAGAAAAGTGCTATATAACTAAAATTATTCATATTGTTATTATTAGAGGATTAGGGATATGGTGAGGGAAGACATGGTGTGACAGAGGAAGATGCAGAAGACAGGAAGAAATGGAAATGGATGATCCGCTGTGGCGACCCCTAATGGGAGCAGCCGAAAGTAGTAGTAGCAGATTAGATGTATAGATAGATAGAGACAGAGACAGACAATAGACGATGGATGGATGGATAGAGACAGACTAGATAGGTGGATAGATTGACGGATAGCTAGACAGACAGAGACACAGATGGATGGATAAAATAGATAGATAGACAAAGACAGCGTAGATGGATGGATAGATGGATAGACAGAGACCAGATTGATTCTTTATTGTCATGCAATAAGATTGGTTGCCACAGTCTGTACATTGAAAACAAGTACATCTCCATGCCTGTTTACAAATATCCTTACAGTCATCAACAGCGATCACTCAGGGTTGAGTATGACCGTCTGCCTTCTGGGTCCCTCTCGGTCTTCAGATTGGGCGTAGAGGCCGATCCTGGAACCGCATAATGGGAGGACGCCTGCGCATGACAGCTTTTTTCGCGGAGTGGCTGATGCTTCCGGTTCCGGTGTGGGAAAATAGACCACTGCACTTCCGCGTTCGAACGTTAGAGCGGGGGGAGCTAGAGGGGGATAGAAGCCGGCAAGTTTGAACACGGTTTAAATGGCTAACTATGTCGCTACGTTGGCTGCTGCGGACAAGAACCGATATTTGCGAAAAATTCGCAGTATCGGTGGCCAGTGTCCTTTCAATCGAACAGGGGAATGGGTTAATAACCCCACTCATGCATTACACCCTGAAATGATAAAAGGCAAAAATTAAATCACACATCATGACCTAGAGCAGCCATGGGGAAAAGACATAGGAACTAGGCTACATTTTCAACAAATGTTTGCATTTTATTCAATTATTACTTTTTACTGGATTACACATGACTGCATACAATGATGCATGATATACTACTCAATAAGGATGACAATAATAATGTGATAACAATGTTTGCATTTTAACTGGGTAAGGGAGACCGGGGTAGTTACCCCTTGTTTCTAGGAAAGATAAACAAAATTGAGCATGTGACCAAATATTCAGGGGGGAGGGACCATTTTATGATTTTTAATGGATAAAAACACATATGGGTTTGAAGAATGTGATCCCATTCAGACAGGTTTAGCTAACTGTGGAATTCCATATAGCCACCGGCTCAACCTGCGCCAGACCAAACTGTTCCAGGGAGGGAGAGAGAGGGGAAGGGGAGGAGGTGAGGGAGGGGCCAGAGCAGGTCTTAGAAAATATGAGTGGAGGAGGGAAGGCAAGGGGAGGGGAAGAGGGAGATGAATCAACCTACCCCGCAACTGAGTTTCACATCTAGCTGCTACAGTGTAGCTGAAGGGAGCCTGGCGAGGGAGACTACAGTGTAGCTAACATTATGCGGGTTGTAGCCTAGCTAACTCGGCTACATCTCGTTCAGTGTAGCTAGCCTATTACACTGACTAAATTCGTTTTCCCATCTGGGCCCACTGATCTATTGGCATTCTAACTTGACATTTTGGTGATTATAAAATGTAGAATAGATGTAACCTATTATTAGCTAGTTAAACTAGCTAACATTACCAGTGATGAAGTGCAGACCGCAGATGTAAACATGTTTGCTGTCAGGATCCCAAAGTTGTCCATCCTTGTCTTTCCTTCTGATCGCCTGGAGCCATTTCAATCGTTTTTCTCCCTCCTTCTGCCTTCTAGGCAATACAAAAAAAACGAATATTTGAGTTGTTTTTCTTGTTAACAGTACAGTCCACCACACAGCAACTTTTGGGCATCGTAGCTACGGCTAGGCTGCGTATCTAATACAGTGCGGCTTGGCGGCTTGGGTTTTCTATCCCCCTCTCCTGGCGTCCTGTTGTCAAGGTACCCGGAAGTGTTCTGGTGGTCTATGGCTGCGCAAAATCACGTTTGCAACATAAGAAGATACCTCATTGGCCGCTGCTGCACGTCGCTGCTATGCGTCTGCCCGTCCGCCATATTGGAGCGGTCCAGAAGTAAACCATTATAACGTGTATTGAGAGATGCCGACTTCTCTACATAAATCGACTGTAACTCGCTCAATTCTGAACCGATTTTCACGAAATTTGGTTTGATATAAACGTGAGAAATTGATAAATGATACTGGTTACTTGGAATTAAAGTTACTGGAGGTTAGTTCTAATCACCTCTATGCCAAAACAAAACAACTATTTTTGTTCCCCATGACTCCAGTTAAGAGAACATCCAGTCAGTTGATCCAAGGCAAATACAGCATGGTAAGTCCACTTCAGCAAGCTCCGGTACACAAAAATTGTGAATGTCAAATATTTCATTTCCGTGTAAAAGATTCAACAGTCTTTCCACACCCCACTGACAAAAACTTGCTCACATTAGTTTACTTACATATGTTTGCTGTATGAACAAGTTCAATAAAACTGGAAGTCCTGTTTAACACATATTTGGAAAATAAAGACAGAAGTTAAAGTAAGAAGTAATCTGGAGAGAATTACAACATTAAGATGTGACGTAAAAAGTTCTGACACTGTTCACAAGCTGGGTCATTGATGAAGGTTTCTGTCATCTGGTTTCTGAAATTTGGGAATTTTTTTCATCATGTGTACAGAATGATTATTATAATTACCTACTATAATATACTAATAATCAGTTTTCTATTCAATAAAGATTATCTATACTGTGGAATACCTACTATATCACTACTGCCAAACAATCATCCAACATTTTCAAAATCTAAGCGTAGGATCTCCCCGCTGAATCAAATATACACATAGCCCACATAAACTGTCCTGACTTTGCTATATTACATATATATACACACACACGCATATATACACTTCATCATTTAGACTTTTATTTTTATGCTCTGTTTCAATGTCTATTGCATTTATCATCATCACTATCACTATCTATTTTATTTAGATTTCTTTGTTTTATACACGTCATCATTTACACTTCTTTTTATGCTGTTTTGCATTTATTTATTGCATGTATTATCATCACTATCATTGTATTTTGATTTGTTTTATCTTGTGAGGCATCTGTGTTTCTAATTTAATTGTATGCTTTGATGTACAGTAACATGTGACCTTAGAACATTTTGTTATAAGGATTAGTATCCTTAAAACTGTATCGCTTTAGAGAGCTTCTTTCGGAAGCTACCACTTTGCAATTGCAGAGTGTGAAGTTTGGCAGTGTGGTACTGCCTCAATTTGTGGAATGTGCTGACAACTAATGACAGGATGGAAAAGTGGTGATTATCAATGACGTCCTGAGTTTCAACTATATGGTCACCAAGATTGAACACATCCTCTGAACCTATGTTGGATTGGATCATGTGGTTGACAAGGGAAACGCTGCATTGATGAGCTGCTGATGTAATGTTGGTGGTTTGTCGTATGCAGCGCTCTGCTGAGTGGATCACCTTGACAGTCCCTACAGATGGAATCGTCAAGCCTCTATTGTTCTTCAAGGTCAACAGGTGGTAGCTTTCTGAAAATGATGCTGGTACAGCATCAGACACCAAACTGTTTCGGCACACATCACATGGAAGCTGCTTCATCACCTGTCGTACAACAAACCCTCCTATGTACACCAGTGCATTCTCCGTCAGACCTCCGAAGTGAGTTGGCAGTTAACTGTGGTCGAGGATGACACTACAGACCATGTCCTCAAATGGAGAGGAGGCCATGTCAGAGTCATTAGCCGGCACTACAGATGACATGTCCACAGCAGTCAAGGACACCGTCTCATCCTGGGCTGTCACATTGCCAGTGTTCCCTGGAGAAACCCCACAGCGGACCATTACATACATTTTGTTTCTGTCTCCTTTCACGATCCTTGGCGTTTCTCAACTGCCTCTGCAGCTCCTCAACTCTCGCTTCAGCCTCAGCTAACTTATATTTAACTTGGTCAGGGTCAAGGGCATAATGATGATCCTATAAAATATAGCACTTGTTGGGTAAGCACTATACAACACAACTAGGTATATTGCAAAAAAGCTGTGGATAAGAACTGCTTTGTTACACTTACTGAGGTTGAGGAGTTCTGCGGTTCAGGAGATTCAGACACAGGATCATCACTTGCCTCATCTGCTTGTGTTGATGTCCTAGTTGACCTGGCTTTATCCATAGTTTTCAGTCACATGACTGACGTGGAGCCCTGGCAGGCAAAACAAAGTTCCAGCATGGCGGCCAACAGTGGAAACTCCGTAGAGCAGCAGCACAGACCTGTCAATTTTCCAGCTGTTCCAAGCAACAACTATTTGGATCACCTTACGAAAGAAGAACAACAAAGTCCCTGTCAGAGCTCCAATTTGGCGATGTTTACATATATCTTGTGGAGAATCCCTCTCCTTACACTGCCGCCGGGATGAAAGCTTACAAAAGTACAGACAGTTATATGTATTTTGTTCTGGATGGGTCAATAATGCTGCCGTTTGGGCAGTTTTTTGCCCGCCAGGTGGCGTTCAAATATGAATGTGACGTCATATGAAAACTATGGATTGAGAACCTTCAAATTAAGTAAGAAATCAATATTAGAAAACTCTAAAAGGGATGTTTACTTTCAATATCAGGTTTAGTGGTAATTCCAGTTATGTTAGCAAGAGATCATGTACTGTATATGCTCATCATTCCAATCAGTTTCCATTATTAACACTGTTTACCACAAATAACACTAATCTTATGACTTAAAAATACACTAACCTTGTTCAGATGGTCTGGAAAGGATGCAAAAACTGAAGGGATCACACATTCCTTCACACACACAGTTTGCCCAGTTCTGTCAAAATCATCTGCCATGAAATGACAGCTGCAGAGAACTGTAGTATCTGTAGGCTCAAAATCCTTCCATCTAATAGCTATGGCCCAAGCTTTCCTTAATCCAGGATTTTTTTTGGGAACTTTTGACAAAAACAAGGCCATCTCAATATTACTTCTGGCATGTAGCTGAATGTTGCAGCCAGTACATTAACATAGCAGCATAAATATGGCTTAGTAGATCTAGCTAGCTAGCTAATTTAAACTTGGTAGCTTGTATAACCTCATGAGCACAAACACATTCCTGATGATACTTTTCTATAAAATAAATTATACAACTAATGGGATGAGGTGTAGCTAAATATCACGTTTACCCCTAGTTGTACTAGTACTTCAGTAAGTTAGCTAGCTAGCTAGCTAGCCAGCCATGTTTCCATTAGGTAGTTAGCTAGCATTAGCTAACGTTACGACGGTGTCAGGTAATTTTCAGGATAGTCTTGAGGTGATATTTCACGTTCACTGCCTTCCAGAACAGTAAAATAGTGTTATATAAAATTATTGTCGATAAAATTGCCACATACTTGTGAAAAGTTATCCCGCATTGCCTGTTTTTAACCTTTCTTCTGTTTGAACAGCCAAATGTAGCACACGCCTGAGGCATTTTTCTATCAATTCAACTCTCTGACTCTTGACTCAACTGTTGACCGCCCCAATATGGCGACCACGCAGACGCACGTCAAATTCCAAACAAGGTATCTACGTATACATATCTGTTTGCAGTGGCCTCACCCAGAGCCAGTGTCGGAAGATGGCGGTGTGAATTCACATTTGCAGCAGCCTCATCCAGTATCGTCCATGCAGTATCTTTTTCCACGTCTGCATCTAAGTTTCATCTTCCATTGATGGCTGGGAGAAAGGGCAAGCTAAGCTAACTGCTAGCCCATGCAGACCAGCAGTTCAGATAACACTGATAGCAGTCTGGCAGCGGCCTCACCTGGCACTGACTTTGGTGTTTTTGATGGCATCGTGAGGAGTGTGCCGAAGGTGTCTAGTTTGGAGAGCTGGCGCTGGATTGGCTGGGAGAGCTTGGTATGCTTCGTCCAGTGGGCCCGGGGACCATGTGTGCTGCCTGGAGCTGGAGGAGGAAACGCCGAGGGTGTTCTGACAGGACGCGGAAGCGTGGTGGGCTAAGCTAACTACTAACCCATGCAGACTGGCAGTTCCGACAGTCATCCTGGCTGGCGTTGTTCCCTTGGACATTAATTTTTTATTTATCTATTTATTTATTTAGTTTGGATATATTTGTTAGTTTGGATATATTCTTGTAGTTTTTGGATGTGTTTTTGCTTTGTGTTGTACTGTTGTGGGCTGGGGGAAACGGCATTTCGTTTAATTTCATGTACGCAAGTGCTGGAAGTGAAATGACAGTGTCCCTGATTCCTGATCCTCCTGCAGCCACCACACGGTCCTTGGTAGGGGGTGGCTGTAATATCCTGTGGCTAGATATAGCCTAGGATATAATTGTCTGACACGATGCCTCATTTGCATGTGTCAGGGTTATATGAGGATGCTTGCTGCAAGACTGAAACACACAAGATGGACGCTTTAATAAAGAGTAGTCAGACGTGATATCGTCTCCTGTCAATTTCCTATAAGACCACTGTAAGAGTGACTATAGCGAAACCACAAAGTATTACATGGTGTCAGAATAGCGGACTCATAGTCTACCATTCGAAATGGATTCCTCGGGTGTTCTAATACCGAGACTGGATTGGGACTCGACCAATTTACCGGAGTCGTGGAGAAGGTTCAAGCAACATGTGCAGCTAATGTTCCCTGGACAGTTGAAGGCAAAGAGCGAAGAGGAGTGCAGCTACCTCCTTCTGTGGGTCGGAGACAAAGGACGGGATATTTTCAATATGTGGACACTGACAGCGGACCAGGCAAAGGTACTGCAAACGTACTATGATAAATTCGAGGAGTATGTTATCCCGAAAGCTAACCCAATCTTTGTTAGATATACATTTCAAGAGAGAATGCAAGGTGCTAGCGAATCATTTGAACAATTCGTGACAGACTTGAAACTGCTAGTCAAAGACTGCGGCTATGCTAATGCAGACGAAATGGTTAGGGACTGTATTGTTTTCGCAACAAATTCGCATAAAGTCCGCGAGAAACTGCTTAGCCATGGAGCTACACTAGACTTGGCAAAAGCATTGGACATCGCGTGTTCACATGAGCTAGCACAAGAACAGATGAAAGTTATGGTGAACAATTGCGCGCCATCAGCTAGCCATGCAGTCCATGCAGTGAGCCACGACAAGACACACAGAGATGCTCCAAAAAACAATGGTCACGGAAAAACTTTCAAAAGCAGCGGAGACAGTGCCAAACGTTACAAAACGTGTGGGAATTGTGCAAGGGGGAACAGTGAACAACAGGAATGCCCAGCAAAAGGAAGGCAATGCAACAAGTGCAAAAAATTTAATCACTTCGCCAAGGTATGTAGGTCCCAGGAGCCATGCAGGCCCAGGCCAGTGCATACAGAGGGCAGTGATATAGAGGAACTGGATGCACTGTACATTGACACAGTTACAAAAGAGCAGAAAGGCACAGACAGGGAGCAGGCCATTGCTGAGGTTGAAATCAGTCAAGAAAAGCAGAGTTAAATTCAAGTTAGATACAGGTGCTCAGGTCAACATTAATCCCGCTACCCATTTTCACAAACTGTTTGGAAGTGTGTATTAAAGCCCACAGCCCGCCGTCTCACAGGCTATGGTGGTGAACTGCTTAATGTTAAAGGGACCTGTATCTGAGCTGCAAGTACAAGGGCACTGCCATGACACTTGAATTTTACATAGTCAGCACCCAAGCTCCACCTGTCTTAGGACTGAAAGCCTTTCTTGACATGGATCTAATCAAGCTGGTCCTGTCTGTTAATGCTGCGCAAGCTGAAAGCTGTGATGTAATGGAGGAATTTGCAGATGTTTTTCAGGGGATCGGACAGTTTCCAGGTGAATGCAGCATACACCTGGACCCCACAGCCACACCAGTCATATACCCACCACGGAGAATCCCATTCACTCTCCGCAGCCGTCTGAGGGACGAGCTGGATGACATGGAAAAGGCTGGAATCATCGCCAAGGTGACCAAGCCTACAGACTAGGTGAATGTGTTGGTAGTGGTAGAGAAGCCCCGCACAGGCAAACTGAGGATATGCCTAGATCCCTGCAATTTGAATAAAGCTATCAAAAGACCACACTATCCACTTCCCACGCTGGATGACATCACTCCAAAACTGGCAGGAGCGCAGTTCTTCAGCGTCATGGATGCAAAGTCAGCTACTGGGCAATTAAGCTAACACATGAATCCTCCATGTTAATGACATTCAATACTGTGGTTAGCCGATACAGTTTCCTCCGCCTGCCTTTTGGCATCATTTCGGCACAGGATGAGATCCAGAGAAAGAGTGACGAAACCTACGAAGGGCTGAGTGATGTTGCTGCAATTGTTGATGATATCCTGGTCTATGGCTGGACCAAGGAGGAGCATGATGCCAACCTGCGAGCCATGCTGGAGAGGACCAGAGAGAGGAGAGTGCATCTCAAACTGGAAAAGAGCAAGACCTGCGTCACAGAGGTCAGTTACTTTGGACACAGGCTCACACGCGACAGCATCAAACCGGACCCCGAAAAGGTAAAAGCCGTGAAGGAGATGGAGCCACCACAGAACAAGGCTGAGCTGAAGACCATTCTGGGGATGGTGAACTACCTGGCTCGATTTGCCCCAGGCTGGCTAAAGTAAACGCACCCCTCTGTCAGCTCCTGAAGCAAAGCAGTGAGTTTGTATGGGATGAAACACACCTCTCTGCTTTCCAGCAGATGAAGGACCTCATCACACGGGAGCCAGGACCTGTGCTCACCTACTATGACCCCAACAGGAAGCTGAGGCTTCAAGTCGACGCGTCTAAGAGTGGCTCAGGAGCAGTGCTCCTACAGGAAGGTAAGCTCATCGCGTACGCTTCCAAATCACTCACAGCCACAGATGAAAACTATGCTCAAATAGAGAAAGAACTATTTGCTGTTTTCTTTGGGTGTAAACATTTTCATCAATACATCTACGGGCACAAGGTCATCATAGAATCCGATCACAAACCGTTGGAGTCGATACTGAGAAAGCCCCTTGTCATAGCTCTTCCACGCTCGCAACAAATGATCCTACAGCTGCGGAAATATGACATCACCATCATCCAGCATCCAGGTAAAGATATTCCTGTCGCAGACACACTCTCCAGGAAGTCAATAGCCTACAGTGGCCACACTCTGAGCGAGGGCATGGATGCTCAGGTTCACACAGTCATCAGCAACCTGCCAATGAGTGACAGAAAGCTTGCTGACATCAGAGCAGCAACTGAACAGGACACTCAGCTCACCATGTTGAAGCAAACGATACTGTCAGGATGGCCTGAGGTGAGAAAAAGATGCCTGCCCACCATAGCTGAATACTGAAACCACAGGGACGAAGTATCCAAAATGGATGGAATCCTATTCAAAGGTGAGAAAATCCTCGTCCCACACTCTCTCAGAGCAAGCATGCTTACATGCATACACACTCCACACCTGGGCATGGAGAAAAGTAAGCAGAGAGCCAGAGACATCCTGTTCTGGCCAGGAATGGGAAAAGAAATTGAGGCCATTGTGGACAAGTGCGCCATCTGCCTTGAACATCGAAAATCATGGCCTCAGGTGAGATAAGGTGGTTAACACTCTACACCTGGGCATGGAGAAAAGTAAGCAGAGAGCCAGAGACATCCTGTTCTGGCCAGGAATGGGAAAAGAAATCGAGGCCATGGCGGAGAAGTGTGCCATCTGCCTTGAACCTTGAAAATCAAACCCAAAAGAGCCAGTGATGTCACATGAATACTTAGGGTCAACTGTCCAAAGTAACGGGGAGTGCAGTAGAGAGGTGAAGAAGAGAGTGCAGGCAGGGTGGAGTGGGTGGAGAAGAGTTTCAGGAGTGATTTGCAACAGAAGGGTACCAGCAAGAGTTAAAGGGAAGGTTTACATGATGGTTGTGAGACCAGCTATGTTATATGGTTGGAAACAGTGGCACTGACGAAAAGACAGGAGGCGGAGCTGGAGGTGGCAGAGTTGAAGATGTTAAGATTTTCACTGGGAGTGACGAAGAAGGACAGGATTAGGAATGATTATATTAGAGGGACCGCTCAAATTGGACGGTTTGGAGACAAAACAAGAGCGGCAAGATTGAGATGGCTTGGACATGTGTGGAGGAGAGATGCTGGGTATATTGGGAGAAGGACGCTGAATATGGAGCTGCCAGGAAAGAGGAAGGCCAAAGAGGAGGTTTATGGATGTGGTGAGGGAGGACATGCAGGTGGCTGGTGTGACAGAGGAAGACGCAGAACACAGGACGAAATGGAAACGGATGATCCGCTGTGGCGACCCCTAACGGGAGCAGCTGAAAGTAGTAGTAGTAGATAGTTTGGGTTTATATCCTAAAATCACTAGACCTAGCAGAATCACACCACACTGGGCAACCTTAATAGACAATATATTCACAAACATTACAGAAGGCCTCACTGAGAGCGGACTTTTAATAAATGACAAAATGACATCAGTGACCATCTACCAGTTTTTACAGTCTATGACTGTAATT
This sequence comes from Lampris incognitus, assembly GCF_029633865.1. Lineage (NCBI taxonomy): Eukaryota > Metazoa > Chordata > Actinopteri > Lampriformes > Lampridae > Lampris > Lampris incognitus. Next base: position 19,259,009 of record NC_079217.1, on the reverse strand, counting down.
TTAGGAAGAACAAAGTTTCCAACAATATTAAATATATTAAGAGTGAGAACAGTGGAATCCACGAATGCTTTCAAAAATTAATTACTAATATATAACTGGAATACAGTATAAAAAAAAAAGACACTGAATCCTTATATGATAAAAATTGCCCAATAGCACAATTCAACAGTAAACAGAAATATAAAGATAGTCCATGGATCACAAAGGGACTATGCAACGCTTGGCAAAAAAAAAAAAAAGCTCTATAAAGAATGTATAAAGTGCAGAACCATTGAAGCAGAAATAAAATATAAAATCAAGCTAACTAACATTATGAAGATATGCAAGAAGCAATACTATGATAAAGAGTTAGAGACCAATAAAAACAACACCAAAGGTATATGGAATGTGTTGAATAGTATTATTAGAAACTGATCTAGAAGCCCAAGCTGCCTACAATATTTTATAGATAATGACAAGACTATAAATAACATGGAAGATGTGGTCAACGGCTTCAACAGATTCTATATAAATGAGGGCCCAAAACTGGCAGAAAAAAAAAAATCAATGACACAATCACAGAGAGGAACAATAGTGAATATGGGGACTGTTACGTTCCCTGTTAAAGGTCCAGGGGATGAGGGAAAATAACAGAAAAGAAAAAGTATTCCAGGGGAATAAGAAAGGTGGGAGGCGGGACCAAGTGTAAGAACAAATGAGTTTATTAACAAAACTAACAGTAACCATAGCCAATGTATGCAACAAAAGATCAACTGGAGACACTGGCTCTTTCTTAACTAACCAGGATTAGGTAACAAACAACAAAATAACTCAGAGCAAAAAAAGAAGCACAAAAACAGAACAGGTTTCACCCTCCTTCTCAAGGAGTATTGACTGTAAGCACAACAGCTCTCTCTGGTTGCCAAAAACTGCCCACTGGCATAGCTGGGCGGCTCTCTCCAGGTTATATACCCAGCTGATGAGGGGTTGAAATCACCTGTGCTCATGTGCTCAAACAGCAGCTCCACAAGAGGAGGCGCATTACCTGGAGAGGGAAATTACACACATACACTACCGTTCAAAAGTTTGGGATCACCCAAACAATTTTGTGTTTTCCATGAAAAGTCACACTTATTCACCACCATATGTTGTGAAATGAATAGAAAATAGAGTCAAGACATTGACAAGGTTAGAAATAATGATTTGTATTTGAAATAAGATTTATTTTACATCAAACTTTGCTTTCGTCAAAGAATCCTCCATTTGCAGCAATTACAGCATTGCAGACCTTTGGCATTCTAGCTGTTAATTTGTTGAGGTAATCTGGAGAAATTGCACCCCACGCTTCCAGAAGCAGCTCCCACAAGTTGGATTGGTTGGATGGGCACTTCTTTGAGCAGATTGAGTTTCTGGAGCATCACATTTGTGGGGTCAATTAAACGCTCAAAATGGCCAGAAAAAGAGAACTTTCATCTGAAACTCGACAGTCTATTCTTGTTCTTAGAAATGAAGGCTATTCCATGCGAGAAATTGCTAAGAAATTGAAGATTTCCTACACCGGTGTGTACTACTCCCTTCAGAGGACAGCACAAACAGGCTCTAACCAGAGTAGAAAAAGAAGTGGGAGGCCGCGTTGCACAACTGAGCAAGAGGATAAGTACATTAGAGTCTCTAGTTTGAGAAACAGACGCCTCACAGGTCCCCAACTGGCATCTTCATTAAATAGTACCTGTTAGAGCCTGTTTGTGCTGTCCTCTGAAGGGAGTTGTACACACCGGTGTAGGAAATCTTCAATTTCTTAGCAATTTCTCGCATGGAATAGCCTTCATTTCTAAGAACAAGAATAGACTGTCGAGTTTCAGATGAAAGTTCTCTTTTTCTGGCCATTTTGAGCGTTTAATTGACCCCACAAATGTGATGCTCCAGAAACTCAATCTGCTCAAAGAAGTGCCCATCCAACCAATCCAACTTGTGGGAGCTGCTTCTGGAAGCGTGGGGTGCAATTTCTCCAGATTACCTCAACAAATTAACAGCTAGAATGCCAAAGGTCTGCAATGCTGTAATTGCTGCAAATGGAGGATTCTTTGACGAAAGCAAAGTTTGATGTAAAAAAAATCTTATTTCAAATACAAATCATTATTTCTAACCTTGTCAATGTCTTGACTCTATTTTCTATTCATTTCACAACATATGGTGGTGAATAAGTGTGACTTTTCATGGAAAACACGAAATTGTTTGGGTGATCCCAAACTTTTGAACGGTAGTGTATACACAACACACGGCACTAGGGCCGTAACAGGGACAGAAATCCAAGTTCCATTTTTCTTCGCGTGGTAGAAGAGAAGGAAATTATGGACATTGTAAACAAATGCGAGAACAGAAAAATCTACTGACACGAATGATATTGATATGACAATAGTTAAGAAAGTAATTGAATGCACTGCAAAACCACTAACCCACACCTATAACATGCCCTATCAATCTGGCAAAGTTTCAAGCAAAATGAAAATTGCAAAAGTCATACCCTTATATAAAACCGGGTATAGATACCAATTTACTAGCTACAGACCGATTTCATTATTGTCAAAATTCTCCAAAATATTGGAAAAACTATTTGCTGCTAGACTAGACAAATTCATTGAGAAGCACAATCTGCTGACCAATAGCCTGTAAGGGTTTCGACCAAACAGATCCACATCTCTGGCGCTCATTGAATTAATTGAAGAAATAACTGATTGCATAGACCAAAAAAAGTTTGCTGTGGGAATATTTATAGATCTAAAAAAAAAGCCTTTGACACTATTGATCACAGCAGATTAATTGACAAATTGGAAAGGTATGGTATCAGAGGGGTGGTTCAGAATTGGCTAAGAAGCTATTTAAGTAACAGGCAGCAGTTTGTAATGATAGGTGAACATAAATCGTCATGCATGGACATTACTTGTGGTGTACCCCATGTACCCCAGGGGTTGGTTTTAGGTCCAAAACGGTTCATTCTGTACTTAAATGATGTATGCAAGATATGAAAAATATTGAAATTTATTTTATTTGCTGATGACACAAATTTTGTTCTGGTGAGAATTTACAACAGCTTTTGGAGGTGACCACAAATAGAAATGGAAAAATTAAAACGGTGGTTTGACAAAAACAAATAATCTTTAAATCTGGACATAAGTTTATGTTGTTTGGAAATCACGTAACAAATATCAAAGTAAAGGTAGTGATAGACAATATCCAACTAGAAAGAGTATATGGAAAAAAATTCCTAGGTGTGATACTAGACCACAAAATCTGCTGGAAATCTCACGTAACATATGTGCGAGCAAAGCTGGCAACAAGCACTGCAGTCATGAGAAAAGCAAGTCACATTCTGGATCATAAATCATTGCACTCTCTGTATTGTTCATTTATTTTACCATATCTGAACTACTGTGTGGAGGTATGGGGTAACACCTACAAAACCAACCTACAACCATTATGCATACTACAGAAAAGAGCCATAAGGATCGTTAATAACATAGGATATCATGAACACACCAACAAGCTATTTTTAAAGTCAAGTGCCTTGAAGATAAGGGATTTAGTAGAATTCAACACAGCACAAATAATGTTCAAAGCAAGAAACAATCTACTACCGAGTAATATACAAAAAATATTATCAGATAAAGAAGGGGAATATAATTTGAGAGGGAAATTAAACTTCAAGAAATTATGTGTTCGAACAACTTTGAAGAGCATGGGCATTTCAATCTGTGGGGTAAAATTATGGAACAGTTTGAGCATGGAACTCTGTAAACAAAGTACAAACATTACACAGTTCAAGAAGAAGTACAAAGGACTGATTTTCAAGAGCTATAGGAACGATGAAGAGTTGTGTTAACCATTAAATTTTACTTATCTCCAAACATTCCTAATTACGTTTTTTTTTCCATTTTCCTTCATATGACACCAAGTGATAGCTGGGTTGTTAGATATTTATATAATTTTTTTAATTATCATATTTTTGTTATATATATATTTTTCTTCTTCTTTTTGTAATGTATAGTAGCTGAATTGACTTAAGAGTAGGTGATAAGAGGTAGGAAAAAATAAGTATATACTTCTACTCCTTTTCGAACATGTAGCAAATAATCTGATGTAAATGGAGATTTGCTCACTGAATTTGATGTGTGGATTTGTTGATCACTTCAGATTATTGGCAATGGTTTATTTGTATGTTATATCCTGGTTATTTACATGTTTGAAATAAATCATCATTCATTCATAGCTATGCTACGTTTGTGCTACATTGACTATGCTATGTTTTCCCTTCCGCTGTAATGCTGCGCTCGTCTGCAGATCAGAGGGAGGGGGAGGAGGGCCGGTGGTGGAAGATGACAGCTGAGACAACTGGCACGTTTGACTGCTAAAATGGAGTAGATGATTTTTGCACCTAGAAAGCAATTATTAGATCAATAGAATAACAGATAATTGCTTTATTGAATAAAAGCACTTTAAGCTCTATATTTCCAACTTTCAGACAACTTTATATTGTTTCCAAAAAGAAGAAAGTGGATACTGGTAGCATCTGGCTATTGTTAGCAAATAACCTACAGTGGTGCTTGAAAGTTTGTGAACAATTTAGAATGTTCTATATTTCTGCATAAATATGGCCTAAACATCATCAGATTTTCACACAATTCCTAAAAGTAGATAAAGAGAACCCAGTCAAACAAATGAGACAAAAATATTATACTTGATCAGGTATTTATTGAGGAAAATGATCCAATATTACATACAATCTGTGAGTGGTAAAAGTATGTGAACCTCTAGGATTAGCAGTTAATTTGAGTTGAAATTAGAGTCAGGTGTTTTCAGTCAATGGGATGACAATCAGGTGTGAGTGGGCGCCCTATTTTATTTAAAGAACAGGGATCTATCAAAGTCTGATCTTCACAACACATGTTTGTGGAAGTGTATCATGGCAAGAACAAAGGAGATTTCTGAAGACCTCAGAAAAAGCATTGTTGATGCTCATGAGGCTGGAAAAGGTTACAAAACCATCTCTAAAGAGTTTGGACTCCACCAATCCACAGTCAGACAGATTGTGTACAAATAGAGGAAATTCAAGACAATTGTTACCCTCCCCAGGAGTGGCTGAGCATCAAAGATCACTCCAAGAGCAAGGTGTGTAATAGTCAGCCAGGTCACAAAAGAACCCAGGGTAGCTTTGAGGCAACTACAGGCATCTCTCACATTGGCTAATGTTAATGTTCATGAGTCCACCATCAGGAGAACACTGAACAACAATGGTCTGCATGGCAGGGTTGCAAGGAGAAAGCCACTGCTCTCCAAAAAAAACATTGCTGCCTGTCTGCAGTTTGCTAAAGATCACGTGGACAAGCCAGAAGGCTATTGGAAAAATGTTTTGTGGATGGATGAGACCAAAATAGAACTTTTTGGTTTAAATGAGAAGCATTATGTTTGGAGAAAGGAAAACACCGCATTCCAGCATAAGAACCTATCCCATCTGTGAAATGTGGTGGTAGTATCATGGTTTGGGCCTGTTTTGCTGCATCTGGGCCAGGACGGCTTGCAATCATTGATGGAACAATGAATTCTGAATTATACCAGTGAATTCTTAAGGAAAATGTCAGGATATCTGTCCGTGAACTGAATCTCAAGAGAATGTGGGTCATGCAGCAAGACAACAACCCTAAGCACACAAGTTGTTCTACTAAAGAATGGTTAAAGAAGAATAAAGTTAATGTTTTGGAATGGCCAAGTCAAAGTCCTGACCATAATCCAATCGAAATGTTGTGGAAGGACCTGAAGCGAACAGTTCATGTGAGGAAACCCACCATCATCCCAGAGTTGAAGCTGTTCTGTATGGAGGAATGGGCTAAAATTCCTCCAAGCCGATGTGCAGGACTGATCAAAGGGGGGGGGGGGGGTCACACCAGATACTGAAAGCAAAGGTTCACATACTTTTACCACTCACAGATATGTAATATTGGATAATTTTCCTCAATAAATAAATGACCAAGTATTTTGTCTCATTTGTTTAACTGGGTTCTCTTTATCTACTTTTAGGACTTGTGTGAAATCTGATGATGTTTTAGGTCATATTTATGCAGAAATATAGAAAAGTCTAAAGGGTTCACAAACTTTCAAGCACCACTGTAGCTCCTAAACAAAAAGAAAATTGCAGAATGGCTGATAATGAGACAGAGAAACCAACCTACAGAAAAAGCGAGTAAACAACTTTTCTCCAATTCTACCAATATTAATATAATCAAATCTAGAGAGATGCATTCTTATATTAGTTCGGGCGAGTGCTCTCTTCTTCCAGCCAACCACTCAGGATGCAAAAAAAAAGAAGGCAAGATGGAGCCCACACTCTCCGAGTTACTCTCTGAGTTACAAGACAACATTGTGAGGCTACTCTCTGAGAAGATGAAAGAAAACTGATGCTCTGGCAGCTTTGATAAAATAAAGAAAGAATGATGACAGCATTGAAGCCTTGAAGGAAAACTGAATTTCTCTGGAAAGAGATACAGGAAGTTAAAACTGAAGTAAAGGAGGCTAAATCAGTTAGTATTAACCACCAGAAGAAAATAAATAGCTGATCTAGAAGATAAGGTCAACGAGATGGATCGATACCATAGAAGGTGGAACCTACAACTTTACGGCCTGCCAGAACAAGGAGAAAATGTAAGACAACGTGTGGTGGAGATCTGCCGTGCCATAGTCCCGGACACTGGAGAAGAGTTTCACTTTCACATTGATGTAAGTCACCGAATTGGCCGTAAAGTAGAGAGGAGGATTCGACCCGTAATAACAAGGTTTACAGCCAGATCAGAGAAGGAAATGGTATGGAAGCAGGCAAAGGGGTCGGGATTTCTCAAAGAAACTACGTAGGTCTATAATTCTCTACCCTTGCTGGATCAAGGGAAGGTTTTTTGAGGAAGGGCTGATCACAGGCAATTTTAAAGTAGTCAGGTACAGACCAGGATGTGAATGAGCAGTTGATGATAGAGAGCAGGCTGGGACCTAAGCCATGGAGGATGGATTGTAAAAAATTTTGTTGGAACTATATCACAGGGACTGGAGGAGTGATGCATGAGGTCTACAGTATTAACAAGGAACTGAAGAAATACAGGAACAAATTCTGACATTAAAATCGGACGGCTGAAAGGGGCGGGAACATCCATCCATTATCCAAACCAGTGGTTTGGATAATGGATGGTAGGAAGTGGTAGGAAGAGAGGGATTCACAAGCTTATTGATAGTACTAAACAGAAACCTAGGGTTATGTTTATTACTCTCAATCAAGTCAGAGAAGTACGCAGCTCTCGAATCTTTACAAGCTTGATTTAATTCAGATAATAACTCCTTGTGGCATTGTTGAACTTCGAGCAGATTCTTTCCATCTGCGTTCAGTCTTCCTATACCCCCCCCTTTTCTTTTTTGACGGATGTTTTCATTGATCCAAGGGGTTGTGTTAATAACTGAGACAGCCCTGGAAGTATATGGAGCCAAGAAATCAAGGGCAGATATACACAAATCATTAAACAACATCAACAAAATCGATCTTATTTAGGGAATTAAGAGATATGTTCAGGGTGAAAACTAAATCAAGGGTGTGCCCACGAATATGTGTGGGGCCAGTGATATGCTGCACAAGGTCGAAAGGTTTAGAAATGTTTAAAAAAATCTATGGAAATGTTTAAAAAAATCTATGTGTTTTGTTATTCACACATCATAAGTGACGAGGACCATCTAGTCATCCTATGATGGATGACTGATGACTTGCGCGATGATTAAAGTGAGGACGAGTTGTGCACCATCAACCCCACTCTCTCGTCCGAGACCACCTACTACCAGTGGCAAGACGAAGCGAGATGACTGGCAATGGAGACGGATGCAGATTATTATTTTTTCTCAGGGATTCTTCCTGAAGCCTTTCCCATATACCCGCAAGGCAGCGGCGGTTTTAAATCAGAGTTTTCCTTCTCCTAGATGAACTGCCTGACACGGCTAACAAGCTTCATCAACCCAGAAAAAAAAAACTATGACAAATGAGTTAAAAGGATTATCAGTGTGGATGTTAAAATCACCAAGCAGCAGTTGCAGGTGAAAAGAAAAGCTATATTTTTATTCTGTAGAAGTTTCAAGGTAGATTTTTATTTTTTACAACAGACTCATGCAGCGGAATCAGACTTCAACTTTTAAAAAACTCAGTGGGGAGACAATATATCGATGGCATATGGAAAGAACCACTGTGCTGGGGTAGCTATATTGAGTAGAGCATTTAAAGGGAGAGTACTACAAACATTTGTAATTTTTTTGTAAGATGGGTCCTTCTAGTTATTGAAATAATGGATAACGTTTTTATTTTAGGAACAACATTCTTTTTCAGGAGCTGGAGAAGGAAATATCTATATTATTAAAAACCTTCATTAATGCCAAATTGATACTTGGAGGAGATTGGAACTCGATTAGTGACCCCTTAAAAGATTGCTTCCCTCCACATTGTTTAAAAGCTCTTCATGGTGAGTTCAACAACTTATGTTCACATCTAAACTGTTGTGATATTTGGAGGACTAGAAATCCTGATAAGACCCAGTTTACATGGAGCAACAAAGATTTGTCAATCAAGAATTGATTTTTGGATTATTTCAAATGAACCGAATACAAGAGTAAAGGAAACCAAAACTGAACCATCAATACTTATGGATCACAAACTTACATCCTTAAGATTTAAATTGGGCAAGGTAACAGATAGTTATAAATATAACCCAAGTTATTTGAAGTTAAACAATTATCTACTAGAGGATAAGTTTTTCAAAGAAAATATAATTAAATGTAATTATAATTAATGATAACTGCAGAAAAGCAAATCTTATAACAAATATTGGGAGTACACAAAATTTCAAGTTATAAATTTGGCAATTAGAATGGGGGAACAAATTGCAAAAGAAAAAATATCTAAACAAGATACTACAGTGAAAGATAATCTCTATATTTGAAAAAGATAAATTATCTCAAGTAGATTTAAACAGATTAACCACACTACAATTAGAGATAGACTCTATATATCAGAATTTAGCAAAGGGCGCCTTTGTCAGGTCAAGAAGGAAATGGTTGGAGCAAGGTAAAAAGAATACCAAATATTTCCATAATTTCGAAAAAATTAATCACTCTATCAATAATTTGGCTAAATTAAAGATTAATGGAAGGATTTCACATGATCCGAAAGAAATCTCAATCTATGTTAAATAATTCTATGGCAAGTTATATACTAAAGATAACTGATAACTAATTCATGTGTTTTGCTTATTTTTTTGGTCATCCATCAAAAGAAAAAAGCAAGGTATATTACTGACGGTGCTACAGGAAGATGTGGTCAGGAAATATCCTTGGAAGAACTTAAAACTTATCAAAGTTAAAAGACAACAAATCCCCAGGGAACGACACCTTTACCAAAAAGTTTTATAAGGCGTTTCAAGACAGTGTTGCATAATTTTTAGTGTGTGTTTAAAGAGGCTATTGATATGGGTACACTCCCTGCAGCTATGGTTCAAGGTCTACTTACTCTGTTACCCAAACCTAATAAAGATTGTTTAATTCTTGATAATTTGACACCAATAACCCTAATTAACAATGACGCCAACTATTGGCGCTCATTTTTGCTCAGAGCTAAAGTCTTGTCTAAACAATTATAGATGACTGCCAATCTGGTTTTATGCGAGGGAGGCATGTCAGTAATAATATTTGATTAATCCTAGACTTGATACATTATAATGAATACATCACAGACAATAGTTATATTTTATTTGTAGACTTCTATAAAGCTTTTGATTCTGTCAGTCACAATTTTATGTATGACACAATTTTTTCATTTTTTATTTTTTGGATTTGGACCTTATTTTAAGCGTGCAAAACAAACTATGTATAAAGAACGTAATAGTACAGTTAAATTGTCTTTTGGCACCTCCTCTAGATTTTACATCTCCAAAGGTATAAAATAAGGAGTCCCTGTGGCCCCCTTTCTTTTTCTTTTTTTGTTGTTAGTTACACAGTTGATAACATTACATACTAATAACGACCCTTTCAAAGGAATAAGAATATCAGATACAGAGATCAAATGTACCCAGCTAGCGGAGGATACTACAATTTTTCTAAGAAATGAAGGAGAGATAAAAAAAGGTACAGATTGCCTTGCTGTTTTTTCTAAGGCATCAGGTTTGACTTTATTAAAATATGTGAACTGTTTGCACTGAAAGAAAAACCCAATCACTTAAATGAAGTAGTAGGCATTTCAATTAAAGAACACGTTTCATACCTGGGCATTAAAATTTGCAAAAATCAAATAGCAAGAACAGACCTAAATTCAATTCCCCTAATAGATAAAATACAAAATAAATGTAACATGTGGTTGATGATAGATTTGTCACTCAGAGGTTGTATTCTTTTATTTAAAACCAAAGGTTTATCTCGCTTAGTTTTTTCTGCTTCGGTATTAGAGGCTCCAAAATCTTTTTGTCAAGAAAGTTGACAGCCTCTTATTAAGTTTATTTGGAAAAATAATATCCATTATCTTAACATAATAGTATTATGCAATCCTTATAAACACGGTGGTTTGAATATGCTTGATTTTGACTAATCCAACACAATATTTAAGGTAACCTGGATAAAGAATAACACCTTAAACAAAAACAAGCTTTGGTACCTCATCCCAAATATAATTTTTGAAAAAGTTGGTGGGATAGAATTCCTTCTTAAACGTGACTTCGGTATAAACAAAATACCTGTCAAGTTATCCATTTTCCATAGGCAGGCCCTCCTATCTTGGCGTCTCGTGTACAAACATATATTTTTTTCTTTTTTTGGAATCACTCATCAGTAATTGGTCACATGGCAAAATGAGGCTCACAGCTTACTCTGTTTTGTGGGTGTAATGTACCATGAATGGATCACTCTGTTAATTTCTATTACTAGACTTTGACCCCAATTTAGAGGAAACATTAATTTATTAGATTAAAAATTTAGACAACATATTGAAGCTATTAAGAAAGGGGTTTGTTTGGGCTTTTAAGGCCACACCACTGCGTAAATAATTTTGAGAGGCACTTTATGTATTTTACATTATTCAGTACCAGTACTTGGGGTTCCAGAAATTATGGATTTTTTGTTTTATTACTGCATACCAACCAGTAGTCGGAGTAGGTTGTTTAACACCAGATCAGGAGTAGAGGCTATGGTTATAACGTGTTTCACTTTTATGGTCCATGATGACGGTGATGAGATCAGGAAGAAACCCACCAGCGGTCAAAACACAGTCGCAGGCACTGAGCAGGGGCATCTGCTGCATACATGTAGATTTCAACCCAAAGAATTTACTCCAGAGACTTTAGTTTTTATCCACTACACCAGTGGTTCTCAACCTTTTTGGGGTCCTGGACCCCCTGCGTATTTTTGATCTACCCTGAGGACCCCTCCACCTGATCTTGGGGGAGGGGGGTTGCAATTTGATAGAAACAGTAGAAACTGCATTTTAAATTGCATTATAGCATTTATTCACTCTTTGGGGCAAAAATAAGAGCTTTCAGTTGTAACTTAGATATAGTTAACAAAATAGAATTCTTATACAGTAACTTTCAGATATATGTAACAAAACAGAATACGTATTCAGTAACTTTCAGTTACATTTCACGTACTCCAAAATGGCTGAGAGGGTTATTGCATTGTGACATCATCCACAATAGCTCGCTGGAAAAAAGAAAACGATGGAGGTGCATTCCCCGTGCCAATCCCGGACAATATGACCCCCTGTGGTCTTAACCTCCCACCGACCCCGTATTGGCACGCCCACCGGAAGCGCTATTCCTCTTTCCATCTCCAACTAAATGAGATCGGTCGATGGCTGTTTCTCTCTCGCTGGGACTAAGAGGAAAACTGCAAATACGCAAGTAATCTAGTGATATACTGGTATATTAGATACTAACTTATAGTTAGCTTACCTTTTATCGCCAAGATGTTCGTTAATCCGGTCGATGTGGCCGGATTCTACGCTTGGTGCGGGTGTCTTAAACCGGCGACGCTCCAATGGGACCCCCATCCGGACTGTGTCTCCCATATCCCGCATGTTCACTACACGGGCTACTTGAGGGATGTAGACCGTAATGAGATCGACTGCAATTTCTGTAAAACCATCAGAGGATCGGGGCGCCAAAGGTGGGCTGCCCTGTACCGTCAAAGATGGGGACTTGCAGATCCCTTCGCACCTGCTAACGAGGCGGCTAGCATGGTGCTACCTAGCTATAGCCATGGGGCGGAGGCTAGCAACATCCCTCCGATGCTTCCTAGCTACAGTCACGGGACGGCGGATAGCATTAGCATCCCTCCGGAGCCAGAGGCTATCCCACCATCCAGGATAGTTAGAGAGGACTGGATCAATGAGATCCTATCTCTCCCTGGTGAATCCGTGGCATGTTATTCGGCGGGTGCGGAACCCGAGGATTCACTGCCTGAGGAAGTAGACGATCAGGACGTGGAAGACGACCAGCCAAGTTCGTCTCAACCAAACAAAGATGGCGACGCCATGCAACGTGGGTCCGAAACATTCCTCGCCAGTTTCCGCAATCTGTTCGCGCGAGCGGTCAAGTCTGCCGACATCGTTACCGAGCCGGGCAATCCTCAAGATCCGGTGGTAGCCGATTTTCCACGAATGGCAGAGAGGGTCAGGGACTCCACTCTACCACCTTATCATCACATCGAACGAGCGTTTAAGCGGGCGGAGGCGGATCCGCTACTTAAATCGTCCTCAAAGTTCAGTCAGAAGGGGGTTGACGTCTTAGCAGTCGAGGTTAGGAACCTCAACTACAAAGACTGGAAAATTCCGCAACCAGAGAGGGACGTTTTATCGTTCAACCCTAACACCAAGGTGGGGTCTCGCGATACTCCCAAACACCCTTCGCAGTGGGGTCAACAGGTGGATCGTTACGCGTGTGATGCATGGCACGCCAATACACGCGCAGCTGGACTCGTGTCAACGGCTGGGATGATAACGGCGTACATGCGCAAGCTCTGCAGCCTATCAAACGTCGAGCAAAGCAAAGCCGCCATCGCTACAGCAGGTATCGACGGGGCCGAGTTCGGTGACGTAGTGGCCAGCGAAGCAGGTTGTGAGTACATCTTGGAAATGGAACGCATAGCTGACTCCCTGGGATCGCTGCTGTATTCCATCGCTCTAGAGTGCGGTTCTAGCGCAGCTGCCTCCACCCTTTCGCGCAGACGTCTCTGGCTAGAGACAGCCGGGGTAAAAGAGGAATTCTGCAAGGAGTGGATGGCCCACTCCTGCGCAGGGAACCAGGGCCTGTTTGGAACGACCCCGGACATTATCAGCAAATACAAGGCCGCCCAGGCCGAGCGCGAAACCTTGCACAAGGAGCTTCTCCCGATGATGAAGAACCCGCCTACCCCTAAGCCCGCGGTGGGCAAAGGGCAGGGGGACAAGCCTGCGCGCAAGCAGAAATGGAGAGAGACTTATCCAAAAAGAGGTGGTAAAGTGGGGCGCGGGCGTGGACAGGGCTCACGTCCAAACTCCCAGTCTTCCACAGATCCAGCGGCCAAGGCGGCCAAGCCGGACAGCACAGACACTTCCAAGAAGGGAGCTGCCAAGTGACGTGTTTCGGCAGGATGTTACGACCCACACCAACAGACTGATTCCAGAGCCGTCTCCGGCGATATAGACGCTTGTTCAGGGGACACAGCGTGCGCAGGGCTAAACACTGCGCCTTTTATTTTGGTTTCTGATGCACAGTCTACTTGTTCTATTCCAAAGGTTGTGAATGTGAATAAAAGTTTTTATGTTGGTGATGATGGTGATTGCGTTTTAAAAGGTTTGAAACGCAAGTCTGATTGTCTGTCTGAATCTTTAGGTAAAGATGATGATAACAATGTAATAACATCCCTGCTGGAAATATTGGATAATAATGACATGAGCGCAAATGAGCCCCTGGGAGGGGACTATGATGCGACAATGTTTAGTCTCTCTGATGGGTCAAATGGTAATTTGGAAAGGTTCAAAACGCCAATTCCCCCATCTGGGTCTCCTTTACAAGGACGAAGCCCCCCCATGGATGCAGGGCATGGCGGGCGGGGCTTCCCCAGACCCTTTACGCGCAACTTACGCGCGCTACCTGAACAGCAAGGTACAGGAGGCAACGAGACCTCTGTCACGCATGTTACACAGGTGGAAGGAATTGGTCCCGTCGGCTTCTGTTTTGGATCAGATAGCCCACGGACACCAAATCCTTTTCGAGAACGGTATTGTACCCCCGTACTTGGGAATAGTGCATACGGAACCGGGGTCGGTGGCCGAAGCACAAATCCTAGACAACGAACTCACAGAGTTACTCTCGAAAGGGGCAATCACGTTGGTTCCTCCCCTAGAAAGAGAAGACGGGTTTTACAGCCGTTACTTTCTGGTCCCGAAGAAGGATGGGGGCATGCGCCCAATCCTAGATTTGAAACCCTTCAACAAGTATGTAGAGAAGGTCAGTTTCAAAATGCTACGCACACCGGTTCTGCTGTCAATGGTGACACAGTCCGATTGGCTAACTTCGGTCGACCTAAAAGATGCTTTCTATCATTGTCCGATTGCGGAAAGACACAGAAAGTATCTTCAGTTCTGTTACCGGGGTCAGTGTTACCAGTACACATGCCTCCCGTTCGGATATCGCCTCTCTCCTCTGACATTCACAAGGTGTGTGAAAGCAGCGCTCGGAGTGTTGATGCGCAAAGGTATGCGCTTGGCATGGTTCCTAGACGACCTGTTGGTGTTGGCCCGGTCGCCGGAACAAGCAATACTCCATATTCAGGAGTTGATGGAATTCATGGAGTACATGGGTTTCACTATCAACATAAAGAAGAGCGCGCCATGGCCTTCGTGCCAGGCAACGTATCTGGGTCTGAGTTTGGATACGGTATCCATGCGCGCAACCCTTACGCAAGAGAGATGGCATTCCACCAGGACCACGTTAGCACATTTCGTCCCGGGGACATATGTCACTTATCGGATGATCAGGAGGCTGCTGGGCCTTCTGGCATCGGCTCACCAAGTTGTTCCTTTAGGTCTGTTGTTCATGAGGAGACTGCAATTGTGGTTCGCAGTTCACTTCTTGAAATACGGCAACGAACGCCGGTACAACAACCATCTTATCCTGGTCCCGCGCGTGGTAGCGCAGGACCTAGACCACTGGAACAGAGCCTGCGTGGACATGTCTGGGGTCCCTATGGGCCCCAGGGGACCCGAGGTAACGATTTATACGGATGCGTCCCTCTCGGGTTGGGGGGCCATCCTTGGCTACAAAACAGCGCGAGGAGTGTGGCCGTCTGGGGAGAAGGTCCACATCAACGCGCGCAAGACGGAGATAATTTGGCTGGCTATCCAGCATTTTGCTCAGGATCTCGTAGGCCGTCACATACTGATAATGACAGACAGCATGACGGCCAAGGCCTACATCAACCGCCAAGGCGGTATGAAGTCCAAGCGTTGCAGAGAGTTGGCCATGCAAATTTGGATTTGGGTCAACAGCAACGCGCTATCAATCAGGGCGCTTCATGTTCCTGGGAAGGACAACGAAGCAGCGGACATCCTCTCGAGAGGCGGCCCGCATGCAGACAATTGGAGCCTCAACCCAGCCATAGTGGCTATGATCTGGGAGAGGTTCGGGGTAGCTCAAGTGGATCTGTTCGCATCGAAACTCAATTACAAGTGCCCTCGTTGGTACTCGATGCTCCCGTCCGACCTAGCGCCGTTGGGGGTCAACGCGCTTGGACTAGATCCATGGCCCGAGGAGATGCTTTACACATTCCCCCCGCGCAGGTGCCTCCTAGACCTGGTGGTCAAGTTCGAGCGCACAGGGGGTCGGTTAGTTCTCGTGGCCCCGTACGAACCGAGCACCCCGTGGTTTCCGCGAATAGTGCCCTGGATAGTAGGCGAGCGGTTCGACGTCCCGGAGTGGGCGGACGCGCTCACGCAAGCAGGAGGGCTGCTACGGGAGGGCCCCTGGATAGGAGGCTCCCGATTAGCAGCGTGGATGCTTACAAAGCCAGGCTCTTAGCTATGGGACTTAGTGCGCAAGTGATTCGTGTCATCTTAGCGGCGCGTAAAGACTCCACGTATTCCAGGTACCAGGGGTACTGGAATCGATTTGACCAATTTTGCGCTGAACGCGACATGGACCCTTTGTCAGTAGGGATTGGCCCTATACTGACTTTTGTGGAGGTGTGTAGGAGTGATAGACTATGGTCTTTCTCCTCGGTCAAAGTCTGTGTATCGGCTCTCACGTTCTTCCGGGGGGAAGATCGAGGGTAGCACGGTTTTCATGCACCCGCTCATGACGCAGTACCTGTTGGGTGCTAAGAAGCTCTCAGCTAAGGAGCTTACGAGAGCTGAAACTTGGGATGCTTCCCTTGTTCTGCGCGCACTAGAGAAAGATCCCTTTGAACCCATGTTTACGGCAGACATGCGTTATGTCTCGGCTAAGCTGGCTGTGCTCTTGGCACTTACCACCGCAGCGAGGGGTTGTGAGCTCACTGCACTCACCATCAAGGGGATGGTGTTTTCTGGTGATCTGATGGTCACGCTCTTTACAGACCCCAGCTTCGTGCCCAAAACTGTGTCTGTCCTGACGAGTAGGGCCCCGGTGGTGATACACGCGTTTCATCCGTCACCGGTGACTAGGGATGAGAAACGCTTGCACCTCTCGTGTCCTGTACGGGCTTTACGCATTTACATGCGGCGCACAGCAGATATTCGTAGGTCTGACAGGCTGCTGTTGACCTACATAGTGAGCAATCCAGGTTATGCCCTTTCCACCCAGAGGCTAGCACACTGGCTGGTGGATGGTATTACGGAGGCGTATACCAAAGCGGGTAAAACAGCTCCTAAGCTGAAGGCGCATTCTACCCGAGGGACTGCTACGTCGATAGCTGTGTTGTCAGGTATCGACTGGGAGGTCATCCGCCAGGCGGCGGTTTGGAGTGGTGAGACCACTTTCTTACGGCATTATTACCGGCACGTTAAGGTGCGGTCGGTTGCCGACGCTGTTCTGGAGCAGGCCTCTTAGGATGCTCTCATCAGAACGCGTACCCCTTCCCACCAGGGGTTTGAAGGGTTCATTGGACGGCTAGGGAACGGAGGCACGAATCCTGTCGTTGTTCAATGCAATAACCCTCTCAGCCATTTTGGAGTACGTGAAATGTAACTTTGGGTTCGCGAAGTGAACCCTAGTTATATGAACAATGACAAAATGGCTGAGAATAGAGCCGTTCTCCTCCTACCCGGGCCACAGGTGTGGTGCTCATTTAGTTGGAGATGGTTCGACTTACAAAGAGGAATAGCGCTTCCGGTGGGCGTGCCAATATGGGGTCGGTGGGAGGACATATGACCACAGGGGGTCATATTGTCCGGGATTGGCACGGGGAATGCACCTCCATCGTTTTTCTTTTTTCCAGCGAGCTATTGTGGATGATGTCACAATGCAATAACCCTCTCAGCCATTTTGTCGTTGTTCATATAACTAGGGTTCGCGAAGCGAACCCTAGTTATATGTAACAACAGAATTTTTATGCAGTAACTTTTAACAATGCAAACGGGAGCGAGATCTCTTATTAAAATACAATAAATTACGCTTGTGAAACAGATGTAATTAGAGAAAAAAGTCCTGTTACCCTTTATAGCTTAGGTAGATAAAGGTCTCAGTCACATTTGAGTAAAATAATCCTATTTCTATAAATGTCATAGGATCTTTTTTTTAAAGATATTTTATTTTCACGGACCCCTTGCAATTACACCACGGACCACTAGGGGTCCGCGGACCCCCGGTTGAGAAACACTGCACTACACTACTGGTATGGTGGGTAAATTAGTAATCAGTACCAATATTACAAATTTTGCAACGTTCAGTAGGCTAACTAGTGAATGATAATGAGCAATAATATCAGGGACTCTTGAGAAATATTAGGCCCACCTGTTTCGAGGTTTAGCCAGTGCAGCGTCAGTTCTGTATCGGGGCTCTTGTCTAGTTTATCTCAACACTACCCACACACTGCCTCGGCTCAGGCTCAGGCCTGTCACTCAATCCATGCCATATGACAATCTGACCCTGTTTACATTTACCTGATTTCTGTCAACGGTTATACGTGGCTTGGATGTGCTATACAACTGATTTCCACACATCAATACCTTACAGACTCTCGGGTTGCTCTAGGGAAGTTAGTTTATCCAAAAATTATTAACACTGAAATGAACTCACCGAGCACAAGTAGGAATAAACTGAGGGGGACCAGCCCAGCCTGCGAATCTTCACGGTCCAAACTGCCCTCCTTTGTGCATCCTGTGGAAATCGATGCATCATCGGCCTTGTCCCGGAACAACCCCAAGCCGCACAACACACCATTTCTCCTTCAACTGCTACAAATCGGCGAGAAATGGGCCGAAAACGCAGGGGAAATCATTGAAACGCCATGGTGACAGAGCCAGGCGTTGGCAGGCAACATGGCGCCCGTCAAGCACGTGATAGGCTCTTAGCCAATCACAGCGCGTGTTGCAAAGCTCAGAGGATGGCCAGACTCTCTACATACGGTACCATCCTGATCGCTGCACTAGCGCCTCCTCTGGGCGGTCGGGGGGGTGGGGCAGCGACCGGGATTGCTAAAAAAGAAAAGAAAAAAAGAGCGGGGTAATTGGGCAGATACAATTGGGGAGAAAAAAGGAGGAAATTGAAAAAACAAAACAAAACTGGTGTATTTTGAGGTTAATTAACTATTTTAAATATAATTGTTCGTTCAGTTCATTAAGCTAAATTTACTTTAGAAATGTTTTTTTAATCAAAAAAGTACATTAATAATATTTTTACTGAATTGCTCCACGTGTCCATGTCAATGGCCTCTTGTACCATTGTGGGCATGTGTGTCATAGCTTGCCGACCCCTGCCTTAGTTTAAAACTATATGAAGGACAACTTTAGCTGTATGCTGAATAGTAGAACATCTTTTTTATGGACTCCCTGTGGTTGTTGCCCATAAAGAGTGGCAACCAACATAGTTTAGATGGGCAACACTGACCAGGACTTCACCTTGCGAGCCTTGCTTCAGCAAATTTTGTTATCCTAGACTCCATATCCCGTGATTTCCTTCATGACCTCAGTTGACCTCTTGACCTCAGTTAAGTTTTATATGGCGCATTTCTAGCTGCCAACCATCACTCAAAGCGCTTTAAAGTAAAGGGTTCATATTCACCCATGCGCGCGCGCGCACACACACACACACACACACACACACACACACACACACACACACACACACACACACACACACACACACACACACACAAGGGCAGGGACGACCATGCATGGTAACAACCAGCTCATCGGGAGCAGTTAGGGTTTAGGTGTCTTGCTCAGGGACACCTCAACAACTGGCAGCCCTGCAGTTACCAGACAACCTTCTCTACTTCCTGAGCTACTGCTGACCATTTATAAATTTCAAAGAAGAAAAACTTCTCTCACCTGAAGCCACTGTCACAGGGTGCTGCTGGCTACTTCTAGCAGCTGCAGTTTTTTCTTAAGCAAAACAAGAAGATACCTTTGGCAAGTTAAGAGACGAATTTCTTATCAACCCTTCTTCTTTTACGTTTTTTTTGCCGCCCCACTTGCATAGCTCCATGTCATTATTTCTCTGACTTTTTAATAAATGTGATGACTGCTGGTTATCTCTCCTTCACACATGCTACTGTGGATAGTGGTCTCCCATCACGCTTCACTCAAAGTGGAATAACCCCTTTTATCCATTGCTCCTCTAACTGGTCTAGGAACAGATATCGTATTGTCCATACAATGGTATGTCTTTCAAGGAAAACAGTCAGTGGACCTTTGGGGCCCTTGGCATTTGAGGGCTCTACAGCAGTTGCCTACCTTTGCTTAAAGGTGAAGGCCGCCCCTGCTCCTGGTGTGTCTGCAGTGTTGCCATCTGGTGTGAACAAGGTGCATGGCAGCAGTCTACTCAAAACAAAGCAAAACCTTTTGAAGTAAGACAAGAAACAAGGAAGAAGATGTTGTTTGCTGTGTTTGTGCTTAGCAGTGTGTGCAAGATCCCAGTGTGAACACTGCACCAGTCCATGAGCTTTTGTAGATCTCTATGGTCAAGATGAGGCCATATGGAATTGCAAAAATAAAAAAATAAAAAAATGCAAACACAAAATAACCATGAAATAGGTATAATGTCATTTGCAAGAGAAACTAGAGTACTGTAAATGAAACATGTGCTTGAAATAGTAGTTTATTTGGTGTTTGTAAAAACATTCCCCCCACTTTTGGCCCTTTTGTTACATTTGCAATATTTTTTTACCTTTGTAAAACTTCTTTGTAATACTTTATTCCCCCCTTTGCAATAACTTTTTTTTCTCTTTGCATTTCAGTTTGTGGCCTGTTTTTTGATGTGGATTAGTGGAGTGAGGAGTGTCCAGTGAGGGTTCGGCAGGTCAGTTCATCGGTTTGAGTTAGAGACCGGCCGCTTTTCAGGTCAACAGCAAATGTGCAAATGCTGAGACTATTCTTATATACAATCACGTTTTAAATAACCAAGTTCGTTTTATAGCAAGCTACTTTTTTATCATGAACACACACACACACAAACACACACACACACACACACACACACACACACACGTATGTATAATCTTCACATGCAATAACATGTATAATGCATAGACAAAATGGTTTGCAGACTATAAGCAAACATTTAATTTTCATTCTTTACAGTTGCTGCAGTCCTACATATATGATGAGATCATGGATACAAATCAGGACCACATATAAAGATATACGTAGTCATCAAGTGGTAAGTACTTCCCCTGCTCTTATTCTTCTAGTCTTTTGATTGCATGCATACTGTAAAACAAATTAAGAACTGATATGATTTGCAGAAAACGGAACAAAAAAGTGAGCTAAAAGGGACAGCAGGGGGTCCAGCTGAATCATCCTCCAGCAAAGGTGTTGTCCCTCTCTAACAACAGGGGTCAGTCTATTTTCTCCTGGATTGCCACTTTGCTGTGGTGGAGAAGCTTGCATGTACCAATGATCCCAAGAGCTATGCCGTCCAGAGCTTGGCTCCTGGTAGGGTCACCCAAGGCAGATAGGTCAAGGGGGAGGTTCCAGACAAAGCGTAATCCAACAAAGACCTCAACGGTGGAACTGGCAGAAGATGTCTCCAGGTCACAACGGCAGTGATGGCGGGTGAAGGCTGCAACAGAGGGTGGTCCCAATCGTCTTGGTTCTCCACGCCATTGGATTCTGGCCACCCCCTGACAAGGACCGTGTGGTGGCTGTAGGCGCTTCAGCCACTCCATATAAAAAGCTGTCATGCACAGGCATCCTCCCATTATGCGGCTCTAGGATCAGCCTCTACACCTACCTGAGGACCCAGAAGGACCCAGAGGAAGGATGGTCATACTCGACCCTGAGTGACCGCTGATGATGATGATCATCATCATGGTGGGGGTCCAGGGAGGTGTGTGCTCTGACCCCGCTGCTGGCAGCTCCGAGTAAACCTCTTCGAGACAGGGTTTGTATATGTGAGTTTGTGCTTTAAAGTTGTAATATAAGTGCATATGACAAGTGTATTGCTCATTGCAGTTTTGAGGGAAATTCGGATATTTTTCGAGCCAGCACCCCTCAATCATGAAGCCCCACACAGCCGTATCAAAGCAAAAAGTATGCAGGAATCACAAACTGTGATAGATTATGTAATTAATACACATCATATATGTCATCAGTACACTAATCACTAGGGGGAAGTACAATGCTGAGGAGACATGTGCTTGGAGAGAGTTGTACAGGTAAATACATCCTTCTGCATTTATCATAGCAAAGATTTGAGTGTGAACATATATTGCCAGAGGAAGTAGTTGCCTCCTTCAATCCTACAGTATGAGACAAGCAAAAATGGTAAAACACTATACTGGATAATCAACACACATTCATGGGTTTATACAAGAACATTTATTTAAGGTGTGCATGATATGCTACAATATGATTTTAACCGGTGCATTATTTTGTCAGGTGCAAATACATTCTGACCAGGCCTTTCATAAATAGACTCTGGAGTTAGGCCGCAAACTGACAGAGGTCCAATAAAGGAATCTGAATTGGAAATGGATAAATTGGAGTATGTAAAGAATTTAGGCCTAGTTATATATGCCTATTGAATGATTTCTTTTTCTTTTCTTCTTCTTTTTTTTTTTTGGTCTTAAGAAAAACAAAAAGATTTGTAATCTGTGTGGAGTTTGCATGTTCTCCCCCTGTTTGCATGGGTTTCCTCCGGGTGTTCCGGTTTCCTTCCACATCCAAAGACATGTAGGTCAGGTGAATTGGCCGTACTAAATTGTCCCTATGTGTGTGTGTGTGTGTGTGTGTGTGTGTGTGTGTGGGCCCTGTGATGGATTGGCGGCTTGTCCAGGGTGTCTCCCTGCCTGCCATGCAATGACTGCTGGGATAGTTTCCAGCATCCCTGCGACCCTGAGTAAGGATAAGCGGTTTGGATAACGAAAGAATGAATGATTTGTAATGCACTGACATGACGACCTCTCTGCTGTTTCCCCCTCTAGCAGTGAGAAAAGCAATAAACTTTTTTTTTTCTCACAATTTACTTTTTTCCTCCCACGTGGTTCAAAGGCATGGTAAAGGCATTTCTTACACCTCTGACGGCTGATTGGTCGAAGAGCTGTTGTGATCTGTGTTGAACTTAACCCTAACCCCGGAGCGGGTCAGGTGTGCAGCATGAGTTTGCATGGCGACATTACCCCCGTAGAAAGGGAAGCACTTTTGTCTGACAGAAAAACCAAAACGGTTAAACCAAACTAATTGTGACGTTTGACATGTACATAAGGAATCATGCATCGTGAGACAGCCTTCTGGACAAATTTTTCATCTGCCCAAGAACCTGCGTTACACATAATCTGACCCTCAGCAACCATAGTGCCCCTGATTCTCTGTCGCCATCTAGTGTTAGAGGCTCTTCATACAACTGCCTCGGTTTGTGTGGTCTGGCTGTAGGAGACCGGGACACTAGGTGGCAGTAGTGTATTAAAATGGACCGCACTTTCTCGAGGCATTCTCCCTCCGGCTCAAAGGGACATTTTGTTGTTTTCAGTCGAGTTTTTGTCCTCCATGTATGGAGCCCAACTGTCCTGAACTAATCATCACTGAGCAACATGGAGGAAGTCAATATGCCACTCTTACCCTTTTCCCCCAGTTCACTCCTAAACCACAATGTGCTTATTGTGAACCTTTTAAAAAAGTATTAACATTATATTAAAAATATAATTTATATTTTATAATTTTTTTTATAAAATATTATATTAAAAAGTATCATCAATATTTGGAATATTATGTGTAACTACATGGATAGGAACAGTTAAAAACCTCTTTTTAAGTCTATGAGGTGCTCTCAGAACTCAGTCTGGAAAGAACATTCCTCGTGATCCTTACCCACCAGTTATGATCATATGATAAACGTTAGTAAGTAGAAGTGTTAAGGCTGAGGCTTAAAAAGTAACTCTTCCACTGTCAGAAAGGCTTATGAGTCATTGTAGTCTCCAGTGATATGCATTACAGGGCATTGTGTGTGTGTGTGTGTGTGTGTGTGTGTGTGTGTGTGTTTGTGTGTGTGTGTGTGTGTGTGTGTGTGTGTGTGTGTGTGTGTGTGTGTGTGTGTGTGTGTGTGCGCGCGCGCATGCGTGTTTGCGTGTGTGCATGTCTGTGTATCCGCATAGTTGTTTACCTTGATCCACACTCAGAAAAAAAAAACAATGCAAGCCCTCACTTGTGAGTGTAATGAAGGTAGTATTATGTGAATTCCTTTGAATTCGTGTCAGTTGTACTAATCTTCTTCTGTTTCTGCAGGACCAAAGAGAAACAACAAGGCGCTGCATGTTTATCAACTGGGGCCTTGCAGTCACGTGCTGCATTAATTTCTTTGTATGGTAGCGACGGTCATATCCGTCGGTGCTTTTTCCTCCGACAGAAGGAAGCGTCTGACAAACAGTGCATCTGCTGCATGACAAAAGCACACATATGCAGTTCAGTCCCATTCAGAATAAGACAATAAAAAATCATAATTTTGTTCAGCTATTTTTATCCAGAGGAGTTGAATCAAGTGCAACTGGACTTAGTATATATCCGTGAAGACGTTTCGCCTCTCATCCAAGAGGCTTCCTCAGTTCGTGCCTTTCTGACTAGACCAAGCTAGTCTGACCAAGCTAGTCCTTCAGCTATTTTTGCACTCATGGAAAAGTCAGTTTTTTATTTGATATAATACAATCAAGACTAAAATATTAAAAATGTGTCCAAATGTTTAACTTTAACCCTTTGGAGTGTTTAAAATCACAAAATAATTCAGTTTTTGAACACAGATCCAAATCCATACTCAGTAAACCGATGACGGATGAGCAGAGGACTGACAATGAGAGTCATAGGGCTGTTTGGAAATTGCAGATTGGACTCATCAAATGTTTTATCACATAATTGGTTCCAATAAAATAAAACCGTATAATTTTCCAATTTGTCACTCCGACTAACTATGTAGCCTCCTAACCGACTTGCACAAGCATCTTTTGCACAAAATTGCAGTATTTGGTAGATATCAGAAAACTATTAAGTGTTTTCATATGAAATCGTGGAAAAGCCCCTGCTGTGCTAGGTTTTCCTCTGCCCCTGCCTGACCCGGCAGACTGTTTAGAACAGATTGTTTCTGTAGAAGTCTAATGTTTGACTAAGATAACCTGTAAAAGCACCTGGCACTGGTAGCCACGCTGCGACATGGCAACAGAAAAGGGAAGTGCCACAAGTTCCTGGTAGGGGCTTTTTTTTTTCTTTCCTGAATGATCAGCAACAACACCAGAAAGATAGAGTGTTCACAGTGAATGTTAGCTAGCTGAGGAGTTGGGATGAATGTTCTTTAATAGGTGAACTAGCTGTTTTGCTTAAAGTGCATTTTTTTCCAGATAAATAAGTTACCTTACCTACTTACCTTCCTGCTTATATTTCACTGACATTCAGTCAAAAGTTAAATGCCTGATTTTCATAATTAACTAGATGTTAGCTGCGTAATTGTTTGTCTAATAAAAATGAAGCGATGAACTCTTCAGCCTGTTTGGAGATGAACTGAGGGACTTTCCAGACTTATTACACATTAATATCGACATTAGATCTCAATAAGGAAAATGATCTTTTATTGAGCTCTTGCTTGGTTGTTTTTATGACTGTGCACTAGCGTGCATGACATCCATATTCAGTCACTTTCCAATTTTAACTGTTGTGAACTGGCCTGTGAGATGTCTGCGTCTACGTTTTCTCCCATTTCCAACTTATTTATTCCTCTCAAAACCAACAAACAATGTGTACTCATGCAAGAATAGACCATGAGTTTGAAAACAAGAGTGCAAACACAAACTGCTGTATATTCTGTCAAATGCTTTCATTGTTTGGCCACAAGAGCAGCAGTCATGCAAGTAGTTTACATCCTGTTTGCGCCACTCCAAGCGTTCATTTCAAGCTGTCTGAAATCAAGCCTGGCCTCCCTATAGAGGTTAAGGGCAACGAGTGTCCTCCTTTGCTCCGAGGGGCAGAGGAAAGTCATTAAGTCATTTCAATGCATGTGCGTGTGTGTGTGTGTGTGTGTGTGTGAGAGAGAGAGAGAGAGAGAGAGAGAGAGAGAGAGAGAGAGAGAGAGAGAGAGAGAGAGAGAGAGAGAGAGAGAGAGAGAGAGAGAGAGAGAGAGAGAGCAATTGAGTGTGGGAGAGAGGTGCCAAGAAAAAAAGAATAAGTGCAAGCCAGCATGTGAAAGGTGAGAGTGGAGCCACAGCCCCAGAGAAGATCTATGTGTTGCACAGGTTGAGGCATGCTTCAGGCCCTTTAAGGGCTTGCAAGTACACACAGGCCAAAGCCAAACAGCACTGGAGCCGGGCGCACACACGCACGCACACAAACACACACACACACACACACACACACACACACACACACACACACACACACACACACACACACCTCTTTCTTAGCAATCTCCTCTTCTGTTCTCCGCTTCCCCCACCAAAGCACTCTCTGGCAGTCTATCAACTCTTATCACATTCCCTCATTAGGATTTACGCCTAAGAGGGCAGTTTACCATTTGTCTTAATGAAAATCCCATCTCTCTCTCTGTCTCTCTCTCGTACACCCACACACACACCGCACAAACACAAACACATAGACCTGCACTGACACATCAGACCAAGTATTTTGTAGCCCCCAGACACAGCATACAGGACGGTGCTCACATGTGCATTTGTGGCCATGTGCTAAACGTAGCTGCTACATACAGTATCCTGTCAGCCGGAGGCCCCTGCTTGACAGTGCGGCATTGAACGGTATGAAAATATGCGACGTTAGTACAGTCATGTGTGTACACTGTATACACACGTGTGTACACTGTACTTAGATGGGGAAAAAAAGACAACTTTAGGATTGACAGAGTGGCCAACCGTTTCAAACACCCTGTTCTTGAAGTCTATAGAAAATACACCCTAGCAACTCAGTGGACAACAAAGCGTACCACATGTAATGGATTTCCATTCACCTAATGACGCGACCCCGAGAGCAGGATAACCGGTTTGGTTAATGGATGGACTTGTAGTACTCATAGTTGTTGTTGTTGTTGTTGTTAGTCACTTATCTAAACTGTGTCTCTCTCTTCCTCGTTAAAACATCTCTTGATTTATTATGTGCTATCTGACAAAGCTTAATTCCATTATTAATACCATTAATAATTTAATTGTTGTTCTTGTTTTGATTATATTCCTCACAAATGGGCTTGCCCCATCTTACCTGTCTAATCTCCTTAAACCGTACATTCCAGCTCGAGCTCTTCGCTCTCAACATACAGTGCTCCAAGTCAGCTGGTGGCAGGGCCTTTTCCTACCGGGCCCCGTTCTTGTGGAATAACCTGCCTGCTGCCATCAGACAATCAGAGTCTGTTGAGTCCTTTAAATCCAAACTTAAAACTCATCTTTTGCTTTAGCTTACAATTAGTTGCCTTTAAGTTGAAGGCTTCACAACCTGTACTGCATGGCAGGTCGGTTTCTGTCTCAATGAATTTATCACCCACTGTTCTGCCGACAAGATTATAGCGTATATATTATGACTACTTGATGACTTAACTGATTATGACTAATGACTACGGCAAACTGTTCTCTTCTCCCATGTCTTTTCTCTCTCGCTGAATGATGTCTTCTCCTTTCTCTTTTTCTGTGTGTGAATGGTGTCATGTGAATCTCCCTTGTGTGCATGTGCAGTTGGTCCTCCTCCCAGGTCTCCGTGGTGACGGTGGTCGCCACCTGGATGCTGCTCTGCATTCCCCTCATCACATTTTCTTTTTAAATAGCTTATAAATCCACATGATTTTGTTATCCTGTTTCAATGTTATAACCATCTCTCATTAAGATGTGTGACTAATTGTTTTGTTTTGTTTACATGGTGATGCTGGTCGCGTGGCTTGGGTCCTGGGCTGTTCTGGTGGCATCTGGACACTGCTTGGCATCCTCCTCATCAATATTCTTCATAAATTGTATAATTCCATTATAATTCTGTTATCCTCTTTCAATGTTGCATTCTGTAAATTGTGTAAAAACAACATCCATTGCAAGTTGTCCATCTTGGGAGAGAGATCCCTCCACTGTTGCTCTCCCTGAGGTTTCTTCCTATTTTTCTCCCTGTTAAAGTTTTTTTTTTTTTTTTTAGGGAGTTGTTCCTTATCCAATGTGAGGGTCTGAGAACAGGATGTTGTGTTGCTGTAAAGCCCACTGAGACAAATTTGTAATTAGTGATATTGGGCTATACAAATAAAAAAACCCAGCCACTGAGGATGCACAAGCCAGTGCATCCTTAGTGCCGGTCCCAAGCCCGGACAAATGGGGAGGGTTGCGTCAGGAAGGGCATCCGGTGTAAAATCTTTGCCAAATCAAATTTGTGGATCATAAATAAGACTTACGTACCGGATCGGTCGAGGCCCGGGTTACCAACGACCGCCACCGGTACTGTTAACCAGCAGGGTGTCGGTGGAAACTATGCTACTGTTGGGCGAAGGAGAAGGACAGGGGGAAAGCATGTCCAGAGGCAGCTAGAGAGGAGGAAGGGTAGGCATGTGGAGGTGAGAGTTGGAACTTTGAATGTTGGCACTATGACTGGTAAAGGGAGAGAGCTGGCTGACATGATGGAAAGAAGAAAGGTAGGCATACTGTGTGTGCAAGAGACCAGGTGGAAGGGGAGTAAGGCCAGGAGTATCGGAGGTGGGTTCAAACTCTTCTACCATGGTGTGAATGGGAGGAGTAATAGGGTGGGGGTAATTCTGAAGGAAGAGTATGTCAAGAGCGTGCTGGAGGTGAAGAGAGTGTCAGACAGAGTGATGAGTATGAAGCTGGAAATTGAAGGTTTATTGCTGAATGTTATCAGCGCATATGCCCCGCAAGTTGGGTGTGAGATGGATGAAAAAGAAGAATTCTGGAGTGAGTTGGACGACATGGTGGAGAGGGTACCCAAGGAGGAGAGAGTGGTGATTGGAGCGGACTTCAATGGACATGTTGGTGAAGGGAACAGAGGTGATGAGGAGGTGATGGGAAGGTATGGAGTCAAGAAGAGAAATGTGGAAGGACAGATGGTGGTCGATTTTGTGAAAAGGATGGAAATGGGTGTGGTGAATACATATTTCAAGAAGAGGGAGGAACACAGGGTGACGTACAAGAGTGGAGGAAAGTGCACACAGGTGGACTATATCTTATGTAGAAGGCGCCATCTAAAAGGGATTGGAGACTGCAAGGTGGTGACAGGGGAGAACATAGCTAGGCAGCATCGGATGGTGGTCTGTAGGATGACTTTGGAGACCAAGAAGACGAAGCAAGTGAAGACACAGCCGAAGATCAAATGGTGGAAGTTGAAGAAGGAAGACTGTTGTGTGGAGTTCAGGCAGGAGTTAAGACAGGCACTGGGTGGTAGTGAAGAGTTGCCAGATGGCTGGACAACCACTGCAGAAATAGTGAGGGAGACAGCTAGGAAGGTACTTGGTGTGTCATCAGGACAGAGGAAGGAAGACAAGGAGACTTGGTGGTGGAATGAGGAAGTACAGCAAATTATACAGAGGAAAAGGTTGGCAAAGAAGAAGTGGGATAGTAAGAGAGATGAAGAAAGTAGACAGGAGTACAAGGAGATGCAGCGTAAAGCAAAGAGAGAGGTGGCAAAGGCAAAGGAGAAGGCGTATGGTGAGTTGTATGACAGGTTAGACACTAAGGAAGGAGAAAAGGACTTGTACCGATTGGCTAGACAGAGGGACCAAGCTGCAAAGGATGTGCAGCAAGTTAGGGCGATCAAGGATAGAGATGGAAATGTGCTGACAAGCGAGGAGAGTGTGCTAAGAAGGTGGAAGGAATACTTTGAGGGGCTGATGAATGAAGAAAATGAGAGAGAGAGAAGGTTGGATGATGTAGGGATAGTGAATCAGGAAGTTCCGTGGATTAACAAGGAGGAAGTGAGGGCAACTATGAAGAGGATGAAGAGTGGAAAGGCAGTTGGTCCTGATGACATACCTGTGGAGGCATGGAGATGTTTAGGAGAGATGGCGGTGGAGTTTTTAACTAGATTGTTTAACACAATCCTGGAAAGTGAGAGGATGCCTGAGGAGTGGAGAAGAAGCATACTGGTACCGATTTTCAAGAACAAGGGCGATGTGCAGAACTGTAACAACTACAGAGGTATAAAGTTGATCAGCCACAGCATGAAGATTTGGGAAAGAGTAATAGAAGCTAGGTTAAGAGGAGAGGTGATGATCAGCGAGCAGCAGTATGGTTTCATGCCACGAAAGAGCACCACAGATGCGATGTTTGCTTTGAGAATGTTGTTTGAGAAGTATAGAGAAGGCCAGAAAGAGTTGCATTGTGTCTTTGTAGATTTAGAGAAAGCTTATGACAGAGTGCCGAGAGAGGAGGTGTGGTATTGTATGAGGAAGTCAGGAGTTGCAGAGAAGTATGTAGGAGTGGTGCAGGATACGTATGAGGGAAGTGTGACAATGGTGAGGTGTGCGGTTGGAATGACAGATGGGTTCAAGGTGGAGGTCAGGTTAAATCAAGGATCGGCTCTGAGCCCTTTCTTGTTTGCAATGGTGATGGACAGGTTGACGGACAAGATCAGGAAGGAGTCTCCATGGACGATGATGTTCGCGGATGACATTGTGATCTGTAGCGAGAGTAGGGTGCAGGTTGAGGAGAGCCTGGAGAGGTGGAGGTATGCACTGGAGAGAAGAGGAATGAAAGTCAGTAGGAGCAAGACGGAATACCTATGCGTGAATGAGAGAGAGGACAGTGGAATGGTCAGGATGCAAGGAGTGGAGGTGACAAAGGCATTTGAGTTTAAATACTTGGGGTCAACTGTCCAAAGTAATGGGGAGTGCAGTAGAGAGGTGAAAAAGAGAGTGCAGGCAGGGTGGAGTGGATGGAGAAGAGTGTCAGGAGTGATTTGCGACAGAAGGGTACCAGCAAGAGTTAAAGGGAAAGTTTACAAGATGGTTGTGAGACCAGCTATGTTATATGGTTTGGAGACAGTGACACTGACGAAAAGACAGGAGGCGGAGCTGGAGGTGGCAGAGTTGAAGATGCTAAGATTTTCACTGGGAGTAACGAAGAAGGACAGGATTAGGAATGATTATATTAGAGGGACCGCTCAAATTGGACGGTTTGGAGACAAAGCAAGAGAGGCAAGATTGAGATGGCTTGGACATGTGTGGAGGAGAGATGCTGAGTATATTGGGAGAAGGATGCTGAATATGGAGCTGCCAGGGAAGAGGAGAAGAGGAAGGCCAAAGAGGAGGTTTATGGATGTGGTGAGGGAAGACATGCAGGTGGCTGGTGTGACAGAGGAAGACGCAGAAGACAGGAAGAAATGGAAACGGATGATCCGCTGTGGCGACCCCTAACGGGAGCAGCCGAAAGTTGTAGTAGTAGGGCTATACAAATAAAATTGACTTGACTTGACAGTAGTGGCAGAAGTGGCATGGTCTACTCTGGACCCAGGTGGACAATTCAGAGGCTAGCAGAAAATAGTCATGAATATGGTGAGGAACGGGCGGCAGGGTGGTGCAGTGGTTAGTGCGGTCGCCTCACAGCAAGAAGGTCCTGGGTTTGAACCCCAGGGTTGTCCAACCTTGGGGGTCATCCCAGGTCATCTTCTGTGTGGAGTTTGCATGTTCTCTCCGTGTCTGCGTGGGTTTCCTCCGGGTGCTCCGGTTTCCTCCCACAGTCCAAAGACATGTAAGTCAGGTGAATCAGCCATACTAAATTGTCCCTCGGTGTGAATGTGTCGGCCCTGTGATGGACTGGGGCCTGTCCAGGGTGTCTCCCTGCCTACCACCCAATGACTGCTTGGATAGGCTCCAGCATCCCCGTGACCCGAATTCGGATAAATGGCTTTGATAGTGGAAACGGTGAGGAACATTTTATTTCCATCATAGGAGTGCTGGGTCTATTTAAAGTACAGATCCCATGACTCCCTTGATTGATGACATCATCTAAGAATTAATAAACGACAAATAACCTTTTTTGCTTTCAGTGATGAGATGGTAGAATTGTTCTAATTTCATCTGAAGGAACCTCTGATCTCAGGGTCCTATGACTATTTTTGTTTGTAGTTTGTTTGTCGGTGAAATCTTATTAACTTTACCCAAGATAAAAAAAAGTTCAGTTCACCACCCTTGTGCTGTATCGATAATAAATGAACAAGGTGGGCTCTGCTGTTTGATTCTCACTTGCAATATAATGTTACTGTTCTCTCTTTTCGAATTACTCATCTATAAGCCCGATGCATACTGAAAATCTTTGTTTGTTTTTCCTTTTAAGAATCAATAACATCTTCCTTTACCACCTTTGTATTATGTATGCATGGGTGGATTGCCAAATGGGCCTACAAGGTCCAGACCCAGGGGCCCCTAAGCCAGAGCCTCTGCATGAAGTCGCTGTTATTAACTGCATTTTTTGTCGCGTAGTCAAAGAGCTTAGTTGCCAACAGAATAGAGATCATACAGAAGTACCAATGATGTTTGTGACGTGTAAGACGGAACGTGACGTCACTGGACCGCTGCCATTACTGTTCGACTGGAGCTAAAATCAAAATATTGCAAATTTTGCGTGTTTTCACACTGTTTTCATGGATTGTCGGTCATAATGAGTTGCGAAAATGCTATTGTCATACACAAAGGGACTAATTACTGCCATGGCATCCACTGCAGTAGTAACGGCAAAGACATCCATCCTGCCTCGCCACTCTTCCTCCAGACTCTGGGACCTTGATTTCCAAATGAAATGCAACATTTACTTTCATCTGAAAAGAAGACTTTGGACCGCTGACCAACAGTCCAGTTCTTTTCTTCCTTAGCCCAGGTAAGACGCTTCTGACGTTGTCTCTGGTTCAGGAGTGGCTTGACACTAGGAATGCGACACTTGTAGCCCAGTTCCTGGGCACATCTGAGCATGGTGGCTCTTGATGCACTGACTCCAGCCTCAGTCCACTCCTTGTGAAGCTCCCCCAAGTTCTTGAATCGGCCTTGCTTGACAATCCTCTTAAGGCTGCAGTCATCCCTATTACTTGTGCACCTTTTCCTACCACACTTTTCCCTTCCTGTCAACTTTCCATGGTATGCTTTGATACAGCACTCTGCGAACAGGCAGCTCTTTCAGCAATTACCTTCTGTGGCTTATGGGACACCAGGCCCAACAATGCAGATGAACTGAAGGCCACTATCAAAGCAACCTGGGCTTCCATAACACCTCAGCAGTGCCACAGGTTGATTGCCTCCATGCCACACTGCATTGAAGCAGTAATTTGTGCAAAAGGACCACAGACCAAGTATTGAGTGCATAAATGAACATACTTTTCAGAAGGTTGACATTTCTGTATTCCAAATCCTTTTTTTGATTGGTCTTATGTAATATTCTAATATTTTGAGATACTGGATTTTTGATTTTCATGAGCTTTAAGCCGTAATCATCAAGATTAAAACAAAAAAGGCTTGACATATTTCACTTTATGTGTAATGAATCTAGAATATATGAAAGTTTCACTTTTTGAATTAAATTACGGAAAATAATGAACTTTTCCACAATATTCAAATTTTTTGAGATGCACCTGTAATGTCATTCTATGTCGACACTGATACGTAGCCATGCCAGCACATTGGTTTTGCCGGGGTTAGTGGAGCGGAGCAAAGTAAAAAAGAACCACAATGTCAGGTGATATTGAGAAGTCATGCTGTAGTATAAACTATCTTCAAAATAATGGCAGGACAACAGATATAAAACGGAAACGTCTTTATATAAAAAAGGGTGATGCAATCAATCAAAACATTACAACTTTCGAGAGCTAAACTAATTTTCACTTGGCATTGCTTTCTCCTAACAGAACAGGCAGTCCTCATAGCACGGTTGACTTTCACTTTCTTGCAAAGCATTCTGGTAGTCATAGTTTCTTAACAGTATCTTAACTAATCCAACACAAATGCATCTCCAATATATCAAACGTAATACAAATAAGATATATTTTTAACTAATTTTTAACACATGCTGCTTGAAAACAGCTTGACAACTGCGTTAGTCCCGCCCGTGGTATTGATTGGCTAATCATTAGCCTCCCCGCGCTCATTGGATGATCACCTTTTCAACCAAGAAATTGCTGTTTCATGTCATGATGTCAGACCAGAAGAATCAGTTAACCTGGTGGAGTTGGCGGATTCAAAGGTCTGGACCCAGGCAAAGGGCTAAGTCATTCATGTCAATAACAGAGTACCCAAAATACTACTGAAACGCTGAGGAAAACTGCAGCAGAATGTATATTGTAACGTACACGAATAAGTAGACACGTTAGCCCTTGGCTAATGGGTCGGTCCCTTTAGTAAAGTGGTTAACGTAGTCGCTTGCAGTGCGGGAGATACAGATTCGCGTCCCAGCTGTGGTGACAGTTCCCGGGCTGCCCCCCTAATGCGCTAAAATATGCTGATGGCATTTTTTTCGGTATATGTGTACTGTAAATCATGTTGAGGTACAGGTGAATTTGTTATTGTGCTGTTGGGTGTAAGTCAGTGTACCTGCCCATTGTCTCATAATCCGTCTATGCATGTATATGACATTGTGTCCTGATTCCACTGGATGCTTGTTGTCCCCATGAATACAATGCTATAAGTTTACAATCATTCTGATTTATCATATTTTGTTGTCATAACACAGATAATTTGCGGTAACCCGTTTAAACTTCTTCTTTTGACATGTTCCCTGTTTTTCAGGGGTCACCGCAGCGGATTTTATCATTTCCATCGGTACCCTGTGAGGGCACAGCACCGATGGAAGCCATTGTTAACCCAGGCCTCGACCGATCCAGTATGGTCTTGTCAATCTGCATACTGATTTGGCAAAATTTTACATTGGATGCCCTTCCTGACACAACCACTAACCCTGTGGACAGGGGCACAGGTAAAGCGCTGGATGTCATCCCAGTATTCATGGACTTGCGCCTATGCCTGTCGCCAACCTGTTTAAACTGATTAATTGTAATGAAACTGGTCATTGAAAAAGGCAGAATGGTTATTGCTCACCATTGGCATATCTCTACTAGGAGATTTTTGTTACCTGGAGGCACACCTGTCCTCACACTCAAAAGGTATTACTGTAGGAATGGAATACGAGAAGAAAAGGTCAGGGCAAACAGGCTTGCACACGATCCTCACTTCATTGATATGGAGAGGAATTGCATTGTGGGAAATGGTAGCAGTGCATGGTTATTTATTAAATGGGGTTTAAGTGGGTGGAGAGCAACACGTTCATTGTCAGAGAAGTGGGTGAATTGGACAGAATGTCTCATGGATGCTGTAAGTGTCTTGACTTAATTGTGCAAAAGCTTCATATGAGGAACATTTCAGAGGACAAAGAAGAGTCAAAGGTTTTAGTAGAAAAGGAGCAGAAAGATTGATAGACGAGGAATTTTCTAGGGCAATGAAAAGAACAAATATCAGATAAGCAGCAAACAAAATCTCTGATCGTTAAAACAGATTTTTTTATTCAATCAGCGGGTTGAAAGAATTACAGGAATTGAGGATTATGATATCATTTTGGATCTTATCTTAAGGGTAGAATGAGTAAGATTTGTCAGTTGCGGTTTGTAAACGCAACATTCAAGGTTGGCCCTTCCTCCTTGGCTCAAGGACACCAGAAGGACATGCCCCCAGACCGCAGTTGTCAGGACACATACATGTATGTACAGGCCAACTCTGTGCTGTGCTTCATTCCCATCCTCTCCTTAAGTGCTCGCCAGCGGGTGAAAGGCAACCCCAGATTCGCTCTCGTTTTGGAACGAGCTTTGTCTGCTTGGCGTTTGGCCTCGCTATATTTGCGTCTTTTCGGTGCTGTGCCCACCATTTTGGTAGCTTCCTCTTGGATGCGTGCTTACGATCTCAATCTGGCACTTCGTCGCTACGTTTTTATAGAGTCCCACTGCCCAATGGTTAATGCCCATAAACGTCCCGTACACAGCAAAATAAGAAAATGCAGGCAGAGGACAGGGTCTCTGCAGATACAGACACCCCCACACACATCTAGTCAGTAGCATACCGTGGGCCTTCAGCAACGAACTGTACCCCCCCCCCCACATTTCTCACGAGTGCCAATATAGACAACACAGCCACATACAAAATACACTATCACCACCCTTTTTTCCCCCTGCCTACCGGGAGAAGAGGCCTTTACATCGCTATTTTCATGATATAAAATAAATGTAGTCAAATGACTTTCATTCATTCTAAACCAATAAAACAACAGTAAGAAAACTTAGCTCATGTTTTATTCTTGCAACTGAGATGATTTCCAGCTGTGACTGTGATTAATCCGACTGTTCAAATTGTATTTTTGTGGCGGAGTTTTAACACTAGACTGGCACCTTCGCATCTAATCCCCCTGATGATGTCTGTTAAACAAACGCGGTGGCAAGGTGAACAAAGCGACTTGTTTTTGGTGCATCCAGTGTTCTTCCAGTTCTGCCGTGCTAAGATCAGCAGTGAATGATTTGCGAAATATGATCGACGTCTTGTTTACTTTCAACGCTCATACCTGAATACAGTCTCGGCACAGATATCATCATGCCTTGCTGATACATTTCTCTGCATGGATGAAAGAATGCCACCTTCAGTTTAACCTATCCAAGACTGAGCTCATTGTCATCCTAGCCAGTCCATCTTTATAACAACAGATCAATATCCAGCTCATGCCCACAAAGGCTGGCCAAAACTTGGGTGTCAAGATTGATGACTAACTAACCTTCAAGGTTCACGTAACCTCGATTGCTCGGTTGTGCCTAGTTGCTTTGTACAACATCAGGAAAATTAGACCCTACCTGTCTGAGCATGCAGCACAACTCCTGCTACAGACTCTTGTTATATCACGCATTAACTACTTCAACTCCTTACTGGCAGGTCTCCCTGCATGCGCTTTCAAACCTCTGAAAATGATCCGGAGTGCAGCGGCGTGTCTGGTCTTCAACCAATCCAAAAAGGCGCATGTCACTCCACTGTTCATATCCCCCCACTGGCTCCCAGTTGCTGCCCACATCAAATTCAAAACCTTGATGCTCGATTACAAAACAGCAACTAAAATGGCTCCTGCCTACCTAAACTCCCTCTTTCGGTCTACACTCTGTCCCGCTCACTATGCTCTGCCAATGAAAGGCACCTGGCACTTCCACTACAATGGGGCCCTCAGTCACTTGCCAGACTTTTCTCTTCTGTAGTTCCCCGGTGTTGGAAGGAGTTACTAAACTCCATTCAATCCTCTGAGTCCCTTTCCATTTCTAAGAAGAAGCATAAGACCCAGCTCTTTCACCAACACCTCCACACCTGATCTTCTTCTTCTTTCAGTTTATTCAGCCAGAGAGGATTTTATAGTTTCCGTCAGTACCCCTGTGAGGGCACAGCACCAATGGTGGCTGTTGTCAACCCGGGCCTTGACTGATCTGGTATGGTCTTGTCAATCTGCATACTGATTTGGCGAAATTTTACACCGTGTTACCTCCACACCTGATGGTATTTAAAAAAAACAAAAACACTTCTATGCACCCTATGCATTGCCTTTGTGCACTGCCTGTTGACACCTATGTCCTATTGGACTTGAACCTGGTTTTTGGCACTAAATTGCATTGTTGTCCCCTGACTAGATCCTTGCTTGTGTTGTATTAACTCTTAGATGTACATCACTTTGGATTAAAGAGTCTGCTAAATGAAACTCTAACATTGTAACACAAAGGGCACTCACGCTGTCTGAGCTAAATCAACTGTGTGCATACGTGCAGTGCCAGAGCAGCGCCAGCAGAGTGATCGAGAGAGTGAATGAAGAGAGGGAGCGGCGTAAGTGAGAACAAACGTTTTCCAAAGGTTTTTAATAACCACAACAACAACAGGTTCTTGATCATACCGTCAAAAATGTGCACACTTTTTTTTAGGCTGATAGGTCCAGTAGTTTGCAAGATTAGCCACACTGTAAATTCTAACAAGTTTACTTAAAAAATGGGAAACTGATTACCTAGGGAAAAGTAAGTAAATGAACTTCATTGTGTCAAGTTATGTGAAATCATTTCACATAAATTAATTTTACATAACTTGATACGATTAAGTTCATTTACTTACTTTTCCCAAGATAATCGGTCCCTTTTTTTTCCCAAGTAATTTTAATTTGTTAGAATTTACAGTGCACGGACACACACACACACACACACACACACACACACACACACACACGCACACACACACACACACACACACACACACACACACACACACACGTGACTAAATGCATAATCCCCTCTGACTACCGGCGGAGATAACGAACAACTTTCCACAATTGATGTAGCGTTCACCAGTCACTCGCTCAACTTCAACAAATTCAATAAAGTATTGCCACATTATTGTTAGTGCACAACCTTCAATTCAACAAGAAAATGTGCACACCAACCTGTTGAAGTTCCACCTCATGTGAGAGACTTGTGGCAGCTTTCTCTCACAAAATTCATCCAGTAAATTAGTCCATTGGGGAAAACGTGTAAAAAAAAAAAAAATCAGACAATCCTACCAGATTCACAAAAAATATGAAGTAGCAGCCAAAAGTAGTGGTACACTGTAAATTCTAACATATTTACTTAAAAAAAAATAAGGAAACCAATTACTTTGGTAAAACCAAGTAAATGAACTTAATTGTGTGAAGTTACTATGTGAAATGATTTTTATCTGAAATTATTTCACATAACTTGACACAATTAAGTTCATTTATTTACTTTTCCCAAGGTAATCAGTTTCCTAATTTTTTTAAGTAAACTTGTTAGAATTTACAGTGAGTAGATCGGCAACAATATTGTCAGTAGCTGTGAGTGCGGCGGCAATAGCGCTTAGTTCGCTCACAACCCGCCAAAGGCTCAAAGCTCCAAGTTGATGATGACACCGGGGCTAGCACCGACACATCGCAGGACCTGAGGCATTCTGTCACTACACATTAAATTTTGATTGGCTGATGATACAGTCTCTCAAAGTTGTAATCTGTTTGCAGCTTCGGGCTTCAACGAAAGGCTAGCAGTACAAACTAGTGTTGGTCCAAGCAGCTGTGATGCGCTTAGATGACATAGGAAATCCCTGCTCAACCCCAGGAGAAAACAAGTAATTGAATTCAGACATATTTCAGGCACACTTCAATTTAACTATGAGAAACAAATTATAATTTTGATTTTGACAGGGCCAGCAGAGAAGGCCCTGATGGCCCTGACAGCCCACCACTGCGTCTAGTGGGTCATAAGTGATGATTGAGAGGGATTATTTTTGTATGAGTCTATACACTGATTTTTAGGAAAATCCTACTTGTTTTACTTTTAATTTGTGGCAAATCCAAACATACCGAAAAGGCAAATAAGGAGATTTATAGGAAATCAAAACTGGCAGGAGCCATACTAAGGGCAAGGTGTGGCAGTGTAACAAAACATAGGCATGGTGGGAGGACAGGGGTCAGATATAGTATGTTGGTGCCAACAGTCAAGTCAAGTCAAGTCAATTTTATTTGTATAGCTCAATATCACAAATTACAAATTTGCCTCAAGGGGCTTTACCGCAACACAGCATCATTTCCTTAGACCCTCTCATAGGATAAGGAACAACTCCCTAAAAATAACCCTTTAACAGGGCGAAAAAAATAGAGAGAAACCTCAGGGAGAGCAACAGAGGAGGGATCTCTCTCCCAAAACGGACAGCGTGCAATGGATGTTGTGTTTACACAATTTACAGAATACAACATTGAAAGAGGATGTCAGAATTATTATGGAATTATAAAATGAATGAAGAATATTGACAAGGAGGATGCCAAGCAGTGCCCATACACCACCAGAACAGCCCAGGACCCAAGCCATACTACCAGCATCACCATGTAAAAAAAAATTTTTTTTTGATCCCTATGGGGATCAATAAAGTATCTCAAAATAAAAAAAAAATAAAAAAATAAAAATCAAAATATTTGACTAATAATCAACCTAAACACTTGTGTTTTGTGTTTTTAAGGCCTATGCGTCGACATGAAGGTTGTCTATGTGCGGGTGCGCTGTCACCGATTATGTTTTCATCTGTTATCTCCAACATCTGATTTTGTTAAGTAGACTAGTCTGTCACCATCTTGGCCTTGCTTATTTTATGACTCCTCTTCTATATCACAGCAGTCTGTTTTCCTAGTAATCATTTCATTTAAGCGTAAACTGTAAAGAGCATTTTGCTGTTGCTGGTCGTTTTAAAGCTGCGTGCTTTCACTTCTTTCATTTGCTACTGACATGATGTTATGTTACATCAGACTGTGTCGGGCGGGCCGTCTGGTTGTGCTGGGCAGCCCAGGGCCCGCTTCGACCAACTGGCATTTGGGCCAGACACTGACTCGGTACGCTGCTGAGTCACATGACAAGAGAATACAGGAAAGATGAGAAACAACAAAACAAAAATTATTATAGATGGCTGGCCATCCACAGATTCTAGTATTTCAACTTTAAGTTCAAGTGTGACTTTTGTTGAAAGCCAAGTAAGTTTGCACCTACTGTATTCGGAAAAAAAGGCTCTTTGTCTAAGTTTATTACATGTTGGTCGAACCCAACATGTAATAATCCAACATGTGCCTATGAGACTGTTGCGTCTGTCTGTCTTAATACATTAAATTAGACCAATAGACATAGCGAATTAAATCATACTCGTGACAGACGTATTCAACTCTTTACTCTCTTTATCAGAAGAACTCCCGGCATACAATGCGTCTTCTCATGACGTCCTCACTACGGGTACTGACAGGTGTCAAACAACTAACCAATACATGACATCCCCCTTTTCCTTGGAAACAAACTTACAATTTACAAAACAGTTGTCAACAGTGGCACTGAAAACAGAATTTTTTTTTCTGCTCACATCATCTTGTCTTTTAACAAATGTAGTGTTTCTAGAGTAGTGTGCGCCCTTTGGAGATTCTACAACTATTTGATTCCCTGTCTTATTTATGACTTTGTGGGGTGTTGCACTGAAAGGGGTAGTGAGCTTGGCCACTTTTTCCTGACTTACTAGAACTGTATCGCCTATGTCCACTTCTGAATACTGTGCTCTTCGCCGTTCATCTGCATGCAGTTTGGACTTGTCCTTCTGTTCTGCATCCCGGTCATGCACTTCCATGTCTGCGTGTGACTCCATGATCTCTGGCAGCTTTCCTCTCATTTTGCATTTAAAGAGTACATCGGCTGGGCTCTTCCCTGTTGTGGCACGGTCAGTGCTCCTGTACACCGTCACATATGTCCTAAGGTCATGTTTTTAATCAAGTCCTTCTGACTGAACAATCCTGATCCTCTTCATCAAGGATGCATTTTGTTGCTCAATTTCTCCATTAGCCTGAGCCCATTTTGCTGTTGTTTTCAGGTGTTTAATCCCGTTGTTCAAACAGAAGACTCTGAATAACACTGACTTGAACTGGGGGTGTTGTCACTTTTACAGGAGATAGGCAGACCATGGCAACTAAAGATAGGCTCTAAGCTATCAATAACCTTCTCTGTTGTCGTGGAAGTCATGACGTCATACTCCCAGTAGTGACTGTAATAATCAACTACTACAAGAATGTAGTAATTGGACGGCATGGGCCCAAGTAAGTCTATGGCCAAGTCCTGCCAAGGGCCGTCCGGTAATGGTGTCAGTTGTAATGGTTCAGGTGGGTTGGGTCTGGCCAATAGTATCTGACAGCCGTGGCAACTTTTACAGTAATTTTCAGCTGCCCTATCCATGCCAGGCCATCAAACCTTGGTCCTGAGATGTTGTTTAGTCCCAACGATCCCCGGATGTCCCTCATGTGCTAACGCCAGGGCTCTTGCATGCAAAGTTGTGGATAGCACAACCATACACATAGGGGTGTAGTCTCTCACAAGCCCATACAAGAGGTAGGTGTTATGTCTGTAAATACAATAGTAGGGCCTCCCTGTCTGAGGGTATTTCTTCTCACAGTCAGTTAAACTACAACTCACATAGCATATTGGCACTTCCTGTCCCTGTTGGTTCTGAATCCGCACTGCACCTAAACCTACCGGACTGGTGTCCGCTATCACTTTGGCTGGTGCGTCCTTGTCAAACTATGCTAAGGTGCCAGCTCCTCCTTTAGTACCTTGAATGACCTTCCCTGTTGTGATCCAAATACGAATGGTGTGTCCTTTCTTGTTAAGCAATGCAGTGTCTCTGATATTGTTGCAAATTGTGGGATGAATCTGCTACTATAACCCACAAGTCCGAAGAAACTCCTCACCTCTGTGGCATTCTCTGGTTCTCGAGCATCTGCCACTGCTCGCACCCTCTCTGCCGTTGGTCCCATGCTCTTTTCAGACAACAAAATGCCCACGAATATTAACCTGTCCATGTTGAATTGACACTTTCCCAGGTTCAGCGTCAGTCCCCTTTCCATCAGTCTGGTCATGACAGCATGCAGGCATCTGTCGTGTTTTTCCCGGTCAGCTGTGTGCATGACGATGTTGTCTAAGATGTTTTCAACACCTTCGATTCCAGCCAAGGCATTAGCTATTATGTGTTGGTACTGTTCGCTAGCTGAAGATATCCCAAATATTAGTCTTTTGTATCTGTACACACCATTATGCACTGCAAAGGTGGTGATTTCTCTTGACTCAGGGGTCAGTTCAAGCCGGTGATAGCCCCATTCCAAGTCTAGCTTACTAAACACTGTTGAGCCATTCATCCCTTGAAGTAGCCCATCCACAGTGGGGATTGGCTATCACGCTCTAAACTTGAATATCTATCTACCTAAACTTGAATATCTATCTAATTAAACGAGCGCGGTCGTTATCCTCGTCGCCAGTGTTGTGTCTGTCTGTCTTAATACATTCAATTAGACCGATAGACATAGTGAATTAAATCATACTTGTGACACAGACGTATTCAACTCTTTGCTCTCTTTATCAGAAGAACTCCCGGCATACAATGTATCTTCTCATGACGTCCTCACTATGGGTACTGACAGGTGTCAAACAACTAACCAATACAAGACAGAGACAGTTCACTATCCCTGCAGAGGGATTTTTTTTAAATTTCCCCCCGTTTTTCTCCCCAGTTATACCCGGCCAATACTCTCTTTGCACAATCGTTTCCGCATTCTACCTAATACTGCTTGTGTGTTTCCGATCTATTAATGGCGCTGTTTTACACCGATTCCTTGCAGGAGCTCCCAAAGCTCAAAGTAACAGATGTCCACAGAATTTGCCAGCAAACAACACCAACACCAACCACCAAATTGGACAAGGGCTTTAGACTGTATGCCACAATTACGAAGGTAAGAAAACAACTATTAATAATGAGTGAGTGACTAGCTAGCCAATGATAACGAATGTCAAATCGTAGCTAAGCTAACGTTAGCCTTTGTTGTAGCTATTAACATTACCTAGCTAACTGTCTTTCTAACGTTGGGCAATGCTTTGTGCGTTATCAGTTGTTAATTGTCTAG
Source organism: Lampris incognitus (assembly GCF_029633865.1). NCBI lineage: Eukaryota > Metazoa > Chordata > Actinopteri > Lampriformes > Lampridae > Lampris > Lampris incognitus. The sequence goes on along the minus strand of NC_079217.1, from coordinate 19,215,881 downwards.
CTAAAACAACGTTGTAACATATATTCTTAACCAGCATTAATATATATCAGCCTTAGCAGGCTGTTAGCCACTGTTCGCTTGCTATGCATAACACTACTAGTAGTAGGTATCTAGCTAACATTGCATAGCAAGCTGTTATCTTCTAGCTAGCTAACGTTAGCTACAGTCATTGAAATCATGTTAATTGTAACAAGTATCTCGTCATCTCGTAGGTTACTCAAATCAACATTCGGATAGCGCGTTTGTATGTATAGACTATTTTAACCACCAATGCATCATCGTTAAATATATAGAAACATTGTCAGTGGTCACACAGTATAACTCGTGGATGGAGCACAGGGTTCTCAATGACAAACGTAAACAAACACTAGGCTACACTGACGACAGGATTTTTACAATTTAATTTATGTCCAATGTTAATGGTTGATGTCAAACAGTTAGCTAACGTTAGACTAACAATTACATACAACTTCGACCTAAAGATACCTGGTATAGAATGATGTCGGCGTCAGAGCCTGCAAAGCCAAACTCTCGCTGGGCATGCAACTCCTGCAATTCCTTTCTCAGGTCTTCAATTTCTTTGTCTTTGTCTTCTACAGATGACAAGGACATGTCCAGTGCAGACGGTTCAGGGACAGAGCAGTAGTCGTGATCCCTTGTGCTATCGTGTTGCACCTCAGGAGGGACTGACTCAACGGGCCGTTTTGCTCTCTCCCACACACTGCGCCGTGGTGTCTCAACAGTATCTATAGCCATTCCAATAAAAGAGCGTCGGTACAGCACCTTTAACAAGCCTTCTTCGACCATCAAGGGCTGTTGGCTCTATGAGCTGATCAGTGGAGAACTGTCTGCTACAGACCTTAGTGTGAGAGGTGATGGTGAAATGATGCCGGCGTATGTTTATGTAACCAGGTTAAAATTAATGTTTTTATTTTATTTTGTTTGAGTATGAAATATCACCAAATCCTGTCTGTGTGCTGTTATTTGTGTTTACTACATTTTATTTTATGTCATTATTTACTTTTATGTATGTTTTACAACGACCGTCATATACGTGTACTGTCGCTTTAAGAGAGAGGTCTTGTGGGTACACGGAAGAGGGAACGCGGGAGAGGCCATTTTTGTTTTGTGGGAGGAGTCTCAAGCAGCAATCGAGCCGAGCCACACGTGCTTCTTACCGTGGGACAGTTTTGCTGGTTGAGGAGAACGTAACCTTGAGTATCCCTGTAAGAAGATACTGCAAGCTGTGGGATAAAATACTTGTTTATCCTTTCTTACATCGGAGTCCCGTGGACGGTTTCTACTTCTAACGCACACGAGTGGAGTCCGGGCAGTGGTTGAACTTCGACCCCCACGTCCGTAAGAAACACCGCTCCCGCTGGAGGACTGGACGGTTGTCGAAGGGTTTGAAACCAAAATAAATGGCAAGGTGGGCCAAATAGAGTCCTGTGTGTCCCCGCTCCTTCCTTGATCATGATGATGATGATGATGAGAGACTGAGGGCTCCCCACAACACCTGGGACCCCACCGAAAATAGAACACAACGCAGAGCTGATGATGAGAGTGACGGGCGTGCAGCAGGCTGACCAGCAAAGAACAGCATAGGACTGCCCCCGTTACATTTACCAGCCACTGTTTTCTCAGGTCAGGATGGATTGGAAAGCTATGGAAACTTAGTATGCCGTTAAACCTGGAGCAAGCCGAACAAAGTGGGACACAGCAATACTCAGAGTTTTTATTTTGTTGTTTTTGAAAATGTTCGGTCTTGAACTTTTTTCTGGGTAGACTCATGATGACGAGCAAACTGTCATGCTAGCCAGCTAGCTTGGCGCCAGTGCGATGTAAACAAAACGGGAGCGGAAACGTACAAACAGTACTATTTCGAAGCGGAACTACGTCACATAGCCTAGTGCATGTAGCGCATAACTCCACTCTTTCGAGCCATCCCTTCCACTGCTCCACCCCCCTCTGCCGATGCGGGGGGGGGGGCTGCAGACTATCACATGTCTTCTCTGATGCATGTGGAGTCGCCAGGCACTTCTTTTCACCTGACAGTGAGGAGTTTCACCAGGGTGAAGTAGCGCATGGGAGGATCACACTAGTCCCTCCCCCCTCGAACAGGCGCCCCGACCGACCCACATCCGGCTTTCCACCTGCGGACACAGCCAATTGTGTCTGTAGGCAGTGGCGATGCTAGGGTTTGTTGGGGTCCTAGGCAAAATTCTCAGGAGGGGCCCCCAAGCGTTCATTGCCGTTATGTTGTAAATAATCTGACACCAACATAAAATATACGAACTATAAAGTTTGTTTCTGCTCCCAAGGAATAACTCCTCTTCATTTTCTTTCGTTGACATATCTTGGTGTGGAGGCTGGGAGTAACTTTCACTTTCGAAGAGTGCAGGCAGTGCACGTGCAATGCCAATGACATGGGCCCCCTACAAGGGAGGTTTCCTCCTGTCGTCACCTTCTTAAAATAATGGCCTAAATCATATTTTCAAGTTTTTCAAAAAACAGAATAAACTGAAACAAACAACATTTTTCCGTTTATTCTGTTTTTTGAAAAACTTGAAAATATGACTTAGGACATTATTTTAAGAAGGTGACGCTGTGATGGTATGTCATTGCAAATCGTCCATTGGTTGTTTAAGGTGGAGGGGGTTGCAGTCACTGCTTTGGAGTAAATTCTGTCAGCCCTCGGGGGGCCCCTACTGCCTGGGGCTCCAAGCAGCTGCCGTGCTTGCCTGTTCAGAAGCTTCGCCTCTGTCTGTAGGGACGCCCGACCAAGCCGGAGGTAACACAGGGATTCGAACCGGCGATTCCCGTGTTGGTAAGCAACGGAATTAAAATGTACTTTATAATTACCCCGGATCTATAAAGATTCTGCAACTGCAGTTGCATAAATGCTGAGTGGATGACAATATGGTGTCAGAGTTAGGAATACAACACTTCATCAACCTCTATAAAGGGACACGGAGGAGAATAAAATGGTCACAAACAGTCACAATTTTTCTTTTTTTTGCATTTTTTTTATTTCCCCCCCTTTTTTTCCCAAATATACTTGGCCAATCGGCCCCCTCTTCCGAGCCGTCCCGGTCACTGCTCCACCCCCTCTGCCAATCCGGGGAGGGCTGCAGACTACCACATGCTTCCTCCAATACATGTGAAGTTGCTAGCCGCTTCTTTTCACCTGACAGTGAGGAGTCTCGCCAGGGGGATATTGCGCGTGGGTGGATCACGCTATTCCCCCCAGTCCCCCCTCCCCCCGCACAGGTGCCCCGACAGACCAGAGGAGGCGCTAGTGCATAGACCAGGACACGTACCCACATCCGGCTTCCCACCCGCAGACACGGCCAATTGTGCCTGTACCAAGCCGAACCAGAGAGCCCCGTGTTGGCTCTGTAGTTACAGATAGGTTGTCTCTACTAGAGAGACGTGTCCGTGAGTTAGAGCAGCTGCTTTCGGCTAGGATTACGTTAGATGTGACGGGCACTCCAGATAGCCTTAGCCCTGGGCCTGACAGCAGACCTGCTATTGTTAGCACTAGCTCAGCTTCGTCGGCAGATGCAGCGGAGTTTTTCTCTTGTTTACCGGCATGGGAAGGCTCACAAGAGCAAGCCATCAGTCGTGTAGCCTGGTCTGTGGTCACCTCTCCCGACTGCAAACCGGTTTTCACCACTCAGCCCTGTTGATAGTCCTACCAGCCAGTGTGCATCGCCCCCTCCTGTCGACAGAGTAAAGCAACGCGTGCTAGTGATAGGAGACTCCATTACCCACAATGTTAGATTAGCTTCGCCAGCCTTGGTTCACTGTTTACCCGGGGCCAGAGTCTCCGACATAGAGGCTAATCTTAGGGTGCTGGCATCACGGAGGGAGACTCAGGGAAGCCAGGCACACAGCACCGCTACTTTCAGCAACATTGTTATTCATGTCAGCACCAATAATGCTAGGATGAAGCAATCAGAGATCACAAAAGCCAGCCTAGTCAAAATGCTTGAGTTTGCCAGAAATATGTGGCGGCATCGATTACTTGTCTCTGGTCCCTTACCTGTGAGGGGTAATGATGAGATGTACAGTAGGCTCACCTCAATGAACCGCTGGCTGGCTCGTCACTGTAATGAGCAGGGATTCGACTTTGTTGATAACTGGCCTTCTTTCTTGGGCCGCCTTTACCTGCTGAAAGCAGACGGCATTCACCCTACTGGGGATGGTGCCGCTCTTTTGTCTAGCAATATAGATAGCTGTTTATGTTTAGTTTGACACTAGGGACTTTTCATTCAGAAGGTTGCAGGTGATTAGAGAGCCTGCTAGGTTTAAATCTAGTGTGGATGTGGAGTCAAGTAGTTTAATTAATATGATTAGTCAGGGAATTTCTCATAGTGTAGATTATCAGTCTGATAGCTTGGTCTATAACATCGAGACTGTCTCCCTTCCCTGCTGTATTGCTCCCAAGCTCTCCTCTCCTAAATGTGTGAATCACAATAATCTAGTAGTTATTCCTACCACTGGTAGTGGTGAAATGTGCAAAAAAGTACCTAATAATCTACAGAACCAAACAGCTAATGTTATCAAGAATGTGACCACGTATTGTCCAAAACGTTGGTTGCCAAAACGATCAACAAGGTGTCTAATATCAATTAATCATTCACCTATTGGTAGCTCTAAAGTTCTGCCTACTACTGATCACTTCAACAAGATGCTTAAATTTGGTTTCATAAATATCAGATCACTATCTACCAAAGCCTTACTAAGAAATTATCTTATTCTGGAACATAGTTTCGATATGATTGGTTTATGTGAAACATGACTGAAACCAGATGTTTTCCTTCCCTTAAATGAAGCTTCCCCACCTGACTATAATTGTGCCCATGTAGCTCGGGGCAAATAAACAAGGTGGGGGTGTTGCCTTGATATATAAATCTTTTTCCAATCTGACTTCTAGACTTGAATCTAAATTCCAGTCTTTTGAGGCTCTTGTCAACTCCACAGATAACCAGTTTGGTTTTAAAGCTAAACATGGCACTGACTTATGCATATATGCCTTAAAGGAAATTGTAAACAAATACAGAGACCAAAACTCATCGATTCTTATGTATTTTATTGATGCTTCTAAAGCTTTTAATCGTGTTAATCACAGAAAGTTGTTTGTTAAATTGAGCCAAAGAGGGGTGCCTAAATACATTGTGAGAATTCTGGCTTATTGGTGAACCATATTATGTATGCAGATGACCTTGTCATTCTTAGTCCCTGTAGCGCTGGTCTCCAGCAGCTCCTTGGTATATGTTCTGTGTATGGTGTGGAGCATGATATCAAATACAATGCTAGTAAGAGTGTTGTCATGATCTGCAGAACCAAAGAGGTCAATCATTTAAAATTTCCTGATTTTAAATTGTCTGATAATAATTTTATGGTATGTAATAAGTTGAATATATCTTGGGCACTATATTACTGAACAAATGACAGACAATGATGATATTTATAGGCAATGCCGCATGATGTATGCACAAGCAAACACTCTGTCACGCAAGTTTAGTATGTGTTCAGTTAGTGTGAAGATGTCTCTGTTCAGAGCATATTGTACAACACCCTATACTGCACACCTGTGGTCAAACTATAAAAAAGCAAGCTTACAGAGGCTTCGAGTAGCTTATAATGATGCTATGAGAATACTACTAAAAAGACCTAGATGGTGTAGTGCAAGTGAAATGTTTTTGGCTGCAGGAGTCAGTACCTTTCAGGCTCTTCTAAGAAAGCTCATGTATACATTTATTTGCCGGCTCAATGGTTCTGATAATGTAATCATCAAGAGCTTAACTAATATAAGATTCAGTGCCACACGCTACCAATCCTGGCAGTGGGACCACTGGTATAGCGGCCTTCTTATAAGACACTGTTTTGTTCCATTTATGTTATTTATTGTGTTTACTCTGTGTATTGTCTAGGGTTTGTCTTTTACCTATTTGTATTTCTCCGTTATGGACCCTGAGTCTGCAATTAAGTTTTTGAATTTAATTGTTCTTGGTCCATCTCCCTCAGCCATGAACAGACTCAGCTAAGTCCAAGTTGTGATACTCTATTGGCCTCCTGGATGTTACTCATTATTTCTTGAAGAATTTGTCTCAGGCCTTGTTACTCACTCTGATGAGATTCTAATTCTTGGTGATTTCAACATTCATCTGAATAAGGCTGCTGATCCTCTATGTAAAGCCTTTCTGGCACTAGTTGACACTTTTGGGTTCACCCAGTTTGTTCACGAGTCGACTCATTGCAGTGGTAAAACCCTTGATTTGGTTTTATCTAAAGGGATAGCTGTTTCTGATCTGAATGTCTTGATAACCACATCTGGGGTGTCAGATCATTTCTCATCAAATTTGAAGCATTATTGGCCTGTCCTTTTAATGTCAGCACAGATGTAATTGCAACTCGCAACATTGGTCCCTCCACTGTAGCTGCATTTGGCCAGCAGCTGCCTGAAGTCTTGGCTTCTTTCACTGTGGTAACTGACTCTGTTGAAAATTTCACTAGTGACTTAAATGTGGCCCTCACTAGTCTCCCTGATTCAGTTGCACCTCTCACTACCAGAGCTCGGCGACTAAAGAGGCCTACACCCTGATTTAATGATAAGATATGTGTTCTTAAGCGGACTTGCAGGAAACTAGAATGTAAATGGCGAAAATCAAAATTGGAAGTTTTTTTTACCTATCTTGGTATGAGTGTTTATTGAAATACAAGCATGCTTTATCTGCTGCAAAAACAGCGTATCTCTCTCACTTAATCAATATTAATAAACATAACCCCAGATTTCTCTTTGACACTATCTAAACTTACTAAAAAGCAGCTGTCTATTAGCTGCTCATCATTCATGGCCCATTAATTTCTAGATTTTTCCTGCAATAAGGTTGATGAGATCTTAAACAAAATTAATTCTTCAACTCCAGCTACTCCTGCAGATCCTGTCTTGCCAAATTCATATCTATACAATGAGTCAATGACAGTCCCAGTTATTACAGCTTTTGGCACTATTTCTCTTGATACTTTGACTAAGTTCATGTCATCTTCTAAACCAACTGCTTGCCTACTTGACCCCTTACCAACAAAACTTTTTAAATACCTCTGGCCTTTTCTGGGACCTACAATGCTAGACATTGTCAATTTATCACTTACTACTGGCATTATTCCCAGCAGTTTTAAGACAGCTGTGGTTAAACCTCTACTTTAAATAAACGCACCTCGATCCAGGGTCTCTTAATAACTATCGACCAGTCTCTAATCTCCCCTTCTTTTCTAAAGTACTAGAGAGAGCTGTGTATCAACAACTTTCGACCCATATAAAAGAAACCCATCTATATGAACCTTTTCAATCGGCTTTCAGGCCCTGTCACTCCACTGAAACTGCTCTGACCAGAGTGGTGAATGATCTTTGACTAGCTATGGACTCTGATTCCACTTCTGTGCTTCTACCACTGGACCTCGATGCAGTCTTTGACACCATTGATCACTGTATACTATTAGATAGATTAAATTGCAATTTTGGTGTCTCTGGATTAGGTCTCTCTTGGCATAAGTCCTACTTATCTGGAAGAACACACTGTGTCTGCTGTAGTAATATTATATCAAAATTTTCTGACATTAAATATGGTGTGCCTCAGGGCTAAGTTCTTGGCCCTCTACTTTTCTCTCTTCTACATTACGCCTCTTGGCCAAATTATACGTAGTTAGGGAATAAATTTCTATTGCTATGCTGATGATACTCAGCTGTATGTGCCTATAAGGGCTCATGATCATACTCAAATGACTAACTTAGAGGCCTGCTTGGCTAATGTGAAAAATTGGATGTCACTTAAGTTTCTGCTTTTAAATTCGGATAAAACCAAGATGCTGGTCATTGGCCCTGCTAGACACAGACACCAATTTGATCAAGTTACGGTAACAATCGACAACTCTGTGGTTTCACAATGTGTGGCAGCCAAAAATCTTGGTGCTACATTTGATCCCAGCCTTTCCTTTGATAAGCACATTAAATAAATCACCAAGACTGTCTTTTTCCAGTCACGTAACATAGCTAAAATTCAGGCTTTTCTCTCCATGGCTGACGCAGAGACTCTAATACATGCATTTGTTTCATCTAGACTTGATTACTGTAATGTTCTGTTTTCAGGTCTGCCACATTCTAGTACTAAAAGTGTTCAGATGGTTCAGAATGCTGCTGCTAGAATTCTAACTAAATCTAGGAAATTGAACCATATTACACCAGTTTTTGCCTCCCTTCATTGGTTCCCTATCCATGTTAGATCAGAATACAAGGTGCTTCTGCTGACTTATGAAATCCTAAATGGGCTTGCCCCATCTTATCTGTCTGATCTCCTTAAACCGTACATTCCATCTCGAGTTCTTCACTCTCAAAATACAGGGCTCCTGTGTGTACCCAACGTTAAAAAGAAGTCAGCTGGTGGCAGGGCCTTTTCCTATCGGGCTCCGTTCTTGTGGAATAAACTGCCTGCGGCCGTCAGACAATCAGGGTCTGTTGAGTCCTTTAAATCCAAACTTAAAACTCATCTTTTTTGCCTTAGCTTACAATTAGTTGCCTTTAAGTTGAATGCCTCACAACCTGTACTGCATGGCAGGTCGGTTTTCTGTCTCAATGAATCCAAAGGAATAGAATCAAGTGCAACTGGACTTGGTTATATATCCGTGAAGACGTTTCGCCTATCATCCAAGAGGCTTCATCAGTTCGTGCCTTTCTGACTAGACCAAGCTAGTCTGACTGGCTGGTGATGAAACTCAGATATTTAGCCTCTTTGGAGTCATTATCAGAGCTATTGGTGTCAATGGCTCTTTTGTGTTCCGATGTTTAGCAACGACAGTCGCTGGAAGTGTTAGTTTCGACTTCGTTAGAGACTCAAAAGCTTAGCCTCCAAGAACAACAGTCGGTCACTAACAGCTCCAACAACTCATGACCACTGAATGGAGCACTAACGGAGTCAAAACTAACACCTCCAACGACTGTCGTTGCTTAACATCGGAACACAAAAGAGCCATTGACATCAATAGCTCTGACAACGAATCCAAAGAGGCTAAATATCTGAGTTTCATCACCAGCCAGTCAGACTAGCTTGGTCTAGTCAGAAAGGCACGAACTGATGAGGCCTCTTGGATGAGAGGCGAAAGGTCTTCACGGATATATAACCAAGTCCAGTTGCACTTGATTCAATTCCTTTGGATAACTATGACCTGGATAAATGAGAACATTCACAGACATGTCTCAATGAATATACCAGCCATTGGTCTGCCGACCAGATTATAGAGTATAGATTATGACTAATTGATTATGACTAATGACTGTTGCAAACTGTTCTCTTCTCTCACGTTTTTTCTCTCTCTTTGAATGATGTCTTCTCCTTTCTCTTTTTCTGTGTGTGAATGGTGTCATGTGAGTCTCCCTTGTGTGCACGTGCAGTCGGTTCTCCTCCCAGGTCTCCGTGGTGTATGGTGGTGGTCACCACTTGGATGCTGCCTGCCATTCCCCTCAGCACATTTTCTTTTTATAAATCCATATCATTCTTTTTTTTTACATGATTATGCTGGTCACATGGCTTGGGTCCTGGACTGTTCCGATGGCGTCTGGATACTGCTTGGCATCCTGCGCATCATATTCTTCATAAATTTTATGTGTCCATTATAATTGTGTTATCCTCTTTCAATGTTGTATTGTGGAAATTGCATTATTACAGCATCCATTGCACATTGTCCATCTTGGGAGAGAGCTCCCTCCTGTGTTGCTCTCCCTGAGGTTTCTTCCTATTTTTTCTCCCTGTTGAAGTGTTTTTATTAGGGAGTTGTTCCTTATCCGATGAGAGGGTCAAAGGACAGGATGTTGTGTTGCTGTTAAGGCCACTGAGGCATATTTGTAATTTGTGATATTGGGTTATACAAATAAAATTGATTTGATTTGAAATTGATTTTGATTTAGGCAATGGAATAGACCACTACGCTACCCGAACGCCAAGGGAGAAGGCTTTTACATTGTTTAGGGACATCAACCCTGCATGCCAGCAGAGTAATGACTCTCGTCACTTGTCAGAAAGAATTAAAAAAAAAAAAGCTACCACCCATTTGTGATTGATTCACTCACTACCTTTATTAGGATTCAAATTTCTTTTCCCCATCTGCGAAAATTCCAAGCTGCTGCTGCACAGGAAGGGTCAATAATTGAATTTGATAGAAACTCAGTTGGGGACAAGGTTAGTGATGGAACGAGAAAATTTTTTCCATCAAAGTTTGGCTGGAATAAAGTGTGGTGGGATCAGTTTTCTCTTGGAGCATCAACGTCAGACTGTCTTCATATCAAGATGGTGACCACGCAAATTCCCATTTGCAGCAGCCTCACCCAGCACTGGTATGGGAAGATGGTGGCACAAACTTACATTTGCGGCGGCCTCACCCTGTATCGTCCATGCAGTGTCTTCGTCCACGTCTGTCTACGTCTTCGTTTAATGGCTGGGGGAGCTGGCACTGGGTCGGCTGGGAGAGCTTGGTCTGCTCCGCCCTGTGGGCCCTAAGCTAACTGCTAACCCATGCAGACCAGCACTTCCGATAGTACCGGGGGCGATCTGGCGGCAGCCTCGCCTAACGTTGACTGTGTTTTTGGTTTTGTCGTGTGGAGTGCAGGGAGGTGAGTTAAGGGTGTCTGGCTGGAGGAGCTGGTGTTGCATCGCTGGTGGAGCCTGGTCTGCTGCGTCCGGTGGGCCCATGGACCACGGCCCTGCCTGCAGCTGCACCTGGAGAGGAAACACCGAGAGTGGTCTGACAGGACGCAGAAGCGGGGCAGGCTAAGCTAACTGCTAGCCCATGTAGACCGGCAGTTCTGACAGTCATCCTGGCGTTCGTTCTCTCGGACAGTTATTTTATTTTATTTTTTAGTTTGATATGTTCTTGTCGTTTTTAGATATGTGTTTTTGTCTTTGTGTTGCACTGCTGTGGGCTGGAAGAAATGGTGTAAGTGTTCCTGATTCTTGATCTAAAACAGTCTTTGATACCTACAGTGAGGAAGACGCAGCAGAAATGACAGAATTATGAAGTGCTAGGTTTCATGCAGCAGTAGAGCCTAGTAGTCAGGGAAAATAAAATGCTTGAACAGCTAACAGTTTGTGTAAATGGGTGTCCTCATAGGTTTAAGTATTATGGCACAAACATTTCAGCAGTGAACTGTGACTCAGTCTTTGTTGGTGCACCCTTACATTATCTGAAATGGCAAACAAAAAGCTTTATTCCAAACATTTGTAGCATGTCCTTTTTGAAAACATGCTGTCTTCATTTTTTTCTTTTTATTTATTGGTTTTTATCCAGATAATTTTTTTTTTCTTTCTTTTTTTCTTTTTTAAGGACGTTGTGTTGCTGTAAAGCCCCTTGAGGCAAATTTTTAATTTGTGATATTGGGCTATACAAATAAAATTGACTTGACTTGACTTGAAAGGGCTCCTACAGTAGTCAATAATTTTGTTCACCATTTTAATTTTTCAATGTTGGGGGAAAAAATGTCTTTTTTAAAAATGGAAATATTCCTGTACAAACTGTCACATTTGGGGCTCGTTGTGCAGTGGTTAATATGATAGCATAATGGCAAATTACCAAAGTAAATTCTCCGACACGATACAGGCTTTTCTTCTCTACAACTGTCTTTATTTTGTCAAGCCTATAGGAATCTCACCCCCCCCCCCATCTTCAAGCGCAAATATGTGACTGAATGGTAAATTATGAGGTTTTGTTGGAGTAGAATTACACAGAGCAGAATGATAGCTTTGCTCATGTCTTTAAATGACATAGTAAGGTTTGGATGTGGTTAAGTTATCCACTTTCCGGCACTTGCAAGTGGCTGTTAGAGATGATGTTAAGATATGCATTTACTATCTGTGCCAACTTTGGCGACCCAACACAAAGATAGCAGCTGAAGTTCTAAAACTCGACTAAAATCTATACAGATATCATTTGCACTAAAACACAGCCCACAGGCTCAACTGACAAACCAGGGGGTCAGCATGTCAAGTAGAGAAACAACGGCAACCTTCACAGACAAATTGCTCCATCTTTCTCTGTTTCACTATCTATTCTACTCTTTCTTTCTTTTCCTTCTTTCGTTCATTCGTCTGTTCTTTCTCTTTATTTTTTTTTCTTTCTTGGGTCTGTGTGTTTGTGTACATACATGCCCCCTGAGGCCATGGAGTGTCTCCAAGTTTAAAAAGGCAACATATGCAAGAGTGACTGACAACTTGCTGCCTCTAAGTTGTGCTACAGATAAATAATATCTTATGTGCCTGAATGAGTACCCCTGGTGCAGTACCTCATTTCACTATGAGCCTGGCTTCGCTCCATAATCATTTGAAAGCCTTTTTGCATCAGCTATCTTACATGTAACCATGCTTTGCATCAGTCACTTCACACACTCAAACTTTAACACAGGTCTGGTCACATAGTCGACTGAAGGACAAGGTCGAGTTTACAGAACTTCAAACAATATATCGTGAAACTAAAAATGATAAGCTCATCATTTCCAGGATCTTACATTGGTTGTCAGTGTAACTTTGGATAACATCCCAGGATCATCAGGACAGTAAGTAAGACATGAGCCTATGATGATTTTCATATAGACCTGAATGGATCAATGGCTTACAGTTTGGGGCACTGCAGAATGGATCCCCTCTACTGTGATTTCTTTCTGTTAATTTAACATATACTAAATATTGAAGCCTCAAAATTGTTTCTGCAATTGTACTTTAAAATGCAGCGACATGAGAGGAGCGGAGTTTGCCAGAGATTCTCCTTGTACTGTGCTTGGTGCTGTGGTTTGTGCGTTGGTGGCCAGTCAACCTCTAAGTGCATGCAGGTGTTTCCCTCCTGCACCACTGATAGACTGACGCAGGGCAGTTTCAGTATCAGGGTTGGCCAAACAGACTGAATTTAGACTTCAGATTTCTGCAGCTGTCCTCTATGCTAATTCGTTGTTGCTCTTGGCGACAGGGACGAGAACAAAATTCACCTTGAGGATTGCACATACTGTAAACGTGAAACATACGGCGTAAAATCCCAGCGGAGGCAGATGTGTAATTACGCTCATTGCAAAGGGTGAATAGATGGTAACTTCTCTGCCGTGCTTCTGCGTTTCCCTGAAAAACATAACCGTCAGTGTTATTCGAGTCACACATCAAAATGGTTCCTTTTTGTCTAACAAAGACTGACCCCGACCTTTATGATATGGCCTGCGTGGATTTTATTTATCTGTACTCAAACTAAAAAGACATTGTGGGTCAAAAGATAGAGGGCGTCCATTGTTGTCTATGGAATTCACCCGTTTGTCGCTGTGTAAAACCCTCTGAAAGTGTAACTGCGATTCAGGGCTGCACAAATAACTCTTGTCTTGACATAAACTGTCAGTAAGATGATGAATTGTAAATTAATAGTCCCTCATTGTCCTCTAAATTACACTAAGTTTCCTCTGCATGCAGCAAAAGAACATTCTGTGTTTTAACTGAGAAAAAGATTTAGGGATTTGATAACTAGCAACTTCACTTATCAAATACTGAAAACATGCAAAGCTACCAAACAGCTTTCAGAGAAGAGAAGGGAATCATCCTCTTTTTCCTCCCTCCTTTGAGCACAATTTAAGCTTCACCATCATGATTATATCTGCCAGTAAAACAAGACCTTTGTCAGTGTTGGCTTCTTATACATTCGCACGAAGATTAATCCAGATTAATATCGCTTGGATTACATAAAATAAAGATTGTTCTTGCTTGAGGTGAGGTCCACCGTTGGAGAATTGTTCACTTGCATGCACGCACGCACGCACGCACGCACGCACGCACGCACGCACGCACGCACACACACACACACACACACCTCCTTACTTACTATCACATTCTTAACATTAATCATGATCTGCAACAGTGGTACTATGGTTGATTGATTGCATTTTATACATATCTATGTAATTAACAGTTATTCTGTCATACTCCTCATGAGCTAGTATCTAATGTCCCTTGCCGACTGCCGTTTGTCATCTTGATATATATATATATATACACACACACACACACACACACACACACACATATATATATATATAAACTTAGCACAAAAAGTAAGGAAATGTGTGTTTGGTAGATTATTTCTTTGTTGTAACAATGCTTCTTGGCAATAAATCTTATATCAGGCACCTGATTGTCAGCACCTGGGGTATCAGAAGCTCAAAACAAGAGTCAATAGCAACAGCAAAATAAGCTGTTTGGCACTGGCAGAGAAGATTTGGCAAATTTTTAATGGGCGCAACCCACATACTCAGCTCTGCTGCTCATCCCACAAATGCATGTTCCTTACAAATGTGGCAGCATTTAAAAGGGAAATAAACAGGCTTTCCAGCGGTATAAGATTTATTGCCAAGCAGCATTGTTACAACAAAGAAATGATCTACCAAACACACATTTCCTTACTTTTTGTGCTAAATATATATGCATCCATCCATTATCTGAACCGCTTATCCTGCTCTCAGGGTCGCAGGAATGCTGGAGCCTATCCCAGCAGTCATTGGGTGACAGGCGGGTGGACACCCTGGACAGGCCGCCAGGCCATCGCACAGGGCCAACATACACACACATTCATACCTAGGGACATTATAGTATAGCCAATTCACCTGACCTACATGTCTTTGGACTGTGGGAGGAAACTGGAGCCCCCGGAGGAAACCCACGCAAACACAGGGAGAACATGCAAACTCCACACAGAGGATGACCTGGGGATGACCCCCAAGGTCGGACTACCCCTGGGTTGGAACCCGGGACCTTCTTGCTGTGAGGCGACCACGCTAACCACTGCGCCACCGTGCCGCCTATATATATATATATATATATATATATATATATATATATATATATATATATATATATAAATGTCAACAGTGCTGTTTTCTTATTTTTCTCTCCCTTTTGTATCTGTCAAAGTTGAGAGTACTTCTGGCACTTCCCCCTCTCGTAGCCCCCCCCCTGTTTCCCATCCACCCCTGTATGTTTGTGCTATGTTTATCTGTTGTCTTGTAAAGCGACTCTGAGTGTTAGAAAAGCACTATATAAGACTGATTTATTATATATATATATATATATATATAAACACACACACACACACACACACACACACACACACACACACACACACACACACGCACACACACACACACACACACACACACACACACATAGCTTAAGATGACATGTTTTACAATCCCCTTAAATCTTTTTTTGTCATATCTGGCAGAGTTGCTACTTCTTTTTTGTTCTTACTTTCAAATTTTGCTTTGTAGTTAACGCTTGACATTTTGCAGTTAACACTTAACATTTTGCAATTAACACTTAACATTTTGCAGGTAAAACTTAACATTTTGCAGGTAAAACTTAATATTTTGCAGTTAACACTTAACATTTTGCAGTTAACACTTAACATTTTGCAGGTAAAACTTAATATTCTGCAGTTAACACTTAATGTTTTGCAGTTAACACAGCATCTTGTAGTTAACCCTTAACATTTTGTAGTTAACACTTAACATTTTGTAGTTAACACTTGACACTTAACATTTTGCAGTTAACACGTAACACTTAAAAAGGAAATAGACTTAAACATTAGGAGAAAAACTGGAAACCAGATGCAGGAGGACATAGAGAGATGTTGAAGGAGATTTGCGGTTTGAAGCGCTGTGACATCACTGGGGAGGGGGAGGGGGGGTTGTGGCGGGCTTCTAGATGTTAAAAAGCTGGCCACTCGGGTTTTATTCACTTAATTATTAGATCACTGTCATTATAAGCAGAGCATCAAATTAAAGGTTTTAGGAGACTTTTCAAGACTTGCCTTTGATATGCACTGGGAAAAATGTGAGTACACCACTGCAGTGTCATACAGATGACCTATGTCTTCCATGTCGATATTTCTTGCTGATTTGTGTGGTTTTTTATCATTTTGAAAGCTAAAATATGAATTAAGGGCAGATTTTACCTGTGATACAAGTGATGTGTTTTCAACGATATTTCAGTGATATATTCCCAGCCTTTGGTACCATAGTCCTTTAACAATTTGCTGCACAAAATTGAGCTCTTTGATACTTAGTAATTTTCAGCCTTCATGACTTTTCTTTTCTTTCCTTTCTGTTGCTTTTTTAAAGTTTGGTTTGTTGAAGATAATGCATACAATAAATCAGCTGTAATTTGGGGGGAAAGACTCCAAAAAAACAAAAACAAAAAAAAGATAGCCTGAGAAATGGATTAGACTACAATACAACTATAATTTCAACAGAGGACAACAAACTTAGAAAAAAATAGTCCCAAGTTTTCTCGTCATTATTTTGTTTGTTGCCTCCTCAGATGCATCCAGTCATTTGGTATTTGGTGTCATAAATCTATGTTCTGTGTGTGTGTGTGTGTGTGTGTGTGTGTGTGTGTGTGTGTATGTGTGTGTGTGTATATATACATATATATATGTAGGAAAAAAAACGTTTAATACATAGCAGTACAAGCTTGTTTCGTGTGTCACACACCCATCAGCTGCTAATGTCTTAATTTCCGGAAAAATAACCGCTACATAACTTTCTTAAAAGAAACACTCAGCGGTAGGGAAAGTGCTGAACAAATGAGGAGCAAAATAATCCAGTTAGTCAAATAAATTTTCTATGAGACAGTACAAGCCTGTTTCTTGCCATAAGCAATCATCAGCTGTCAATCATAGCTGTCAATGACCTGCTGTCAATCACAGCTGTCAATGACAGCTGATGATTGCTTATAGCATGAAACAGGCTTCTACTGTCTCATAGAAAATTTACTTGAATAACTGGATTATTTTGCTCCTTATTTGTTCAGCACTTTCCCTACCACTGAGTGTTTCTTTTAACAAAGTTATTCATATATATAGCCATCCATCCATCCCACAGTTTCTTCCCACAGTCCCAAGACATGTAAGTCAGGTGAACTGGCCGTACTAAATTGTCCCTAGGAATGAAGTGTGTGTGTGTGTGTGTGTGTGTGTGTGTGTGTGTGTGTGTGTGTGTGTGTGTGTGTGTGTGTGTGTGTGTGTGTGTGTGTGTGTGTGTGTGTGTGTGTGTGTGTGTGTGTCTGCCCTGTGATGGCCTGGCGGCCTGTCCAGGGTGTCTCCCCACCTGTTGACCAATGACTGCTGGAATAGGCACCAGCATCCCTGCGACCCTGAGAGCACGATAAGCGGTTCGGATAATGGATGGATATATTTTTTATAAACTTCGCAAAAAAAGTAAAGTAATTTGTGTTTGGTAGATTATTTCTTTGTTGTAACAATGCTTCTTGGCAACAAATCTTATATCAGGCAGCTGATTGTCAGCACCTGGGGTACCAGAAGCTCAAAACAAGAGTCAACAGCAACAGTAAAATAAGCTGTTTAGCTTTGGCAGAGAAGATTTGGCAAATTTTTCATCGGCGCAACCCACATACTCAGCTCTGCTGCTCATCCCACAAATGCATGTTCCTTACAAATGTGGCACCATTTAAAAGCGAAATAAACAAGCTTTCCAACGGTATAAGATTTATTGCCAAGCAGCATTGTTACAACAAAGAAATAATCTACCAAACACAAATTTCCTTACTTTTTGTGCGAAGTGTGTATATATATCCATTATCCCAACCGCTTACCCTTACTCAGGGTTGCAGGAATGCTGGAGCCTATCCCAGCAGTGATTGGGCAGCAGGCAGGGAGACACTCGTGTGTGTGTGTGTGTGTGTGTGTGTGTGTGTGTGTGTATATATATATACTGTAAGGGTACATCGTATTGCATGGAAAATGATGGGTGAGAAGAAGGTTGTGGTTGTCTTGGTTATGGAGCATACGGTTATTTCACTGGGAAATAACAATATGCTAGATAACAATTGCTAACAGTGATGCACCTAAGATGGAGAGATGATAGAAATCTGGTTTCATAGGCTTTTTGTGATCGTTTAAAGAAGCTTTCTTCACACAGCCGTCCCAAGTGTTCCTCCTAGCTATGGAGCTGAGGTTAATATAATGTATATGTGTCTTATATGTGGCCCATAAAGTCAGTCTTGACTCAGGGGTTGTGTTACCTCGGAGTCATTACATCCTACTAGGGATTACATTCATGGCGGTATAGCAGGTAAAACATAAAACGCTTGTGTGTCTCAGTTAAATAAAGGCATTTAGTTTGAAAACTGACTGCATTTGTTTAAACAAATATTATCACCTTGATCTTGCTGAATAATAACATCAAAGTTGAAATATTTCAACTATGAAAAGCAATAGAAAAAAATAGGACCTGGGCAAAAGGAAAGGATTGCTTCAGCTTTTAGGTTGAGTGCATGCGACGTTTATAATATCGCTGACAAGCTGCAAGACCTTTGTGTTATATTCTTGTGGAAAGAGGAAGACAGTCATTTGAAAGTTGGCCGATGTGTTATGAATTGTAAACTTGATATGCAAAATGGCACCAACTCTCCTGCACAGCTGTCGCGCTTCCTCTTTCATGATGCTCAAGTTTCAGTGTGTGTGTGTGTGTGTGTGTGTGTGTGCGAGTGTGTGAGTGTGTGTGTGTGTGTGTGTGTGTGTGTGTGTGTGTGTGTGTGTGTGTGTGTGTGTGTGTGTGTGTGTGTGTGTGTGTACATGTAAACAATTCCAATTCCACAAATATTCATGTCAGAGTTACAAGATACATACAGGTCAGGATTATAAGATAAGACAAGATAAAATAAGATACACCGAGCAGCCAAAACATTAAAACCACCAACAGGTAAGTGAATAACATTGATTATCTCACTACAATGGCACCTGTCAACAAGTGCAATATATTAGATTTAAATTTTATTTTAAAAAAAGGGGGCGGCATGGTGGCTCAGTGGTTAGCATTGTTGTCTCAGAGCAATAAGGTCCAGGGTTCAAACCCCAGGACGTCCCAGGTCCTTTCTATGTGGAGTTTGCATGTTCTCCCCGTGTCTGCATGGGTTTCCTCTCGGTGCCCCGGATTACTCCCACCATCAAAAAGACATGCATGTTAGGGTTAATACTCCTGTCTGTGTCCCTGAGCAAGGCAGTGGAAAGAAGAACTGGAGTTGGTCCCCGGGCGCTGCAGCTGCCCACTGCTCCTATACAATAGGATGGGTTAAATGCAGCGAACAAATTCATTGCAAGTGTCATGGCACACATTCTGTGGCCTTCAAAATCATATTCTTTAGCACCCCTTGTGGTAGTTTGTTGTAAAAATCGGTGATAAATGTAAAGCGTTTTCTCAGTGGTCAGTTCAGACCATGTGACTCGTAGGTTAGCAGTCAACCAGGAAAAGACGGCAGTTTGCAAGAATTTTGACAGAAAGTTCCGCTCCGTTTGTCCTTTACGTTTGTGCCTTGGGGAGCCTTTTCTTGTAAGTTTGTTACCTTTTCCGTGTTTTGTGCAAATGTGCATATTAATCATTTGGAATTAAAACGTTTGGATTAACAAGCTATTTGTGATCATTTAATTTGCTAAGGTTAAAAATGGTAAGCTAAGCTAAATGTAGCTTCTTGTCGTAGCATGTGTATTGTAAGCAATGAGAATTCATTTGTGCTGTACTTTGAGAACAGTTTGTAACCAAAGCATTGTATCTTTGCATTTATTTGTTTTACAAAAAAAAAGGAGAAAAAGAAAAGAGAAACGAGGACTCAGTAAAACACCTCAACTTCACTCCCGTGTTCGACTTTTTTCTGAATCCTGTTTGTTAGCCATCTGCCAGTTTTTGCGTAGATGAAACTCGCATCAGGGATAGAATAGTAAGAATACAATTTGTTGTAACACTACAATAACAAAATAAAGTGGCTTTAAGTGACAAGTCACTTCTTGAAGTTGATATTTTTGTAAGCAGGAAAAATGGGAAAGCGTAAGGATCTGAGTGACTTTGCCAAGGGCCAAATTGTGACAGCTAGACGACTGGGTCAGAGCATCTCCAAAATGGCAGGTCTTGTGGGGTGTTCCCAGTATGCAGTGGTCAGTACCTACCAAAAGTGGTCCAAGGAAGGACAACCAGTGAACCAGCGATAGGTTCATGGGTGCCAAAGGCTCACTGTGGGGAGCAAAGGCTAGCGTATCTGGTCTGATTCCACAGAAGAGTTCATCATCGTCATCATCAGTTCCGTAATGTATGGAGGTTGTAGGAGCACAGCTGATGCCTCAACAAGTCTCTTCCATCATTCCCTATCTATCGCAGCTCTCCCCGACTCCACTATGCTCACCTGTAGCCATTCTGCGATGTTGTTTACCCAGGTTTTTCCTCAATCTCCCTCTCTTCCTACTCCCTTCTACTGGGCTTTGCAGGATGTCCTTTCAAAAAAGCAAAATCATGACAACACAAGATCACCCGAGGAGGGAGACTGAAGAGATTGAAGAGCAGAGCATCACACTGCTCTGGCAGCAAAAAACTTGAGGAAGTCACATCTTTCAAATATCTCGGATCTGTGATTAACAAAGACGGAAGATCAGAAAAATAAATTAGGAGCAGAATTGCCATCACAACGAGCGCAATGACCAAGCTCAACACGACCTGGAAAGATAAAAACCTTGGAATGAAGTCAAAATGCAACTGCTCCGCACCATCATAATAGCAACTTTTCTTTATGGTGCAGAATCCTGGACTCTAACAAAAGCTATGGAGAAAAAAATACAAGCCTTTGAACTTAGAGCATATAGAAAAATGCTGCAAATCCCATATGCAGCACACGTCACCAACATTGAAGTGCTGAACAAAGTTAAAGAAGCTATTGGTCACCATGACAGTTTACTGACAATGGTAAAAAAAAAAAAGGAAATTAAGCTGGTTTGGGCACGTTTGCCGAATGGAAAGGACACTTGCAAAGGACAGAAGAGTTACTGAAGCTTAAACTGCTGAAAAAATTAATGCTGGCTACAGATGTCAGGACAAAGTTCATCACAGCTTGCTGCATATGGGGCTGCATAGCCGCAGACTGCAGAGTGCCCATGCTGATCCCTGACCACTGCCAAAAGTGCCTACAATGGGCATGTGAGCATTAGAACTGGACCATGGAGCAATGGAAGAAGGTGGCCTGGCCTGATGAATCACGTTTTCTTTTGGCTGGGTACATGTGCATCATTTATCTGGAGAAGAGATGGCACCAGGATGTACTAGGGGAAGAAGGCAAGCCGGCGGAGGCAGTGTGATGCTCTGGGCAATGTTCTACTGGGAAACCTTGAGTCCTGACATTCATGTGGATGTTACTTTGACATGTACCACCTACCTAAACATTGTTGCAGACCATGTACACCCCTTCATGGCAACAATATTCCCTGATGGCAGTGGCCTCTTTCAGCAGGATAAAGCACCCTGCCACACTAGAAAAATGTTCAGGAATGGTTTGAGGAACATGAAAAAGAGTTCAAGATGTTGCCTTGGCCTCCAAATTCCCCAGATCGAAAAATCCAATCAAACATCTGTGGGATGTGCTGGAAAAACAAGGCAGATGCATGGAGGCCCCACCTCGCAACTTACAGGACTTAAAGGATCTGCTGCGAACGTCTTGGTGCCAGATACAAGAGGACACCTTCAGAGGTCTTGTGGAGTCCATGCCTTGACGGGTCAGAGCCGTTTTGGTGGCACAAGCGGGACCTACACAATATTAGGAAGGTGGTTTTAATGTTTTGGCTGAACGGTGTAAGATAAGAGCTGTGCATGTAAGCCTAATCTTTCTCATTTATTCTAATATTTCTCAAATAATATGTAATATTAGATAAAGTAAGAAAAGAGTTGTGCATATTTGCAATTAATATGCTCTAATAAACATTATGGTGGTTCAATGGTTTGTTGAAATGCTGGTTAAATTTGATACATTTTGGAAACCATTCCTTTCAAACCTTTTGGGTTAGGATTTATATCTTTCATTACCTTAAATGACATGACCTTAAATAAGACATTCTGTAAAAAGACAGGGGCATTTAAAATCATTCTCATACTATTTATATAATTTTTTATCTGTTAAAGATCTGCAGAGATCAGTAACAGCTTCTGGCGTTTTAACATCCACATGAGTTTGCTAGTATCGCAACAATCTCGGTAGAATGCCAGCATGTCATTTTATATCTGCAAACAATTGTATTTATTGATATGTGGTTTGTTGCCTGCTACTGTAGCCGAGTGTTTCATGGTATAGAAGCAAATTAGAATGGAGCCATATTTGTGACACAAATTTGCCAGACTTAGTGTATCATTTGTTTGTGGCGTGTTGGTAGCATATCTACTGATATCATCAGCCCCTTGGTATATTAGCCCAACAGTCAGAATGCTGCAGTTAGCAGCATTTAGTATTGCATTACTAAAGTGGTTAGTACCCACATTGTTTCTGTTTATGGTAACAAATGCACTCTTGAATCTTATTGAGACGTTTCGTATTAAAGAATGGCGTACATAACCTACAAGTTACAATTTGCAGAATCTTTATAGATCCAGGGTAATTATGAAGTTTTATTGTTTTTCCATTATATATAGTCACACCAAAGAAAACAAAATAAAAGAAAGACAAAAACATGAAAAGATCTGGATTGCACTGTTTCCACAAAGCCTATATATTCGTGTGACATATTCAGTGTATAGAGTACATTTTAATTCCATTGCTTACCAACACAGGGAATGGCGGTTTGAATCCCCAGGTTACCTCCAGCTAGGTCGGGCATCCCTACAGGCACAATTGGCTATGTCTGCAGGTGGGAAGCCAAGATGTGATTGTGATTGGTCACTGCACTAGCGCCTCCTCTGATCGGTCGGGGCGCCTGTTAGGGGGGAGGGGGAACTGGGGGGAATAGCATGAGCCTCCCATGTGCTACGTCCCCCTGGTGAAACTCCTCAGTGTCAGGTTAAAAGATGTGGCTGTCGACTCCACATGTATCGGAGGAGGCATGTGGTAGTCTGCAGCCCTCCCGGCATCGGCAGTGGGGGTGGAGCAGTGACCGGGACGGCTTGGAAGAGTAGAGTAATTGTCCGGATACAATTAGGAAGAAAAAGGGGGAAAATCCCCCCCCCCCCCAAAAAAAAGTACATTTATACAGGCCATTACACTAGCAGCTATGTTGAGTCTGCTGTCGGTTGAGTACAGGGGGTTGCTTCTGGGATACTGGAATGTATTGTTGAGTTCATCTGAGGTGTTTTGAGCCTAACTCAATGAAACATTGTGTTACATGTAAACCAATACCCAGATACTGAGTGTAATCAGGTTATGGCAATAATTCAGTGGAAGGATTTTCACGGTTAAGATAACGCAGTCTACCTAATACCCGATAAGGCACGGATTCTTGTAATGTTAGGTCTAACGTTCATCTGCCAGTGTTTCCTGTCTTTGTCGTCACTCAGTCATCACAGACATCGTTTTCAAGCAGACACGATGGATCATTTTTTCTGCCTATCATTTTTCACTTATCCATTTTAATGTTTTAATTATGTGTTTATTGAAGAACACCATATAATGAGTGATCCTGTTAGACTGAGAGTGCTTGTACTGTCATTTCCGCATATGCATATCCTGTGCTATTTCCCATCCTGTCTGAGAGTTAGCTGTCAGCTAGCTAACTGGCTGATAACTGTTTCATTTTTGGTGTTGTTCAAACATCCCGTTCACAGCATCAGAAATTTGCTTGCGTAGTTTCATAACTGTGCAGGATGTCTTCTCATCGCCCCAATCTACTGCATAGACAACATCGACTTATGCTTTCAAACAGACGCTTCAGAGTCCCACGGGTTGGACTCAACTGGACTTTTTTTTTTAATCCTGCGCTCAATCAAAATACTCAATCAAGATAGTCTCAGGTAAGAACAAGCACTGACTCGTGCAATAATAGTGGTGCAATACTTAAGAATATGGAAAGTGCACTGTGTAAGATATGGGCCAGTGCAACCCAAAGTAAGGGTCCCTGTGGTTTGGTGATCATTGTGTTCCTGTTTGTTGTTATTTCCATGATGCATGCCCAAGCATGTAAAATAGGTGTGTTTTATGACATGGCCCCTGTTTTTGATGTGTTCCCTTGTGTATGCAAATTTAACAGAAATCTGATAGTTGAATCAATTTGATACATTTTGGGGAACCATTCCTTTAAAATATTTTGGGTTATGGTTTATATCTTCCATTACCTTAAATGGCATGACCTTAAATAAGACATTTTGCAATGAGAATGTTTAGAATCATTCTCTCATTCTATGTGTATAATTTTTTATCTTAAAGATCATATAGTATCATATCGTGTCATAAGGAATCATATCATGTAGTATCATATTGTCTTGTATCGTAAAAAAAACTACATTCTGACACTATTTCATCTTGCACACCATTTTCCACCTGGATCCTATCATCATATTTTGGATGAGTTCATTGGTTTTAAATCAGATGTAGTTACTTGCATTTACAACATTTTAATGGTACGTTGGAGATGGTCTTGCAGTAAGTGAGCATAAGACGGTCTGGCAGCAAGTGAGTACTGTGTGATGATGATACCATATTACTAGCAGCAAAATAATGAGTGTGTATATTAGCATTATGGTTTCTAGTATTGTTGTTTGGCAAAGTGATCTGGAAAAGAAACTAATTTCCTGTGAGGAGAAAACGCAAAAAAAAAAAAAAAAAAGGTGTCTAGGTGGTGTGGCAGTCTATTCCGTTGCCTACCAACATGGGGATTGCTGGTTCGAATCCCTGTGTTACCTCCGGCTTGGTCAGGCATCCCTACAGACACAATTGGCCTTGTCTGTGGGTGGGAAGCTGGATGTGGGTATATGTCCTGGTCGCTACACTAGCGCCTCCTCTGGTCGGTCGGAGAGCCTTTTCGGGGGGGGACGGGGAACTGGGGGGAATAGCGTAACCCACGCGCTACGTCCCCCCGGCGAAACTCCTCACTATCAGGTGAAAAGCAGCTGGCAACTCCACATGTATCAGAGGAGGCAAGTGGTAGTCTGCAGCCCTCCCCGGATTGGCAAAGTTAGAGCATGTTACCCATTGAAATCAGCTGTATTAACTTGTAAATCAGTGTGACTGTAAAAGCCCTCTGAGACTATGATTGTGATTTAGGGCTAATAGGATACATTTGATTTGATTTAATTCATATGTGGGTTGACAAATGTCAACAAAGATCCTCGATTAAACGTTTTACTCTGTCCTATCTTGTTGACTTCTTAACCACACAAAGGTGCGACTTCCCCCGGCTCCACATAGTATAGGCACTGACGTTTTAAAAAGTTCTTAATCACTTTTCTTAAATGAATGCTTCTGTTTGAACGGCGACTTGTGCAGTAAGTAACTGAACTCTTTTATGGGCAACATCAATATCCTTTTCACAGCTGCTATGAATCACTGTTAGTGATTAACACCACACCTTAGTTTGCAGCAAATCATTTCTCAAGAACTTGGTTGACTGCCCAGCCTTTGCACAAGTCTTTTTTTGTTGCTGTTGGCTGTGTGACAGAGGTATTTCTGGTCACCTGCAACTCTAGGACCGGGGCCATACCTCTTAAAAAAAAAAAAGGCTCTTCTCATGGAGTCATCCACTCTTTGCCGTCTGATCCTTGTAATTACATAATTGTCAAGGGGACTTTGAAGTGTATTCATAATTTTTATTCGAAGTTCTTGAACTGCAGTAGATCTGCTCCAGGCCTATATGAGTGAATAGGCATTTGAAGGAGCAATGGCCCCCTTGGGTACAAGTGGAGGTTTCTGTCTCCATTTGAGAATAATTAGGCTAACCAGGGAGACGATGATTAAGACATGCCCATGTCAGTTAGCCTAAGGCTGGCTTCCAGCGCTATGTGTGACCCATAGGCTTATCAGAACAAATGATGTGATTTATATCCAAAACTGTTCCAGCAAGGTAATGTGTTACAACTCTCTCTAAAAAGATGTCTCTCTCCGTCTAGCTACATTGCCTACAGCGGCTGGGATGGGCAGTAGTAATTTATGGACAGAGGGGTAAATCAATCAGCGTTTGATAGAAATCTGAACCAGTGACTTGTAGACCTCCCAGGTTAAAGATGGAGGTTACATGGTGACAAAACCCCAGATAAACACAGCCAGGGCCACATGGCTCCTGACCCACAGCCCAGTGAGGTAGGGGTAGCTCTCATTAGCAACTGTCCCCTTCAGTCCAAGAGACAGGCTTGCGTCTGGACGGAAATTCAGGCTTATTCGAGGGGTGCACTCCTTTGCTTCAACAACAACCACTGTAGGGCCTGTGAGCAAGGCGCTTACCTTAAATGCTCTAGTGGAGCTATGCTGTGACCAATAATGGCGGTAAGGCTACGGTTGTGCAGGACAGGTTAGAGTTTAAATGTTAAGCAGGGCATGGCTGTGTCTGTGTGTCTCTGTGTGGTGTGCATTAGTGTGTGTATATACTGCAAAATAATTGCCTTAAAAAAGGTTTTAAAAGAATGAAGTGCTGACTTGGAATGCCTAAGTCAAAGAGCTGACGGTGTGTCATACTTATGCACATGTGCATGACGTGTGCATAACATGTACATAAGACACATATACATGTACGTGTTCCACACCCATACTAACCGCCGTCCCTTTTCATAACAGTGTATGCAACTGTATTTTCGCTCTGAAGTTTAGTAGTGTGTGTGAACATTAAAGAGACATGCAAAAATATATACGCTGGAGAGTTTGTTCCAGAGGGAAACTCCATGACTGTTTGTGTCATTTTGACTACTTTGTGATGGTTCAAATTATTCAAATCAAAACATAAAAAAGGTCTTAGACAGCCAGCAGTCAATTAATCACCTTCCGATGTCTTGATGACTGAGCAATGACAAACTGTTTAACTTTTGACCCCGTCGCTTAATTTCAGTCATGTCATAGGGAAAGAAAAAATTGTCATGCTTTTGTTCCTGCTTGTGTCTGTGTGGACTTTGAAAGGACTGAGAGTGCCTTTACCTGTATGTTTGCATTTGTGTGCATAAGACTTAAGAGGTTAAGATGGAGAGGGGGAGAGATGGCAGGAAAGAAAGGATCATAAGTCAAAGCCATAGGTCACTGCTCTTGGGCCTATTCCCCTCATCCTGTCTACTTCATACATCACCCTGCTACCCAGCTCCAGAGGGTTCATACAGCTGCACACCTGAAAGGAAAACATCATCACACTCACGTGACTGTAGAGCCTCAAACCACGCTGACTGATGACATTGCCTACAGTTTCAAATGTACTGTTACTCGAGGCCATCCCTGTCAGATCTGATATCTTTTCATGCTTATACTTGCAAGAAGTCACAGCTCATGAACATTTGAATATTACGTAAGTAAAGAGCTTTTAAAGTCTGTCTTTCTTGGTTGTTAAGGATGTCATAATTGCCCGTGGTTCGGGCCAACTAGGCTTTTTATGCGAGTGTGTGCGCAATCACATTTTATGGATGTATTTATCGGTAATTATGTCAGATTCCGCCTTTAGGGCTGCCAATTTCTCTACCTCTAAAACTGAAATACGTTGTTAGAGGAAAACTGGCCCAGGATCGGTTTCGAGCTGATATATGTTCCTCCCAAATCCTAGGTCAGGTTTGTGCTCTCCCAAATTCCCTTCTCTGTTTTAGTATCCAAGTATTTTAGCTTTTGCAATTTCACACCTCATGGACCTTCGTTAACTGCCTGGTGCTTGAACCTGTCATTGCCATACACTGCCTCAGTTCATATTTGGCATGAGACAGCTGAAATTTATGCACTAATTATGTTCGTCACAGAGACATGTAGCTTAGGGGCAATGCAGTCACATTTTGAATTCACGTGTACCGTCTCTCTCTGCCTCTCTAGCCCCACCATCATTGGTTGCCAATTCAAGACCATACCAGGGTGTTCGTGTAAGAGACCCAGTCAAAGAGCTGTTGAGGAGGAAAAGAGGTTTGGAGCCTCCCCCTGCTAAGACATCTCCCTCAGCTGCAGTGAGTGAACCATGGCACCTGACACTACAAAATATATGCATACATGCATATCACAGCATTCCTTGAGTTTATTATGCACATGGAGAAAAATATGTCTTACCACTTTTCAGCTTGTATGATCATATAGGAGCAATGCAAAAACATTTCAGTATCAGGGGCATCTGGGTCTATTCCATTGCCTACCAACACGTGGATCACCGGTTGGAATCCCCGTGTTACCTCCGGCTTGGTCGGGCGTTCCTACAGACGCAATTGGCTGTGTCTGCGGGTGGGAAGCCAAATGTGGGTATGTGTCCCGGTCGCTACACTAGTGCCTCCTCTGGTCGGTCGGGGTGCCTGTTCGGGGGGGGGGGGGGGGGACTGGGAATAGCATGATCCTCCCATGTGCTACATCCCTCGGGCAAAACTCCTCACTGTTAGTTGAAAAGAAGCGGCTGGCGACTCCATGTATGTTGGAGGAGGCATGTGGTAGTCTGCAACCCTCCCCAGGTTGGTAGAAGGGGTGGAGCAGCGACCAGGACGGCTCGGAAGAGTGTGGTAATTGGCCAAGTGCAGTTGGGGAGAAAGGGGGGGGGTGTAAAAAAAAATCAGTATCAAACCATAATTTCTAGTAAAAATTACTATGATTTTACCAGTAAATAAAACAAAACAAACAAGCAAACAAAAAAACTCATCAAATTGATTATGAGTCTGTACTATCAGGTACATCTGAATTGTTGTAATTTTCCTTAAAGGGTAACGCAAGTCTTTTACAACCTGCATCTTATTTTTATAGTTTTGGCCATCGTGCATATGTATCAGTTATGGATTCCTCACTGGCTTCATTGTGGACATTCTGGACAGAAGTTCTAGACACCATTTAACTGTCTTCTGTGGTCATGAAACACAGACATGTTTCAGCAAGCCTAATTCAACTCAATCATCCTTGTAAAAGTCAGTCAAGTATTCAGCCATTGCAGTGGCTTTACTAGGATTTTGATTTTATGCACTAGTTTAAGTCAAGGTGAGCCACATACAAAATAATCAAAACTGTGCGCCCACATGGATACCAACAGCAACTTGGCAGGTCTTTCCTGCAAGCTGAATCAGGAAGAAGCTCAGATGTGCTTGTCAGACCATTGTCTGATGGCTGATGGCCAATGGTCCGATGGCTCAGACCATTGTAATAGAGATTTTCAGGCAAAAAATTTTAACTGACTTTTTTTCACTTCCAAGACATTGTTTAGATAATAAAAGTTAAACTGGATTTGATGAAACATGTCTGGCACTTGTTTTCCATGGCCCTAAAAGATGCCATTGGAAAATGGTATCCAGTGGCGCTGCCTCAAAACCTTGACAATGAGTGAGTAAAATATCATAACTCGGTAACACTTTAGTATGGGGAACGTAGTCACCATTAATTAGGTGCTTATTAGCATGCAAATTAGCAACATATTGGCTCTTAATTTGTCATTATTACGTAGTCATTAATGCCTTATTCTGCATGGCCTTATTATACAACCAGTAAGCCATTAACTATGAGGTTTCCCTCAATAACCTCAGAATTATTGCTTATTAGTAGTACCATCTCAATATGCTTTGCTTAGTATGGACTTTATAAGGTGGTAGTACCACAAGAAGAGTTATTCTCCCTTACTAACACTTAATGAATATGGTCTGTTCTTACATAACAAAACACAAAACTATAAGTGTTAATAGTGTTAAATTACTGTAAATTGAGTTTTTGTTACTTAGAATATGTTCCCCATACTAAAGTGACATCTTGATCATTACTAATTCACTAGTAATTAAGTTTTTTTATGTTCCCCATACTAAAGTGTTACCCATAACTGATATGCACAGTGGCAGAAACTATGAAAATGAGAACGAGTTTGTAAATAAAAAACACCAGAAGTATCCCTACATACACTCTATGGCCAAAAGTATGTAGATGCCCCTTCTAATGAGTGGATCTGGCTATTTCAGCCATATCCATTGCTTGTAGATGCATAAAATCAAGCACACAGCCATGCAGTCTCTACAGACAAACACTGGAAGTAGAATGGGTCATACTGAAGAGCTCAGTGATTTTCAATATGGCACTGTCATAGGATGCCACATTTCCAACGAGTCAGTTTGTCAAATTTCTGCCCTGTTCACTGCAACAAAAAAAAAAATCCAAATCCCACCAAGCATTATTTGTCTCTTTTAAAGTCAAAATATCGCATCCATCCATTATCCTTATCCTGCTCAGGTTCATGGAGATACTGGAGCCTATCCCAGCACTCATTGGGCAGCGGTAGGGAGACACCCTGGACAGGCCGCCAGTCCATCATAGGGCCAACACACACACACACACACACACACACACACACACACACACACACACACACACACACACACACACACACACTCACACCTAGGGACAATTTAGTACAGCCGATTCACCTGACCTACATGTCTTTGGACTGTGAGAGGAAACCGGCGCACCCGGAGGAAACCCATGCAGACATGGAGAGAACATGCGAACTCCACACAGAGGACGACCCGGGATGACCTCCAAAGTTGGACAACCCCAGGGCTTGAACCTAAGACCTTCTTGCTGTGAGGCGATTGCGCTAACCACTGCGCCGCTAAAACATCTCATTACACTTATATAAGACAGTCAACTAACAAGCAAAATTTCCTTGAGCTTGAGGGCTTGTTTTTAGACGGTGCATCTTGAACATCTTGTTTGGTGAAATTGTCTTGAAAACATCTCACTTTGAGTGGTATATCAAATTAAATAAGTCTTTTTGACAAGTCAGAACCCAGCCACTGCAAGCCTTGAATTGGCTGGGTACAAGCCAGTGCCGGTCCCAAGCCCGAATAAATGAGGAGGGACCAATGGCGTAAAATCTTTGCCAAATCAAATATGCGGATCACAAATCAGATTTCCATACCGGATCGGTCGAAGAGATGGAAACGGATGATCCGCTTTGGCAACCTGTAACAGGAGCAGCCGAAAGTAGTAGTACTTGACAAGTCAGAAGGTTTTTAAGCCGCTATGTTATTTGTAAAAGATTTAATCATCTTGTTTCAAGAAAGACACTTGGTTGATGTAGGAATAAATTGGTTTTAATGGAAAATCTCAACTTTGTCAGCAGCTTCAAAATGTGTTCAATGCGCTGGAATCGTAGAGAGGAGATGGGGTGTGAGAATTCATTGAAATGACAGGCAATAGGACAGTTCACATCATTACGTCTGATGGAGCTCTTGTGCTCACTAATCCTATGTTTTAACATGCGTGTAGTAAGTCTTATCTCATGGGGATTTTAAATAAATTAATCACATTTTCTGTGCTACATGTGATAAAGCCCTTAACAGGAAAACTTTTGCCAGATCTTGGATGTATAAAAACTGCAGTTGCCCATGTGTTGTGGCATTGGGCACAATTGCCACATGGATAAGTCCCATCTTTTAATTGAGCTAAAAAAGTCTGTTTTGGACCTGCCTTAATGTTGACCTGCACCAGCTTGTTGAACAAGTCAGGACCTCTTCTATAGAGAAAGAGGGCAGGATCCTTAAAATGCTGGGCTAAAGCTGGGTCAGAGGCCAAAATAGGCCAGTGTTTTATAATGGTGTTCCAGAGGATGTAGGCCTGAGGAGTATATGT
Source organism: Lampris incognitus (assembly GCF_029633865.1). NCBI lineage: Eukaryota > Metazoa > Chordata > Actinopteri > Lampriformes > Lampridae > Lampris > Lampris incognitus. Next base: position 19,184,304 of record NC_079217.1, on the reverse strand, counting down.
AGTGAGGCAGGAGACAGAGTGATTTTTTTCTTTTTTGGCACTTTTTTGTAAAAGCTCAGAGTGGGATTTAGAAAATGCAACTTGGTAAGCCTCATCAACGCACTGTAAAGAGGATCCTCTGTCCAATTTTTTTTTCATTGCAGCAGCTTTATCAATAAATTCCTCATTAGAGTGACCTATGCATCTGAGTCTATAGAACTGACTCTTGGGTAAACTATATTTCAGAGCTCTGGGATGGTCAAGAGGCATGTATTTCTATCTGTTTCTTTTTGATATAAGGTAGTGATGAGGCTGTCATTACATAATTATATCCACATATCTGAAATAGACAAGTTAATGATCATATTCAACTGACAACTTCAGGTCAAGATTCATACTATTGAGGAGATTAACAAAATCATTCAACTCATTGCTAGTCTCTTGGACAATGCAAAATACATCATCTAGATAGCTGAACCATTTGAGGCTTTTGTGAAGAAAGGGGTTTCTGTTATAAAGCTGCTGCAATGAAAAAAAAATTTTTTTTGACAGAGGATACTCTTTACAGTGCATTGATGGGGCTTGCCAAGTTGCATTTTCTAAATCCCACTCTGGGCTTTTACAAAAAAATGCCAAAAAAGAAAAAAATTACTCTGTCTCCTGCATCACTCCTCAGGCCTATATCCTCTGGAACACCATTATAAAACACTGGCCTATTTTGGCCTCTGACCCAGCTTTAGTCCAGCATTATCAGGATCCTGCCCTCTTTCTCTATAGAAGAGGTCCTAACTTGTGCAACAAGCTGGAGCGGGTCAACATTAAGGTAGGTCCGAAACAGACTTTTTTAGCTCCTTTAAAAGATGGGAATTATCCATGTGGCAATTGTGCCCAGTGCCACAACACATGGGCAACTGCAGTTTCTATACATCCAAGATCTGGCAAAAGTTTTCCTGTTAAGGGCCTTATCACAAGCAGCACAGAAAATGTGATTAATTTATTAAAATGCCCATGTGATAAGACTTACTACACACATGCTAAAATATAGGATTAGTGAGCACAAGAGGTCCATCAGACGTAATGATGTCAACTATCCTGTTGCCTGTCATTTCAATGAATTCTCACACCCTATCTCCTCCCTACGATTCCAGGGCATTGAACACACTGAATTGCAAAGACAGAGAGATATAGAAAGAAAGATATGCCAGAGGCAGCTCTGTTGGATTGACACTTTAGATACACTTCAGCCTACGGGCCTCAACAAGGATTTTGATATGTGTGTTATGCTGTATTCCAGGCTGTTTCTTTTTCCTCTCTGGTGTAGAATTTGGGGTCTATGGTTCATGATGGCCCTCTCCTGATACCTTTCCATAGTCCTGTGTTCTATTTTTGTCCTGAGATGCTTGTCTTATCTTATCGATTTTGGGATTTATTTTTTTTTTACTTTTGAGGCTTTTGCCAGATTCCACTCAAAGCCCCCTTTACTATGTGATATGTTGGTATTACTGTTAGGTGCTTCCTGGTTGTATATGCTTTTTCTATTCACTTTGGTTCAACCCCTTTTTTGTATTCTATAAGTATGGCTTTTATTTGTATGCTTCGCAGTACTCCATTAAGTACTAAACACTACAATTCCCAAGAGGTGGGGTTTCCATCACCAGGGTGTGCACAGGTTTACTGCATACTGCCAATGATTAGAATGGGATTGGTTATTTCTTCCTGCCAGTCCATTATTGAATCATGTATGCTCTGACGAAGGTCTGACAGACTGAAAGCTTAACTAGAACGACCAAGATGGTCATTTACAATGTTTAATAACTTTGTGGGGGAAAAAAGAAAAAAAGATACAGACCTGCCGCTCCTCCATTCTCCTAAAATTGCATACATTTTATTTATGACGTGTTTTGGTCACAGCCTTTTCTTTCGTGAAGTTCATTGCTCTTTCCTAGAAAGAAAAAAAACTAGCCTCCTCCAGTGCAGAGAAATAGTCTAAATTTGATTTTTGATTATTCCCGACATGTCTGGTTACAGATGCCGTTTCAAACGTACCATGACTACCACCGGCACATTGCAGTATTTACTGCCGTTGGACAGCGGCTATTCTAAATTGTTGGAAAAATAGCATTAGAAGTTGTTAAAATGTAGGAGTGAAATCCCGGTCGTTCTAGTGTTGCATAGATCTAAGTGTGCAGAAATCTTCTCTATCAGCTTGGATTCATTGATGCTTCCAGCACCTTAGCAAACATATAGCCAGGTGGAGCAGTATTCAGCCTGCATTGTTGGCAGCTTCATGAACAGTGTTTCCAAGGTCGAGCAGCTGCTCACTAGCCTAATATCACCATGCCCAATGACAAGCGTCGGCTAGAGTGATGTAAAGCACACCACCACTGGCCTCTGGAGTAGTGAATACGTTCTCTGAAGTGACTAATTACGCTAACTATCTGGCAGTCTAACGGATGAATCAGGCTTTGGTGGATGCCAGGAGAATGCTACCTGCCCAACTGTATAGTGTCAACTGTAAACACCTTTAGGAGGAATTGGAATTCCAACTGCAAGCCAGGCCTTCCCACGCAACATCAGTGCCCGAACTCACTAATGCTCTTGTGGCTGAATGGGAGCGAATCCCTGGGGGCATGTTCCAAAATCTAATGGAAAACCATTGCAGGAGAGTGGAGGTTGTTATAGCAGCTGGGGGGGGGGGGGATACTCCATATTTATGCTCGTGGTTTTAGAATGAGATTTTCAACAAGCACGTATGGGTGTGATGTTTGGGTGTCCACACACTTCTGTTCAGGTAGTGTAACCTTGTACCTTCTCCCTGGAAGGGTCTCAGTCTTGATGCAAGGTTAGGTTCGAGTTTCTAGCTAGCGCTAAACTGTAGGCCCGGTTGGTGGAAACCTGTCTGTTTACTGTGAGCATATGCGTCTATCTGTTGTGTGTCTGGACTCTTTCTCTTTTTCTCTCTTCTTTGAGAAGTGAAGTTTATGCTGCTGATAACTGTGGTGGTGGGGTTGGGAGCTTTGATCTGTACAGCCTCTCCTGCTCCCATTTAACCGTGCCCAGACTTTCCTGGGAACTCTGATCTGCTCTTTGTTTTGTCTGTTGTTCATGACTGCCTCTTCAAACTCTACTTCCAGCAACATTTTAGCCATGAATGAAACTCCCAAAAAATGGTGAAAGTGATTTCAAACTTTTATTTCATCATTTAAAACATGCAGGATGGTGGTGCATTGGTTGGCGCAGTCGCCTCACAGTAAGAACGTCCTGGGTTCGAGCCCTGGGGTAGTCCAACCTTGGGGGGTCGTCCCAGGTCATCCTCCGTGTGGAGTTTGCATGTTCTCCCCGTGTCTGCGTGGGTTTCCCCCGGGTGCTCCGGTTTCCTTCCACAGTCCAAACACATGTAGGTCAGGTGCCGTACTAAATTGTCCCTAGGTGTGAATGTGTGTGTGAGCCTCAGCCCTGTCGGCCTGTCCAGGGTGTCTCCCCGCCTGCCTCCCAATGACTGCTGGGATAGGCTCCAGCAACCCCCGACCCTGTTTGAATAATGGATGGAAATAAAACATATAGATAGAATAATATATAGAATAAAGTAGCAGACTGTTACTTTAGGTTGTATTATTGACCTTTTATCTAAAAAAGAGGTAAAACAATTCTTTATAGAACCTTTAACGACCTTTTGGTAAGGTATTCCATCAATTAATGCACTATTAAAATCAAAACATTCAGTGAAGCAATCTTCCTTATTACGCTCATAATAACGTTGCTTTGTAGTGTAGCTAGCATTGTGTGTGTGAGATGATTAACTAATACATAATATGGAATTTGTTGTAGGAAACTATTCAATAAATAGAATACAACAAAATACTAAAAACAAGCTCAAGCTTTTCCCGAACACATGGAATTCACCAAAGAATAATTTTCAAGAAAATACTGTCTGAGTTAGGGTTGAATGATGGGTTGAAGTTTCACAAGTGAAAAAGTGGGCACCAGCACAGTGGATAATGTCTGCAGAGCTTTAGCAGTCAGGACCCTAGGCTTGGTTTATAGCAAAGGGGAGATTTTTTTTCCTTACATAATCCAGGTGTTTTTCCATGACAGTTGAAGCCTTTCTCTTGTGTGGCTCCAGGGCTGGGCATAGGGCCCTATGCAAAACAAATTGCCGCCTTGCCAAATGGTCCTCCCACTTACTGAGTATAATGCTGCCAGAGCTGAAGACCATACACAGTGCACGTTGCATGCTGCAAATTACTCACACACACACACCTACCCACAAATATGAACACACTTACCCTCCAAACACTCAAAAAATCCCCAGAGGTTTAATTGGGAAAAGGGGCCAAGCATTTTTTGAAAAGGTGTGGTTTATCTTCCAACAGAATGTAAAATAGAATTGACACGACTTTCTCTGGAAGATATTCCTGTTGAACAATTGTTGTGGAACAACGAAACAGTTTTTGGAACTTGGATATCATCAGGGACATCTGAGAACAATTGTTCTTTCTTTCCAGCATTCTTGATAGTGGCGTATTAGTAATCCCACACATAAACTGACTGCATTGATATGCATTACTTATGAAGGTGCACAATCCAGGTCTGTAGATAAACTGGTTTTGAATTTGCCAGTGTGACTGGTCCTATGCCAACATGACTGGCCCCTCTGTCACAGTCAATGTTCTCCCACAGGGCCTCCCTGCCTGGTGTTATGCAAAATAGCCAAATCAAACATGGCTCCCCATATATTCTACATCAGTTGTTTCCTGATATGACTATTAATAAACTGATTTATGATAGTGATATACGTATGTTATATGGCCTGGAGACAGTGGCACTGACGAAAAGACAGGAGGCGGAGCTGGAGGTGGCAGAGTTGAAGATGCAGTGATTTTCATTGGGAGTGACGAAGGAGGACAGGATTAGGAACGAGTATATTAGAGGGACCACTCAGGTTGAACGGTTTGGAGAGAACGCAAGAGAGGCAAGATTGAGATGGCTTGGACATGTGTGGAGGAGAGATGCTGGGTATATTGGGAGAAGGATGCTGAATATGGAGCTGCCAGGGAAGAGGAAAAGAGGAAGGCCAAAGAGGAGGTTTATGGATGTGGTGAGAGGACATGCAGGTGGCTGGTGTGACAGAGGAAGATACAGAGGACAGGAAGAGATGGAAACGGATGATCCACTGAGGCGACCCCTAATGGGGACAGCCGAAATGATAGTGATATATGAATAGCAGCTTTCCTTTTGTTTTACAAAGATTACTTTTTCTGTTTTGTCCAATTTGCTGTTCTCCCAACGTTTTGTCATTGCATGTCCCCTTCACTGGTTGGCAAGGGCGTCGATTACCACATACATCCCTTCGAAACACGTGGATTCGCCAACTGATTATTGTCACCTGCAAGGCCAGATTAAACTAACATGGGCCCGGGGGCTATGAGTTTTTCAAGCCCCCCCCCCATCAACAATCACTTAAGACCGCAGTTTTATTTTATGTCACAATGAGAATTTTGATGATGGAAATAATGTCTAAGTGAGTAAAGGCAAATAATAGAACAGAAGATTACTTCACTTTAGTGTAATGCAGCATTTGAAACCAGGAAAAGATAACACTTATGCCATATCACAAAATCTAAGGCAATATATCTAGTCTCAAATCACAATATCTGATACACGTTAACACATTGCCAACTGCTGGTATGAGAGAGAGAAGCAGCCGACTTCTCCCTCTACTAATTCCATTTATTCATCCTCTCATAGCAGTTCACACCCACACACACACACACAGATGAAAGCAATCCCTTTGTTTTGCCTAATAAGTTCAAGTGCCATACAGTCTAAATGGCCCCAATAAAATGTCCAATGTCCAAAAACCAACTCATACAACACTGGCAAGTGAAGCCTGCATGCATCCTTCTGTCCAGTGTTCCTCCACTCAAAAGCAGTGCCAGCATAAGAATATTGCACAAATCACTCAATAACAACCGCAGGTATTAAAGTCTGTTCTTACCCTTAAAACGACTTCCTCCTGGTTTTGCACGTGGCAAAGTCTTTGAGTAGAGTGGTGAAGTCCAGGGCTCTAACAATGTCACTTTCCAATGACATCAGTGTGAAGTGGCTGAGTCTTGTCTCACTGTACAGCGCAGTCTGTTCTTGACAAGTCCATGTTTTGAAAAGGAGCGCTCTCCAGAGGCATTGGTTACAGGGAGAGTTAAATAAATCCTGAAGGCTATATCCATGTTTGGAAAAACTGATGACCGATTCTTCTCCCTTATTAACTGAAGCAAGGCCCACACACTTGTATTTTCTTCATTTCTGATCAATTCTTTGAATTGCTCTATTTCATCAACAAAGTCCTCCTGTAAATCTGCATGGTATTTCATCTGAAGCAGTGTAGCTGCTGAACAAAGTTCTGGAGATGGGATGATGTGAATTTTATTTAGAAATCCAAAGCTGCTATTCAGTGCATTATAGGATTCATACCTCCGGTCTAGTTCTGCCACAAGTTTATCGATGACCACAGTGAAAACATCCACTGCACATTTTTGTCGGCTGGTCATCATCATTCCAACATCTGGCTCAGATGATTAGTCTGGTGGTGTTTTACGCCGTCTCCCTATGACTGTGTCGGCTCGGTGACAGCTCCTTTGCCGTAGACTCAAACCTGTCAAATTGATCCCGTAGAGCTGTGATAAAATCCCTCAATGAGTGTACCAATTCCACTGCATTGGAGAGGTCGAGCTCAACTTCTTGGAGTTTGATGCTTGTTTTCTGGTCACTTGATCAGTTTTCAGCCTCAGAGTCTTAATAACTGTGACTCCCACTGCTCTCTCTCTCTTTGGTTTTTCCTTTTTTGAGCTCCACTTTCACATTTCTTGTTTCCAGGCATGTTTTTTTTTTCCCAGACAGCAAGTTTCAAGCAGCAAGCAAGTTGAGCGGTAATGTTATTGTTGTATACAGTTGAAAAACAGCAAGTCATTCACTGGACAATAATGACAGCCTTGACAGGCACGTCATATGTGTGATTGGTAGCCTAATGTCACTGCCCCCCCTTTAATCAATGGGTCTGACATTGTGATTTGTCAGATATGAAGCATACACAACCCCCTCCCCTGACCCTGAGGGCGGCCAGCGGCCGCCACACACACACGCACATCAGTCAGGAGTAAGGACACAGCAAAGCCTGACCCTCGTGGGCCCCCTCACATTGTTGGGCCCCGGGGCTTGGGCCCTGGTAAGCTGTTGCATTAATACGGGCTAGGTCACCTGCCAACTACAGCCTTTTCCTGGGAAATGTGACTCATGTGGAGACTCATGCTATTTCCTCCCAAATCCAACCACAACTGTAAGTGTCCAACTAAGTGTAGGAGTTGCTAAATGCAATGGCGGGACGTGTTACCCCCTACCAGCTGCACTGCTAAGGACCACTGAGGCTTGAACCATGAGCCTCAGCATTGAGATGCTAGGGTCCACTGTACCACCCGAACACACCGTTTTTAGTCTTTATTTGATATTTAACTGCAATTAGACAGGAAACATAATGAGACAGGAAGCAAAAAAAGTCCCGTGAAATGCTTTAGTCTAGCAATAGTAACTTACTGATCTAATCTGGTTCGGCTAAGGCGGAGTTAAGAGGAAAAAATATCACAGACAACGGATTACAAAAACGGACGTAGCCGGCATTTATTTACATTAACGTTGAAAGTATCACTTTTTTTGGAAACAATGTATACACCATTTGCTCAAAGCCTGTCTGTAACTGTCTCTTTGAATAAACTGAAATTAGAGCTCTGTTAAAAGAAAAGTAGGAAAAGTTCAGACAAAAGTCTACCCAGGTAGTGTATTTCTGAAAATGAATGTGGAGATCTCCAAAAAAAAACTTACCCGTCCTTCTCTGTCTATTGTCCCGCCTCAACTGAAGAAGCAGAAGTTGATTGGCAGCTCGAACAGCCGATCACGTCCTCCACGTACTGTCCACTGGCTCGTTGCGACTCGACTCCCCAGCTTACTGCTCCCCCTTGCAGTTAGGAAGGAATCGTACACAACCCCCCCCCCCCAAAAAACAACAACCTGCATACCACAGGGAATAATCAGTAAAATTCTACTCACAAAAAGCACCAGATCTGGTATATTTGATTCAACATATACAATATTTTACATTCCCAAGGCATTGAATTAGGAAACAAATCGACAGCCAAAAGAAAAGAATTTGGCTGCTGAAAACGCACATGGGCTACAAAACGTAGTCAATTACGTCTGTGTAGCTAACCAGCACTAACCACGGCAAAATCACGATATTATTACATCATCGCTTTAAAGGAAATAATAGGCTACATAATATATCTGGAAATCCTCCGATTGTGTTTTATTTTTTTAAATTAAATACTTTAGGTTCTCTATTAACCACGAAAATACTACAGTGCATAAATCAAAAGACAGCCAACTCGGCTGAGCTAGCACATGGTTAGCTAACCTCTGTAGAAACTCACCGGAGAATCTGGGTAAAAGAACAAGTAATCTTCAGGCAATCTTCAATATTCGAAAATGGTGGTAACGAACTTCAACTGGGAATGTGTAGATTTCCACCATAAAGTGTCAGCTAATGTATTTTTCCCCCCTCCAACTTCTATGAGTTGCTATGTCGTCCTCGTTATTTCGTCTGCAGCTGCTACAGTTGCCGTCGTTATATCATCTGGTGGACGTGGCATGGCTTTTTTTCCTTTTAAAAAAGCTACGAGCGCCCTCTACTGGGGACTGTGAAACACGTTAAACTAAACAGTAATCCTTTCTAGAGCAGTTAAAATTATGGGGGTTATACCTGTAACCAGAATGCTGCAGTTAGCCTGGAGCTCATATGATATGCCCTTAACTGCTGAGCCACCAAGACACCACATCCCTCTTGTTTCTATTATCTATGAAAATGTGAAGGTTTTTGCTTGCCTCTCTTTCGGGCACCTCCTGAAAGATCAGCCTCCGGAAGGCCGGTAGGTACTCACCGCTGGGTGTCTGCAGTTTACCATTAATTCAGTCGGTCTTTTATAGCATGCTATATGGTTTTATAGTCCCTTAACAGTAGCAATGGCAAATGTGCAAATAATGGCATGCTATCATTGTCACAGATTGACAAACAAATAAACAGGTGTTTCTCATGTAGTTTGGTTGAGGGTCTCTGAGTAAAGGACTGGTGCTCTTCCTTCTTTAAATTTCTGGTTGTGTATTTGTGTACACTGTACATTGAGATAAGATTTGTAAGGCCTCAGTGCTAGAACACGGATTTTCCCCAACAACCGCTCACCGCCATCCCCCCCACTGATGTCTTGCACAATAACAATTCAAACAGTCTGACTGTGACAATCAGGGATGGACATTTTTTAAGCAAGTTTGTGTGTGTGTGTGTGTGTTTTTGTTACATTAGGTTAACCATACTTGTTGCATTGCACTGCAGCAGGTCGATGTAGCTACATTTTATGTAACTGCCTCTGAAAGCTGTCAGAGGGTGACTGAGTTAGTCACAACACAGCACATAAGAGAACTTGAGTCATTACTGGAGACTCACTATGTCTTTTAGTTATTGTTGTAGCCTTAGCCTGACTCAGTGGTGACCTCATAACCAGCACTGTAGAGAGTCCCTAAATGTTTCCAACAGTTACAGTGGCTATAGAGTCAACACACCCCTGTTAAAATGGCAGGTTGTTTTGATGTAAAAAAAAAAATGAAACCAAGGTAAATCATGTTAAAAAAATTTCCAACTTTGTTTGAAATTACAACCTATGAAAAAGTGAAAATCAGAAACATTCTATGGGAAAAAAAATACAAAATTGACAATAACGTGGTTGCATAAGTGTGCACACCCCTAAACTAATACTTTGTTGGAGCACCTTTTGATTTTATTACAGCACTCAGTCTTTTTGGGTAAGAGTCTAACAGCTTGGCAGATCTCGACTTGGCGATAGTTTCTCCACTCTTCCTTGCAAAAACATAAGATCTGTCAAATTGTGAGAGCACACCTCCTGTGCACTGCTCTCTTCAGGTCACCCCACAGATTTTCAGTTGGATTCAGGTCTGGGCCATTCCAAAACTTTGACCTTCTTTTGGTGAAACCATTCCATTGTTGATTTGGATGTATTCTTTGGGTCGTTGTCATGCTGAAAGGGGGAATTCCTCCTCATCTTCAGCTTTCGAGCAGACGTCTGAAGGTTTTGTGGCAAAAAAAAAAAAATCGATTGGTATTTGGAGCAATTCATGATTCCCTCCACCTTGACTAAAGCCCCAGTTCCAGCTGAAGAAAAGCAGCTCCAAAGCAGGATGCTACCACCACCATGCTTTATCGTGGATATGGTGCTCATCTGGTGATGTGCTGTGTTGTTTTTGTGCCAAACATTTTTTGAATTAAAGCCAAAAAGTTCAATCTTGGTCTCATCAGACCATAACATGTTTTTCCACATGGGTTTGAGGGACTGGGTGCATATTTTTGCAAAATTTCACCAGGCTTAGATGGTTTGTTCGTGTGTGTGTGTGTGTGTGTGCGCGTGTGTGAAAAGGCCTCCGTCTTGCCACCATAGCCCAGACATATAAAGAATATGGCAGTTTGTTTTCACATGTCGGGAGCAACCAGTACTTACCAGAAATTCCTGCAGCTCCTTTAATTTTGCCGCAGGCCTCTTGGCAGCCTCCCTGACCAGCTTTCTCCTTGTCTTCTCATCAATTTCAGGGACAACCTGTTCTTGGTGATATCTCGGTGTCATTTTCTCCACTTGTTGATGATTGTTTTCACTGCGTCCCATGGTATATCTAATGCCTTGGAAATTCTTTTGTACCCCTCTCCTGGTCGATGCCTTTCAACAATGAGTTCTGGTCATGCTTTGTAAGCTCTTTGTGGACCACGGCTTTTGCAGTTGGATGCAACCAAAATGTCAGGAAAGTCCTACAGGAACATCCATCCATCACCTGAACTGCTTATCCTGCTCTCAGAGTCACAGGGATGCCGGAGCCTATTACAGCAGTCATTGGGCGGCAGACGGGGAGACACCCTGGACAGGCTGCCAGGCCATCACAGGGCCGGCCGACACACACATACACACATATACCCATTCATACCTAGGGACAATTTAGTACAGCCAATTCACCTGACCTACGTGTCTTTTGACTGTGGGAGGAAACCGGAGCCCGCGGAGGAAACCCAAGCAGACATGGGGAGAACATGCAAGCTCCACACAGATGACGACCTGAGATGACCCACCAAGGCTGGACTACCCCGGGGCTCGAACACGGGACCTTCTTGCTGTGAGGCGACTGCACTAATCACTGCGCCACCGTGCTGCCCCTACAGGAACAGCTGAACTTTAACTGGGCTTAATCACAGTCACTTTAATTGATGGCAGGTGTATACTAACGACTCTAACATGAGTCTGAACGTGATTGGTTAATTCTGAACACAGCCACATCCCCAATTATAAAAGAGTGTGCACACTTATACAACCAGGTCATTAAAAGTTTTGTATTTTTTCCCTTAAAATATTTCTTAATGTTTTTTGCTTTATTTTTTATAGGTTGCCATTTCACATTAAGAGTGGAAAAAGTTGACATGAATTATTTTGGCTGAATTTTTTTACATCCAAAAACCTGCCATTTTCACACGGGTGTGTGGACTTTATATCCACTGTATGTATGTTGCCCTTTTGTCTCATGGTTCAGGCTTGACTAATACAGAGATATATAAATGCAATCAGGAAATAATCAGTTTTCACAGCCTGGGCAGGGTTGATTTGCTGGATTATGAGGTGGATTAATGTATATATTTGTCTGGCTCAAAGGCAAGTGAGACTATACTGGAAACTATAACACATGCATGTATGTATATATACTATGTGAAAGCCTGGCTGCGCACTATTTTACACTACATGAAGTACATTATTTAGTTTGGGCACAATCTATCCATTTAGAAAAATAGCTCCACATTTGCTTTTATGAAACATGGCGTCTCAGGTTATCATTATCATGTTTTACATTACGAGGAAAGGCAATCCAACAATACCTTTTACTTGCCGTTTATCTGACTTTAAATTACAGTAGATAATGGCCGGCTTAATTTCTAAATTTTGCTTAAAATCTAATTGTATTATAGCAGTCACATTAAGATGGATACAATCATTATTTAAGTGATGTAAACTATTCTTTTTTGGGGGAGGGAGATTTTTTTTTCCAGGGAGACACCCAGGACAAATTAGCTGTACATCACAAAACCCACACACCATTCATATCTATAGGCAATATAGGGACTCCAACTCATTTAACATGCATGCCTTTGGACTGTGGGAGGAAACCCACACAAACACAGGGAGAACATGCAAACTCCACACACATGGGCTGGAAGTGAACACAGAACCTTCTTGCTGTGAGTGCAAATCGCAAAGTTGCAACAGTACCTTTAAAATATTACAGTGCTTAGACCATCTCTGACAATTTCAGCATTTTCTCCTTCATCTGTCTGAGCAGTCTTCTGCCTAGACATGAATGAGTGCAGTAATTCTCTTCTCACCATCAAAGCTGTGACACTTAACAGTTCATCAGATCCGCTGCAAACATTTAGGGATCTGACAGCACATGCCCTATGGTCTCTTAACATGCCCTCCTGGTTGACTCCCGGTATCAGGCTTCTCCTGCAGCTGGTGTCAAGCAGAGCCTGAGGATAGCTCTTAAAAATCAACACTGGTACATCTTTTTCGTTATTTTACAAATCCATTTCTTTACGAATCCTGCCTGCGTCACTGTTTATCACACTCACATATTTGTGTTGGATCTCAAGAGCAAATAGATTTTTTAAATATGGAATTATACAAGACTTTCAAAAGAGGAGTGCACCCTTGGACTCCACAATTATCAAGGAGGGGAAAGGATGGAACGAGAGAGTAAGAGAGAGCGAGAACGTGACAGAGGCTAAAACCATAGGCAACTGGAAGATGGCAACTGAGTGCAACTGTTAATCTGAAGATTGACTGGAATCATTTAAACTTTGTTTTGTCTTTAACGTAATAGCAGTGTGGGATCTTGGGTACATAGCCTGCTCCAAACCTTATACCCAACAGCGTAACGAGTCAGCCCCGGGCCCCAATGCAAGATGGCCAAAGCGGGCCCCGGCCTGCCCATCACGATCAGCCATAACTAAACATCATGTCAGTAGCGAATGAAAGAAGTGAAAACACGCAGCCTTAAAACGGCGAGCAACATTGAAATGCACTGCACAGTTGACACCTAAATGAAGTCATTATAGAAGAGGTGTCGTAATAGCAAGGCCAAGACAGTGATGGACTAGTCTACTTAACAAAATCTGGTGTCGAAGCCCCATAACAGATGAAAACATAATTGGTGACAGCACACCTTGGTGCAGATGAAAAGATTATCGGTAACAGCGTCCTGTGTGCGAGCCCTAAACTGTTGTGGCCCCCAGTGCAGCTGCATTACCTGCATATATGGTAGTTTTGCAGCTGCCTATACCTAAGTGGAGATCTCCAACAGCCTTTCTGACGGATAGGAACAGAAAATACTTCAACCTTTATCAATTCGGGTGTCAGTCCTTTTATTGTCCTGTCAGACCACACTCTGCAGGGCATCCGATGTTCTCTCTCTTACTCTCATCAGCATGGGTCTCAAACTCACGGCCCGCGGGACATTATTTTGTGGCCCCCTACTTGACATCAAAGTTTAGTGTTAGTGCGGCCCGCGCATGCCCTGGGCTTTTATTTTTCACTTATGAGCTACCATAGCGCAGGCTCATGACAGCTTCCGGTGTCGCGTTTGTTGTCAAGTCATGGTGCGTTCCCGTTACGTTGGAAGTTGTAAATTGGAACGACTCGGATTTCAGACTTCCAGTTGAAATGTCCAACTCGGAGCTCAGAAATCCGACTTCCGAGCACAACTTGAACGCACCATAATGGGCAGCGCGAATTAGCAACGGTTGAAACTTGGTTGAAACTTGATTCCGGAGCGACACCAAGTGGAAGGAAAATATATCCTGTCAGCAAGCCCCAGTTATGTCTTTCTCAAAACCTGCTGTGAAGAGAAAAGTTGGTGACGAGCACAGACAATTTCAGGAAAAGTGGGAGACGGCATATTTTTTTGTTGAGCACAGAGGCAGCCCGACGTGTCTTATATGCACCGAGAAAGTTACAGTGCACAAGGAATACAACATCAGACGCCATTACTCGACTAGATATGCTGATGATGAGTATACAAAATACCAGGGAGATGAGAGAGAGAAATGGGTCGCCAATCTTAAGACATGTTTACTGAAGCGACAAGATTTCGTCAAGAAAGCTAGCAAAGATAATGATGCAGCAGTCGAAGCTAGCTAGCTACGTGGTGAGTGAGATGATTGCTAAGTCGGGCAAGCCATTCAAAGAAGGGGAGTTTGTTAAAAAGTGCATGTTACAGGCTGCAAGTATAGTCTGTCTGGAAAAGAAGGGTCAGTTTAGCAACGTCAGCCTTTCAGCCAACACAGTGGCAGAGCGCATTTCTGACCTGTCAGGTAACATATATGATCAACTGCGTGAGAAAGCCAAACGTTTCTGTGCATACTCAGTCGCTATTGATGAGAGCACAGACATCACTGACACTGCGCAGCTCGCAATCTATGTCCGTGGTGTTGACGACAGTTTTGAAGTGATGGAGGAGTTGCTCACAGTGATTCCAATGCATGGCCAGACCACCTCTCAGGAGATATTCCGCCAGCTGTGTGATGCCATTGCGGATGCGGGTTTGCCATGGAAGAGGTTTGCTGGAATAACAACCGACGGAGCACCATCAATGACAGGGAGGAGAAATGGAGTGGTGGCACTTGTTCAAAAAAAACTGGAAGAGGAGGGTGTGGAGGAGGCCATTGCTCTGCACTGCATTATCCATCAGCAGGCCCTTTGCAGCAAATGCCTGAAGTTTGACAATGTGATGTCTGTCGTTGTGAAATGCATCAACCATATCAGATCCAGGGGTTTAAAGCACCGGGAGTGCCGCGGCTTTTTGGAGGAAATAGAGTCAGCATATGAGGATGTGCTCTACTTCACTGAGGTACGTTGGCTCCGCAGGGGAAACGTCTTGAAGAGGTTTTTTGAGTTGAGAGCAGAAGTGAAAGCCTTCACGGAGAAGGCTGGGATGGCTGTTCCTGTGCTAAGTGATCCCAAATGGCTCATGGACTTAGCTTTCCTTGTTGACATCACACATGAGCTGAATGTACTGAACAAGAAATTACAAAACCAGGGGCAGCTTGTCAGTGCTGCCTATGACAACGTGAGATCATTCTCCACAAAACTTGTGTTATGGAAAGCCCAGCTCTCTCAGACAAACCTCTGCCATTTCCCAGCATGCAAAGCACTCATGGATGCAGGCACACCATTCAGTGGTGAGAAGTATGCTGATGCCATTGTGAAGCTACAGGAGCAATTTGATCACAGGTTTGCAGAGTTCAAGACACACAGAGCCACTTTTCAAATTTTTGCTGACCCCTTCTCCTTTGATGTGCAAGATGCCCCTCCTGTGCTTCAAATGGAGCTCATTGACCATTTGATAGCTTGTTTGTTTTTGTTGTTTTTTTTTTTTAATCTTATTAGTATTCCATCTTGTCATAACAGAACCTGGTGTCCCCTTTTTGTCTCACACTGTTCGTTTTTGTTCCTGCACTTGTACTGTTACCTGTCTTGTTTTGATCACCTGTATATATAAATAAAAAAAATAAAAGATTGAGAAGATTGGATCGGTTGTACTTTTTTTTTGGGAATACTTGCGGCCCAGCCTCACCCAAACTCTATCTCCAGCGGCCCCCAGGTAAGTTGAGTTTGAGACCCCTGCTCAACAGCATAGTAGCAAATCATCTTTAGACAAGTATGTGAATTTTTCCTACTTAGATAATACAATCTACTATAAAGACGCAGTTATTAAGTTCCGGTATATTTCTTCCTCTGGCAGATATTTGTCTGTTTTTTGGCTTTTTTTGTGGCTTTTTTCCCCTTTTTCTCCCCAATTGTATCCAGCCAATTACCCCAGTCGCTGCTCTGCCCCCTCTGCCGATCCGGGGAGGGCTGCAGACCACCACATCTCTCCTCTGATACATGTGGAATCGCCAGCCGATTCTTTTCACCTGACAGTGAGGAGTTTCGCCAGGGGGACGTAGCATGTGGGAGGATCACACCATTCCCCCCCGGTTCCCCCTCCCCCCCAAACAAGCGCCCCGACCAACCAGAGGAGGCGCTAGTGCAGCGACCAGGACACATACCCACATCCGGCTTCCCACCCGCAGACACGGCCAATTGTGTGTCTAGGCATGCCCAACCAAGCCGGAGGTAACACGGGGATTCGAACCAGTGATCCCCGTGCTAGCAGGCATCAGAATAGACCACCAAGCCACACGGATGCCCTCCTCTGGCAAATACATGTCCGTTGTTATCCTTGACATTGTTACTGATCAATGAATCATCTTTTGGTTAAATCATGGGTGCACGTGAATATCTGTTCTCGAGGGTAACCATTATTTTCTGGTGGAAAATAACACTCCCATTAAAGATAACCAAGCAAGACACAAACTGAAACTTGATCAACAACTCGGTTTCTCTGGGAGGGCTACACGATTCAAGTTGTGTTTTTGGGGTTCAGCCTAGATTTTGTAGCACCGTCGATAAGAAATTTCATCAAATTTTTATATTAAGTATTTTAAGTGCTTACCATCTTAAATACTGCACCTTTAATCACACATGACCCACAATACATTGTTTCTTTTACAATGAAATTCAATAAGATCACATGTGAATATGTCCCACACTTATGTTTACACCACATTGTTTCCTTAGTATACAAAGTGTATAACTGCACACTTTGTTGAAACAAACGTGCACACCTACACAAACTCAAGCACACGCTAAAAAAGACACAAACTGTTTTAATGACAATGAGTAAGATTCACCTGTCATACACACCTGGGATTATTGGTATAACTGTAAATACCGCTTATTTATATGTCAACGTTGCAGTGCACTTTTATCACACCTACAGATCATTATAGCTCCATCACCATTTACCTGTATTTAGATTCTCTAATACTTCTTTCATTCTTTCATTGATCTTATCCATTTCTCCAGGATGTGGTTCCATACAACAATCAGTCATCCTATCCACAAGGTAATGAGATATTTTTGTTTGCTGCATTACAAGATATTACAAGATATAACAAGTTATTTTATGTGAATTACATTTACAATACAATGCCAGCTAAGATTTGTCAGACACATTAACCAAACATTAACCCCCCCCCCTTCAAAAATCCTTATTAATACAGGTAGTTTTGGATTTGAGCTGGCCAGCAGCGCCTCAACTGACTCCCTGGCCACTGCCGGTGATGGAGGGGCGCACTATGCAGGGTGGAGAACCCAGCCGACTGCCACTTTTGCCGGGTTGCAGCCTACCGCAACGTCCTGGTCCTCGTCTGAGTATAACCACCAGGATCCCTCCACGCAGACCCTGGCATATCCTGCCCCCACCACCCTCACAGCAGATATGTATATGCAGACTCTCTGCTCTAGCTACACCGTGGTCAGGCCTCCCACAATGCTGACTTACTCCCACACACCACTCGTCACTAACTTGGGGGTAAGTGAGAGATGAGGTCAAAGAGAGAACAAGAATATCAATTTCTTATCAACATCCAAACGTATCTGTTGTTGTCATTGCTTTAGACAATACCTATGGCACCAGCACCAGCCAGCCTCCCGCAGATGGACCTTCAGGACTCAGGGTTGACTTACATCCCCTGGGCCCAGCCCCTGACGACCATATCCACCATGCCCAGCACAGGGGTTCAGTTTACACCAGGTTCTGCAGCACTGCCTGGGTCTCCACTGGTCCACATGCCCCTGCCCATGCCTCTGACCACTATGATTTCTCAACTAGACACCCAGGGGTTAGACGCTCAGGCCCAGCCCATCCAGCTCCCACAGCCTTCAGACCACCAGATGAACTCCAAAACACCAACTCTAGACATGGCACCTCAACCCCTTGTTAAGGATCCAGATGTGCAACCAGAATCTCCAAACCCGCTAGAGAAACTTCTAGAGGATCCAAAGGAAGAGGATGAAGAAGAAGACAAAAACAATTACAGCAATTCTTTATTCCTACGCGACGTCTGAAAGTTATCAATTAGCAAAGTGTCATATTACATTCCTGTGGGTGTATATGTTGAGTGATTTGATTTTCTTCCTGAGTGATTTTTTTTGTTTGTTTTATTTTTACATGGGTGTCATATGTTATTTTAGTGTTGCTTTGCATTTCTGTTATAGACCTCTGAAGTTTTGTAGTAATTTTTGGGCTCTCGGATGACTTCTGGATCCATGTATTTTACCCCTGTGGTGAAAATGAATTAGAGTTTTGAATCCTATTTGCCCATCACTCTCATTAATCATTGAACTATATTGAATAATATGAGTAGAAATGACCTATGACGAGATTGTCACTTATTTTAGTGAATTTTTCAGAATTATTTTTTCCAACAACCATAGTGTAGATGTTTCGTCACCAGACTATGAGTGCACTTTCGCCAAATCTGATTGCCACTTCTCAGTACAAATCAGGGGCAAAGACAGCTTATGCTAAGCTAACAATTGCTATCGATTTCAATGCAATCAAAACCGATAAAAATCCACCTGAACCGATCTAGAAGTGCCTGAGAGAGTAATACTCAAAAGCAAAAAGAGTCAATATTATTGTTAGACATGATTAAAGGGGATTATTTTACACCCCTATGCATTTTTATAGTGGACTGTACAGAAAACGGCTTGTGTTCTATTATAACAGGTGTCTGAAACTGAGATTTGACCAGAAATGTAAAGCTCTGAGTGGCTGTTACAGCTAGAAAAGCACTATATAAAATGCAACTTGATTGACTACAACAGGGTTGGATCAAGAGTCCCATAGCTGGGAATCAAATTTATGCCACACTTTAAAAATCTATTTCATGCACTGAAAGTTAATTTCTTGCCATACTGATTGACGATGATATTTCTGTTGAACACAATAAACACAAGTTGTTTTTCTCGACAATAGGAGTTCGTCATGTCTCCAACAGGATAGAAAAGAATCATTTCAGAGAGAGGATTAAATGCTGAACATCACACATGTCCTTGTTGCCTTGAGGTCACAGCCTCATTTTCTGTACCCCTTTGTACGGTAGTTTAAAAAAATGCCAACTCACAAGAATCCTGGGAATCAGGATATGTCTTACAAGGAAATGTTGGCAATACCAACCAGTGACTCATGTCAGTACTGGAGAATTAAACTTAAGCCCTGTTGCAGAACTTGATTGGTTGGAGAAACCCGTGCCCATCCTGAACTGCCTTGTTCCATCTTGGATCCTGTATGGTTTAATGATTTGGGGGTTTGCTGGCGATAGGAGTCTGGGTACAACTTGGTTGGGGATTTAGCCCTACTACTTACATCTGGCCAGGGAAGGACTTCTAAGTCTCACAGCTTTCCCTCAGGGGTAACTGACAGTAGGAGGGGCTGCAGTACGTACATCTGTCACACTCCACACCTGCACATACCTGAGATAGCATCAGAGGCAGGGGGAGGGGAATTGTTGAGTGTACCTAGTGGATTCGAAAATCAGGAGGAACATAAGATGATATATTTTCATTTGATAATTAAAATGTTGTGCAAACTGTGAAAAATATCCTGAAGTATTTATAAGAACAACTATCCCCAGTGGAGCCAGAAAGAGTCAAGCCACACAATGCATGAAAACACACAAGTTTTGAAAATAAGAAGTAATAACATGGCTCTGGACTTGAATAAATCTAATGCAAGGAAAGTAAGAGGGAGGGCGTGTCTGGATTTGCAGCTGAAGAGAGAGCAATTGAACACAATTTTTTGCTGGCCTAGAGTTTGTCCTGTGAACATGTTTTGAAGGAGAATGATTGAGATAATGGTTTTCAGTTATGATGAAAAATTATTTGCTCATCAGATAGACCCAAAGCTTCTTTTTAGTAGTATTGAGACATACCATTTCATTACTAATGTGAATAGTCAGAGTTGAGTCAAGATCATCCTTATCTAATCAAGTGTTTACAGTAAGGTGTCACAGACATGTGGTAGGTGGAGATTATTCAAGTGTCTGGTTTTAAAAGTCTATTCAGGTTTTGTGTGGAAAAAGATGGATTCTGGTTGGTGTAGGGTTTTCATAAACAAAAATGCATGGTTTATTTATATCTAGTCTGCAGACATATATTGAATATAGACCAAACTGGAAGCTGATGAAGGTGATATGCTGAATGCTTAAGTTCATTTGCTTTAAGGTGGCAGTCTAAAAATCTCTTCATGAGATTTGCAGCAAATGGTAAGCTCAAGAAATACTTAAGCTAATATTAGTAGTTATGGATGGGAAAACATTAAGAAACTTGTAAACTAAACATACTTCAACTCTGCTGTGTTTGTTTTTATAGGAATGTGGGTTTTTGTTTTTTGCCAATTTATGTCTACTCAGACCATTAAATAAGGGTGATACTTGGTATTTGAAGAAATACAACAGAATTATGTGCATAACACTTATTCATGAAGTCTTAAACATATTCTTTAACAATGATCATCTTTGCGTCCGGCTAGCGTAGCGATCTATTCCGTTGCCTACCAACACAGGGCTCTTCGTTTCGAATACCCGCGTTACCTCCGGCGTGGTCGGGCGTGACACAATTGGCCGTGTCTGCGGGAGGGAAGCTGGATGTGGGTATGTGTCCTGGGCGCTGCACTAGTGCCTCCTCTGGTCAGTCGAGGTGCCTGTTCAGGGAAGAGGGGGAACTGGGGGGAACAGCATGATCCTCCCACGTGCTACGTCCCCCTGGTGAAACTCCTCACTGTCAGGTGAAAAGAAGCGGCTGGCGACTCCATATTTATCAGAGGAGACATGTGGTAGTCTGCAGCCCTCCCCGGACCAGCAGAGGGGATGGAGCAGCGACCGGGACGGCTTGAACGAGTGGGGTAATTGGCCAAGTATAACTGGGGAGAAAAAGGGGGAAAAAAAATCCCCCCCCCCCCAAAAAAAGAAAAAAACAATGTCATCTTTAACCATTATACTATCAACGGTCATTTGTTGGTTTATTGTCTTTTTCATCTTCCTTTTGACACTAATGACAAGATTACTTAAAAGCGCTCTGATGTGTGGATGCATGGATATTAGTATACGGCAGACATATTGTAATTATGACTTTGTGCAAGAGTAAAACCAGTACAGAAAGTGTTGTTTCTGCTTGGCACTAATATTTCTGATGAAGCCTTCCTTGCATTTCATGTGGCTGTGTTAAATCCAAGAGAATCCTTCTAAATAACTCTATCAATGCCCAAGAGAGTCTCTGAAAACATGTGTGTGCAATATTTTTTGATAGCACAGATGGGAAGCATACACAGAATACTTGCCAAGGCTTTTTATTGAAAGGCAGTGCCTCAGGGCCCAGGAAGACAGGCAACCTGTTTGGAGACAGACAAGACTAAGAAAATTATGCGCTACACATTTCACAATTCCTCCTTTAATTCATCTACAGTTACTTTCCTGCTAAAGCAGCTTCTCATTTTGGCATAGCTCTTGAAGGACAGCGTGAAGTCAGAGAGCCAAACATGTCCGTTTGAGGATTGTTTGTCCAAACGTCATAGCAGCATTGAGCAACTAAATAACTATTGTCTCCCGTTGTCTCAGTAAATAATTGCCTGACTAGCCATTAAGTTACAAGAGAACTGGCATGTTGCCCAAACAATTAAAATGGTTTCTTGGCCCTAAGAAA
This sequence comes from Lampris incognitus, assembly GCF_029633865.1. Lineage (NCBI taxonomy): Eukaryota > Metazoa > Chordata > Actinopteri > Lampriformes > Lampridae > Lampris > Lampris incognitus. The sequence goes on along the minus strand of NC_079217.1, from coordinate 19,162,537 downwards.
ACTCAATCAGAGCACTGTGATATTATCAAAGGCTTCACTCAAACTGTTGAGTGAAATTGTGCAACAATAATGCAGAGTGGCTTTGTCTGGATTTACTCACTGAATTTATGAAGGATCAGTTCTTTTCTTTCATATGTGCCAGAGTATGCATGCATGTAATTTTTTTTTTACTTTAGCAATATGTAATAATAGACTGTATATGAATGACCTCAGTTTCTAATATAGGAGACCTTCATCATTGCATTTAAAATGCCAATTTAATGAAGTTATGTCTAATTCTATAAAAAGGGTACTCAATGTCGGTTTGAATAATTTCAGTGTATTACTCCCTCTAAGTTGGAGTTATCGGTGACTGGTCCCATACATGTTGACAGATATAACTATACATATGAGATCATAATCTATACCTTATTTCATTAGATGTTCAGGGGAATCCCAGACTAAATGGTGAGCCAAGAATGTGTGTTTGTGTGCGTGCATCTATGTGTATACCTCAATGCATGTGTTATCACACATCACATGAGCCCATTAAACTGGCTTTTAGTGGGAAATGTATTATTGTGTCTGTTCAGTTGAGTAGTGTGTCAACCAACCTCAAGCTCAGGACTTTCTCCTAACAGTCAGCTAAGTAGGTGACTCACAGCTTTTAGCAGTTACAGATTTTCATAGGCGGCCTTAAGCATCTGGGGCCTCATTTCAAGAGCTAATGTGGGACCGTACCCCACCAATAAATAAATAAATAAACACAACATAACATATAAAGGAGAAAAATAAAGCTAGGATTCAAGTTGGTTTGCATCAATAACGGTATATTTTCAGACTTAAATTGATTATGTGCACTTCCAGCATCATGGACAGCTCAACATGGAAATAATCCAAACAATTCCTTAATTAAAAACTGTAACAATTACATTTTTGCTTTGGAATGAGGAGAAGCCTCACCCTTCCTGGCGCCCACTAGTGGTGGTTCTTGTGTGTCAGATTTGAATGAAATAATAACAGCTGCTTGCCACAATAAATATATTGGGGGGGGGGGATCAGTGGGTGAATTATTAAATTCTTGCATGTCAGTTGGGGGCCCTTTGTGAGGGTGGGGCCAGTTTCAACTGAAATTGGTGAAACATAGCTAAGGCCACCAATGCAGAATTAACACAGTAGTAAATGTTGAGAGGTATGTGTTAGCGCAAGGCCCCCATAGTGACAGCCATCAAACATGACGAGACATTTCCACTATGACAATGACAAGGGAGTCTATAGATTTAATAGAGAATACTTCCCATTCGTTTGTGTCTTTTCCATTGCATATATTTTCTCAAGTCTCTTTTATTTGCCAAGCAAGTCTGCATATAGGAGAACTTTGACAAGGTGAGTTGCTCACTCTGATCCCATTAGAAAGACAAAGGAATTATAAAACAACAAATTACTGAAAAAGTAGTCTTAGAAAGTGTGAGTAAGCAAAACAATTACAAAGATTCAAAATAGAAATAGATCTGTCTCTTACATATCATGTGGCATATACTATAGCTTTGTAAGAGCCTGATTAAAAGAAGGCTGTGGATACTACTAGTTATAGAAACACTGCTGGACAAATATATCTGCAGATCTACAGATCTGCTCAAATCATCTGAGGCCATGTCCACATCAGTGTGGAGAAATTTTAAACATTTTCATGTCAAATATAGGTCAAACATTTTCGGTCCACGCTAGCATTTCCAGATTGTTTTCAAAAAGTTTGCCATCCACACCAAAACATTCTTCCTCTTCTCCCACATTGCTGCCCTCCACTAGTAGATGAGAAAAAGAAATTTTAACTCATCTCTATTTGAGGAGATATTCCTGGATCACGCAAAACTGCACAACCCTTTTTTCAGTTAATTTATTGTGCTTGTTCTGGCCAAGCAAAGCAGAAAAAGTAAAAGAGGAAACACCTAAGTCATGCATTTCTTTCTATAATGACTCCCTTTCCTTACACTTTCACCCTGTAAAGTAAAATGTGTTTGAGTTATAAAAAGTCTTAAACAGCCGACAGTGCCCTGACCCAAGTCTAGCATCAGCTTAAAAATATCCCTTATTTCACACGACATGAAGATACTTCTATTCACTGACTTCTGGATAAAAAAAAATAAAGCCTTCCCACTATTCCACTTCTCCTTCCATATGTTTTCTATTCCCTCTCTGATTTTCAAAGAAGGTTGAGTCAGTTCATCTGGATGCAACGTTTACTGACAGATCTCCTGAAATGAGATCCAGGCAGAAAAAGGTGATAGATTGTCTGAAGCGGTTAGAACAGCACAATGCTATTGACAGAATTTAGTACCACAGATTATACCCAGGAGAAGCTACACCTAGTCTGTATAGTTTACCTAAAATACATAAACAGGATGTGCCATAGCATCTCTACGTTTCTTGCATCTATTCTTAACCCGTTGGTAGGCAGTAATGAACATTACAGTCAGAAGACTGGATAAGGTGAGGGACATCATTATGGAGGGGGATGAAACAATGGTCTCTTATTATGTTAATTCTCTCTTCACATGCGTTCCTGTTGATGAGGCAGTGGAGGTGGTCTGTATGAAATTACAAAACGACCCCACCCTTAGCAACAGGACCACCATTTTCAGTAGCAGACGCACACTGACCAAGTGTGTCTGCTACTGAAACTGTGGCTTCAGTCCATGGATTCAGGAACACTATTTAAAATATCGTTGAAATATTGTTTCCCTCAGCCCACAGCAGTGCAACACAAAGACAAAAACATATCAAAAAACTACATGAACTACATGAACTTCAAGAACACACATACTAACTACTACACATACTAACATACTACAGTGCATCCCGAAAGTATTCACACCCCTTCACTTTCCCCACATTTTGTTATGTTACAGCCTTATTCCAAAATGTATTAAATCCCTTTTTTTTGCTCATCAATCTACATACAATACCCCATAATGACAAAGCGAAAAAGGTTTTGTAGAATTTTTTGCAAATTTAATGAAAATAAAAAACTGAAATATTGCATGTACATAAGTATTCACACCCTTTACTCAGTACTTGGTTGAGGCACACTTGGCAGCGATTACAGCCTCAAGTCTTCTTGGGTATTAGGCTACAAGCTTGGCACACCTATATTTGGGGTATTTCTCCCATTCTTCTCTGCAGATCCTCTCGAGCTCTGTAAGGTTAGATGGGGAGCGTCGCTGCACAGCTATTTTCAAGTCTGGGCTCTGGCTGGACCACTCAAGGACATTCACAGACTTGTCCCGAAGCCACTCCTTCGTTGTCTTGGCTGTGTGCTTAGGGTCATTGTCATGTTGAAAGGTAAACCTTTGCCCCAGTCTGAGGTCCTGAATGCTCTGGAGCAGGTTTTCATCAAGGATCTCTCTGTACTTTGCTCCATTCATCTTTCCCTCGATCCTGCCTAGTCTCCCAGTTCCTGCCGCTGAAAAACATCCCCACAGCATGATGTTGCCACCACCGTGCTTCACTGTAGGGATGGTATTAGCAAGGTGATGAGAGGTGCCTGGTTTCCTCCAGACGTGACGTTTGGCATTCAGGCCAAAGAGTTCAATCTTGGTTTTATCAGACCAGAGAATCTTGTTTCTCATGGTCTGAGAGTCCTTTAGGTACTTTCTGGCAAACTCCAAGTGGGCTGTCATGTGCCTTTTACTGAGCAGAGGTTTCCGTCTGGCCACTCTACCATAAAGGCCTGATTGGTGGCCTGCTGCAGAGATGGTTGTCCTTCTGGAAGGTTCTCCCATCTCCACAGAGGAATGCTGGAGCTCTGTCAGAGTGACCATCGGGTTCTTGGTCACCTCCCTGACCAAGGCCCTTCTCCCCCAATTGCTCAGTTTGGCTGGGCGGCCAACTCTAGGAAGAGTCCTGGTGGATCCAAACTTCTTCCATTTATGAACGATGAAGACCACTGTGCTCTTCGGGACCTTCAAAGCTGTAGAAAAATGTTTGTACCCTTCCCCGGATCTGTGCCTCGATACAATCCTGTCTCGAAGGTCCACAGACAATTCCTTTGACTTCATGGTTTGGTTTCTGCTCTGACATGCACTGTCAACAGTGGGACCTTATAGAGACAGGTGTGTGCATCTCCAAATCATATCCAATCAATTGAATTTACTACAGGTGGACTCCAATCAAGATGTAGAAACATCTCAGGGATGATCAGTGGAAACAGGATGAACCTGAGCTCAATTTTGAGTGTCATAGCAAAGGGTGTGAATACTTATGTACATGCAATATTTCAGTTTTTTATTTTTAATAAATTTGCAAAAATAAAAAACTGAAATATTGCCTTTTTCACTTTGTCATTATGGGGTATTGTGTGTAGATTGCTGAGGGGAAAAAAGGAATTTAATCCATTTTGGAATAAGGCTGTAACATAAAAAATGTGGGGAAGGTGAAGGGGTGTGAATACTTTCTGGATGCACTGTATATCTAAACTAACACATATATCCAAACTACACGGGAAAAAAAAATCACTGTCCATGAGAATGAACGCCAGCCAGGATGACTGTCAGAACTGCCAGTCTGCATGGGCTAGCAGTTAGCTTAGCCTGCCCCGTTTCCACGTCTTATCAGACCATCCTTGGTGCTTCCTCCTCGGGCACAGCTCCAGGCAGGGGCCATGGTTCTTGGGCCCACCGGATGCAGCAGACCAGGCTCCCTCAGCTGATCCAACGCCAGCTCTCCCAGCCAGACATCCGCGACACACCTCCCCGCATGCCACACAATGACACCAAAAACACCACAGTCAATGCCAGGCGAGGCTGCCACCAGACCGCCCTCAGTGTTATTGGAACTGCCGGTCTGCATGGGCTAGCAGTTAGCTTAGCCTACCCCACTTCCGCATCCACATACTTCACATCCAGGGGGCAGTACTATAGGCAGAGGCATGGATGTGCTATGGGTTCACCAGTCTCACCTATAGTGGCCAACTTGTATATGGAGGAAATGGAAGAGAGGGCTCTGATATCCTAGCTAGGGACACCACCTAGCCATTGGTTCAGATTTGTGGATGACACCTGGGTTAAAATTAAATCTCAGGATGTACCATATTTCACCGACCACATTAACTCTGTGGATACCACATCGAGTTCACAAGGGAGGATATGAAAAATGACACGTTAGCCTTCTTAGACTGAAATTGCAATTGGTGATGAGGAACATTTGATTGTTGATGTTTACCGTAAACCAACACATACTGATCAGTACTTGAGGTTTGACTCTCATCACCCACTGGAGCACAAACTAGGAGTCATCAGGACACCACTGACAACGTCCCCACCAACTAGTGGCTGGGGAAGGGGAGAAATTCCACATTAAACAGGCTCTGGTTAAGTGTGGTTATCCTAACTAGGTGCTTGTCAAAGCCAGGAAGATGCCCAAACAGTTCACCAGCCAATCGAAGTGAGGAGAAAGACAAAATCTGTCTAAGCACAAACCAGTGGTGATTCCATATGTGGTGGGAGTGTTGGAAAAGTTGAGACGCGTATTTTCCAAACACCACGTCTCAGTTGCTTTGAAACACCAAAACACGTTGCACCAGAAATTAGTCCACCCTAAGGATCGGGTCCCCCGGCACAAACAGAGCACTATAGTGTATGCTGTTAAGTGCCAGTAGGATTGCCGTAACTTGTACATTGGGGAAACTAAACAGACGCTGGCCAAGAGAATGGCACACCACATGAGAGCTGATGCGTCAGGCCAGGACTCACAGTCTACACCCATCTACAGGCAAGTGGCCACTCTTTCAAGGATGAGGATGTGCACATCTTTGATAGGGAGAAACACTGGTTTGAAAGGAGAGTCAAAGTGGTCATCTATGTGAAGAGGGAACGACCATCCCTGGACTGAGAGGGGGCCTAAGAGTACATCTGTCGCCATTTTACAATGCTGTGATTGCAAATATTCCCAAATGCTCTGTGAATATTACACAAGGCCATTAAAACTGTAGTTAATGGTCACACCTATATTTGCATATGAAACTGGTCGCTGGTTTCGGTCGTTATACAACTTTATTGTTTGTAAGGGTGGGGATACCTGCAGTCACTTTAGCCCGAAGAGGTCACTTAAATGAACGACAAAACGTATCTGTCTGCCAATAAACGTTTTATCCAGATGAACTGATTCAACCTTCTTTGATTTTCTTACCTGGATTACTGAGCATGAATAAAGACTCTCGGATTTTGCTTCAACTAAGCTCTACCAAGTAGCGCTTTAAAATTAGGACTTTCTCCCTCTAAAGAATATTTTGCTATTCTTATTTGCCTTTTCATTGCCTTTAAATCCACCATTTAATTACATGTTCTATTCTGAACAAACACAAGTAACGCGTACATCAGATCAGGTCAAGCGTTTGTATATCCGCTCTATAAAATTAACAAGGCAGCAGCAGAATCGGAACAGATAACCATTTTTCTTGGTCTCACTTGTGCTATCGATTACAGCTCCCAAATTATAACCGCCTATTCAATCAATCAATCAGCTTTATTTCATACAAATATGAAAAATGCAATGTATACATAGTGTAACGTGCATGGATAAGTAAACACGTTGGTCCTTGACTGACGGGTGGGACCCTTTAGTCGACTGGTTAACGTTGTCGCTTGCGGTGTGGGAGCTACGGGTTCACGTCCCGGTTGTGGCGGTCCCGGGCTGCCCCCTTATATTCGCTACAATATACACTACCGTTCAAAAGTTTGGGATCACCCAAACAATTTCGTGTTTTCCATGAAAAGTCACACTTATTCACCACCATATGTTGTGAAATGAATAGAAAATAGAGTCAAGACATTGACAAGGTTAGAAATAATGATTTTTATTTGAAATAAGATTTTTTTTACATCAAACTTTGCTTTCGTTAAAGAATCCTCCATTTGCAGCAATTACAGCATTGCAGACCTTTGGCATTCTAGCTGTTAATTTGTTGAGGTAATCTGGAGAAATTGCACCCCACGCTTCCAGAAGCAGCTCCCACAAGTTGGATTGGTTGGATGGGCACTTCTTTGAGCAGATTGAGTTTCTGGAGCATCACATTTGTGGGGTCAATTAAACGCTCAAAATGGCCAGAAAAAGAGAACTTTCATCTGAAACTCGACAGTCTATTCTTGTTCTTAGAAATGAAGGCTATTCCATGCGAGAAATTGCTAAGAAATTGAAGATTTCCTACACCGGTGTGTACTACTCCCTTCAGAGGACAGCACAAACAGGCTCTAACAGGTACTATTTAATGAAGATGCCAGTTGGGGACCTGTGAGGCGTCTGTTTCTCAAACTACAGACTCTAATGTACTTATCTTCTTGCTCAGTTGTGCAACGCGGCCTCCCACTTCTTTTTCTACTCTGGTTAGAGCCTGTTTGTGCTGTCCTCTGAAGGGAGTAGTACACACCGGTGTAGGAAATCTTCAATTTCTTAGCAATTTCTCGCATGGAATAGCCTTCATTTCTAAGAACAAGAATAGACTGTCGAGTTTCAGATGAAAGTTCTCTTTTTCTGGCCATTTTGAGCGTTTAATTGACCCCACAAATGTGATGCTCCAGAAACTCAATCTGCTCAAAGAAGTGCCCATCCAACCAATCCAACTTGTGGGAGCTGCTTCTGGAAGCGTGGGGTGCAATTTCTCCAGATTACCTCAACAAATTAACAGCTAGAATGCCAAAGGTCTGCAATGCTGTAATTGCTGCAAATGGAGGATTCTTTGACGAAAGCAAAGTTTGATGTAAAAAAAATCTTATTTCAAATACAAATCATTATTTCTAACCTTGTCAATGTCTTGACTCTATTTTCTATTCATTTCACAACATATGGTGGTGAATAAGTGTGACTTTTCATGGAAAACACAAAATTGTTTGGGTGATCCCAAACTTTTGAACGGTAGTGTATGTAATGTTCTGTGCCCTCTGGCTATGTTAACTTATAACATTAATAAAGCAAGGACGACTTCTCTCGTGCTGGGTGTTTATTGACCGACCGGATTCCGACTGACGTTGTTACGTACATCACGTGACTTTGTTGTGGCGCTACGGAAAGCCGTAAGGGACATTAGCAAATCAAATATTACTAGCAAATATTACATCTCCCTTTTTCTGAAAAGTGCTGCTTTCTCTGCAGAGATACAGACCACGTTGAGCACGTTTATAAGCGAATACAATCTTAATAAGAAAGAATATGAAAGTGGAACTCTTATATAACTGGACTGCAACAAAGTAGTGTAAAACATTTCCTTCACTGTCTAAATGTGACACCGTAATAACATTTCATCTTTTTTTTTCATTTCATTACTGGTAACTGCAAACAGCAGGTAGGTACACAAGGTAAGTGAACGCTGTAAATATTTCTTTTCAAAACATAGCAGGTATAGTACAGGTTGGTGTAAAATTATCTTTTTTTAACATTCATAAGTCAAGGATTTGTCTTGGTTTGATCGTGCGACCTGACCTCGTGGTGTAACCAGGCTGTGTGTCTGGTTGTCGCTGATTGTTCGTGTCTGGAGGTTCAGCATGCTCTTGCTGATGGGCTTGTGTGTTGTTGTTAGCGCTGGTAACAGTCTGCTGTGAAGTGTGTGTGTGTGTAGTGTGAGTGTTCACTCTGCTTTGTCGCAGGTGTTGACGGTTGCGTTGGTAGATCTGACCTTCTTTGGTTTGGATGTGGTAGCTCCTCTCTGTGTTCGCTGGTCTTTCCACAGTTGCAGGTCTCCAGGATCCATCCTCCTGCCGGAAGCGGATTGGTGTGCCTGCGGGCAGGTGGGGCAGAGGTTTGGCTGTTCGGTTGTAGTACGCCTGCTGGCGCTGTTGACATACCTCTCTCCTTTTGTGAACATCCTCCTGACTGGCGATCTGTGGCTGCAGGTGTTTTGCTGTTGATGGGAGAATGGACCGCAGCCTCCGACTCATCAGTAGCTGTGCCGGTGATTTCAGGTTGTCCACCGGTGTGTTGCGATACTCCAGTAAGCTCATGTAGGGGTCTTTGTTCTCAGCTTTGGCTTTGTCCAGGATGCGTTTGGCCGTCTGGACAGTCTTCTCGGAGAGGCCGTTGCTCTGTGGGTAGTGGGGGCTTGTGGTGGTGTGTGAGAAACCCCATGTCTGTGAGAAGTTGCGGAACTCACCAGAGCTGTAGCACGGACCGTTGTCGCTGATGATAGTCTCGGGGATTCCGTGTCGAGCCATTGCTGCTTTCAGCTTCATGATGACGGCAGATGAGGTGCAGCTGTAAAGTCTTTCTAGCTCGAAGAATCTGGAGTAGTAGTCCACAGTGACTATGAAGTCCTGTGAGTTCCATGTGAATAGGTCTGTGCCTATCACTTGCCACGGCCGCTCGGGTATGGCGTGTGACATCATTGGTTCCTTTGCATTTGCGCTGCGCCGTTCTTGGCATATGCTGCAGTCTGCTACCGCATCCTCGATCTGTTTCCCCATGCCAGGCCAGAACAGTAAGTCTCTTGCTCGGCATTTGCTTTTTTCCACGCCAAGGTGGCTGGCATGGATGCGCTGTATCATGTCCTTGCGAAGCTTTTGGGGGACAATGATTCTCTCACCTTTGAACAGGATACCGTCCATTTCTGAGATTTCTGCTCTGTGGTTCCAGTATTCCTGGATGCTGAGCGGGCAGTTTTTCTTTGTGTCTGGCCAGCCAGTGAGTGTGGCTCGTCTGAGTGCGGTGAGCTGTGGATCTTGCGCTGTTTCCTGCTTGATTTCTGTGAGTCTTGTGTCGCTCACAGGGATGTTGCTGAGGACTGTGTGCACTTGGGCCTCCATCCCTTCCTGTAGGTCACTGTCGTGGTGTTCTATTGACTTGCGTGACAGTGTGTCGGCCACCGGTATGTCCTTACCGGGGCGGTGGATGATTTGGATGTCGTATTTTTGGAGCGCCAGGATCATCCGTTGCAGCCGGGGTGGTGCTGCTGCCAGTGGCTTTTTTAGTATTGCCTCCAGAGGCTTGTGGTCTGACTCCACAATCACTTTTCGTCCGTACATGTACTCGTGGAACCTCTTGCAGCCGAAGACCACAGCGTAGAGCTCCTTCTCTATCTGTGCGTAGTTTTCTTCAGTGCTGTTGAGTGACTTGGACGCATAGGCAATTGGTTTGCCATCTTGGAGCATGACAGCCCCAAGGCCACTTTTGGATGCATCCACTTGGAGTCGCAGCTCTTTCTGCGGGTCGAAATATGAGAGTACTGGACCTGGGTGCTGTGTAATGAGATTCTTCATCTCTTGGAACGCCTTGTCGTGGACTGCATCCCACACAAACTCACTGTCCTGTTTCAGAAGCTGTCTGAGGGGTGAGTTTATCTGTGAGAGGTGTGGAGCGAATCTGGCGAGGTAGTTGATCATGCCGAGGACTGTCTCCAGCTCTGCTTTGTTCTGTGGGGGTTGCATGTCCTTGACCGCCTTCACCTTGTGTGGGTCTGGTTTGATGCCTTCGTGTGAGAGCGTGTGGCCGAAGTAGCTTACCTCGGACACGCATATGTGACACTTGTCGGGGTTGAGCCTCACCCCTCGCTCCCTTGTGCGCTTCAGCATCGCTCTGAGACGCTGGTCATGTTCCTCTTTAGTCTTGCCGAACACTAGTATATCGTCCACTATGGCCGTCACACCGTCCAATCCTTCATATGTTTCATCCACGCGTCTCTGGAACTCGTCTTGAGCGGACACGATTCCGAATGGCAGTCTGAGGAAACGATACCTGCCAAACACTGTGTTAAATGTCGTCAACATTGAGGATTCAGTGCTCAGTTTGATGGCCCAATAGCCTGACCGCGCGTCTAACACGCTAAAGTACTCAGCTCCAGCAAGCTTTGTGGTGGCGTCCTCCAGCGTGGGGAGGGGGTAGTGAGGTCGTTGTATCACTTTGTTAAGAGCTCTGGGGTCTAAACACACTCTAAGTTTGCCTGTCTTTGGCTTCTCAACAATGACGAGTGCGTTCACCCATTCTGTGGGTTCTGTTACCTTACAGATTATGCCGCCTTTCTCCATGCTGTCAAGCTCGTCCCTCAGTTTGCTGCGTAGGGCGATGGGGATTCTGCGTGGCGGGCAGACGACCGGCGTTGCATCTGGTGTGACGCGGAAGGTGCACTCGCCTGGGAACTCTCCTATTCCCTGGAAAACATCTGCATACTCATCCATTATGCTCTGTGATGTGACATTGTTTTCCTCGCTCACAGCCATCACTATTTTTACCAAGTTTAGGTCACGGCATGTTTTCATTGCCATGACTGGTGGGGCGTTTGTGTCAATGACGTAAAAGTCCAGCATCATTGCATTGTCTCTGTACTTACATTTGAGTTTGCATGTGCCTTTCACGCTCAGCGCGCCTCCTCCATATTCAGTGAGTCTGTGTATTGCTGGTTTCAGTGTCACATTTTTGAACAGCGCCTGGAACAGGTTGGTGGGAATAGTATTGGCCTGTGCCCCAGTGTCTAGTTTAAACTTTACCTTCTGTGGAGGTGTGCCAATTCCAACCTCTACGTAAGCCTGCTCGTTGCTTTTTCCGTTGTTCTCTATTGAGATGCGGTCTATGTACAGCTCTGTCTGTTCTCCCACAGCGGTGCTCTCCACTGTAATGTTGTCGAAGTACAGTTCTTCCTGCTCTCTGTCAGTGGTGCACTCTTCTGGGTTCTCTCCGACGGCATGTACTGTGTCGCGGTAGTACTTTGTCTGTCCCTGGGAGCTAGACTTGCATACTTTAGCAAAATGATTGAGCTTCTTGCATTTAATGCATTGTTTACCCTTAGCTGGGCAAGTGGCTTTAGCGCCGTGTAGCCCTCCACAATAGCTACACGCCCTAGCGGCGGTGCTAACGTTACCCTCCCTTTGTCTGAAGTTAGCGTTAGCTGCTTTGGGTGCGTTCGGTTTGTAAGTCTTTCTGCCTATTGCGTGCACCGTTTCATGTGTGCTGCCCTGGCCCATAGACTTTAGCTGTTGCTTTGCTAGCTCGTGTGAGCGGGCTACATCTATGGCCTTTTCTAGCGTTAGCTCAGCTCCCTGGCTAAGTAGCTTTTCTCTCACTCTGGGTGAGTTGGTGGCAAACACGATGCGGTCCCTGACCATCTCGTCGGCATTTGGGTAGCCACAGTCTTTGACTAGGAGCTTTAGCTCAGTTACAAATCGTTCGAAGGATTCACTCTCTCCCTGCATCTTTTCATGAAATTTATATCTGGCATAAATCGGGTTTGCTTTGGGGGTGATGTACTCAGTGTACTTATCGTAGTACGTTTCTAGCTTCTTGGCTTGTTCTCCGCTGAGTGTCCAAGTGTTGTGCACATCGCGCCCTTTTTCCCCTATCCAGAGCAGGAGGTAGCTGCATTTCTCCTCTTCATTCTTCCCGCGCAGGGGGCCCGTGAACATTAGCTCCGTTGTTTGTCGAAATCGTCTCCATGCTTCAGGTAAGTTCGCCGATTCCCAGTCCATCCGTGGAGCTGGAACGCCGTACGAATCCATATTGGGTATTTAAACTCCGCTACTCTGACACCATGTAATGTTCTGTGCCCTCTGGCTATGTTAACTTATAACATTAATAAAGCAAGGACGACTTCTCTCGTGCTGGGTGTTTATTGACCGACCGGATTCCGACTGACGTTGTTACGTACATCACGTGACTTTGTTGTGGCGCTACGGAAAGCCGTAAGGGACATTAGCAAATCAAATATTACTAGCAAATATTACAGTGTATAATACACAAAACGGTGTGTAAAGGGCCACCCCAAGGAAGCTCAGCAAAGCAGTGGCGGCGGCAGAGTATTTTTTTATTTTTTTTGGTGGCTAAATCACGGTGGGGCTAATCCATACAGTGGCGGGGCTCAGATCAATGCCAGAATTTCAATGTGAATACATACACAATAGAATAGCACCCCCTTCCAGCAGCTAGAAATGCCACGCATTAGGCGACTATGAGTTAGATGATTGCACTCTCCTATTTTCACACGCAAAATTACATCGAGAGCAACAGACGTGGACGGTCACTACTGCTACCGAGTTTACACAATACTATCCATGCTATTTCAACTCAGTCATGTTGTCAGGCACACCCGTCCACTGCATGCTGCGCGGCGGCAGCACTTAAAACAAGAACACAACACGTAGCACATAAACACAAACTGTGTCACATCGGCCTATCCGTAGTGCTGAACAACAATGTGTCACAGCGGAAGACATGCATGCTGCGCGGCGGCAGCATTAAAACAAGCAAATTCACAGAGAGAGAGAGACAGAGAGAGAGAGACAGAGAGAGAGAACTAGTTAACAGCACAACAGGTGGCCGCTGAGGCCACACAAAACGAGACAAGGTCAGCACAGTTTCCAAATCGACCCTAGAAATATATTCCAACTTACCACTGACGTTTTCGAAGGAGCACAATCCGCGGGTTGCTGTGGTTTACCGCAAACATATCAACGATGCGCCGGACATCCAAAGCCTTCATCCTTTGTTTGTAGATGGCCAACAGGGCCAGGTTGCTGTTTCGGGCATCACCGCTGCTGTTCCGTAGACCATTCTTGATGCGACGGAGCCAAGAGAAGCAGAGGTCACAGGCAGAGTCAGTGCAATGCAGATGAGTCTGTGTAAGGCCGTAAAAGCATCCTGGTAGGGTCGCATTAAAGCGAGAAATTCTGTCGTGTCCTTCGCTACATGTCCCTGTGTTTCTTTCTTTCCAGCAGACGCTTAACCTGGTATAGCTCTGCGGTCAGGTTCTCTTCCGTCACTCCATAGAACTGGGTCATGGGCTGCAGACATTTCTTGTCTAGGAAAGACGCATGCTTGGGGCTGAGTACTGAGACTCCGGTTAGGACATCTCCGGCCTCGGTTGATAAACGTCTTTTCATTTCAGCCACAAGTCTGTCAATTACGGGATAGAAACAATGCGTGCGCAGCGCATCCGGGGATATAACAGGTGCGCGCAATAAAGCTTGGACGTCACGTGACTATTTTTTTCCACGGCCATTTTGGCAGGAAGAAAGGCGCGTGCACTGAGCAAAAATGAATGGCGCCAGCGTCGACTTCAAGCCGTCAGAGTTCACTGCGCATTTTAATTCTAAAGATATTGAACGCTATATTGCAAAACTTGACAGATTAAACATTACTGAGCACTCCATCACTCTATTAGTACACAAGTAAATAACTACTTCAGAGACCTCTGCCAGGGATATGGGTGGGACTTCCCCTGAGTCTTCAGACTCTACCTCCTCCACTGAGGCCATGTTAGCCAGGTTCAGGAGCTCCTCAAAGTGTAATTTCCACCGCTCGACAATATCCCCAGTCTGGGTCAATAGTTCCCCTCCCCGGCTGAACACAGCCTGAGTCAAGCCCTGCTTCCCTTTCCTGAGCCGCCGGATGGTTTGCCAGAGCGTCCTTGAGGCCAACTGAAAGTCCTCCTCCATAGCCTCACTGAACTCCTCCCACACCCAAGTTTTTGCTTCCGCGACCGCTGAAGCTGCAGCCCTTCTGGCCTCCCAGTACCTGTCTGCTGCTTCAGGAGACCCCTGGGCCAACCAAGCCTGAAAGGCCTCCTTCTTCAGCCTGATGGATTCCTTCACTGCCGGTGTCCACCAGCAGGTTCTTAGATTGCCACCTCGACAGGCACCAATGACCTTATGACCACAGCTCTTGCCTGCTGCATCTGCAATAGAGGCCTTGAAGATGGCCCACTCAGATTCCATGTCCCCAGCCTCCCTTGTGATACAGGAGAACTTCCAGAGGTGGGAGTTGAAGACCTCACGGACAGGGGCCTCTGCCAAATGTTCCCAGTTCACCCTCACTACACATTTGGGTTTGCCAGGTCTGTCCGGCAGCCTTCCCCACCATCTGATCCATCTCACCACCAGGTGGTGATCAGTTGACAGTTCCGCTCCTCTCTTCACCAGAGTGTTCAAACCATATGGCTGCAGATCTCATGATATAACCACAAAGTCTATCATCGATCTTCGGCCTAAGGTGTTCTGGTACCAAGTACACTTATGAACTACCTTATGTTCATACATAGTGTTTGCAATGGCCAATCCATGACTCGCACAGAAGTCCAGTAACAAGGCACTGCTCGGGTTCAGCTCAGGGAGGCCGCTCCTCCCAATCACGCCCCTCCAGGTTTCTCCGTCGTTGCTCACGTGAGCATTGAAGTCCCCCAGCAGAACTATAGAGTCCCAAGGTGGAGCCCTATCCAGGACACCACCCAAAGACTCCAAGAAGGCCGGATACTCTAAACTGCTATTCGGTGCATAAACACACACAACAGTCAGAGCCTTCCCCCCTGCGACTCGCAGTCATATAGAGGTGTCCCTCCCATTGCCTGGGGAGAACTCCAACATGGTGGTGCTCAACCAGTGCCCTATTTAGCTTGCTGCCACCACGACCCGAGCCCGGGGAAGTGGCTGAAGATGAATGAAAAAAAATAACTCCAACTACCGATTCTTAATTTGAAATTGCTATTTTGATAGCTAGATCTAACATATTTATTGATTAAATTGTTGATTTACCGGTTCTTCAATCATTCTGATATTCAGCAAAAAAAATCCTCTGCTCTCTAAAAAACAGACAGGCCTGTTGATATTACTCATTCAATTTTTTTACACATAACTGATATTAATGCTAGTGGCAATAAGAGTTTGGGTTTGATGAATATTTTCCTGGTTTCATTATTGGAACTATCAAAGCATGTCTCAATCACAGCATCCCTCTTCCGTAGTGCATTAAAGAAAAATAGACTTTACTCTAACACAATATCATCTAAATGCTTATATAGTTCATAACCTAGTCTGTTCTTACCTGGAGTGGTGTTTGCTCCAAATTGAATTGCCTTTTTCATCTCCTTCAAAGGCAAAAAAATGCATTTATTGGATTCTCATTCTCCAAATGCATTTGTAATTCACACTGCTCCTTTTCCAACATCTATGTTAAGCTTATGCACCGTTTGAAATGCTTTCACACATAACTCAACTTTATCTTTGTTGATAATAGCCTCGACCCTTCCATCAGCCGGAAAAGGTGTAACGTGTCTCTCATATATCTCTGACATTCTATGCACCATTGACAACAATTAACTAAGAGGAGTATCTGGGCAAAAATCCTCCAATACTTTCTTCGTGCTCCCTTGATAACATTTATTGTTACTGCTCTAAGTCTATTTTACTCTACAATATTTGGGCATGGGATATTTCCTCAATTTACTCTAAGCCATATTTCTATTCTTAAGGTTAGGGTTAGGTTATCACATTCCTTGTGCCACCAAAAACAATTACCCATGGCTTAGGACATTTTTTCACAGGTATGATTTCTTGCATTACCCTACAAACCATGGAGCACATAATCATTCCAACTGTCCGTAGAATCCTCACTAAGCTTCCGTTTCCCCCTTAAAACCTCAATCTGTAATTAAATGTGACATTCCACCCCACCCCTTTACTCAACAATGTCCGTATTCCACTATAATCTCAATATAGTTGAGGCCACATGGTCTGCATGGGGGAAGAGGGGCAGCAGGGTGGAGAGGGGGAAGTGGAGGAGCTACAGACTTCAAATCGCACACAAACACAGTTTGAACATGTGATATTAGTCGTTGTAAGGCTGTCTCAGACAAAATTTCCCTGTCATAGGCAAATTGTTTGTTGATTTATCATTTATTTATTGTAAGGCACCAGTCACTAAAAATTAGACACTAGTACTTATTTGTAAACACTTTTAGCTATTCTATATATATATGTTTCTAGTTTTTCCCCTTATCCCACCCAATTAACCCAATGGCATATGGCCAGAACTCTAGTCGCATAACTCCCCTGGCTCACGTTTCCACAGGAAGGAGATAGTCCTTCAGCTTCCTTCAAACGCGTGTCGGCTGCTCTCGCTATTTTCCACACTGAAGCCTCGCATGGATTGCATTACCTTCAGGCCGCAAAGGAGACGTAGGGAGAGTGCTTTCAGTTGCTTGGCTGCAGGCGCCCGAATGGGCCAGAGTGGTCGCTGGAGAATGACGAGTCCCGGGTAAGCGTGGCCTAATGAATGCCTTACCCCGCGGACGCTCTGGCCGTGACCGGTTACAGCAAGTCTGGGATACGAACCTCCCAGCCACATGACGAGCGGATTGCAAGAACGGCGGTTTATTCCGCTCGGCCATTCTGACCAATCACTGGTCACTGTTGGAAAATAACTAGTAGCTAAAAATCAGTATTTCTATCAGAATAGGCACTAATTACTAATTTGATTATATCTTTTCACTCTTCTCTTTTAGAAGTAACAATTCAATAAACACTAGTTCTTTTATTTTAGTTACCAGCAGCTAAGCTAAAGTCAATAGTCACGAGTACATTCTTAATAGGAAAATACCAAGCTGCTTAGAAACTGAACAGTGTTGTTGTAAGCTCTGACAAAGTTATAGCAATGGCAGAAAATGTCTGCCATCATCATGCAGTGATGCAGGGGATACACTGATAAACAAAAATTGCCAGGTGACCAATAGGAGCTTGGTAAAACCTCCATAGTGATTGTGATTAACAGAATGTAAAGTTCATTTTAACAAAAGGATCATACTGTGCTTTACTCTTTGTGTGTGTGTGTGTGGGGGGGGGGGGGGCTGTGATGCCTGGCGGCCTGTCCAGGGTATCTCCCCGCCTGCTGCCCAATGACTACTGGGATAGGCTCCAGCATCCCCGTGACCCTAAGAGCAGGATAAGTGGTTTGGATATTGGGTGGATGGATGAAGGTTTGCTTATATTTGGGATATGGTGTACATGTAAGCTTATCGTGTTCCTTGAATCTTATTAAAAAGATCGGGCAATGGTCAGCAAAATCCATACACAGAACTCCTGATTTCATGTTCTTACCCAACACATCTGTAACTATATTGTCTACTAGCTCTTTGTCACTCTGGTTGGTACTGTAATCATAGGATGAAAATAATGAGAGAACATTATGTCAATAAAGTCCTTAATTAAATTATTAGACTTACAGTTTACAATATTGATATTGAAATCACCAATTAGATACCTTATTTTCTTAATGGACAGAACTACTTAAATTGGGTAAACCTTACGCAATGTAACATAGGGTTAAATTTACCTAAAAAAATGTGGATGCAAATTGCTGCCTAATTTTTGGGGGATAAATTATATACTTTTTTTTTTTAGTGTACTGGATCTCCAATTTCAAACAACCTCCGAATACAGTTAGGAAGTAAATTATGTTGTGCTTTGTAGATCATCTGTGCAGTTTTAAGTTCAACTATATCACAAAACTTTAAAGCATGTAAATTAACAAATAGTGTGTTGGTTGGTTCATAATAATCTGATCGATTTACAATTCTTAGAGCTCTCTTCTGCAGCTTGAAACTTGGATTAGTGTTGGTTTTGTGTTTCACCATACCTTCACACAGTAGGTAATGTATGGAACTATGAGAGAACAATAAAATATATGTAGTGAGTTCTGGTTCAAGATATCTCTAGTTTTATATAATATTGCACTGGGTTAAGAGATTTTTTTTTTTACTTTGTGTGGTTTCCAATATCATTAATGATCAATTATCATGCCCAGAAATTTATATTCATACACTGTTTCTATTTCAACATCCATCCATCCATCCATTATCCAAACAGCTTATCCTGCTCTCAGGGTCACGGGGATGCTGGAGCCTATCTCAGCAGTCATTGGGTGGCAGGTGGGGAGACACCCTGGACAGGCTGCCAGACCATTACAGGGCCCGCACGCACGCACGCACGCACACACGCACACACGCGCGCACACACACAGGGACAATTTGGTACAGCCAATTCACCTGACCTATGTGTCTTTGGACTGTGGGAGGAAACTGGAGCACCCAAAGGAAACCCACACAGATGCGGGGAGAACATGCCAACTCCACACAGAGGACGACCTGGGATGACCCCCAAGGTTGGACTACCCCGGGGTTTGAACCCAAGACCTTCTTGCTGTGAGGCAACCGCGCTAACCACTGCGCCACTGTGCCACCAAAAGGGACAACATCATTGATCATATTTCAACATCATTGACCATAATTTTTACTAATCTAATTTTGTTAAGAAATAAAAGAGTACATTTTACCTTTGTACAATAGAATATTACTATGTTAATAGTATTTTGTGTGTTGCTTTTGTTTGCCAAATTATGTAGCTGCATGTCTGTTTTCTAGAGACACATTACCCTGACAGGTCTACTTACTTTAAGCAGTTGTCTAGCCCACTGTTTATCTATTTCCCTTTATTTCAAGCCTGCCACATTCTGAACAAATGGTAACCTGTCCCAATGCCTATTGGCCAGTCGCTCTCACCCCTGTCATTTCAAAATGCTTCGAACGGCTGGTACTCATCCACATCAAAGGCACTGTCCCAACTGATCTAGACCAAACACCAGTTTGCCTACCGGGCAAACAGATCGACTGAGAACGCCATCTGTGTGGCTCTAAATATAGCCCTCACCTGAAAAGACCCAACACCTACATCAGGATGCTCGTTGTTGATTACAGCTCAGCGTTTAACACTATCATACCAAACAAGCTGGTTGACAAACTCGACAAACTAGGACTAAGTCCCTCCATATGCAATTGGATACTGGACTTCCTCATCAACCGCCCCCAGACTGTAACACTGGGCAAACACATATCCTCCACCCTCATCCTGAGCACTGGCATCCCCAACGGTTGTGTGCTGAGCCCCCCCTCTTTTATGCACTGTCCACACGTGACTGCCAACCCATCCACAACTCAAACACTATTATTAAGTTTGCGGATGATACAACAGTCATCAGTCTCATATCAGACAACGATGAAGCAGCATACAGGGAGGAGGTTCAGAACCTGATAACGTGGTATGCTAACAACAAATCAAGTCAATTTTATTCATATAGCCCAATATCACAAATTACAAATTTGCCTCAGTGGGCTTTACAGTAACACATCATTCTGTCCTTAGACCGTCACATCAGATAAGGAACAACTCCCTAAAAAAAAAACCTTTAACAGGAAAAAATATAGGAAGAAACCCCAGGGAGATCAACAGAGGAGGGATATCTCCCCCAAGATGGACAGACGTGCAATGGATGTTGTGTGTACACAATTTACAGAATATAACATTGAAAGAGGATAACAGAATTATAATAGAATTATAGAATATATGAATAATATGATGAGGAGGATGCTAAGCAGTGTCCAGACACCACCAGAACAGCCCATTTAAGTAACAGGCAGCAGTTTGTAAAGATAGGCGAACATAAATCATCATGGATGGATATTACATGTGGTGTACCCCAGGGGTCGGTTTTAGGTCCAAAACTGTTCATTCTGTACTTAAATGATATATACAAGACATCAAAAATATTGAAATTTGTTTTATTTATGGATGACACAAATATATTTTGTTCTGGTGAAAATTTACAGCAGCTTTTGGAGGTGACCACAATAGAAATAGAAAAATTAAGATGGTGGTTTAACAAAAACAGAGTATCCTTAAATCTGGACAAAACAAAGTTTATGTTTTATATATATCTTTTAAAAAGTATATTTCAATGAAGGACTATGATGTGGGTAGTGGTGAGGCCAGCGCCGTCTCTATGCACGGTGCTGGGTGAGGCAGCACCCTAGCTCCCTCTATTGGCCAGCAGCCACTACCTGAGAGGCTACTGGCCGAGCTGGTTCTGCTGTTCGAGCTGTGTGAGTGAGCTTAGGGAGGGACGGGGGGAAATGTACTGGCAGGTCAGTATCTCCAAAATACTGATATTGTACTTTTCTGGAAATTTACAATATCAATCTCTGAACTGTTTACAGTGAGCTCTCGTCTTGCTATAATTCTCCACTTCATGTGACACTGTTTGAAATTACGGAGTGGATCTTTAAAATCTCCCGATCAAGCTTAAGCAAAATCAGATCTTCCAGATCTTTCTTTGTTCTAGTTCTACAATTAAAGGCCCACCAAGTATGACCAAAGTAAGAAAGTGATCACATCCTATTGCATGTCTGTCCAGTACATCCCATATTCCAACTCTGGTCAAGTTCGCTGATGCTATATAGCATGATCTATACAGCTGAGTTTATCTCCACCAATATGAAAACGTGTTGGTCTCCCGTTACCATACTTATCTGGAATCTCCTCAATAACAATTCCATCATCATCCCTTTCCTCACTACCCCATAAAGGGTTATGAATATTCAAATATCCAATCCACTTAACAGGCGATCCTGTGTTCTCCATCATATGACCTCACCTGGGATGAACACACCAGCCTTGTGGTGAAAAAGGCACAGCAATGCCTCTTTCATCTCAGGTGACTGAAGAAGTTTGGCATGGGGCCGAAGATTCTACAGGCCTTCTACAGAGGCACAACCGAGAGCATTCTGACTGGATGGATCACCACCTGGCATGGGAACTGTACTGCCCACATCCGCAAAACACTGCAGAGGGTTGTGCAGATGGCCCAGGACATCAGTGGATGTGAGTTTCCCTCCATGCAGGACACATATAATGGACGTTGTGTCAGCAAAGCCCATAGGATTATCAATGACCCCAGCCACCCCAACTATGGACTGTTTCAGCTGCTACCGTCAGGCAAGCGGTACTGCAGCCTCAAAGCCCAGACCAGTTCCGGACTCCGGAACAACTTTTTCCACCAAGCAACTAGGCTTTTGAACAACAGACATTAAAGACACTAAGCCTACTGGGTACTGACGGACTTAGCGCTGGTCTTCAGGTCTTGCTATCGCTGCTCCTGTTAGGGGTTGCCACAGCGGCTCATCAGTTCACACACACACACACACGCACACGCACACATATACAAATGTATTAAGGCAGGGCCTACACACACACACAGCACTCTACACACACCGCACACTATTTGCTATTATTACTGCTTTTGATTTTATTTTATTGTTATTTTATTGCTATTGTTGCTGCAATGTTAAGGAGCTGAAACACAATGGGATGTAACAATAAAGGATCTTGAATCCTGAAATCTTGAAAAGAAGACAAATGTTTCCCTCCACAATTGCACCATATCAGATTAGTCACCTTGCATTCCTTGATCTCATGCTCTCCCTCATATTTCATACACCCACGGGTTTCACGACAAGATTGGGCAATATGTCCATATCTTTGACATTTATAGGAATGTAAGGGCGGTCTAAAATATTATTTGATACCTGAATTGACATGCTCCCCAAAAAGACTCTCTCGGGCATAACGTTCTCCTCAGATGTAATCAAAATAGGAGGCTCACTATTCCCCCTTGATGTGGTTTGGAGGGCGAATAAATTACTAGCCCTCCTTTAACACTGTCTTATATCTCATGTTCAGAAATATCACCATAAAGTCCCTTTACTCCCACTTTATCTCCAGGTACAAAGCATCCCACCCACCATCACCTTACCCCTCAACTTCCCAGCTTTATTGGGAGCAACAAGCTGGACTACATCTTTACAAATCACCAGTAGGGAACAATATTTCAAAATGTTTTACCTGAAATCTGCTGCCAATTTGTTGTTCCAAGGCCTCAGACACTGTCAGGGGACTGAATGCTCTAAATCCTCCACTTCCATCTTTCTGATCTGTTGTCTTTGGGGGAAAAAAATCCTCATTGAAAAAAAACACTTTATTTTGTCATTGTACCTTAAAACGAATTGTATTCTTGCAATGAATGTGTTCTCTGCATTTAACACCATCCTATTGTATAGGAGCAGTGGGCAGCTGCAGTACCCGGAGACCAACTCTAGTTCTTCTTTCCATTGCCTTGGTCAGGGGCACAAACAGCAGTATTAACCCTAACATGCATGTCTTTTTGATTATCTTCAACTTCCACATCTTATTACCTTCACATACCTGAGACATAAAGCCTTTCCCTTGAAACTACTCTCTACCTGTCTGGTTTCTGAATTTCTTTTACACACTTGTCTGCCATTCTTCTGCCTCCATTTTCCCACCCCTTCCATGAGCAGCAGCTGTAAACTATTCCTTTACCTTCTCCTCTATCTAATCTCTAATTCCCCAATCAAAAGAAACAGAAGAAAGAAAAAAAAATGCAGATAATGTTCTCTCTTCAATTTACTGGTATTTCAAGTTTGAAATATCTTAACCACACAGTCAGCTACACAGTAATGCTCCTCCGACAACTTCCTTCTGTCGCTTCTTCTTTCTTTTCCTCCCTTTCTTCTTCTTCTTGGGTTTACTGTGGCTCTTGACAAGCTGGATAGCTGCCTACTGCCACATTCTCTGCTGGAGTTTCCATTAGGCACTCTATATTCTACACTACATACACTAAATGATTATGCTCTATGGATTAGACTTGTATCTTTTAGGAATGAAAATAGTGCCTTACTTCAATTGTTTATTACCTGTGCCCAGTGACCCTTTAAGATGTCAGTCTTCCTACCTTCTGAATAGTTTTCTCTTCCTATCAAAATTTCTGTAGTGTAGTATGTGCTCTACAT
Source organism: Lampris incognitus (assembly GCF_029633865.1). Taxonomy (NCBI): domain Eukaryota; kingdom Metazoa; phylum Chordata; class Actinopteri; order Lampriformes; family Lampridae; genus Lampris; species Lampris incognitus. Next base: position 19,139,118 of record NC_079217.1, on the reverse strand, counting down.
TCTCTGTGATATCACATTCTCCACATTTATCTGAGCCACCTTTATTTATAAGGAACATGGTTGCTTTTAGTCCCACATGATAAAAGAGCTTGACTAAATAATTTCATTCCTCCTACACCTTGCAGTATTTTTTTATTTTAATTTTTAATCAATTAATTCATTTATTTTTATATTTACTGATTTCTGCATGCCCTTCTTTCACTATCCCCATCCTATATTTTTTGCCATGATTTCATTTTTGCACTTTTGATGCAGGATTTTGCTGATGCAGAGTCCAAGCAAATCACCACCCTCTGTGGTTTTAACACCTCTGTCCATTGTAACACCAGTTATCAAATATAAATGTCAAATATTTCTGCTGTAAATACTGACAAGGCATTGGATATTCTTTCACCGATACACTAAAGCTGGGGTAGGCAATTTTGGAGAAACCAGCAAGAGTAAATTCGATTTTACAAAGTACCCAACCAAAAAAAACCCAGCCCTTCCACTTAGGCCTCCCTCCAAAGCCACTCCCCCAAAACACATATAGCACACTGCCTGGCTACTGATGGGGGACGAGTCAGTCTGCGAGAGTGTTTGGGAGAGGAGCGTAGGGCATTGTTTTAACACTAGAACGACCGGGATTTCACTCGTACCTAAATCGACCACGGGCGATCAAAATGACCGCCAGTTTTTAACCTCTATATTCTTTCAAGATAAATACCCGATTGAGATATTAATGCATTACATATTGTTACAAATTCGGCGGGGGCAACCACAACAACCGCCGCAGCCGGGACGCGAACCCGTATCTCCCGTACCGCTAACCACTCGACTAAAAGGTCCTACCCATTTGCCAAGGGCCAACGTGTCTTCTTCTCCATACACGTTACAAAATTTTATGATGCCTGTTATGAAACTGACACCAAAATTAACATTTTTAACAACTATAATTCTATTTTTTAAACAATGTAAACTCCAGAAAGACATGGTCGAACTTGAACAGCAAAATTGAAAAAGTGAAAATATTGTAACGTGCATGCATAAGTAGACACGCTGGCGCTGACTCGCGGGTCTGACCCGCGGGTCTGACCCGTTATTCTAGCGGTTAGCGATGCCTCCTGCGGTGCGGGCGATACGGGTTCGCGTCCCGGCCGCGGCAGTTCCTGTGGTTGTGTTGTCCCCCGAATTCGCTACAATATTACCTGAACAACAAACTGTAAACACATATTGCTAATCTAACAAACAAGGCATATCAAACGTGACATGTTAGAAAAGAACTGAAAATACATATTAAAACAGTCCCAAACAACGACCGGAACTTAAAAACTACTAGAACAACCGTTGGCGGTCATTTTGACAGCCGCGGTTTTTAAACTATATTCTGTCAAGATAAATACCCAACTGAGATATTGATGCATTACATATGTTAGTATGTCTGTTATGAAACTAACTGACACCAAAATTTACATTTTAACAACTTTTAATACTATTTTTCAAACAATTTAAAGTGGCCGCTGTCCAACGCCTGTAAATAATGCAACGCGTTGGTGGTAGCCATGGTGGGTCTGAAACGGCGTGTAACCAGACATGTTGGAAATAATCAAATTTAGACTATTTCTCTGCACTTGAGAACGCTGTTTTCTTTCTTTTGTTTTCTGGGACAGAGCAACGAACCTCGCGAAGGACATTATGCGACCAAACACGTCCTAAATAGTAACATGACGCGCATGATCACGCGCAAATTACGAGATGGTCATGTTGACCGTCCATGGTCATTTTAGTTACTTTTTTTGTGTGCGATTGATCTAAAACTAATTTTAATGCAAATTTTTAGGATAATTTTGGGAGTGGCAGGTCTTTATCTTTTTTCTACAGTTATCAAACTTTGAAAATCCAAAAATGACCATAATAACCGTCACTAACTGTATCCACGTTATCCATCCTTTCGGGTTCTTCGTCTCCCTCGGTTCTCGTCATCGCTGAAAAGCCACTACGTTGACTCTGATCTTGACCTCTTGCTTTATCCAACCTCTTTTTGGTCGTAACCTTTTCTACTTCTGTCTTTCCTTTCGTGCTTTGTTTAGCAGTGCTTCCACTCTTAACTCATTTATTAAACAACTCATTCGGTTACATCCGTGGGCAGTAGCGTGTCTTCATCTAATTCTATCTAGTTCTCTCGGGTAAGTACTGTAAACTACTGATAAGACACATTAGTCCCTCGCTAACGGGTCTGACTCTTTAGCCGAGCGGTTAGTGACGTCGCCATGTGGTGCAGTACACCCTGTATCGAATCCCGCACCGGGCAAGAAAATAACCGATTACAGTACTAACAGCTAGTTCTACCTAGTGGGCAGAACGTGTAACAACAGCCAATCATCACGTTCCCTTTCTCTGCGGCAAAATGCAAGAGGTAAACTATCAAATCACTAGTGTCAGTTATCGCAACCATTTCTCATTTAACCTAATGTAAGCGACGTGGGTGTGTAAAGGAATTAAATCAGTCCAAACACGTTCTGGGTCTTTCTCATAACTTTTAGTGAGTTCCGACGCTACAGTACATCAGTCCACTCAATCGCGTCTCCATCTCTCCCTTCGCCTTTTTTCTTCTTCTTCTATCTCTACCTTCCAACCAGCTCAAGAAACAGCGCCCCCTAGGCGAAAGTCTTGTAAACAGATTATCGAACATATTGAACATATCTGTGTAAACAGCATAATAAACTTGTCTCTACCATTTCTGCCCTTGTGTTTTGCTTTCCCGTTTTTAACTCTTACATATTGCCCCCCCCTTACAAAAGAAGCGTCCTTGCTTCAGAATAGTTAACCTCAAAAGTAACTGTTAACCTCAAAGACAAACAAATGATGGTAGTATTACAAGAACATGACAAGTTAGAATACAGCAGTTGTTGGGGTTTTTTTGTATGTTCGTGTCCATAACAGTCTTCCACAGTCCATTGTGCTCATATGTGGCAATCAGCCACAATTGAATTGAATGCCTTTATTGTCATCGTACTTTTCAATACAATGAAACTGGGAGTACAACTCCACTGTGGTGCAACAATAAAATAAATAAAAAGCACACATTAAAAAGACAAGAATGATTAAAAAAAGCAATGGGATAAAACAGCAATGAAATAAAGTACACAATAGCAAGACAAGATTAATAAAGTAGCAGCAATGGGATAAAGTGCAGGCATTAAAGTGCGAGAGGTGACTGTGAGAGGTTTAACTATGTTTGTTTAGTGCAATTATTGCGTTTGGGAAAAAGCTATTGGTGAAGCTGGTGGTTTTGGATCTGATGGACCTGAAGCGCCTGCCAGAGGGTAATAGTTCAAACAGGTGGTTGCTGGGATGTGAATTGTCCTTGATGATGCTTTTGGGTCTTGAGAGGGTCTGGCTGTGGGCAAAGTCTGAAAGAGGAGGGAGGGGGCAACCGATGATTTTTTCTGCTGTCCTGGTGATTCTCTGGAGAGCCCTTTTGTCTGCAGCGGAGCAACCAGCAAACCACAACGGCATGCAGTATGTGAGGAGCAAGCATCAGTTCATTCATCAGGCCTGTAGTGCTGTAGGGGACACACACAACGGGCAAACCTGGTTCTCACATCTGATGAAGGCCCAGCGACAGGGGACAATTCACTGGCAGATCTTGCTGCAACATCTCCCCCTTGTAGCAAGGTAGTAGTGGCTCTCTCAGAGGGGGGAACAACTATTGTCTTGAGCTGTAGCTGGACTGTCAGAGCTGTCTTGTGTGGATGGGCCCCAGTAAACATACGGTCTGCAGCCTGAGAGTGCAGTGAGCCGTGGGGGATCAGGGCCATGCGCTGGCGGTGTCAGTCCTATAGGTGAGGGTGAACGCTTGTCTGCTGACCAGGCAGAGTGATAAGGTTTCAGGTGGTTGTAGTGAATAACCTTAGGCTTAGCTCTGGGATCTTGCTGGTCTAAAAGTTCATAGTCAACTCTAATGTCACTTGTGCCTGAGTCGAGGCATCGTAGCACCTTAAAAGGGCCAGTCCACTTAGGTGACAGCTTTTGTCTAGCGAGGGCTGGCAGGTCAACCCATACTAGGTCACCTGGCTCATAGGCTGTGTGTTTCATGTGATGATCATAGTAGTGCTTTTGTTGTGCACCTGCTACTTCAATGTGATGAGCAACAGAGTGAAAAGCAGTGCAAAGTATCTTTAATAAAGAAGTGGCATATTCACTTGGAGTACCTGGGGTGGCATTAGAGACTCCAGGGGTGTCTCCAATGAGGAGATCCGCAGGTAAACGGGCCTCCCTACCATGGGTGAGGAAGAAGGGAGTGTGTTTGGTGGAGGAGTGAACGCTTGTGTTGTATGCAAATTCAACCTGTTGCAGGTGGTTATCCCATTCACCTCCTCTGGTGTAGAAATATTTTGCCAACTGCTCCTTTATGGTCCTGTTTGCTCTTTCAACCATGTCATCTGACATTGCATGATAGGGCGAGGTCCTTGTTTTGTGTATTCCCAGCTGGGAACACAGTTCTTTGACAAGATCTGACTCGAACTGACAACCTTGGTCAGGGTGCACACTTTGAAGCACACCATGGTGGCTGATGTAGTCCTCAAACAAACATTTAGCCACAGTAGTTTCACGTTGGTCAGGGAGTGCATACAGGTTAAGGTACTTTGTGAAATAGTCCATTACAACAAGTATGTACCGATTACCACTGCGTGCGAGACGTAGTTCAGTCAGGTCTGTTGCAATTTTCTCAAAAGGGTTAGAGGTGACTACATTTGGCATAGGGGCCTCCTGGTGTGGTACCTGTGCCCTCCTAGCTTCACAGGCAGTGCACTCCAGACACCACTGGTTTATGTCACGTGCCATGCGAGGCCAATAGCATCTGACCTGAGCACTCTGCAATGTCTTTTGTGCACTGAAGTGGCCAGAGAGAGAATGTCCATGTAAAGTTTGAAACACTTCTTTCTGCAAGTTACTAGCGACTACAGTCTGTAAAACAGTGTCACCTGGAGGAGGTCTGATTTTGCAACACAGAAGACCATCAACAAGAGTGAGTTCAGGGAACTCTCTCCAGTACTGTCTCATTTCAGGTGATCCTGCTTTAATATGTGAGAATGGTGGTCTACTATCAGTCAAAACCCAGTTCATGATTATTTGCAGATCAGGATCAGCTTTTTGAGCTTGGATGAAATGTTGTCTGTCCATATTCAAAAGTGACATGTCCATGGTTGCTGCTGCAGTATCCGATGAACCTGACTGCACATGGGTTATGAAGTCCACAGTGGGCTTAGGAGTGTGTGTGGACTCTGAACAGGGTGCTGGCTCTGTAGCCGTGGTTCATGTGAGGGACTCTGGGTCTGTTTGAGTGTGTCCCTGATGAAATCTGCCATGATCTTTAAAGCCACTCTCAGTGGGGTATTGTGGGCCCTTTTCCTCATACCACTGGAAAGACACATGTTTGGGATGAGGGCTTAGGCTTCAGTAGCGAGAGTCATAATAGGGTCTGTGGGGAGATGTGTGTCTCTCTTTTCCTCATAGGGATTAAAGGTATGGTCTGAGTAAGGGTTATCCCTGTAAGGTGATCAGTACCTGTCAGGTTCTCTATGGGCGTAGTCTCAATGATGGTGGGTAACCTGAGGAGAATACCACTCAGGTGAAGAATGATGAGAATATGAATATCTGGTTGGTGAATGTCCATAGTCGGACCCTGCATTGCTGTGTCTATTTGGGCTCGTTCCATAAGGTGAGAGAGATCTGGGAGAATGTGCATGTGCTCGTCTGTCACGGTGCTGCATGCTGCTTCGCTCATCCAGTCTCAGTCTAAGGGCATCAAGATCATTACTTAAGTCTTTAACAGTAGCAGTAAGGGCCTGGACTGCTTTTCTAAGTTCAGCATCATTTTCACGTACAGAATTTACTGTCTGCGTGGGGCCAGTGTCTCTAGCCACATTAGCTGGGGATACAGGAGTCACTAACCTAGCTGCATGGCGTGCCCGCTCAGCTTGGGAGGCAACATCAAAAGCCTCAGCAAAAGTCTTCACTCCTCTTTCATGACACTTTACTTGTAGCTCCTGGTCCAAACCAGCAATGAACCGAGACATTTTCATATATTCTGTGGCATTATGTTCAAAGTCCGGGAAGCCTTCTTTAACAAGTCGGCATACATCTGCCGCATAAACTTGCATGGCTTCACTGGGCAGTCTATGGCAGGCGTTTGGGATTGTTTGAAATGATGCAATGACATCATTTTGCCCAAAAGCGGCCTGCAGATGCTTCTTCGTTTCAGTATATGAGCACTGAGTTTCACGGGGCAGATTGTCCCACACAATAAAGAGTTCAGGTGGCAGTCTAGTCGGTAACTTGGCTGCTAACACTGTGGGCAAATCCACACCACTGTCCTTGTAGTATGCCTCTTGAATTACCTCATAGCGGCGAGCCCATAGTTGAAAAGACTCACGGCCATCGTTGAGGAAAGGTGGCGGTAAAGGAATGCCCCGCGGTGCTCCCTATGCACGGCTGGACTCTGACAATGCTGACGCTGAAGCTCCGGGTCGGCTCGTGCTAGCCAACTGCTGCTCTCCAGCTGAGAGTTCCTCGTCGGACATGATGACTTTTCTTCCCTTCTTTAATATTTTTGTTAGCTCTGTCTCTACTGTGAAAGATGAGTTTTTTTTACATATGCATAGCTGCGAAATCGCTCTAAGCCATAAGTCAGTCCCAAGCATTCTTTTTCGATCTGGGCATATCGGCATTCAGATTTTGTTATGGCTCTGAATGCATAAGCCACTGGATTCCAGTGCTCGCCCTCAGCCTGGAGGAGAACTGCGCCAATACCATCTTCTGGGGCATCAGTCGACACTTTTATCCTCTTTGTCTGGTCATAAAATATCAACACAGGTGCATTGGTCAGTGTGTTTCTTAGCTTTTGCCACTCATGCTCATCTGTCTCATCTGTCTGTCCATTTAAACTCACCGTCCTTGTGTAAGAGCTCACAGATGCATGATGTTTTTGCAGTCAGGTTGGGGATGAATTTGCCTATGAAGTTGACAATCCCCATGATGCGTAGCACACCTGTCTTGTCCGTGGGCCTTGGCATGTTCTGTATTGCATTTATTTTCTCTTGGTCAGGCTGTACGCCTTGAGCCGAGAGCTTGTCTCCGAGGAAAAGGATTTCCTGAACTCCAAACTCACATTTACTCTTGTTGAGTTTCAGTCCATACTTTTGTATGCGCTCCATCACTCTGTTCAGCCTCTCGTGATCTTGGGCAGTGGTGCCCCATATGATGATGTCATCAATGTAGACTCGAACTCCATCCAAGCCCTCGATGATCTGCGCCATTGCTGTGAAATATTTCAGGCGCTGACTTTATTCCGAAAGGTAGTCTGAGAAAGCAATATCTGCCGAAGGGCGTGTTAAAGGTACAGTACTTGGTGCTGCTTTCATCCAGTTATAGCTGCCAGAAGCCTTGTGATGCATCGAGCTTCGTGAAGTAGCAGGCACCTGCCATTTCACTGATGATTTCACCCCGTGTGGGTATTTGATAGTGCTCACGTTTCAGGTTCTCATTCAGATCTTTTGGGTCCATGCATATTCTAAACTCTCCATTCTTTTTCTTTGTGACTACCATCGAGTTGACCAGTCTGTAGGCTCCTCAACCTCTTTAATCACACCCAACATGGCCATTCTATCCAGCTCTTTCTTTAGGCAGTCTCTCAGTGGTGCCGGAACTCTGCGTGCAGCATGCATAAAGGGCTGTGTGCCTTCTTTCAGCTGGATTTTATATGTGAAAGGCAATGCACCAAAACCCCTGAAAACATCTGCAAAAGTCTGTGCTATTGAGTCAACAGTGTCATTAGGTGTGTTCACGGCTTTACTGAGGCGATACACTCTTTTCACCAGCCCCAACTCTTTACAGGATTTATCTCCCAGAAGTGATTCATGTCCTTCATTCACGACAGAGAAGAGTAGGTGATGCACGTTTCCTTTCACTGTGACACTCAGCTTGCATGTGCATAAACACTCGACTGGCTGCCCATTGTAGTCTTTCAGTCCAGACATTTTCCTCCCTATCGGTGGCTTATTTTTCCTTTCTTTGATATCTGACATGCTTATGAGATTTGCTTTTGCCCCAGTGTCTAATCTCATAGTGACTACAGTCCCATTTATCAGCAGTGGGGCTATCAATTTATCTTCTCTAGTGACTTTTTTTTTCCTGGCTTATTTTTTGGTTCATTGACGCAATTCACAACGCCAACAAAAAAACGTGTTACTGAGGTCAGGATCCTCCACCAAGTTTACAGATCTTCCTTTCTTCCCCCTTTCCTTTTAGAGAAGCACTGTTTAGCAAAGTGGTTCATCCCTTGGCAATTTGAGCAATGCTTACCAAAGGCTGGGCACTGTCTTGGCTTGTGCCGTGAGCCGCAGCGCTTGCAGTCGACCATCACGTCCTCCGTCCGCTGTGCAGGCCGGGTCTGCGAGCGCCGTCTCCTCTGACACGACACCGGATCAACCGCCGCTGCACTGTCGCCCACGTGCGCAGTAGTGCCTGCCGCCATCTCGCTGAACGTTTTCACTTGCTTGTTGTTGTGACTTCTCTTATGTACACTATTGTAGTGTTACTATTCGTGGGTTACTAACTTAATCACTATTATATATAAGTACACGGAGACGAGGATGCGGCACAAGTCTGATCTTTACTGACGGAGACATCACACACTACTAGGCTCGACCAGTGTATTACAGAACTCAGTAGTGGTGACAGTCCAACACAATCGAGCACCGAGTGCTCGATCCAATACACCACATCCCTCTTTTCCAACTGAGATGTGGCCTACTCATCAGTTGCTTCAACAGTAGACCCTTTACCGAACCATTAACACTATGGCATTAACACTGAACAAGTCTTTTCTACTTGCATACTTCAATGATTAATACAGCATTTTTTTTAAATGACAGATGACTCTCATTAAACAACATAAACCATTTCCTTTTCACATTCTGGTGGTTAGCAAGTAAACATTTTGAACATTCAGCAATCTTGCAACATTTCAGGTTAAACACACCTTGTACTCTTTGTTTCACCTTCTTTTTTTCTTTTTCTTTTTCTTAATAAACACTTGAATGATCACACAAAATAACCCTGAGGTTAGTCATTGTATCTGGCAGGGCGCCTAACTGCTCTAACGCACTTTGTGTAGCATGTGGGTGTACTGCCTGTAGTCACCGGAGGGTCGTGTGGTGGCAGGTCATGTGGTGGTGAGTCGACTGGCACAGGCGCTTGTGAGGGTGAGGGTTGTACCTCTGAGTCAAAATGTTCCTCACTGTCCTTGTCTCTGAATAGGCTCGGATGTATCTTCCTCAGATGTCGCCCGTTCCTTCTTTGCATCCTCCCAGCCGGTGTCTGCACAGTGTAGGACCGTGGTTCATCTCGCTGTCGGATGACAACGGCAGGCTCCCAGCCGCGCCGTGTTTGCATGTGTACGGTGTCTCCTGGGGTCAACACTGGCAGGGGCTTTGCACACTGGTCGTAACGTTGTTTTTGGCGGAACTGCAGGTTCCGGATCTTGCTGTGAATGTGCTGTGGGACTGATTGTGTCAGCACAGCACTGGAGCACGGAAGTGCGCTTCGTAGAACTCTCCCCATCAACATTTGTGCAGGTAATACGTCCAGTCCTGTCACCGGTGTGTTCCTCAGTGACAGCAGCACCAGATGTGGGTCAGTGCCAGTCTGCATTGCCTTCTTCAGTGCATGTTTCACTGTCTTTATGGCTCTCTCAGCCATGCCATTTGAAGAGGGAAAACCTGGGCTGGAGTGTGTGAGCTTGAACTCCCATGAACCTGCAAATGACTTCATCTCATAGCTGGCAAATGGGACATGGTCACTCACTATCTCCCTAGGAATCCCGTGTCTGGCAAACACAGACTTCATCTTCTGGATTACTGTGTATGCTGTTTTGTCAGATATGTTGAGCACTTCAGGATATTTGGTTAGGTAATCAACTAACAACAGGTATGACTGACCGTGTAGCTCGAAGATGTCAGCTCCGACTTTCATCCATGGCAGTTCTGGGACCTGATGCGGCATAAGTGGCTCAGCCTGCTGTTTGGGCTGTAGCTGCTGGCATTGCACGCACTTTTCCACCATTGCCTCTATATCTCGTGCCATGCCAGGCCAGTAGAGAGACTTTCTTGCTCTGGCTTTTGTGCGCTGCACTCCTTGGTGTGCAAGATGCAGCTTCTCCAAAATTGTGCTCCTGAAGCTCTGGGGTATGATGATTTTGTCTCCGACCAAGACAATGTCATCTTCCATGCTTATAATGTCCTTTACTGCCCAGTAGGCGTGTAGTTTTCTGTCCAAACTTTTCTTTTTCATGGGCCAGCCTTTCTTGTGTTTCTCACACACAGCTTGCAGCACGCTATCTGCTGCCGTTGCTTTCTTTAATTGGCTGAGTGTTTCCTCGCTCAAGGCATCTGTGGCATCCAAGGCATACACAACTCTCTCATCACAAGGGTTTTCATCAATATGGTCACCTTCTCTGCTAGCTGTAGCGCGTGAGAGTGTGTCGGCAATGTACATGTTCTTGCCTGGTGTGTATGTTACACTTAGATCATACCTCTGCAGTTGTAAAAGCATACCTTGCAGCCGCGCAGGTGCTTTGCTCAGCGGCTTGCGCATGATTACCTCCAGAGGCTTATGATCGGACTGGACAGTTACTGGTCTGCCGTAGACATACTGGTGGAATCTCTTAGCAGCAAACACTATAGCGAGTAACTCTTTCTCTATCTGTGCGTACCTCTTTTCTGTGTCGGTGAGCGCTCGTGAGGCATAGCACACTGGGCGGTCGTCCTGCATCAGACAGGCTCCCAGTCCATCCTTTGAGGAGTCTGCTTGTAGAGTGAGAGGCTGCTTGTGATCGTAGTATCTCAGCACAGGGGCTTGTGTGAGGATGGTCTTTAGTGCCTTTAGCGCTGAGCTGTGGTGCGGGCACCATTGCCACGCTACATCCTTCTTGAGCAGCTGTCTGAGGGGTGCCGTGAGTGAGGCTTCGTTTGGTATGTATTGCGCTAGGAATTTTGTCATTCCCAGCAGACGTTGGATACTTTGTTTGTCTTCCGGGGTTGGCATGTCGACAATCGCTTTGATCTTTGTGTCGTCAGCTCTCTGTCCTGCTGCCATGATGACGTGTCCCATGTACTTTACAGTATCAACTTTAAACTGGATCTTGTCCCTGTTAAATTTCACATGTGCGGTCTTGGCTCTCTCCATTACTTTCTGCAGGATTTCATCGTGTTCCCGCTCTGATGACGCTGCGATGATCATGTCGTCTGCTATAATGTACACACCTGGGATATCGCCGAAGGTCTCACAGTTCTTTTCGCTGGTCGATTTGATCCCGAATGGGAGTCTGAGGAAGCGGAACCGGCCCCATGGCGTGTTGAAGGTGCATAGCTTAGACGACGGCTCATCTAGCTTGATCTGCCAGTATCCATCCTTTTCATCTAGGATGGAGAAGATGTATTTTCCTGTTAGCCTGCTGCGCACGTCTTCCGGTGTAGGAATGGAGTAGTGTTGACGCTTGACTGCCTCATTCATGTTGCAAGGATCCAAACATACCCTTAGCGCACCATTTTTTTTCTTTGTGGCAACAAGACTGTTCACCCATTCTGTAGGTTCATTGACAGGAGTTATGACTTTCCTGTTCTGCAAGTCTGTGAGTGTCTCTCTTAGTGAGTCCATGATGGAGAGTGGTACGTTCCTGCACGCGTGAATCACAGGCGTGATGCTGGGGTCAATGTGTATGTGATGAACTCCAGGAAATTCGCCTAATCCTGTGAAGACCTCCGCATACCTCTGCAGCAGCTCCTCTTTGGTGGCCGGAGGTTTTGCTGGTTGTGGGGACTCCACTGCAAGCGCCTCGACTCTTCTCACCAGCTGCAGCTCTTCACACGCATCTCCACCCAGGATTGGCTTGTCAGCTCGGCTAGACACATGGAAGTCCAATATAGCCGTATGCTTAGATGTGCAGCAATCTAGAGATGCAACACCATCTGAGGGTAGTCGTGCACCACCAAAAGCAATCAGCACAGTCTTTGTGGGCCGTAACTGAACGGGACCTGGTAGCTGCCGGAATACGTGCATAGGAAGCAAATTTGCATCGGCGTCTGTGTCCAACTTGAAGTTAATTGCTACGCCTCTGACCGTGGCTGTTTCACGCCATACAGTGCCTTTAGCTTGGTGGGCTGCTTTGTTTTTGTATTTTCCAATCATGCCTATATATAAGGAATCAATTTCACTTTCTAGATTATGCACTGTCTTTGTCTTGTAATTGCCGCTTTTTTCAGTGCTTGATTTACACACCTTGGAAAAATGATTGTTCTTACCATATTTGTGGCACACTGCACCACAAGCTGGACATTGACGGGGCTCATGTTTATTTCCACACTTGTGGCAGAGAGTTGTTGCTACATGCCTCTTGCTGCTCGTTTTGTTTTTGTTCCAGCTGCCCGTGCGCGTTTGCCCTGTTGCTTTCTTCAATGCCTCCACTGAGGCGTCTTGGACAACATGTGACGTCTGCATCGCTTGTATTTATGACTTAGCGAGCTCGGCTGATCTACATATCTCTACGGCCCTGCGCAAAGTAAGCTCATTATCACGTAACAGTCTTTCTTTCAAACGGGCATCATTTATGCTGAACACTAATTTATCCCTTATCATGTCATCTTCATGTCTGCCAAACTCACAGTCTTTGCTCTTCTGGCGCAGCTCTGTGATGAATCTGTCCACCGATATTCCTGCTGACATCGTGTGCGACCAGAATTGATGGCGTTCGAACACGACGTTCTTCCGAGGGCTGCAGTAGTCCTTGAAGGCTTTCAGAACGTCCTCCATCGATTCGTCGTCTCCTTCTGGGATGACGGTGAGTGTGTTATACACTTCTAGCGCCTCCTCGCCGATGGTGTGAAGCAGAATGGCCATTTTAACCGTCTCTTCCTTATCCAACGCACCTGAAGCGGTCATGTACAGCTGGAAACGCTGTTCCCATCTTCTCCAGTTTTCTGCGACATTCCCAGTAAGTATCAGCGGTGGTGGCGGCTTGAACTGTACCATATTTGTGCTCAGGCTAGCACGTGTTAGCTAGCTGCCTCAGCTACCAGCGAACTCGTTGAAGTACCGCCCTCGAATTATACCGTAACTCCGTCTTCTGACATCATGTTGTGACTTCTCTTATGTACACTATTGTAGTGTTACTATTCGTGGGTTACTAACTTAATCACTATTATATATAAGTACACGGAGACGAGGATGCGGCACAAGTCTGATCTTTACTGACGGAGACATCACACACTACTAGGCTCGACCAGTGTATTACAGAACTCAGTAGTGGTGACAGTCCAACACAATCGAGCACCGAGTGCTCGATCCAATACACCACACCTGTGGGGCAGCTCTCTCGCCTGGCAGATCTTGACGTCTGCCTCAAGCGTCAGCTCCGATTCCCGTAGTAGCCTTTCTCTGACCATTTTGTCCTCCACGCCAAAAACGATCTGGTCTCTGATCATGGAGTCTTTGAGCGTCGTGAAGTTGCACGACTGCGCTTTTAGCCGCAAGTCCGTCAGAAAGCTATCAAAGGGCTCACGCTGATGCTGTGTACGAGACCGAAACACATATCTCTCGTACGTCTCGTTCTTCTTTGGAGAACAGTGAGCGTCAAATTTACCAAGCACTACATACAACTTTTCGCTACCACCTGGGTTGTCAAACACGAACGTGTTAAATACGTCTATGGCCTGTGGCCCCGCTATTGTTAGCAGTACCGCTACCTTCCTAGCATCCGGCTTCGTCTCCAGTCCCATGGCCGCGACGTACGGGTTGAACTGCTGTTTGAAGGCGCGCCACTTCTCACCGACATTCCCCGTTAGTTTCAAACTCTCCTGTGGTTTCAAATCCACGTAGTCTTGCTCAGTTTACTCCTGGTACCATGTTATGTTTGGGTTTAGAAGGATGAGGCTTGCTTTATTCCACTCTTAACTCATTTATTAAACAACTCATTCAGTTACATCCGTGTGCATTCTTAGTGTGTCTTCGTCATCTAATCCCAGTTCTCTCTAGTTCTCTCAGGTAAGTACTAACAGCTAGTTCCGCCTAGTGGGCAGAATGTGTAACAACATCCAATCCTAACAGTAGGTATAAGTGGAACTAGAAATTTTGGCTGCATTTTTCTCTGCCATTCTTGTGCAACTAGCTCGCTAGCTTTAGCCTTGTGGAAAACTTGGGTCCAGTGCAATGGGTGCACGGGCACAGTGCATGTACATAGGCGGGTAGGTATGTAGACGGGATGGCAGCAGGCCCGTCTTAACGCATGGGCACGCTGGGCAGTTGCCTGGGGGCCCCATGAGCATAGGGACCCTATGCTAATCTATGTATGTTGTGACTTGCTGTCAATAAATAAATAAATACTATACTATACAATACTAAACTATAAATATTTGTTATTGGAAAATGCATATTTAGCATGTGTTTTACTAAAGATAATGAACAATATTAATGTTAATTTTTATGATAACAAGTGGACATTGGCATTCACCTCTGACTTAGTATCATGGTCACCTCTGCAACCACACGTGCATGTATATGTATGTGTCTCACGCACTACATAACATAAAAGTGTATATGTTAACGTCACTTCAACTCACTTGACAGTTAATAGCAATGAAATTGGTTATATTTATATGCCGTCTGTCTGTTGTGGAGGTAGGGGCCCTGGTGCAATGCTTTGTCCGGGGGCCTATAATGCTGTTAAGATGGACCTGGATGGTAGGCCATCTAGTCATTTCATTTGGACCGAAGGAAATGATTGCCTGCGACAGCCACAGATTCAGATTTTTCTTCTTCTGTAGGAGCATTTTATTTATTGATTGCTGTTGAGATGTAAAGACAATTTCAACAAATATCCAAAAAAATGTTTCTAAAATAAATTGCTCGCCTTCCCTGTAATGGGGCTGTAATTTCTACTTTTCCTTATGTAACTACAATTATATATGAATATATACACTACCGTTCAAAAGTTTGGGATCACATTGAAATGTCCATATTTTTGAAGGAAAAGCACTGTACTTTTCAATGAAGATAACTTTAAACTAGTCTTAACTTTAAAGAAATACACTCTATACATTGCTAATGTGGTAAATGACTATTCTAGCTGCAAATGTCTGGTTTTTGGTGCAATATCTACATAGGTGTATAGAGGCCCATTTCAAGCAACTATCACTCCAGTGTTCTAATGGTACAATGTGCTTGCTCATTGGCTCAGAAGGCTAATTGATGACTAGAAAACCCTTGTGCAATCATGTTCACACATCTGAAAACAGTTTAGCTCGTTACAGAAGCTACAAAACTGACCTTCCTTTCAGCAGATTGAGTTTCTGGAGCATCACATTTGTGGGGTCAATTAAACGCTCAAAATGGCCAGAAAAAGAGAACTTTCATCTGAAACTCGACAGTCTATTCTTGTTCTTAGAAATGAAGGCTATTCCATGCGAGAAATTGCTAAGAAATTGAAGATTTCCTACACCGGTGTGTACTACTCCCTTCAGAGGACAGCACAAACAGGCTCTAACCAGAGTAGAAAAAGAAGTGGGAGGCCGCGTTGCACAACTGAGCAAGAAGATAAGTACATTAGAGTCTCTAGTTTGAGAAACAGACGCCTCACAGGTCCCCAACTGGCATCTTCATTAAATAGTACCCGCAAAACACCAGTGTCAACATCTACAGTGAAGAGGCGGCTGCGGGATTCTGGGCTTCAGGGCAGAGTGGCAAAGAAAAAGCCATATCTGAGACTGACCAATAAAAGAAAAAGATTAAGATGGGCAAAAGAACACAGACATTGGACAGAGGAAGACTGGAAAAAAGTGTTGTGGACGGATGAATCCAAGTTTGAGGTGTTTGGATCACAAAGAAGAACGTTTGTGAGACGCAGAACAAATGAAAAGATGCTGGAAGAATGCCTGACGCCATCTGTTAAGCATGGTGGAGGTAATGTGATGGTCTGGGGTTGCTTTGGTGCTGGTAAGGTGGGAGATTTGTACAGGGTAAAAGGGATTCTGAATAAGGAAGGCTATCACTCCATTTTGCAATGCCATGCCATACCCAGTGGACAGCGCTTGATTGGAGCCAATTTCATCCTACAACAGGACAATGACCCTAAACACACCTCCAAATTGTGCAAGAACTATTTAGAGCAGAAGCAGGCAGCTGGTATTCTATCGGTAATGGAGTGGCCAGCGCAGTCACCAGATCTGAACCCCATTGAGCTGTTGTGGGAGCAGCTTGACCGTATGGTACGCAAGAAGTGCCCATCCAACCAATCCAACTTGTGGGAGCTGCTTCTGGAAGCGTGGGGTGCAGTTTCTCCAGATTACCTCAACAAATTAACAGCTAGAATGCCAAAGGTCTGCAATGCTGTAATTGCTGCAAATGGAGGATTCTTTGACGAAAGCAAAGTTTGATGTAAAAAAAATCTTATTTCAAATACAAATCATTATTTCTAACCTTGTCAATGTCTTGCCTCTATTTTCTATTCATTTCACAACATATGGTGGTGAATAAGTGTGACTTTTCATGGAAAACACAAAATTGTTTGGGTGATCCCAAACTTTTGAACGGTAGTGTATATATATATATAACCACATGTAATAATGTACAACAATTTGCGACGCATAGCCCACGGTGGCAGTTGCGCGGCGGCGTGGGAAAAAGGTTACAATAATTACCAGTTTCAGATGCTTTGTCTCCCTGCCACAAAAGAAACAGCCAAGTCAAACAGCCGGCCTCCGCTGATCGTGACCCGCTCCCTGGACAATAGCAGGTGAGGAGTTTGAAATATAAGAATTGTTTCTTTAACGTTTTTTATACCTATACGCACATTCTCTCTCTTTCAATTATAAATACTGTAATGTAGTTAGATGTATTATTATTACTGCATTATTATATTTATCATGTTTTAGGACATGTAGGTGAGGTGAATCGGCCGTACTAAATTGCCCCTAGGTGTGTGTGTGTGTGTGTGTGTGTACATACACACAGGGTGTTGTGATGCGTCTAGTGCAGCAGTGTGTAGTTGGAGGGAAGGTGCATGTGTTCTTCCAACCCGCTTGTGTCCTTCCTGCCCTTAGCTTGCTGCCGCTGGCTAGCCTTTGTGGCGAATAGGGAAGCATGCTAGCGTGTAAGCCTTCCCTTGCCAGTACATAGCCTCTCCTTCACCAAGACTCCTGCCAGGCCTCCCCGTGGCCACACATGGTAACTGGGGTCTTGCGGCCCCAGGCTAACTTGGCAGGGGATCTCGGAGCAGCAGTGGGCCCCAGAGATATGGTGTGCAGGCCCACCCTGGTGGACACGCCCTGGCACCTATCAACCACTGCCCCGCTGCCTTGTGGGTGAGTCTGGGAAGACATAAGGCTAAGGGAGCTTACCCCAACAGAAAAGCAAGCTGTGGCGGCACGCTTCGAGGCGGTTTCCGAAAAACTGGATTTCCGGCAGCCCCCTGCAGTTGTGTGGAGGTGCCGGTCGTCTAGGGATCCCCCTTGCCATCAGAACCATCTCCTCTACAATCAAGTCATGTGGCGTTGGGAGAAGCGCACCCCCCATGCCACTTTAAAAACCATCTCTGCGCAGGTATCTTCTGCTATCTGAGTCCTCAAAGGACCCACAAATAGAAGAAGATGGTCATCATCGGGCACGATGGACAACCAGCAAGCAAGCAAGTATGCCCTGTGAAGGCCTGGTGGCCTGTCCAGGGTGTCTCCCTGCCTGCCGCCCAATGGCTGCTGGGATAGGCTCCCTGATAGCAGGATAAGCGGTTTGGATAATGGATGGATGGATGGATGCATATAACTATGTGTATGTTGTTCATTTTTTTCTGTAAGTACTTTGTAACTTTGTTTTAAAAGGTGCTATAAAAAAACTCTTACTTGCTTACCCTAGCTCTAAATACTGGAATGTGAACACCAACCCCAATGTGTCCTTTACTAAAGTCCTTGGATCCATCTGTGCAAAAAGTTTCCATTATATATTCATGTACTGCAGTTCCAATTATATTTTCTGGCCATTTTGTCTTTTGCTCTGGTAACTGCATATCTATATTGGGATAACAGTATATCCAAGAGGGATCGTTACTCAAAACTATAGCTGGTCAGAACTGGATTACACTTAACACATATTGAGTTGCTTTCTTATTAATTGTCCAGCCAAACCCTTGACCTATATGTAATGAATATTCCCAGCATTCTTCACTAAAACCACAAATTTTCCATTAGAAGTTCCTTTTTGTCTAGTCCAGATCATAGTCCACGGAGAGTTTTGCTCTCCTTAAAGATCTGGTATTATGCCACCAGTTGCACAGTCAGCAAGTAATAATAGCCATTTTTAAACTAGTCAGTTGTGACATCACATTGACTGATCAAATCCAGCCAATCAGTTCATCCAGTTACAGTGAACTGGTTGCTGTTTATCCACTTTGGCGAGCATTTTCAAAAAAGATGTCTTTGGTGGTTGAAAATGCCAGCTTAGTGTGTTTGGAGGGACAGAAACGTTTTTATAACCTCTTCATGTTTCAGACTATGTCTTTCCCTCACCAATCCCTCGCCACTTACCTGTCTAAACTGGCCATCTCTCCCATTATCACCACCCAGAAAAAAAGCTGAGGTCACATCTGAATTTTATGCTAATTGTAAGCTCTACTGGTCCTTTCTCAAGACTATAGTCCTTTTTCATAACAACAGTTCTAACATTTTGGGTACCTTTACAGTAACAAACCTGTTAAAAAATACAACAAAATTAGCAAATGGGACTTGAACTAGAGCATTAAAATTTCCTAAAACCAGAACATTAGAACAGCTGCTGACCTTGACAGAGTATGCTGCTTTTGGTATACCCACACTGAATTACAGTGATCATTATCATGTTAATTTTCATACTTTCATGAGGTTTTTTTGTTTACCTGTCTTTCCAGAGAATGCAAGTCTTTATTCGGAGTTGAAAGCACCAAGCAAATAAACATTTCAGTGCAGCACAAATGGGATGGTGTAATGCTAACATGATCTTTCATGCCTCAAAACTTCAGCATAGTTTTATCTTGCTTATCATCTGCTAAGAAAACAAGTACATTCTGGTGAAGAGGTGCAACATCAGCACTAGGAGTGGTAATGTAATCACTGCTATCGTGCCCAGGCCTGTCCTCCTGATAGCCCTCAGAGAATACTTATCCTCAAACACCCCTTGCCCACTTTGATCAGAGAGGGAGCCACAAAAAGTAAAATGGGGGTGCAAATAAGCCTGCATCATTTTCCCTTTTTAATCTATAATAGGAAAAATGAAATATACTTTACTCAAGATGTCAATGTATGACATTTTTGTTTCACGCAAAAAAAAGTGTCAATAAATGTTTTCAATAATTATTTCCAACGAGCCCGAACCTTTCAGTGAAATGCTCAGTCTGTCGCTGTGGGTGTGCGAAAAGCCATGACTGACTGACAGCACCATCAGTCTCGCAAACCCCTCTCCCCCGCCTGCCTGTGTCTCGATTGTAACACAACTTCATGAGATATGGCGCACACAGGAAGTAACCAACATGTCCCGACCCATGTCTCCTTTCCTCTGCTCCATGACTCACCCTAGCGACATCCTAACTACTCCCTGCCTAACATTAAACCTAAACTTAGCCACTGCCTAACCTTAAAGAGTAACTGAACCCTAGACCATTTTCGCGAGTTTGCCAACATCTACAGGTTAAAAACCATCAAAAGACATACCAGGCTGGTGTGCCAGAACCTATCAGCGCTGACAGATAGACAGAGCTAGCATTAAACTTCCCATGAAACCAAATGAATGTTTTAAGTTTTTTTTTAACCACATATTTCTTGCACTGATCGCCCCTATACAGCAGTATCTGGCCCAACAAGGACAAACATTTCGTATTGTAGGTATGCTTATTGGAATTGTAGTTTGTCGTTTCCTTGAAAACGATAAAAAATTAATAATGTTGACGAGTCATCCTGCACTCGGTGGCGTATACTAATTTGTGTCCAATGAAACGCTTTCTCGAATTTTTATGCCCCGCCCATGACTATAAATGTTGCCAGTTACTGTCTTTGCGCAGTGGCAGTGTCGTAGCCGCGTGATTGTTTTCGTACCCGTTTTTCGCAAGAACGCGCCTCCGACCCGCCTGGATTCCGGGAAGACCCGCCCCTACTCTATCTCTGATTGGCTAACCCTATCCCTAACCCTAACCTTAACCAACCTAACCAACGGAGGCAACGAGTACTAGCCAATCAGAGGCAGAGTTCCCGGAAAACGGGTACGAAGAAAAATCACGCGTCGTAGCCCTATGAGGGTTACCCGAGGCGCGGTTATTGCTAGTTGAAACTCTTGCCTGGCACACAGGACCTTACGAGCTAGCAAGTAGCTATATGGCTTGTTGCTGTGTCTTTGCTAATGCTAACATACGCAATCTTTGTCCCTTTCCTATAAACAGGAAAGCCTTCGTTAAGAGGAAAAGGAAACCTACCGGTGGGTCGCCTCGGCTGGGGAGATCCGCAAGAATGGTCCGGTGCGTGTCTAGAGTCGCCGCTGTACACCGCCGTACCCAGTCTACCTCGCTGGCAAGGCGTCAAACGCCATCTCGCGGTGGCTCCCTTCCTAATAAATCAATCTTGTATAGCAGTGGTACTCACTAATTTTCGTAGGAGAGCCACTTATGAGTAAGACCATTCCTCAAAGAGCCACAGCGCTTGCAAAACAGTTCGCAAATACAAAGCTACAGACATAGGCTATACGTCTACCCATGATCCCACGCTGTTACGTAGCCTACGTTCTTTACGTATCTTCAGTATGCTGCCATCTGCTGGATAATTCACTTCAATGTGCTAAAACAGGACACAAACGGAACCTATAGAAGAACTACACTCACCGGCCACTTTATTAGGCACACCCGTCCAACTGCTTGTTAATGCAAATTTCTAATCAGCCAATCAAATGGCAGCAACTCAATGCATTTAGGCATGTAGACATGGTCAAGACGATCTGCTGCAGTTCAAACCGAGCATCAGAATGGGGAAGAAAGGTGATTTAAGTGACTTTGAACGTGGCATGGTTGTTGGTGCCAGACGGGCTGGTCTGAGTATTTCAGAAACTGCTGATCTACTGGGATTTTCATGCACAACCATCTCTAGGGTTTACAGAGAATGGTCCAAAAAGAGAAAATATCCAGTGAGCGGCAGTTCTGTGGGCGAAAATGCCTTGTTGATGCCAGAGGTCAGAGGAGAATGGCCAGACTGGTTCGAGCTGATAGAAAGGCAACAGTAACTCAAATAACCACTCATTACAACCGAGGTATGCAAAAGAGCATCTCTGAACGCACAACACGTCGAACCTTGAGGCAGATGGGCTACAGCAGCAGAAGACCACACCGGGTGCCACTCCTGTCAGCTAAGAACAGGAAACTGAGGCTACAGTTCGCACAGGCTCACCAAAATTGGACAATAGAAGATTGGAAAAACGTTGCCTGGTCTGATGAGTCTCGATTTCTGCTGCGACATTCGGATGGTAGGGTCAGAATTTGGCGTCAACAACATGAAAGCATGGATCCATCCTGCCTTGTATCAACGGTTCAGGCTGGTGGTGGAATGGTGTGGGGGATATTTTCTTGGCACATTTTGGGCCCCTTAGTACCAATTGAGCATCGTGTCAACGCCACAGCCTACCTGAGTATTGTTGCTGACCATGTCCATCCCTTTATGACCACAGTGTTCCCATCTTCTGATGGCTACTTCCAGCAGGATAACGCGCCATGTCATAAAGCTCGAATCATCTCAGACTGGTTTCTTGAACATGACAAAGAGTTCACTGTGCTCAAATGGCCTCCACAGTCACCAGATCTCAATCCAATAGAGCACCTTTGGGATGTGGTGGACCGGGAGATTCGCATCATGGATGTGCAGCCGACAAATCTGCAGCAACTGCGTGATGCTACCATGTCAATATGGACCAAACTCTCTGAGGAATGTTTCCAGTACCTTGTTGAATCTATGCCACGAAGGATTAAGGCAGTTCTGAAGGCAAAAGAGGGTCCAACCCGGTACTAGCAAGGTGTACCTAATAAAGTGGCCAGTGAGTGTATGTTCTTATTGTTATCAGTGGATCTATATGAGGCGCAAAACAAAGGCGTAAAGAGTAACACTGTTATATAGCGCTTTTCTAATACTCAAAGTCGCTTTACAATAAACGGGGTGAAACAAGACGACTGATAAACATAACACAGTCATACAGGGGTGGATGGGGAGGGGGGCTACGAGAGGGAGAAGCGGCAGCCACACACGACGCCAGCAGTACTCTCCGACTTGGATAAATACAAAAGGGAAAGTAAACCAAACATCATAAATCACAGATGAAGTCTGAAGAGGTTAGTCCCTTTTTTCTTTTTTAGCGGTATTGGCTACTGTAAACGCCAATCAATATCCGCAACAAGTCCCTCCCTAGCTTCCTGGTTTCACGTAAATATGCGGAATCAAATACCCTGCTAGCCGTTCCATGGGAACTTTAGCAAATGTCAGTTGCACTGTCAATGCTGGTTCTCATTATTGATGTTAGGAGCTGCAGCTGTGTTTTATACGGCGTCCCCGGCCGGACCGTCACAGCCGGGGATCCCACTTCTGACACCAATGTAGCGAATTCGGGGGGCAGCTCGGCCGGACCGTCACAGCCGGGACGCGAACCTATATCTCCTGCACTGCAGGCAACAACGTTAACCAGTCGCCTAAAAGGTCCAACCCGTTACCCCTCATCCATGATCGTTACATTGCTCCCTTCCTTTGGGAAGGGCGTCCCCGGCCGGACCGCGAACCCGTGGCTCCCGCGCCATGGGCGACAACGTTAACCAGTCGACTAAAGAGTTTGACGTCTACTTATCCGTGCACGTTACACTACCCCCTCTTTCGGGAAGGGCGTCCCCGCGCTTCAGTATACCAGCTCCCTCACGCCTCTGGACGCACGCGCTTCCGATGGCCTCACGGTCTCATCATCCCACTTCTGAGTTCTGACACCAATGTAGCGAATTCGGGTGGCAGCCCGGGAACCGCCGCAGCCAGGATCTCCCGCACCACGAGCAACAACGTGCACCACGGGCGACAACCCTGATCTCCCGCACCACGGGCGACAACGTTAACCAGCCGACTAAAGGGTCCGACCCGTTAGCCAAGGACCCTTGGCTAACGGGTCACTGGAAGGATGAGTGTCCTGTCCTGAAGGCTAAGGCCTCTAAGTCGCCGCTTGGGACCAAGGTGAAACCTGCTGTACTTGTGGTTTCAGCTGACAGCTGGTCTATTCCTGTGTTATCTCCTGACCTGCAGCCAGTCGAGAAAACCCCGGCTGGTTCAGATTATGCATTACGAATAGCTTTGTGTCTATTGTTGGCAGTGGGGAGAAAGAGCCAGTCAGAATATTGCGTGACACTGGCGTGTCAGAATCTTTTGTTTTGCAATCTGTGCTGCCCTTTTCTCAGGTGACGGATACAGGTGACAGTGTCCTGATCCAGGGTATCGGACTTTACACCTTGTTGGTTCCCTTACATAGGCTCATATTTACCTCTGAGTTGGTAGAGGGAGAGTTTGTTATGGGATTGTGGCCTTCGTTGCCTGTGCCGGGGTTGGAGGTTATTTTGGGGAATAATCTAGCTGGTGGGCACGTTTGGCGTGACGTTTCCCCACCTCTGGTTGTTTCGTCTGTCCCCCTCTGCACTGATGAGAATGAGAAGTGTTTCCCTGGGGTTTTTCCAGCTTGTGCTGTAACATGCTCTATGAGTCGCATGGCTGCTGTGGGTCCTCTGGTGGTCCCTTGTCCAGTGGTCGATTACTCCAGTGATCACCTGTCTAAACTCCTCGGTTCAGTTACTCAAGATGACCTCGTGAGAGAACAGAAAGCTGACCCGAAATTGGCAGACTTGTTTGATCAGGTTCTCTCTGTTGGTGAGGTAGAGAACGCTGCTGGTGGCTATTACCTCCAAGATTAGTTACTAGTAAGGAAATGGGTTCCTCATGGGGATTGTTTTGTTGGCGATCCAGTCGTCCAGATTGTAGTGCCCCATATGTTCCAAAAGAATGTGTTGCGGGCTTCGCCTGACATGGCTGGTCATCTGGGTGTTAAGAAAATGTATGATCACATTTTGCGTCATTTCTATTGGCCTCGGTTAAAGGCTGATATTTCTGCCTATATTCAAACGTGCCATACCTGCCAGTTGACTGGAAAACCTAATCAGGTAAAACCTGCTCCACTGTATCCTATCCCTGCTATCAGTACACCTTTTGAGCACTTGATGATTGACTGTGTTGGTCCACTACCTTGGTCGAAGTCAGGCAGAATGTATCTGCCATTTTTACTCCAGGTGGACGCCAGCAACATTGGGGCTGGTGCTGTGCTGCTGCAGGCATAGTTCGGGGGTGGATCGACCCGTTGGTTTCTTCTCTAAAAAGTTCAACACCTACCAGCTAAACTACTCGGTGATCGAGAAGGAGGCACTTGCGCTGATCTGGGCACTGATCCACTTTGAGGTTTATTTGGGGTCAGGGGTCGTTCCGTTAGTAGTTTATACAGACCATAACCGTCTTGTGTTCCTGAGGTCCATGCTGTGCCCAAATCAAAGGGTCATGCGGTGGTGCCTGTTTTTGCAGGTGTACCACTTGGACGTGAGTCACATTAAGAGGCTAGACAATGTTGTGGCAGAAGCTCTTTCCTATGCCCCTGCTCCCTGATTTGGGTCAGGGCACAGCTAGTATTTGTGTTCTGTGTTGTGTGTTTGTACTGTCTTGTCTAAACATTGGGTTTATATGGTGACAAGTATGGGCTTAAGTCCATGAATACCGGAATGGCATCCAGTGCTTTCTTTGCCCCCGTCCATATGGTTAGTGGTTGTGTCAGGAAGGGCATCTGATGTAAAAATTTGCCAAATCATTATGCGGCTTGACAAGACAAGACCATACTGGATCAGTTGAGGCCCGGGTTAACAATGACCGCCATTGGTGCTGTGCCCTCACAGGGTACCAATGGAAACTATAAAATCTGCTGAGGTGAGCCCTGTAAAACATAAAAAGCCGAAAGAATAAGTAGTAACATTAGGTTAATAATTTCACAAATACAAAGACTGAATGAACAGACATTTGGCATACATGTTCTTCATTTGTCTTCTTCACTTTCTCAGTATGGCTTTTTATCCTGCAGGCCTATTTCTGTTATCAGGCCTGGGTGTGGTGGGGATTGCTACAATAAATAAGAGTAAGATAATCCAGACTTAATTTGGTCAATAAAGAAACGCCTTGTGATATGAGCACATTCCCAGGCCCTGATTTTGTTTGAGATGTTGTGAAATATGGCGAGATTTTCTTCCATGTTCTTTGCAATTGTCTTCACATGTGGAACCATGCTGGCACTACAGGGATAGCATTGTTTTACAACTTAGAAAAAAAAATTGAGTTGATTGTAAACAACAAAAAACAATGGAAATGAATATAATCAAAGGTGATTACACCACCGTACATTTTCCACTGATGAAAAGATTTGAGGCCATATTGAAGTGAAATTTAACAAAACCTGCCTATAAGACCTTTTCATCAGCAGTATGCATTTTTGACCATTTTGTATGTCAGTGCCACATTGATCCACATTTTCTGTATCACACAACAGAAGATGTCTCATATCCAATGAGACCCATGGCTTGTTAATGTCCTTACATACAAATAACCACTGTGCTTTTATAGAATAAAATGTAGGGTTGGCATCTTTTCACTTGTTTTAAAGCAATGAATCAACAAATGAGTAAATGAGGCAACATATAGTCACTGTTGTCTTTATTATGAAGCTACTGATATGGAAATAAAAGCTCTTTAGAGCTTGAGACACCTCGAACATTGGGAAGGGTGGGTGTGTCCTTACAGGTGAAAGCACGGAAATCGGGTGCTGCCAAGTCTCTGCAGGGGGATTTCCACAATTCCTATTCAGCAAAAATGATAAGGGTAGCATGTTAACAGCATTTTGGAACATGCATCACACGCACCCCCTGACACATTGTTTTTGACTTTGACTCTGACACATAGCATTCAGTTTCCCCTGAATGGATGGATGCCACATCGGCAGCATGTCCAAGTGGAGATGAGGCCTGTCTTGGATTTTAAATTTTTTTTTTTATCAGATCTGGCACCCCTTTAAAGTCCTTCCCAATACTTTACATACTTTCTATCTTAAGTAGAGTGAAAGGCACTTGGATCGGTCAAAGTGCACTCTTTAGCTACCTGGCATATCTTGTTAAGTAAACACTGAGTATCTCAAATACTATAAGTATAAGTCTATCGTCGTTTCAGATCCAAGCTCAACGTTTACATACAGTATATTTTCCTATCCTATAGTCCTATTACGGAAAACGATGTGATATCCTAATTTCAGCACAGAATGAACTTAATTAAGCACAGAGTTTGGAAGAGTGAGTAGAAATTAACAGCGATAATGACGGTATGCAAAGCAGCAGACTTTGTTTTTGTTTTTTGGGGTTTTTTTTGTTGTTGTATAAATCAAGTCATATGACTCTAAGACTGTTTTGATAGGTTGAGTGAGGCTCTGTCACGACTGGGACAAGAGTGGACAGCAAAGCCCTGATCTGTTGATCGAGACGATAGAGACCCGTTCACAGTGTTATGAGAGACCTCAAGGGATGCAGCAGGTCAGCAGAGAGATAGGACTCCCCCTCTTGTACTACATCCTTGTTAACCTTCTTTCCAACACGGAACGCAACAATGCAGCATTAGAGACCCTGAAGGTAAACGGGGAGACACACCAGTACGGAGGCTTGTTTACACTAACAGATCAAAGTGTGCACCTCTGGACAGATTAGATCTTTTACTGTTGTGACCGTTATGTTTTCTACTAGTCCCACATAGCTGACTCTCTCCATATAAAGGCTTGGGAATGTAAAGGCTTGTGGCACCTTGGGTTTTCCACTGGAGAGGCTTAAATCTTCACGTTAAGAGTTGAAGTAATATCTTACATCTTTACGCTTGCTATTAAGAGTCAAGACTAATACATTTTTTTGTTTTCACCAGCTTCGAAAATAATTAAAGAAATATCACTTATATAACTATCACTGGCATCTTAATGGACTTCAGTCAGGATTAAGCTCATGTGAGCTCTGGCGTTCTGGTCTGATTCAGTGTGACACTTCCTGTCCTGTCCTGTCAGGCGCACATTTTTGCAGATTAACCCAGTTCTATAGAAGAGAAGCATCCTATCAAATCTGAATGCCGATTTAGAAGTTTTATTTACTTTTTTTGGTGTAACCAATCGGAATAGCTGCCAAACTGCTTACAATAAAAGGGAAAAAAAGTGTTGTCTTTGTGGAAAAAATTGTTATGCCTTACTGTCTAAGGGGTTGGCACTAATTGGTTGATCAAAAAAATATTCTAGTGTCAAGAGCCAAGGTAATGGCAACTTTTTCATGAATTCTACTCATTGCTGCCTAATTGAGACAAACCAGAAGGTGTGTGAGTGTGAGAGGGACCAAGAGAACAGACATGGCTCATCTACAAAATCGTATTTCGCAATTTGCAAAATAAGCAATTTTTTTGATAGGCTATACCTGAACGTTTCCATAAATTGTGAGGGTACCGATGGCTTATTTACACATTTTATTTATTATAATAAAACACTCGAAGCTCCATATGAAAAATAATCTAAGTGTTAAAAACTAAAGAAATACAAAAAAAAGAGTACAAAAATAAAGTCAGCCCTTATCACACATTCAACACAGTATCTCGCGCTACATCCATTCAGTCAACAATCGTGTTCTTCTAGCAGATTATCGATCGAACAATGGCATCATCACAACGCTGCTTTACGCGCAGCGCATTCTATCGACAAGGTCGCAAACAAAGCAGCACTTTCTTCGGTTCTGATCATAGCACATTGTAACACATCTCCGCCGCCATGGGCAAATCCCTCTTGAAATAGTCCTCCTCCGCGGGATGGATGTACGGATAGTCTGTGGGACAAAAGTAAGGCGCGTACTCGAGGGCGGAGAGGCTCTCCTGCTGGTCTGGCCAGCAATGGGACAACCCGGAGTCCTGGAGGCTGCAGTGCTGGTAGTCGTAGTGCTCTGGGGTGAAGCTGTTGTAGATTAAATCCATCCTGGTGGGCGAGTTGTAGCAGGAGGAAGAGGAGGATGAGAAAGAGTCCTGCGGAGAATAGCTGTTGTGATCCAGCGGTCTGGGGAGTTTTAAGTAATCTTGAGGCGAGGAGGGAGCCTGAAAAGGGGAGGAAGAAAACACACACACACACACACATGAATATGAGAGAGACACTGAAGGCAAATGTGCACACAGTCTAATGATGGCGACAGTTCGTTAAAAGAACCCAGATTAAGAGCGCGTTGGATCATGCGCATACATCCAGATGACTCGTGCATTGTGAGGTAAATAAATACCCACCATCGCTTGGCCATAATAGTCTGCATCCGAAGAGAGACGTCCATAAGACCAAGGCAGTGAAAAGCTCTGGGAGACGCTTCCGCCGCTGCCGCTGTTGTTGTTGTTGTTATTGTCGTCGTAGCAGTTAGCAGGCGGCACGGCGTCCTTACTGAACAGCTGGTTCGTAAAGGCGCTGCCCTGCATCGGGACGCCGCCGTCCGCGGGCAGCAAGGCGCGCACCGGAAGGGCTGGCGCGGCCCCGCTCGCCGTCGCTCCCCGGACAGCGGCCGCGTCGGTGTAATGGCCTGTGAAGGCAAAGGTGAGCCGCAGTGAGCGTAAACAGAGGAAGACATGTAAATAAGCCGAGAGCACAGGTGTGATGTCACGGGAGAATCAGCCAACACATTTGAATGCACGTTTATAAAAAGGAGCCATTACGCCGCTCTTTAGGGATGCAGCTGTCAATACATGTGGAGAAATGCACTGTAAAGTAGACTTTCACAATTTGTGGTCGGGAGTGGGTGTCTCATGTAAGTAAGGCCAACTTTGTTACTGGTTTATGGGTCAGTACAGGTTGCTAGCCGTTATTGATATTAAATGTCGTGTGTCCTGGACTTTGCTTGTCTTGGTGCAAACAGTAACCTACTTGATGATTTGCTCTCTTGCTGCAAGAGGGCACTGGCTCTTTATCTCTGCTTAAACATCGCTGTGTGCAAGTCGTTTACATGGACTCGTTTATAGTCCAACCATCGAATTATAGCGGAGGAAGTATATATATATATATATATATATATATATATATATATATATATATATATATATATATATATATATATATATATTTAAAAAGTCACCGGGACAACAGATAGTAAACTTACTTGGGAAAGTGGGCGCACATAGATCCTGAATGTTCGTGCAACCTTGGGGTATCTGTTTTGTTTAAAGAAGAAAAGAAGATAAACAGAGAAAGGATAGGGGACGTGTCATCAGCTCTTACAACATTCAACCAGGCTTCTAAAAGCACTTAAAAACACCTCGCTTAAATGCATTTCCCACGTTTCGTACTGCAGATGCACGCGTGTTCGTACGCGCATCTGCATCCCTGTGCAGCCTGGGCTGGTAATGGGGTCATACCAAACTAACCAGGCGCTCCAGTTGGAGCGATCCCGGTGGTGGTGGTGCAGAGGCACACAATACACATTAGGGGCTGACTCACCGGTGTGTCACCATCTGCAGACCGAGCAGTAAAACATCTAACGGATGAAATGGGACCGGAATGTAGGCCGGCAGGGTTACAATCAAGGACTCATGTCGCATTTCGGCATATTTATATAGCCTTTATTCCCGAGGTTCGTTTGAAGTTGTTTCTGCTTTATCGGAGGACAGAGTCGCATGTGATAGATGTGAGGAGCTGGACTCTGTCCCTTGGCGTCAAGACTATCTGATATGCACCCCAGATGGACACCTCGCCACTTAAGCCTCTCTTAACGTGGTGTGGCACAGTACGTGGTAATACACTTAGGCCTATGTAAGTTACAAAAACAAAACAAAACAAAACAAAGTCATTATAGAGACAACCACACACAAACGCACAAACCGGTTGATCTTTAGTTTATTGTGAACAATGTTTCAGCATCAAACATTTCATTCAAAGGTGATTACAATGTGTCGTTTGAGATTGAGTCGCGGTGTCATTAACGGGTAGACTGAGCATCATATTTAACGTGTTAGCCAGGTATACAAGTCACTCTGAACACATTTGAAAGCCCTTTAGAAACGCAACATTGGCGCCACTCGTTCACTGTATAGCCACAGGCCCAATTTGCCTGCAATGAAGTGCGAGTGCTGTTAAACAAGATGCTCTCTTTCTGAACAGACTGACAGACAGACAGACAAACAGACAGATGTTTGTATGTACTTGCATGAGTCAGAGAGAGAGACAGACAGACAGACAGACAGACAGACAGACAGACAGACAGACAGACAGACAGACAGACAGACAGACAGACAGACAGACAGATGTTTGTATGTACTTGCATGAGTCAGAGAGAGAGAGAGAGACAGACAGACAGACAGACAGACAGACAGACAGACAGACAGACAGACAGATATTTGTATGTACATGCATGAGTTAGCGAGAGAGAGAGAGAATGGTAGCGAGAGCAAGACAGACAGACAGACAGATGTTTGTATGTTAATGTATGAGTTAGAGAGCGAGAGAGTGAGAGCGAGAGAGAGGACAGACAGACACAGACATGTTTGCATGTGCATGCATGAGTTATAGAGACAGACAGACAGGCAGGCAGGCAGGCAGGCAGACAGGCAGAGGCAGACGTTTGTATGTACATGCAGGAATTAAGCTATCGAATAACAAATCAATTACGAATCATTCATCTCGCTCTGAGAGAGAGAGGAGGGAGAGAGAGAGGGAGAGAGAGAGAGCGCTACTTTGATGCGAACAATAGCCTATCGAACCAGGGATTGGGGGTGGGGGTGGGGGAGGGGGGGTAGTTACCGTCTTAACCTTTTTAACGTCAGCCTGCCGGGCTCTGTGTCGCTGCAGCAGCTCTTTGACCGTGGTCTTCACGCGCACGCCCTGGTACACCCTCGGCTTCTCTGCATGACCAGAATAAATGACACACACACACACACACACACAGCACATGTTTACTGACACACACACACCAACGCCTCTCCTCCGACCCCCCCTCTCCCTAGGCTACAGTTTCTAACATGTGAACCCGTCCCGTTCTCCCTCTAGATTAATCAAACTAATCTATTCAGTTTTTTTGTTTTAATCTCTGAAGGAGAAAGCCAAACTTTTCTTATTGTCAGACACAAGTGCACAACAATTTACGTAAACGTCGGCCAAATGTGCAACAGTGCAAACTGCTAAAGTGTGTTTAGTTTAAAAAAAATAAATCTATATTTGCCCCAGATTTCCGTGCCTAACAGTGCACTGGTCCTCTGGCTAAGGAGTCCGGATACAGGTCTGTCCCAGAGGCTAGCCCCCTGCCCCCAGATCCGGGCTCCTGGCGTGTGAGCGGAGGGGAGAGCGTTTCGGATTACGATGTCAGCGCGGATGGGCTTCACCACTCGCTATACTGCGCTTTATACTGTAGCCCGCCAAACAACCGCGCCCAGACCGGCAACCAAGGCAACCGCGGCCAAATACCCTAAAGTAAGTCCACATTTCGGATTATATTCAAACCGTCGCCTTGTGCGTTCTGAGAGGAGCGGATGTGTTTTATTCTGCAGGTTGCGGTGTTTGTTGTAGGCTCGTTAGATGAGCTTCGGAGAAAGGAAGGCTCGCTGCTGCGCGCGACCATCTCGAAGGGCTTCGAAGCAAACTTGTTTCGGTGTAAAACAACAAACAAAAACAAACAAACCGAAAGAGAGTCTTCGCTCGAGAAACACGTGTTGGGTATCGTCTATAACGCGAAATGATTTAGTTTCACTCGGTTAAAAAAAAAAGAAAAGACAACTACCCCCATGAATGGAGATCGCGTCTACTCACTGCGTAACATTAATTTAGACGCGAAAAGCAGATCCGGGCTCGACTTTGCGCGACAGTTCTTTTGCAATATGCATTAACAGTAAAGCTGCAGCCCATCCTGCTGCTAATTATCCAGGTGGGACTGAGCAAAGGTAACACGCAGCCCCAGCAGCGAGGTGCATTATAACGTGCAGCCTAGATAAACTAAAGGCTCCTCAGCGGGAGTCGTTTGGATGTGGTATAGGGAGCTGCTATACGTGACTACGGCAGCTGGTGAGACGCTGGCGTTGGGGAGAGGGCCAGTCGGTAACCTTACGAGCTTCCACAAGTTTTCAGAGGTGTGCTTTCCTGCGATACCCCACCTGATAAATATTCATATATCGAAATGTTCGTAAGTGCTTGGTTTGTCTTAAACGCAGCAAATGCTGTGCCAA
The DNA here is from genome assembly GCF_029633865.1 of Lampris incognitus. Taxonomy (NCBI): domain Eukaryota; kingdom Metazoa; phylum Chordata; class Actinopteri; order Lampriformes; family Lampridae; genus Lampris; species Lampris incognitus. The sequence goes on along the minus strand of NC_079217.1, from coordinate 19,106,731 downwards.
AAAAAGAAGAAAAAAAAGAGAGGCGCAGACACGTCATGCTCAGACCAGCTCTCTTAAATTTGTTCTTTTTCGCGCTTAAAATGGGTTATTTTGGCAAAGGGCATGACTGAGATGTGAAACAGACCCGCGATGAAAGTGGGACAAAATGTGATCGCACGACTGTAATCCGCATGTTCCGACGCGCGTCAGGACTGCATACAGTATGTACCCAGGCATGTAACATGTATGAAAACCCCCAGCCGAGGCTGCGTCGCTCCGTTTTCATTCCCCCCAAATCCTGCTGCTGCTGCTGCTGCTGATGCCGAGCAGGCTTATCTCTCACCCCAACAGGTGGCATTTTAATCCGAAAAAAAAAGAAGATTCGTTCATTGCAAAGTTTGCTTATCACGTGCCTATCTAATGACATGGTGAAATTAGCCGTTTTAGGTAAAACCTTGTTCCGGCAGGTGACTTGACTTTGAACGAGTGCCACTGTTACACGTTGCTTTAATAAGCACGCTTCTTTTGCCTTTTTCTGTGTTACAGGAGAATATACATCTTTTTTCTTCTCTCCCCCAGATGAAAAATAAGATGACAAAACTCACCAGACATGTCGGCTGGAGGTAGAGAACGGCTTCCTGCAAGGAGTCCTCTATGGGAATCCACAACGTCCTTTCTTGGCTCAGTGAATGGCCAAGAACGAAATTTTCACAAAAGTCTCCAAAAATCTCCACACAAATGTGTTTGAGCAGCACCAGAGCATGCAACAATATTGTAATATAGCTAGGGATATTTTAGTTTGAGAATTTCCCCCTCCATGCCATCTATTTAAAACCCCTAGAACTCAATGATTTGACAATGAATTGATTGCGCGTTACTTTCAATTTGAATATTCAGAAGCAACTCAAAAATACAGATTTTTCACTGAAATCTCGGCTGCACTGACATAGAATGGCCTCTACTTTAATAGAATATTAAAATATTTTGCACCTTGACAAATGGGAAAAGGATGTTCTATGCATTTTATCAACGTTTTTAGTTAACAGAGCATCACTCCCCCCTCATTAAGTGCAGCACCTTGAGCTCAGTGACACGTACGTGTGGGACACCACCACTCAATGTGCGCCTGCATTGGTACGTTTACCAGGACAAGTTCACTTTTTACTTCAACATTAAGTCATATTTTAACACTTTATCACTTACAAAAAGGGATAATTGGGGGAATTGTGGGCGTGGCAAATCGTAGTAGCCATCGTTGGCATGGCATGCTCCAGAGCTGCTGTTAAAGGGTGCTTCCTCTTGGATCACCCTGCTGACTGCTCTCAGCAGAGCTTACTCCAAATTAGACATCATTCAAATACGTGTAGATATACATATATATGTTTTTGTTTTTAACTTTAAAGTGTTTATTGACACGTCTGAGGCAAGGCTGGGTGTCTCAAGGGTCCACCACACATCCCCAATTCTGTCACGTGAAAGAGCCCAATATCCTTAAGTGTCCAACCACTGAAGCTTCAAACACTAAGTAGGTGGCCTATCTGATGCCGGATTGTAAGAAATAATTGATGTCACACATTCACATAAATAGTCAATATGGGCCACAATGGCAACCTTGGTCTCACTCTGTGGCAACACATCCAGAGTAGCCCAGATTGGATAAACATCAGATCCCCCCCCCAGGAATTGAGACTAACGTAAAATATAATTAACTAACGAATTGGTGGGACTACAATACGAAATAATTTAATTGAAGCCTCTTTTTCCCCCAAGGTAAATAAATATTGTTTTTCATTTTGTGCAGCGATATTATTTAGAGCTCTGTATTACCTTACATTTTACTGTGCCATCATGAAAACTTGACTCTTATACTGGTCCTATGATGGTAAACGTCTCAGATTCAAGTTTAGATTTGCAATACATGAATATAGAGCTAAACATTAGATATTAAAAAATATATATATATTCTTTTCGCTTCTGTGAGGTAGATTTCACACGTTCCCCGAACACAACACATGCAAAAAAATATCCCCATTCCCCCATTTAATAATTTCATAATAATGATAATAATGTATTGTACAACCTTCAAAATTCGATCACTATCATATCAGCAGTGATTCAGTTGCGCCATCTAGTGGCCAAATATAGAAAGTTACTTTGCTGACACTGCTGTCAAAGCGCTCTCCACCTTTCTCATGGTTTCAGTTGTGTCTTCCCTTGGACTTATTCCCCACATTCATCCTTTGAGCATTTTATTAAATCACGAACCCTGGGTAAAACTCGAAAAAACATGTCCTTCTATACCTTCAATGTGACTTATTTCATGATGACATGGATTGTAGGATTTTGATGTGTAAAGATAAATAGATAGATAAATAGTTTTATTAGCCAAATGACCAAGGCCGGTGGAATTTGTTTTGGTACGCTTTAAACTCTGCAGCACAATACATACATGGACAACAACAGGCACGCCACATATTATCATGAACAATACAGTTACACAATAACAGAAATAAACATATTACTCATTAGGTGAATGGTGGTGTTTATGCCAATGGTGTGTGAGGAGGGGACTATAGGGAGGAATTCAGAGTCCTTATGGCTAGGGGAAAAAACTGAAGCGTTTAGTTTTAGTAGACAGTGACCTGTAGCGCCTCCTCGAGGGAAGGAGCTAGAAGAGGTGATGAGCAGGATGTGAGGGGTCGGAGATGACCTTCTTTGCTCGCTTTACAGTCCGGTAAGTATGAAGAGATTCAACTGAGGGGAGTGGGTTGCCTATGATTTTGGGTGCCTTGGTGACAATCCGCTGCAGTTTTCTTTTCCATGTTTAACTGTCCGTGCCGCCGTAGCATACTGTAATAGAAGATGTTATGATGGACTTGTTAATGGCTTAGTAAAACAGAATGAGCAGTTGATGTTTGATCCGGTATTTTTTAAGCTGCCTAAGAAAGTAAAGTCGTTGTTGAACTTTTGCAATGATGTGTTCATTGTTAATTTTCCACTTCAGGTTATTGCTGATATACAGTGGCTTGCAAATGTATTCATACCCCTTGAACTTTTCCACATTTTGTCACATTTCGGCCACAAACATAAATATGTTTTATTGGAATTTTATGTGAAAGACCAACACAAAGTGGCACACAATTGTGAAGTACAAAGAAAATTGTACATGATTTTAAATGTTTTTTAAAAATAAAAAACTGAAAAGTGCGGTATGCAAAAGTATTCAGCCCCCATGAGTCAATACTTTGTGGAACCGCCTTTTGCTGCAATTACAGCTGCAAGTCTTTTGGGGTATGTCTCTACCAGCTTTGCACATCTAGAGACTGAAATTTTTGCCCATTCTTCTTTGCAAAACAGCTCAAGCTCAGTCAGATTAGATGGAGAGCGTTTGTGAACGGCAGTTTTCAGATCTTGCCACAGATTCTCAATTGGATTTAGGTCTGGGCTTTGACTGGGCCACTCTAACACATGAATGTTTTGTTTTAAACCAGTCCATTGTAGCCCGGGCTTTATGTTTAGGGTTGTTGTCCTGCTGGAAGGTGAACCTCCGCCCCAGTCTCAAGTCTTTTGCAGACTCCAACAGGTTTTCTTCCAAGATTGCCCTGTATTTGGCTCCATCCATCTTCCCATCAACTCTGACCATCTTCCCTGTCCCTGCTGAAGAGAAGCACCCTCATAGCATGATGCTGCCTCCACCATGTTTGACAGTGGGGATGGTGTGTTCAGAGTGATGTGCAGTGTTCGTTTTCCGCCACACATAGCGTTTTGCATTTAGGCCAAAAAGTTCAATTTTGGTCTCATCTGACCAGAGCACCTTCTTCCACATGTTTGCTGTGCCCCCCACATGGCTTCTGGCAAACTGCAAACGGGACTTCTTATGGTTTTCTTTTAACAATGGCTTTCTTCTTGCCACTCTTCCATAAAGGCCAGATTTGTGCAGTGCACGACCAATAGTTGTCCTGTGGACAGATTCCCCCACCTGAGCTGTGGATCTCTGCAGTTCATCCAGAGTCACCACGGGCCTCTTGGCTGCATCTCTGATCAGTGCTCTCCTTGTTCGGCCTGTAAGTTTAGGTGGATGGCCGTGTCTTGGTAGGTTTGCAGTTGTGCCAGACTCTTTCCATTTCCGGATGATAGATTGAACAGTGCTCCGTGACATGTTCAAAGCTTGGGAAATCTTTTTATAGCCTAACCCTGCTTTAAACTTCTCCACAACTTTATCCCTGACCTGTCTGGTGTGTTCCTTGGACTTCATGATGCTGTTTGCTCCCCAATATTCTCTTAACAAACCTCTGAGGCCATCACAGAACAGCTGTATTTGTACTGAGATTAGATTACACACAGGTTGACTCTATTTAGTCATTAGGTCAACATTCGATCATACAGCAATCATCAGGCAACTTCTGAAGGCAATTGGTTGCACTCAGAGAAAAGGGGGCTGAATACTTTTGCACACTGCACTTTTCAGTTTTTTATTTGTAATTTTTTTAAAAATCATGTATAATTTTCTTTGTACTTCACAGTTGTGTGCCACTTTGTGTTGGTCTTTCACATGAAATTCCAATAAAATATATTTATGTTTGTGGTCGTAACGTGACAAAATGTGGAAAAGTTCAAGGGGTATGAATACATTTGCAAGCCACTGTATGTTCCAAGGAATTTAAAAGAGTCGATGGTGGTGATGGGGTCTCCGTTCATTTGTATGGGTATTTTAGGATTCAGAATGCATCAGAAGTCAATAATGAGTTCTTAGGTTTTGGCTTTATTAAGCAGAACGTTGTTGTTTGCACACCAAGTGACAGCTTGGTCTACTTCAGTGCAGTACTGGGGTTTCATCATTGTTGGGGATGAGGCCTACAATGGTTGTGTCGTCTGCATATTTTATTATTTTCACAGAGCTATCCGTGGATGTAAAGTGGGTGGTATAAAGTGAGAAGAGCCAGGAGGAAAGAACACAGCCCTGAGGAGCACCTGTACTGAGGGTAAGAGAGTGCAAGGTTAGGTTATTAACCTTCACCCTCTGTGGCCTGTTCCACAAGAAGCTCTGAATCCAGTGGCATATGGCTGGGTCAATGTTCATATCCAAGAGTATAGTAAAGAGTTTGAGTGGGTTGATGGAGTTGAAAGTGGAACTAAAGTCTATGAACTGGAAGTGTGCGTAGGCGTTTGGTGATTCCAGGTGTGGCAGGGCATGGTGCAGGGCTATGCTAACTGCATCCTCAACAGACCAGTTGGCTTGATAGGCAAATTGATATGAGTCCATCATTGGGGAGGTGCAAGATTTCAAGTGTGATAGAATAATGCGCTCAAATGCTTTCATGGCCACAGATGTTAGGGCAACTGGTCTGAAGTCATTGAGGCACCTCTGAGGACTTTGGCACAAGAATGATGGTAGAGAGTTTGAAGCACTGTGGGACTGTACACTGACTTAGAGAGGTGTTAAATATGGTGGAAAATTAATTATGGGTGTATATGGGTGGTGAAGATAACGATGATGGGTGTATAGGGATGAGGTTGAGGACAAACATGAATGTGGTCGAAGCACAATATATGTACCAGTTAACCAAATCATGAGAGGAGTTGGATGTAGTGAATTTTACAGTTAAACCTCAGAGTGACGAAACAGAAAAATTGACTATAGGTTACAGTGAGACAAGTTTCACACACACACACACATGTAGGACAATTTTTATATGCGTGTTCACAAATCTCATTGCAACTTTACACCAAAAGCTATCACTGTTACATATATAGGTTGCCCTGTGATGGATTGGCAGCCTGTTCAGGGTGTCTCCCCGCCTGCCGCACAATGCGAGGATAGGCTCCAACATCCCCGCAACCCTGACAGCGGTTTTGATAAAGGATAAGCGGTTTGAATAATGGCTGGATTTGAAAAACCTATGGGGTTGGTTATGTAACGGATGTGGATAGGGCACAGAAGGAGGCAACTCTCGACTATTTTTCAGCATTTACTGGCTCTGCAGAAGACAAACACAGCACATTTTTGGTATCTCCTCTGCACCTCACCTCTGCTGCTCAATGCAAAATGGCACTGAGAGATTTCATTCTCACATTATCATTACAAAGTTTTAACTCGTTCTTCAAAACTTAAACTTGAACTTTGAAAAATATACAAAAGGACCAACAGTGTCACCCGGTGGGCAACGTAAGCAGTGCATGGGGGTTAGGTTACTAAACCGAGACATCGAAAATTATAACATTTAACAAGGAAAACGCATACATGCAGAAGACAAACGCAACACATTTTTGGTATCTCTTCTGCACCCTTGCTCTTATACATCCAAAATAACAGTTTACACCACGTTTAGTCGCTTTACACAGAACGGCGTACCGTCATAAAATGGCGGTGGCAACACGGTATATCTACACTTCTACTTCGACAAAAATATTGTTTAGCCATCAAAACTACATAAAAACGCTGGTTAATGTTATCGCATTAATAGCAAAATAATATGCATTAAAAGCTACAACATTAGCGGTTCATGTTTCAAAGAAGACAATGACATAGCGCGACAGCACTTGCCACACGACCCACCTCGATGCAAAATGGCGCCGTGAGGAGGACGGGAGCCACGGGAACTCAGAAGGTCAGAAGAAGTGACGACATCCTTTCCGCAGGGAATATTAATAACCGTATATTAAAATAATGACTCAATAAGATTAAATTCACGAATACTTAACAGAATTATTAAATGATAAATAAATTCAAAAATACTAATTGGAAATAAAGAAATTATTTGAGACATTTTTTTAACTCCGTTACAGTTGTCATGTAATGAGGAACGCCTGCTTTTATCAGTAAGAACAGCATTTCCACACTATCACGAAACCAGAAATCCCAATTTTCCTTTTATTTGAGTGGCAAAAAAAAATAAGAGGAAAAAAGGGGAAAAAAGAAAGATACCTTAAAAATTGTCACGGCGGCACAGTGGTTAGTGCGATCGCCTCACAGCAGGAAGGTCCTGGGTTCGAGCCCCGGGGTCGTCCAACCTTGGGGGATTGTCTCGGGTCGTCCTCTGTGTGGCGTTTGCATGTTTCCCCCCTGTCTGTGGTGGGTTTCCTTCGGGGGCTCCGATTTCCTCCCACAGTCCAAAGACATGAAGGTCAGGTGAATCGACCCTGTGTGATGGCCTGGTGGCCTGTCCATGGTGTCTCCCCGCCTGCCACCACTGCTGGGATAGGCTCTAGCATCCCCGCGACCCTGAGCGCAGGATAAGCGGTTCAGATAATGGATGGATGGCCAAAAAGTAACATCGCTTGTTAGAGCGACATCTCGTGGCTAGATGATATATTTTGTGGCTTGTTGATGTAGTTTTCCTAAAGTAGTGGGAAGAAAATTAACATTGTCTGCTAAGTTTGGTTTCTGTTGCTATTATGGTGTCTTATATCCAGAATTTTTTTGAGCAGAAGGAAAAAGAAAAAAAAAGAAAGAAAGAAAAGAAAACTTCCACAAGGGTTCCTGTGGCACTGGGACCCCTAATAAAATGAGCGAAGATAAAACTGGATAAAGATAGGATTGTGGCTCATTTCCAAATCAAAAACATTTGACTTTTTTAAAAAGAAAAATGCTGGAATGACTTTCTCAATCAATAAGTTTAATTGGCTTGATAGTGTTTAAAAACTAGATTAGAGTACTGATAGTATTTTTCTGCTAAATGTTTGAATGACATATCCCATAAAGTTGATTAACAATCAATGTCATGGTATAAATTTGATGCAAAAAGTTTCAAAACTTTCACTTCAAACTTTTGAAATTATATATTTAATTTTTGAATATTTTTTCCCCCCTTTTAGTTGGCCCACTATGCGTGGTTGGCACATAAGAGTGTATGGTGATTCCCAGAGAGGCATTTGGGGACACCTGGAATTCCGTCATGGTGTTCACCGCAACCAAGTTATAATGGTGGGAGAACAGTTATGGACGGTTATCCTGATCATAGGCCCTCACACCCACTGCTATATACAGTTATTTGTTTTAAAAATCAGAGAAAGTTGAATCAGTTCATCTGGACACAACGTTTATTGAGAGAGAAACATTTCATCACTCATCTAAGTGACCTCTTCAGTCCAACTGACTGCAGGTATCCCTACTCTTATAAACAATACAGTGGCATAACGACCGAAACCAAAGATGTGCAAATTACCGTGAGCATTAACAAGAGTTGCAATGGCCATTCACAGAGGACTTGGGAATAGTTGCAGTCACAGCATTGCAAGATGGCGACAGATGTACTCTTAGCCCCCCTTGGTTCAGAGATGGTCGTTCCCTCTTCACATAGATGGCCTCTTTGACTCCCCGTTCAAACCAGCGTTCCTCCCTATCAAGGATGTGCACATCCTCATCCTTGAAAGAGTGGCCACTGGCCTGTGAATTGTGTACATACAACATCCATTTCATGTTGTTTGTCTTGGGAGAGAGATCCCTCCTCTGTTGCTCTCCCTGTGGTTTCTTCCAATTTCTCCCTGTTAAAGGTTTTTTTTTTTTTTAAGGGAGTTGTTCCTTATCCGATGCGAGGTTCTAAGGACAGGATATTTTGTTGCTGTAAAGCCCCTTAAGGCCAATTTGTAATTTGTGATATTGGGCTATACAAATGAAATTGACGACTCGACTTATAGACTGTGGAGTCCTGGCCTGACATGTTAGCTCTTCTGTGTTGTGCCATCCTCTTGGCCAGTGTCTGTTTGGTTTCCCCAATGTACAAGTCACGGCAATCCTCCCAGCACTTAACAGAGTACCCTATATTGCTCTGTTTATCCCTGGGGACCCGGTTCTTTGGGTGGACCAATTACTGGCACAGCATGTTTTGGGGTTTGAAAGCAACTGAGACGCGTTGTTTGGAAAATATGTGTCTCAGACTCATACTTTGTGCTCCAGATCATCACCCACTGGAGCGCAAACTAAGAGTCATCAGGACGCTACACCACCGAGCTGACAACGTCCCCACCGAGACAGTGGCTGGGGAAGCGGAGAAATCCCGCATTAAACAGGCCCTGGTTCAGTGTGGTTATCCTAACTGGGCGTTTGTCAAAGTCAGGAAGACACCCAAACAGTGTGCCAACCCATCGAAGAGAACAGAGGGACAACAGCTGCCTAAGTGTAAACCAGTGGTGATTCCGTATGTGGCGAGAGAGTCGGAACACCTGAGACGTGTATTTTCCAAACATCGCGTCTCAGTTGCTTTCAAACCCCAGAACACACTGCACCAGAAATTGGTCCACCGCAAGGATTGGGTCCCCCGCTACAAACAGAACACTCATCAAGAGGTCAAGAGCACGACCTCTACAGCTGAGACTGAAGAGGTCACTTAGATGAGTGATGTAACATTTTTCTCTCAATAAACGTTGTGTCCGGATGAACTGATTCTTTTCAAATGGAAGTCCATATCTTTAAGCATATTCTGTAAGGACTTGTAAAGCCCTGATATAAGCCAACTTTAAAGCGACACCCGGTAACTTTCTGATTTCAGCAGCATCTTTTACATCACTGTCACAATGACAATGGAGAGGTTTATTTTATTTCTTCTTCAAAGAGTAGCAACAATATACGTGCATTTATTCACAAGCTGTATCTCAAAAAGACTACTGCAGACAGAAAAGGAGCAATGGTCACAGACAAGGCAAAGTAAAATTGCTCTACCTTCATGTGTGACATGAAGCAGTGCCTATACTTCCGGGGAGTGTTTCACACCCATTCACAGACAAAATGTATGAACAGAGGTTATGTCATTCTCCCATAGCCATCACAGTATGTGGCCCAAATTAATTTGATGATGATATGTAAAAAAGGTACCTGGTGCTGCTTTAATGAAACAAGCTTCAATTAAGAAAACATTAAGTCATGAGTTGACCCACAAGGGTCACCAGGGACATGCTCCTTAGTGTTGAGGTCTGATTATGTACTTAATGTGTCAACTATAGTCAGGGTCCTTTTGACAGAGTGACATGTAAACACAAGCATGTCCATTTTCTCAAATCCAGCATCTAATCCGAATTTGCATTTATAAACAAACCATAGTGTGCAAAACCTCCACCCATTATAGTTTCTCCACCACAAGGTCCCTTATCCTGTCAATAAGACCTCCTCATCTCATAAGGTGACCAGGAAGTGCCACCATCTTCTTTGGCCCAGGAGGAGTGAGTGTCACTGTGGGAGGGGAGGCTGCCATGGCCATCAGTCTCTTCTGGGACCATTGGGGCCATCTTAGATACCAGGTCACTGACACTGCCGGTCATATAGGAAGGGCATGGGAAGGAGGCAGGGGTAGGGGCAACGTAGGAGCTTGTGGTTAAGGGGTGGTAATGAATGTCCTCTAGGGAATGCAAGGTGTAGGGCTGGGTGGTTGTGGTGGGAGGGGGGCCAATGGAGGAACCTCGACTGGGGGAACGGTACTGGGATGGGCTCCCTGGGGGCTCTGGACTGGGCATGGAGGCAGGGACGCTAACAGAAGTCAGATTGTCAGGACAGAGCCCTTCGACCTGGGACACCGAGTCTGGTACTGACTGCTCCCACGAGTCCCTCTGGTGAAAGAGGAAAGAGGTTAGAAGAATTGACAGGAGGGGACAGGCAGTAATAATTATCCAACTGTACATTTTCAAGTACTTATGCTTGTTTGAATACAGACATTAAAATATCAACTCCTTAACTGGCCTCTGATGTTTACAAACTTCAGCTCTATTAATTTGTCATCAAGTTAGATGGATGGATGGATTGATGGATTGATTGACAGATACACATACACACCTGCAGTGGCAGCTGCTTACCAGAAATAAATGTGAGGAATCTCCGGGGAAGGGAGGGAGCAGTGAGGAGAGCGCTGAAGAGGGGAAGATGGACCCGTTTGTGCTGGAGAAGGCCGTGGCGCTACGGTAGTCCCCAAAGGTCTCAGAGTAGTAGCCATCGATGAAGGGGGAGTAGCCAGCCACAGCGGAGGGTTCACAGCCCAGAGGTTTACCCCCCAGACTGGAGGAATAGACTTCAGTGGGGTATTGCTTGGTTGAGGGGCAGAACTCAGAGTCAGAGGTGAAGGGACGTCTCATCCCGTAGTAGCCAGGCAGCATGTGAGATCCTGGAGAGGGATGAGCACAGTTGGTAAGGTTACTTTGAAAATAAAATGAGCGACAAATTGATTGTAATCTGCTCACAACTGTAATCTGCGACATGTTCTCGGGGAAAACTCTGTGGCAATGACATTGCATCCGACCAATCTCAGATACTTTTGGGGTAAATTTCCTCGATAATATCTAGGTGTATTAATCATTGTCGAGTTCATAACATCCCAATCTATGTTATGATGAGGTTTGACAGTAACTAGAGACAATTTTTTTTACTACTTTCTTGGAAATGGAAAACTTTTTTATTATATTCACTTGACTTTATATTCAACCTTTCTCTTCATAACCCTTTGGGAACCAGGGTAGCAAGGGTAGTGGGGGGTAATTATACAACTTTTCCATTCAAGGTGCGGCCTTCAATCTGTGAAAATTGACTTCTCAGTCATATTGAATAATACAGCCAATAATACAGCCAAGAACAATTGAGTGGTAAGTTCTTGGACTCTGTAATGTAGGATAAGTCTCACCTGGCATTTGAACAAATGATGGTGGCGTGGTGGCTCCTCCCTGTCCAAGAGAAATAAGATTAGCATTAGCACAATTTGACTGAGCAGACGTGACCCCCCCCCCCTCTGATTCAGTGCATCTAAATAGCAAACTAGTTTTACTAAATACCTTAAAAAAATGGGGAAGATCCTTTGGATTCACCAAAGCTATAGCTAACATTCAGTCTATGTATACATGGAAAAATTACGTTGACAGCAAATGGAAGAGGAGAGGCAGGAAGCCATGCAGAGGACTGGCTCTCCTGTTTGCATATCGCTAACATGAAAGACTTGATATTAAGGGTATGTTGGCAGGGAGGCAAGCAAATTTTGAGGCCTGAATTTGAATGTTATTTGCCAGTGCCGAGACTTCCTCATGTGGCCCTTGTATGGCTCAGTGCTTCTCTGAAGGCTGTGTATGGAAATAAGCTTGTTAAAGTACATGGCCTCACAGCAAAGCAAAGCCAGCATTAGATGGAGAAGAATAATGAAGCTTCGACCAGGGAGGAGGCTGGGGGCAGAAATGTCCCCTCAAACACTGCTAAAGTCTCGTCATCAACACTGATGCAGATACAGAAACAAGGAACTTGTTACAAACTTATTCCATCTGAGCCAAATTATCAGTACTGGCTGTTTGATAGTGCAACACCTTATCAAACTGTCAAACAACCTTAAAACTTTATTCAAACAACCATAAATGCAAGTGTTAGAATGTCATTAAATGTGACGTTAACATTTATAACGCCTTGAAATAATGTAAGATCTCTGTCCGTGCCCCCCCCCCCCCCCCCATTGGATTCGGTAAGTATCCTGAAGTGCTGCCTAGCCGAGTTGGGACATGAAAAGTATTATTTTGGAGTCAGTGTTTGTCTTTTCTTCTTCAATGACTTTGTCTTTGCTGAGATAAAAAAAGAAGACTTAGCTCCCGTGACAGGATGTCAGGGTGAAACAGGGACGGCTAACTATACATAATTTGTGTCTCTATACACCCTTAAGTATTCAGTGGTCTGACTTTTTGTCTATAGGCCATAATACCCTGTTTATAAATGTACTAATGAACCTCCCATTGAGTGTGCACAAGGCATACAGGCCAGATAAATGTATGCACCAATGTGATGCATGCATGTCTAGGTTTTTAATGTTACATATGAGAGGACATTTATTTTTTGGTATTGTTTTAGGGTGTGGCCTTGCACCACTACGGGGCAAGTAAATGTCAAATATAATAATACCCACTGTCAAACTGAAGTACTTTGAGACCCTTTGTTGCAACAGAGTACTTTGATGGAAAAGCAATAAAAGCAGCTAGTTCACTGAGTGACTTTTATTGCTGCAATATTAACAGCTGAGCTCACCTGAGAGCGATATTTGCCTTCCTCTCAAACCTTTTGTACTTTTTCTTTGGGCCCTTTTTCCCCTTTATTAGATAGCGACAGTGAAGTCTCAGACATGAAATGGGGGAGAGAGAGAGGGGTATGACATGCAACAAAGGTAGGTCTCCAGCTGGAATCGAACCGACGACGGTTAAGACCATGTGGTCACTCGGCTATGGAGGCGCTCCAAACCTGTATTTCTACAGCTTGTCACGACACAAGCTGTCCCAGAATATGTCACTAAGCCTAGTTTGACCTGAAATTTGTAATATATGTTGACTTTCATACGTGAAAGCATGTTCCCATATGAGGATTATACAACTTTTATGGTCTCTGTTGTACTTGCTTTGTGACTGGAGTGAAAAAAAACCCCTCGACACGACGATGGTGTTGTGATGGCCACTGCCATTGCACATGGAACTGCATAGTGGTCAATAGTTTTGTGTGATATTTCTTGCATTGGGGATATGTAAGCATTTGGATTCTGCTTTCTTTATTGCATGTGATGGCATCTCCTCTTTTCTCTCTCGCGCAATCCTCCCCCAAATGACCAGAGCTGTTAGTGTAGCGTGGACTTGCCACTGCTAACAGAAAACAAATATAGTCCTATAAAAGACCACTGACAGGTGGTTTGAGAATGAAAAGCTAGTCTTGTTTGTGCAAGCAGAAGCCTCAGCAGAGCCCGATTTCTCTCTCTTTCTTTCTGTGTGTTTGCGTGTGTGTCTGTGTGAGTGAGTGTGTCTATGTCTGGGACAACAATGGAAGGTTTGTCTGTGGTCTGTACATGGCAGGCCACAGACAATGATAGCTGGCAGGTGTGTGTAGCGCTAACTTTGCATAGGCAGCCTCCTCCATGACCCTTTCTGTCTGTCTGTGTTATCCAGCCACCCCCACTCGTGAGTTTTGGAGATCATGGCCATTACCATCACTAATATTGTGTCAGTGTTCTTTGTGAGGTTAGGTTGAGAGCCCATGCTTTGTGTCCCTCTCGGCACACCATGCTCAGGTATTTACTGATTGGCTTTGTAAGCACTCAAGGATTCCAAGTGGAGAAAGAGGCTACATTTAGAGGGAGGTACAGGTGGTCATTAGGTCCATGGATCGTTGGCACACAAACAAAAAGCCAAAATGTAAATATGGCAGGAGATTTGAAATACGACCTCATAATTGTGTCACCAACAGAATGTCAACTGTCGGGGATGCTGTCTGGTTTGAGAGAAAAATGAAGTGAGAAAAGACAGGAGGGGAAAGCACACAAAAGCAGAGTCAGTTTAGAGTAGATCATGCTCACACTATATCTTGGGCCATTGGTCTGCCGTGATCGTTTCTCCGCCAATAGGTCTTTCACCGTGTGCTTGACTCGAACACCTTGGTAGACTCTCTTAGAGTATTCTAAACAAAACAGGAGACGAGTGTTTACTCGTTGTGTCTAAGTGGCATGTAATTCAAATAACTGTCAAAATGGTAACTATCACCAAAAGAAATTGTTAGCCATTCAAATACAACTGTTTAACTTGCACATTGCTGTAGTACAGCATCATACAAATTTTCATTCTTCCCTGCACCCACAAACATCTCATCATTTGAATGTCTTTATGCATGCTCAATGATCCAGAAGAAACTCAATGAAAGTTGAATCAGGTCATCTGGACACAACATTAATTGAGAGAAACGTTTCATCACTCATCTAAGTGACTTTTTCAGTCAAAACTGACTGCAAATTGCCATGACCGTTAACTAGAGTTACAATGGTCATGTGTACTATTCACAGAGGATTGGGGAACGTTTGCAATCACAGCATTGTAAGATGGTGACAGATGTACTCTTAGGACCCCCCCCCCCCACCTCGGTTCAGGGATGGTCGTTCCCTCTTCACATAGATGGCCTCTTTGACTCCCCATCAAACCAGCGTTCCTCCTTATCAAGGATGTGCACATCCTCATCCTTGAAAGAGTGGCCACTGGCCTGTAGATGGGTGTAGACTGCGGAGTCCTGGCCTGACGTGGTAGCTCTTCTGTGTTGTGCCAGCATCTGTTTGGTTTACCCAATGTACAAGTCACGGCAATCCTCCCAGTACTTAACAGAGTACCCTATATTGCTCTGTTTATCCCTGGGGACCCGGTTCTTTGGGTGGACCAATTTCTGGCACAGCATGTTTTGGGGTAAGAAAGCAACTGAGACGCGTTGTTTGGAAAATACGCATCTCAGCTGTTCCGATACTCCCACCACCTACGGAATCACCACTGGTTTACGCTTAGGCAGCTGTTGTCCTTCTCTCTTTGGTCAGCAGGTGCACTGTTTGGGTGTCTTCCTGGCTTTGACAAACGCCCAGTTAGGATAACCACACTGAACCAGGGCCTGTTTAATGCGGCTTTCTTCCCTTCCCCGGCTGCTGTGTCGGTGGGGACGTTGTCAGCTCGGCGGTACAGCGTCCCGATGACTCCTAGTTTGTGCTCCAGTGGATGATCATCACCATCTGATCGTTGGTTTTGGTCGTTATGCCACTGTATTGTTTATAAAGGTGGGGATACCTGCAGTCAGCTGAGAGTGAAGAGGTCACTTAGATGAGTGATGAAATGTTTCTCTCTCAATAAACGTTGTGTCCTGATGAGCTGATTCAACTTTCTGTGACAACCATTTGAATGCTCCAGTTTTATGCATATATGTGAATCAATATATGTGAAGCACGTGTGAATGTCGTGGAAATCCTTGTTGGTTTGGTTGATGCAAATGGATTGTTAAAAAGAAGCACAAACACTAATGGTTAACTCTAACTGTAAGTTATTGTTTTTTGTTCGTTATGTCTTTCGCAGCTTAATTTTGCAGTGAGAGTCAACAAAATTAATTCAAAACAAAACAGACGTGTCGATTAGTCCAATAATACAAGGCGGTGTGTTTATGAATCATAATAAGCGACCAGTGACATTACACCGGTCACGGTAAATCTCAACATTGAATCTATCTATTGGTGTGATTTGCGCAAATTCCTGGGAAGCAGAAACATAAACCCAATGAAAATGCAAACTTTATTATGCAAACGGAAATGGCATGCAAAAATCTTTATGTAAAAGATCCCAGCTTTTATAAATGGATCTTTTAGATAAGCCCCTACTACACTTGACCAACGGGATTATATTACGTTCTTGAAAATATGTCTTGTCCTTTATATCGTCGTCCAGAGAAAATAGAAGGATTTGCATTTTGCTGACAATAACACAAAATGAACTATTTGATCAAATCGACTGCCACTGAGCTCCACCTTCCACGGTCAAAATCTCCACGATCATACAAAGATAAACAGCAAGTGAATATTTGCAACATTTTTGGGGAAGTTCCCCTTTGTGTGGGAAATCGATAATAACTCACCAATAAAACAAGGAGCAAGAAAAATACGACAACAGGCAAAAACAGCAGCACATCCTGAAACACGCCGGCATCAGGTTCACAACATTATGTTTGTCTGCAACAAGAGTAATGGCAGCGAACAGGTACAGACGTATTACACTGCACTACAAGGCAGGACGGTCTTACCTGTGTCCATGATGCTGCAGACCAGTGCGATAGATAGAGGCCTCTACTTTCTTTCTCGGAGGTATTTACCTACTAGAGTACTTTAGTTACTGGGGTAACTAAATCCCTGTGTTCTGCACCATACTAAGCATCATACCACCATGGAGTGTTTTACCATTTTGTCAGGAGGGCAGGGACAGATGGAACATGCCACCACGGTCTGCTGTCATGGAGAAGGAGCCTTTTGACATGACCTTTATCTATTTGTATAAATGCAAATGTTTGGTAGGGACGTTTTTTAGACTATTTGCATTGGCAGTCGAGATTAGGGGGAGTGAGCACCATGAGCATCTAAGAGAGAGACTGGCAGGCAGTCAGCTCCCCTCTTCTCACCCAAATTAAAAGGATATATTGTTTCCACATTTTGATTTACAACTGCAGTTGTTTCCTTGGTGCTCCTCCTCTGTTGTGTGATGTTTGTGCCACAGCGCCTGTACTATGGACCCCCCCCCCAAAGACCCCCTCCTGAAGTCTGAATTGAATTTATTTGAATGTAAATGGTAAATGGGCTGCATTTTATATAGAGCTTTTCTAGTCTACCGACAACTCAAAGTGCTTTTTTTTACAACGTGTGCCTCACATTCACCCATTCACACACACACATTCATACACTGACGAAGCCACTGAAAGCCACCGACTGGTGGATCAGTATGAAGTTCTGTCGTAATGACATACTTGTGGCCTCTCCTGCTGGCGTACAATGTGAAAAATAAAATAAAAACAAAAAATGGAGATAAAAATAAAGAAAATTAAAAAAAGAATAAATAAGATAAAAGGATGTGTCTTCTGTATTTGAGATGTGACGTCTCAGTTCTATGAGAGCTTATAAGAATAATTCCTGTTTTCTGTATCTACAGAGCAACGGGGAAATGTCCATAACCAAAGTAATGACTCACACTGTATGTGATAGGATGTTAGGACTGTAGCTTTTCATGTTCTGGATTGAGCCATCAACTCCACACACACACACACGCACGCACGCACGCACCCACACACACACACACCCACCCACCCACCCAATATCAAATGGAAGGTTGTATCTGCAGAAGAACTGCTCTACAATCGGTAGCAGATAGGACATAAGACACAATTTCAATTGTGAGACAAACCCATTATACAAAAAAGTGAACGCACGACTTTTACCCCTCAAAATTACATGAAAACTACATCACAGAAAATTGAATCAGTTCAATCTGGACACAACGCTTATCGAGAGAGAAACGTTTCATCACACATGTGAGTGACCTCTTCAGTCTGACTGCAGGTATCCCCACCCTTATACACAACACAGTGGCGTAACGACTGAAACCCACGACCCTCTTCATATGCAAATTGCCGTGAGCATTAACTAGAGTTACAATGGCCATGTGTACTATTCACAGAGGATTTGGGAATGTTTGCAATCACAGCATTGTAAGTTGGCAACAGATTTACTCTTAGCTCCCCAATTCAGGGATGGTCATACCCTCTTCACATAGAAGGCCTCTTTGACTGCCCATTCAAACCAGCGTTCCTCCCCATCAAGGACGTGCAGGATGTGCAAATGTGCTTTCCTTACCTGGATTATTGAGCATGCATAAAGACATAAAAACTACATGTTAAACCGCCAACCCTCACTTCTATTATTGTAGGCTGAATTACAACACAAGGATCTTATCTCTGCTACCATAAGCAAACTGTTTTCTCTATTGTGAAAGGTTTTTGAATAACAGCAAAATGTATCTTTTTTTTTTTTACTCAAACTAGTATGAAAAAATTTGGGTAAATGACTTAAAGCGAACAAAAACCAAATGCGCAAGCTTACTTGAGTTTCATATGCTGGAGAGAAGCAATAGCTGGAGGCATGGTTGGCAAAACGCTCGGTCGCTGGCATCGCTGAAGATCTCATCCCACTTTTGGCTATTTGAGTTGGCCAGCCAAAAACACAGGGTTTGAGAACACTTGATCCGTTTCTCAATTTTTCTTGGCCAGCCACAGAAACAGGCCTTAAGAACAATCAATCTGTTTCGGATGTATTTATGGCACTTCATAGGTAGTTTTTTTTCTTGTTTTTTTTTTTCAACTTTATACCCTTAACTCTTGAACCGCTGCCATTTGGTTCCATTTGATTTTCATGAAATTTAATGTGCATGCTTCAAGCGGTGGTGCTGGTCAGGGGCGCTGCTAGGGAATTTGGGTCCCATGAAAAGATATTGCACTGACAAATAAAAAGTTAACAACCATCCACCCGTCGATCCATTATTCAAACCGCGTATCCTGCTCCCAGGGGTCACGGGGATGCTGGCGCCTATCTCAGCAGTCATTGGGCGGCAGGCGGGGAGACACCCTGCACAGGCCGCCAGGCCATCACAGGGCAACCATATGCTCATATATATGTAACAGTGATAGTTTTGGTGTAAAATTGCAATGAGATTTGTAAACATGCATATAAAGTGTTATAATGCTACACTCATAAGGCTGGATAAACCATATATCACATACTGATAATGACTGATCCTTGCTACGACAAGAACAACAATCACTTTTATGGCATATTTAGTAAGAAAATATTATGTAAATGTTGCTCCGCATATGTACAGTATGTGAATTCTTGAAACAGCATGTCTTTTTCATTCAAGAGTACTTGTTTTCCTAAAATGATAGACTTGCATTTCTCATGAACAACAGTATTCATATTTTACAGGTAGGACTTTGGCAGTAATTCAGCTATGAGTCCTCTTTGGTACTTGCATATGCGCTTTGCACAGTTAGATCTGGGAATTTTAGCCCATTTCTCCATGCAAATATGTTCCAACTCTGCTCAATTCGATGGAGAATGCTGGCGGGGAGCGGTTTTCAGGTTATGGCACCATCTTATTTATCTGAACTAATACATCATCATACACCAGTCAGAGCACTCAGGTCAACAAACCAGATGCTCCTACATGTTCCCAGATCCAGGCTTAAGAATAGGGGTGACGAGCCTTTGCAGTGGCTGCCCCTGATCTCTGGAACAACTTGCCAGCACACATAAGATCTGCTCAGACCCTAGAGACTTCTAAATCTTTGTTAAAGACCTACTTCTTCTCGCTGGCATTCAATTCAAGTTGAGCTTGACACCGAGAGTTTATTGTGCAAATATACGTTTACTCATGTTACTCATGTTTTATTGCTTACATTTTATATTCTTTATTTTATTATGTCTTCTTTACATATATTTTTATATTCATATGTGTCACTTATTTTATATTGTATTTTAAGCTTGTGCGGCACTTTGGTTCAACTGTGGTTGTTTTAAATGTGTTATATAAATAAACTTGACTTGACTTATACTGCAGATTTTCAACAGGACTTAAGACTTGGTTTTTGTGAGGTCATTCCAGAATATTAACTTTCTATTGTTGATCTATCCCTTTGTAGTTGTTGCTTTGGTCCATTGTTTCTGTCAATATGTGAATATTCCCCTACAAACAGATCTCTTACTGACTCAAGCAGGTTCTCATCAAGGACTCACCTATATTTAGAAATATTGGAAAGTATCCTAAATAATACAGGTCATATTTTCCACAATGCACTGATGAATCATGGAAGCTGCTTCGGCAATAGGTCCATTCTTCCCACTGAGAGGTACAAACAGTCATTTGTTCCTTGCGTGGTGAGATTGTGGAATGATATTAATGGTTGTCTGCCTGACCTGACTGTAGTTTGACATCTAGGAGGAAGTCCACATTTGTATATGTGTTGTATGTGTTATTTATAAGCTGTATTTGTCTTGTCTGAGATTGCGCTATGTTGATTGTTGCTATGGATGGTGTTCATGATTAGGGGATTTCCCCTTCTGGATTCATTTAGTATGACTACCACTACTACTACTACCACTACTACTACTACAACTATTTGGCCCCATCCATTTTTTATTCTTGATGGCAACACACTTTCCTGTCCCTTCTTCTGAAAAGCAACCCCACAGCATGACGCTGCTGTGTTGGTTTGTGTCAAACAGCACTTTGCTCTCAGTCTCTAGGACTCAGCTAGTCTCAGCAGACCACAAAATCGTTTTCCAGAAGTTCTCAGATTTTCTCACCTCTCCTAGTAAACTCCAGGTATAGCTTAATGTTGGCCTTTCTCTAGAGTGGCTTCCTACCAGTCATTCTGCCAAACAGACTCAACCTGTGAAATGCTCAGGAGATTGTTGATCTCTGCACAGATTTTCAGCCAATGAGCTGTGCAACTCTTGAAGTTGGTCTCTTGGTCACTTCTCCGGTGATTGCTCTTTTTGACTGTTTGCTCAGAATGGTCTGATCTTGGTCATGTTTGGTTAGTGCCTCTTTTTTTTTTAAACCAGTTTTGTTACAATGGTGCTCCACGGCAGTGTCAAAGTTTTGCCAGTCTTTCTTTTTTTTTTAACCTTCTCCAGATTTTTGTCTCCTAACAACTTTTTTTTGGAGAGGGGGGGATTTTTCCCCCTTTTTCTCCCGAATTGTATCCAGCCAATTACCCCACTCTTTCTGAGCCATCCTGGTCTTTGCTCCATCCCCTCTGCTGATCTGGGGAGGGCTGCAGACTACCAAACACCTCCTCCGATATATGTGGTGTTGCCAGCCACTTCTTTTCACCCGACAGCGAGGAGTTTTGCCAGGGGGACGTAGCGTGTGGGAGGATCACGCTACTCCCCCCCCCCAGTTCCTCCTCCCCCCTGAACAAGTGCCCTGACCGACCAGAGGAGGCGCTAGTGCAGCGACCAGGACACACCCACATCCGGCTTCCCACCCACAGACATGGCCAATTGTGTCTGTAGGGATGCCCAACCAAGCCACGGGTAACACAGGGATTCGAACTGATGATCCCCGTGTTGGTAGGCAACGGAATAGACTGCTACACCACCCAGATGCCCGTCTCCTAATATAATCTTGAACTTCCATGAGCAGTTCCCTGGTCTTCAGGATCTGATATGCTGTTTCTGTTAAGAGACCTCAGAAAATCAGTGATATTTATTTTGCAATTCTGCTATTGAACAATGGTGGTTTGGAATTCAACATAGGTTGACCTTGCTGACATATTTAGTATGAACTCTCAAGAAAATGTAATATATCTGTTGTTAATATGACAGGGATAATACTCATTGGTTAAAGAGTGACATCATCCCCCAATATCAGCTGTATTCTGTCCCTTTCTCATCCTTGAAAACAAGTCTGAAATAGGACATTTGGGACAGGAGTCTGTGCTACTTACACAGACAAGAAACAGGGAGGTGGTGGTTGGGATTGACCCGTCTCTCTGATCAGTGGGGATGGTAACGGTCATATATTTATTCATTTTTGCATGTCTGTCGTCACACACCCATATTTATTACAGGGAATGTTTATATTATGATGTTGGCAGATCATCACTCACTTTCCATTCCGTGTTCATGTTTTTCATTGAAATGAAGCCACGTGTGTCCGCTTTCACTCAAATAAACTTCTATGAGCAAACCGCAATGTCTCCCCACAACCACTTTCAGTCAAGATGTAACCCCTCCATTAACAGTGTATTGAATTTAGGCCTAGAAACACCCACAAAGGTTGACGTTCCCGTAGTAAATGTTGTGTTTAATGTGTGAAGGCTGCTTTTCAGGCCTAGTTAACTTAAGGGCAAAAAGGTGAGATGGTTTCAGGACCCGTTAGACTCACCATGAGACAATAATGATTTGACTGGTTATGCTTGTCCATCCGTTGTTCGGAGCAGCTTTAATGCGATCTGATATCAGGGCGAGATGTCCAAGAACTACTTAGGCGATTTTGCATTGAAAGGCTCATTACTTATAAGACTGTCTGTTGTTCACATGGGTGTTTTGTAGACGGTGCACAGGGTGAAGTAAGGAGAGAGACCCTTTGTAGAGGCACTCGGTACAAATTATAGACAAGACATCCTCAGTCGCCACACGGAAACCAAACGCCACAAAGCTAGTCTTAGCTTGGCTACTTTGAAATCCAAAAGTAAGCACTATTTTATTTAGTCTGATCTTTTTAGACTAGGATTTTAAGTGAGACAGGGAGGGAAAAATAGACACCAATTAATTTAACCAATTTAACGTGATCATTTATATTTAATCATGTGTCATGTTTTTATTAAACTGTGCTTTTGTACATCAAGCCAGTAAACATGCTGAAATGACTTTTTTAATGTTTAAGAAGTTGTGCAATTTAGAAAATTTACATTGTTTCACATCACCTGATTGGTCAGGGCTAATCGCCACACCATGCCAGTTTGCCCCTCCACTAACCATTTTCATGTTGAAAACCCTGAATTGTGCAGTTAATTCTTAAACTCAAGCTAATCTCCAAAATTAGGTCATTTTTATCAATTGCCGATCTGAAAAAAGTTGTACATGCGATTATCTATTCTAAGCTTGACTACTGTAATGCGCTTTATTTTGGTATCAGCAGGGCTCCCTCCACCATCTGCAGTACTTTCTTTTTATGAAAGCTTTTACAAATGTTTGATATTTGCTTTTATTTATGCCGTTTTTGTTTTTGCTCTTACTTGTTTGGTCTTACTGTTGTTTTTGCCTTGTCTGGTTTTATTTTTTATTTTTTTGTGAAGCACTTTGTGGCATTTTTTTAGAAACGTTCTATATAAATAAAATTGTCATGTTTATTATTATTATTTAACTAATTTCAATGTTTTAGCTTTGATTTTCAACTTTTATTTTTAATTCTGAAGAAATCTAATTATATTATTTTGGAATTATAGAGTCACTTCAATAGAAGTAGAAGATCCCATTTAAATACATTGTAATTTGACTTTGCAACACAGCAATACAAGAAATATTCACGGTGAATATTTTCTGAAGCACAGTCACCTCACAGCAAGAAGGTCCTGGGTTTGAGTCCCGGGGAAGTCAAACTTTGGGGGTTGTCTCGGGTCGTCCTCTGTGTGGAGTTTGCATGCTCTCTCCATGTCTGCATGGGTTTCCTCCGGGGGCTCCTGTTTCCTCCTACAGTCCAAAGACATGTAGGTCAGGTGAATCAGCCATACTAAATTGTCCCCAAGTGTGTGTGTGTGTGTGTGTGTGTGTGTGTGTGTGTGTGTGTGTGTGTGTGTGTGTGTGTGTGTGTGTGTGTGTGTGTGTGTGTGTGTGTGTGTGTGTGTGTCCTGTGATGGCCTGGCGGCCTGTCCAGGGTGTCTCCCTGCCTGCCGCCCAGTGACTGCTGGGATAGGCTCCAGCCTCCCCACGACCCTAAGAGCAGGATAAGCAGTTTGGATAATGGATGGATGGATTGAATACTTTCTGAAGTGACAAGTTTTACAGCATTAAATGCATGTACAGCAATAAATGCTGAGCATCACATGCAGTGGCTTGCAAATGTATTCATACCCCTTGAACTTTTCCACATTTTGTCACATTTCGGCCACAAACATAAATATATTTTATTGGAATTTTATGTGAAAGACCAACACAAAGTGGCACACAATTGTGAAGTACAAAGAAAATTATTCATGATTTTAAATGTTTTTTAAAAATAAAAAACTGAAAAGTGCGGTGTGCAAAAGTATTCAGCCCACCTGAGTCAATACTTTGTGGAACCGCCTTTTGCTGCAATTACAGCTGCAAGTCTTTTGGGGTATGTCTCTACCAGCTTTGCACATCTAGAGACTGAAATTTTTGCCCATTCTTCTTTGCAAAACAGCTCAAGCTCAGTCAGATTAGATGGAGAGCGTTTGTGAACGGTAGTTTTCAGATCTTGCCACAGATTCTCAATTGGATTTAGGTCTGGGCTTTGACTGGGCCATTCTAACACATGAATATGTTTTGTTTTAAACCAGTCCATTGTAGCCCGGGCTTTATGTTTAGGGTCGTTGTCCTGCTGTAAGGTGAACCTCCGCCCCAGTCTCAAGTCTTTTGCAGACTCCAACAGGTTTTCTTCCAAGATTGCCCTGTATTTGGCTCCATCCATCTTCCCATCAACTCTGACCATCTTCCCTGTCCCTGCTGAAGAGAAGCACCCCCAGAGCAGGATGCTGCCACCACCATGTTTGACAGTGGGGATGGTGTGTTCAGAGTGATGTGCAGTGTTCGTTTTCCGCCACACATAGCGTTTTGCATTTAGGCCAAAAAGTTCAATTTTGGTCTCATCTGACCAGAGCACCTTCTTCCACATGTTTGCTGTGTCCCCCACATGGCTTCTGGCAAACTGCAAACGGGACTTCTTATGGTTTTCTTTTAACAATGGCTTTCTTCTTGCCACTCTTCCACAAAGGCCAGATTTGTGCAGTGCACGACCAATAGTTGTCCTGTGGACAGATTCCCCCACCTGAGCTATGGATCTCTGCAGTTCATCCAGAGTCACCACGGGCCTCTTGGCTGCATCTCTGATCAGTGCTCTCCTTGTTCGGCCTGTAAGTTTAGGTGGACGGCCGTGTCTTGGTAGGTTTGCAGTTGTGCCAGACTCTTTCCATTTCCGGATGATAGATTGAACAGTGCTCCGTGACATGTTCAAAGCTTGGGAAATCTTTTTATAGCCTAACCCTGCTTTAAACTTCTCCACAACTTTATCCCTGACCTGTCTGGTGTGTTCCTTGGACTTCATGATGCTGTTTGCTCCCCAATATTCTCTTAACAAACCTCTGAGGCCGTCACAGAACAGCTGTATTTGTACTGAGATTAGATTACACACAGATTGACTCTATTTAGTCATTAGGTCAACATTCGATCATTCAGCAATCATCAGGCAACTTCTGAAGGCAATCGGTTGCACTCAGAGAAAAGGGGGCTGAATACGTTTGCACACTGCACTTTTCAGTTTTTTATTTGTAAATTTTTTTTAAAATCATGTATAATTTTCTTTGTACTTCACAATTGTGTGCCACTTTGTGTTGGTCTTTCACATGAAATTCCAATAAAATATATTTATGTTTGTGGTCGTAACGTGACAAAATGTGGAAAAGTTCAAGGGGTATGAATACATTTGCAAGCCACTGTATAAGATCTGAATGTTCAGATTATTTGGCTAAACAGTATATTTACCAAATGGAGATTTGTGGTCAAGCATGCACCCAGATGTGCTTGATATTGGATTACAGTACAAAACAGCCATCGCCACTGTTCTGCCAATGAGATTATAGCGTATATATTATGACTAATTGATGACTTAATTGATTATGACTAATGACTATTGCAAACTGTTCTCTTCTCTCACATGTATTTTCTCTCTCTCTGAATGACGTCTTCTCCTTTCTCTTTTTCTGTGTGTGAATGGTGCCATGTGAGTCTCCCTTTTGTGCATGTGCAGTCGGTCCTCCTCCCAGGTCTCCGTGGTGACGGCGGTCGCCACCTGGACACTGCTTGGCATCCCCCTCATCACATTTTCTTTTTATATATCTTACAAATCCATATAATGCTTGTTATCTTGTTTTTTTTACATGGTGATGCTGGTCACGTGGCTTGGGTCCTGGACTATTCCGGTGGCGTCTGGACACTGCTTGGCATCCTGCACATCATATTCTTCATAAATTTTATAATTCCATTATAATTGTTATCCTCTTTCAATGTTGTATTGTGTAAATTGTGTAAACACAACATCCATTGTGCGTTGTCCGTCTTGGAAGAGAGATCTCCCCTTTGTTGCTCTCCCTGAGGTTTCTTCCAATTTTTTCTCTGTTAAAGGGAGTCGTTCCTTATCCAGTGTGAGGGTCCAAGCACAGGATGTTGTGTTGCTGTTAGGCCCCTTGAGGAAAATGTGTAATTTGTGATGTTGGGCTATACAAATAAAATTGACTTGACCACAAGCAACTTTCAATGGACTCATAACATATCGGAGGGTATAACGAGACAACAGGGGTCTTCGTGAATATCGGGTCCGTCAGGCAGCATAGACGGTGGAGGGAGAGAAAGCAGAAGAGAGGATGCCAGTCGAGCTTACTAGCCAGGCTAAGGAAACAACCATACAAACCTCCGCCACCGAGCATTTTTCTCACCAACGCCAGATCCATCGCTCACAATATGGACGAGGTGGCGTGACAGATTGCTGCAAAAAGCGACATTCACAATTGCTGTGTGATGATTATAAATGGATTGCATTTATATAGCGTTTTTCTAGCTTCAACAGCCACTCAAAGCACTTTACAATAAATGAATGCCTCACATTCACCTACGCACACACACACCAATGACAGTGTCAACTATGCAAAGCGCCAACCAGTTCATCGGGAGTAGTTAGGGGTCTTGCTCAAGCACACCTCGACATTTTCGCATGGAGGAGCTGAGGATTGAACTGGCAACCCTCCAGTTACCAGAAGACCTGTTTTACCTCCGAGCCACTGCTGCCCTATAACAGAAACCTGGCTTCACCCACAAATCCCAAATGCAGCAGTACAGCTAGCGGGCCACAAGATCCATCACCATGACATAAAAGTCTCGGGTAAGAGCAGAGGTAGAGGACTTTGCATCTGCTAGTACACCAGCCATTATGCACATATTAGACTGCCATTGTTTCCCTGACCTAGAAAGTATGTCAGTTATATGTAGACCCTTCTATCTGCCATGGAAGCTAACAGCACTAATTTTTATGACTGTCTACATACTACCACATGCTAATGTTAGCACAGCTCTCACCTATCTACTCAAAACAATAGACAAAGAGCAGTATGCTTATCCCAGCGGAGTTCACATCATAGCCAGTAACTTTAATCAAGCATGCTTAAAGATAGTGCTTCTTTGTTTCATGCAATATCTGAAGTGTTCTACTGGGGGGGGGGGGGCACTTCACTATTCCTATTCAAACATTAAGTATGCATACAGAGCCACACCTCTCCCACACTTAGGCCAGTCAGATCACCTCTCATTGCTCCTTATCCCAGCATACACTCCCCTTAGGAGGAAAACAAAGCCAGATACAAGGACTATGAAAACTTGGCCTGAGGGAGCACTCTTTCAGCTGCTCAGACTGCTTTGCACGAACAGAATGGAATATATTAGAAACATCAGGACTTGGAGAAATACACAGAAACTGTACTGTTCTTCATCAAAAACTGCACTGATAATGTGACCATTGACAAACGGATCTGGGTCTTTCCCAACTAGAAACCCTGGATGACAAGCGAAGATCACACTTCTGAGAGACTGCAACACTGCCTTCAGGTCAAGTGATAGGGTCCAGTACAGTACTGCTAGAGCCAACTTAGGAGAGGCATCAAAGTCATCAAGGAGGCATATATGAGAAAAACTGAGGACCATCTCACAGACAATGACCCACAGCAGGTGTGGCAGGGAATACAGCAAGCACATCACAAACTACAAGGGCAGCAACCCTGTGACTGTCAGCGCCGATGCCTTGCTGGCAGAGGAACTAAACCGTTTCTTTGCTCACTTTTGAGATAAAAAGACCTAAAGGTTCACTGCCTCCAACTGCCTCCAGCAACCACAAACTCACTCTGCAGGAATATGAAGTCAGATGTGTGCTCAGGTCAGGGAACCAGAGGAAGGCCGCTGGTCCTGATGTAGTTTCCGGGAAGGTACTTAAAGCATGTGCTAACCAGCTCTCGGGGGTCTTCACGAAAATCTTTAATCTTTCCCTAACATAAGCCATCATGCCAACCTGTCTAAAGTCCGCCATCATCATCCCTGTCCCCAAAAAGCCAGCCATCTACAGTCTAAACGACTTCAGACTGATCACACTCACTTCAGTAGTCATGAAGTGTTTTGAGACACTCGTCTCAGCACATCAAAGTAAGCCTCCCTCCCTCCTTTAACCCACATCAGTTTACTTACAGAGCAAATAGATCTACTGAAGATGCCATCACCACAGCTCTTCACACTATACTGAGTCACTTTGAACACTGGAGCTATGTAAGGATGCTCTTCATAGACTATAGCTCAGCATTCAATATAATCATTCAAGATATACTAGTCAGCAAACTCCGACTTAAACCTCCCCCTTTCTACCTGCACATGGATAAAAGACTTCCTCACTAACCACCTACAAACTGTTAAACTTGGCCCCCACCTCTGTTCCACCCTCACACTCAGCATTGGCTCTCCAGAGGGCTATGTGCTAAGTCCATCACTCTATGCTCTATACACCTATGACTGCACCCCAACCCATCCCACTTACACCATCATTAAATTCGCAGACGATACCACTGTGGTCGCACTTATCACAGGAGGCGACAAGTTGGCCTATAGAGATGAGGTCCAGAAAATGATAGAGTGGTATTCAGCAAACAACCTTACACTAAACACCAGAAGAAAAAAAAGCAACAAAAAAACAACAACTCATCATTGACTTCAGGGAGCACACAGAGCAGACCCTGCCCCACTCTACATCTATGGGGATTGTGTGGAAAAGGTTTCAACCTTCAAATCCCTGGGAAGCCCCATCTCTGAGGACCTCTCCTGGTCAGCTAATACCACCCTCAGCGATTGTTAAGAAGGCACAGCAGCGACTACACTTCCTTAAGAGTGCTCAGGAAAAATAGGCTGGAAGAAAAGTTGCTGGTGGCCTTCTACCGCTCCTCCATCAAGAGTGTACTGGCATACTACATCTCAGCATGGTATGCTTGGTTGCTCAGCAGCAGACAGAAGAGCTCTTCAGAGGGTCATCAACACCGCACAGAAACCATTGGCTGCCCTCTGCCCTCCCTGCAAGATTTTTCCAGCTCCTGCTACCTCGGCAGAGCCAAGAATATTGTAAGATTCTTCTCATCCTGGATACCACCTGTTCGACCTGATGCCCTCTGGCAGGTGCTACAGGACCATCAAAGTACAGACCACCAGATTTAGAAAGTTTCTTTCTATGGGCCACAAGTACACTGAATTCCAATAGGCACCGATAGACCCCTCATGTGCAATATGCTGACTATCTTTCTAGGTCGAACCATTCATTCATACTAGTGCAATTACATCCATACCAGTGCAATAATTACATCCATTCTAGTGCAATAACTACATTCATACTAATGCAATGATTGCATTTATTCTAGCGCAAATTTAAATGCAAAATAACACTACTTATGTATTTCTCTTAATTATTTTAGAACCTCTGTTTTTGGCTGATTGTTTGGATATTGTGGTTATTTTAGTTTATTTTGTTTCCCTGTGTCTTTAATGCACCGATCAGGAGCAGCACTCAAGTAAATTCGTTGCATAGGCTTTCTTCTTCATCCTCTTCTTGTTCTCCAAATAGTTGCAATGCTGTTCGTTCAATCAGGCAAATCTATGATCAATCAATCAATCAATCAGGCTTTATTTGTATTGCACTTTTCATATAAACAAATGTAACACAAAGTGCTTCACACAATAAAATCTCCCCCCCTCACAAAAAAAAACCAAAAAAAAAAAACGGTCAGGTCAAAAACAAACAAAAAAAATTATAAAATTTTATAAAAGTACAGACAAGTTTAAAACTGAGTTAGTAAAATAAATAAAAGTACCGTAAAACTGATTAATTAAAAGTAACAATGACATTATAAAATAATTCCATTATTTGTTTTTTTTCCAAAAATGAATTGAAAATTAGAGAACACCATCTGTTGCCATCTTTGATGGTGCAAGCACTGAATTTGTAGAGTTAGAAACGTGTCAAGTACTGGGACTATAGTAAAATGGTATTGGAAGTATTGCTTTTGAAGGAAAGGTTTTCAACATTTGACCATTAATATACTGCCTCCCTATGGTCGATTGAGATCATACTGCAATGGAAGCAGCACAAATTCCCTTGATGTCACCATGCAAAATTGTCCATTGTACAGCATATTGTAGCTTCTAAAAGTTTGAAAAAAAAACATGTTGAAAAAACAAACAGAGAGAGCATAATAGTGTTTTAAGTCCCCCGGAGAATCAGGGGGCGGGAAAACGGCAGGACATGCAACTCAAAAGCTTGAGACTGAAAAAGCCTTACCAGTTATTTACTTGAAGAAAATAATTTTAAAATTTATCCTGAGGGGAAGGAACATTGCCCATCTTATTTTTCTCGTGCATGTTTACATGCAAGAAATAACCTGGTCATAAAAAGATAAAGGCCTCACGTTAAAACGTTGTTTTTGTCTTCACAGCGTGAGGTAGAGAAAATAATGTATAGCTGCAAATTCAACATGAAGCAGACATATGTGTGATCCTGTATCAAAGCTGGCAGTACACATTATATATATTCTGCAGCTGCATGCCAGCGTGAAATTAAATGACAACACCAAAGAAGAGTTGACATACTCAGGCATCTTGGAAGAGCGCCATATAAAAAGATTAAAGCTTTTTGGAAAAAAAAATCTAGATTAAATATGTACGAGTCCATAAGTGACCCAATTAGATGGTGATAACTGTATATGTTAGAGATCTTTGGGCTATAGCTTGTATTGATTAACCTAATAATGTTTTTTTTGTATTATTTTTACCCCTTTTCTTTTTTCCCCTCTATTATCATACACAAGAGAAGATGAGATGAAGGCGGCTATATGAACATAGTCCAGAACAACAGTCCTTAGCAATCGATGTGTAAGCTCTTAAAATTCAAATCTCATTCCAACCCGGTGACCAAAGTCGGCAACGTCATTTCAAACAATGTAAATCCTTTGATTGAGATATTGCCTTTAACAGATTACTGCCAGTAATCTGTTTAGGATTTAGGTAATTTTAGTAATACCTATGTTTATCAAAAACCAGGTCAACCCTTTAATTAAAATAGCCCTATTGCCTTTAACCTGAGTTTTTGGTGTCCATGACAAACATAATCAATACTGCTGTTTAGATATACAGCATTAGTCCAGTGGTTCATACAGTAAATCTATACTTGTGCCATCAAGACCTATTCCTAAGTGCCGCAGGGTAGACCTACGAATCCCTATTGCTATGTCTGCATCTGTGCTCACTTATATAGGCCTACTTGTTCCATTTACAGCTAGATAACACAAGTCTTACATTTTCTAAAACGAGAATCCACGTGTGGCACATGATCAGGACCTGTAGCAGATACACTGGCCAGGCAATGCACAATGACAGAACTTTTCTACACTTTATTGAGGTTTCAGTTTTTATCTTGATTTATTTATCTATGTATGTATTTATTTACCTTTAACCATTTGTATCTTTTTTTTTCTATATCCCATCGCCCTTATCCGTCTGTTCTCTTCTTTCATCGTTGGTCAACTTTTTGTCTGTACACTGTAAAATATCGTTTGTGTTATTAAAGGTTTTGAATTGATTTGATTGAATGCACAAGTGCCGACTTAACCTCCCTCTCCCTTAACCTCTCTCCCTTGATCTCTCCTAACTTCCCTCTCCCTCTCTTAACCTCTCTCCCTTAACCTCTTTCTTTTACCCTCTCTCCCTTGATCTCTTGCCTAACCTCCTTCTCACTTAACCTCTCTCTTAACCGCTCTCCCTTAACTTCTCTCTTACTTTTTCAACCTTTCTCTTAACCTCTCTCTCTCTCTTTCAACCTTTCTCTTAACCTCTCTCAACCTTTCTCTTATCCTCTCTCTGTTAACCTCTCCCTCAACCTCTGCATGTGGTCCAGTATGCGGGGAGCGAGAGAGATCTATGGGCTAACAGGGGTGTACCATCACTTAAAGAGGTTTCCTGAAGGACTGTCTGTATGACTGGTTGTTGCTTGTAGACTTTCGAGGTTTATTTTGAGTGTGGACTTCACCTTTTTGCTATAAGTGAATATTTTTCTAAGCAAACGGCATATAAGTTGCTTGATTGACCACTTGTTTTTCTACATTTAACAAAAAAATTAAGATACCTATCTCCCACTTACAATGCCGTCCTTTCATCTCCACCCGGGAGACTCAAGAAGCCTAGCCTTCAAGAACAACAGTCGCTCACTAACGGCTCCAACGACTCTCATGACCGCTGAACAATGAAGTCGAAAGTAACACCCCCAACGGCCGTCGCTGCTAAACAAATGCAAATCAACAGCTCCGATGGCGACGGGCGCGGCTGGACATCGGAGCACAGGAGAGCCACGCATATCTCTGGCCCTGTTAGCGACGGGCGTTGGTAAACATCGGATCACAAAGAGCCATGGACATCTATAGCTCTGACAACGACTCCTAGAGGATACATACTGAGTCTCATCACCAGTCAGTCGGACTAGCTTGGTCTTTTCAGGAAGGCACGAACTGAGGAAGCCTCTTGGATGAGAGGCGAAACGTCTTCACGGATATACACCAAGTCCAGTTGCACTTGATGCAACTCCTTTGGATAACCATGACCTGGATGAATGAGAACATCCACAGTCAATAATAGTATGTTTTTAATAGCATTTTAGGACCCCCAGATGCTTCACTTACAGTTTGGATCTAAAGGCCTCTCCAAAAGGTTGGTTTGACACAAAAACAAACAAAACAAAAAAAAAGCAAAAAACAAAACAGCCTCAATACATTAAATGAATAAAAACAATAATCTGAGTGGTGTGTGTGTGTGTGTGTGTGTGTGTGTGTGTATGTATAGTGAACAAACCCCTTCTGCAAATGACGGAAGTTATTTCATTTCATTTTCAAGTTGACGTCAAAGCAAAGCTGACCCCCAGTGGAATCCTTTGGTCATTAAAGCAGAACCACGCCTTATAATTAACCATGATATACTTGCGAACATACACTAGAGAGCAGTACAAGACAACCCCATGTCAAAATAGTAAAAAAAAAAACAAAAAAAAAACAGTCCCATTGTAAATGACAAAGTGCTAGTGCTGTCCAAAACATTGGGAAAAGTTTTGTTAAAACTGTGTAACCCTTACAAATACGGCTTTATCCGTATTATGATCTGACCAATTCCATTTTGATACATGTGCAAAGCTCAACTACCTTCATCAGAAGGTAGTTTCATCAAATTGATTCCAAGGAGTATGCTTCATGCTGACAGTGTTTGTCACTGTACAGAGAGAAGCATGGAGAGCACCTAGCTAGCACAAGATTTTTTATATTGTATTGCTGAAAGGTTAGAAGGCATACAGAAGAAATATGGCACCACCAGGACATTGATGGTGTCAGACTGTCCCTCCAGGATGGATGAACCTAAAGAAGAACGTAAAGAAGCAACATTCTAGGTAAACAATGGTATGACTACTGTATATAAGGTAGATTCTGACTCTTTCGTGAACATAAAACATTTAGTTTTCAGTAAATCTAGATGGATTAAGGTGGCAAGACTGAAAATAATTCTCACTCAAAAGAACCAGCTTTGTCTTAATTCAAGGATTATTCGGTTTGTGTTTTCACAACATGGGTCATATTTTTGTAGTTTTTGCCATCAGGCAAAAATGATATAATTTTACTCACCGGCTTCATTGTGGAGATCTTGGACATGGCAACACCACTAGACAAAGCTTTACAATGGCATCTTATGGGGCAACTAAACATAAGTGTCAAACATATTTCAACAAGTCCAATTTAACCCAGTTAGCCAAATCATGTATATTTAGGTGTGAAAATTATAGTGCACATCAAAAGTTATTACCAGAAATATTCAATATTACCAATGGTCAATCCCATTGCATGGCGGCTTCCTGATTCAACATGCAGAAATGACCATCCTATACTTACCATAGCTGGTAGATATACTACCCAGACAGTGCAACTGAGAAGTCTGATAATAAGAAATTATGTGTCTAGGGATTATGTGCCTAGGGTTTTTTGTTGTTGAAAGGACAGGTTGACAGAGAAAGTTCATCCCCAAAATAGAAATTTCTGTTACTACCACTCATCCTAATGCAAGTAGAAACCCAGATTAGTGTCCTGTTGCCATAAAACACGGATGGTGGACAGTGGATGGTGGCCAGTTCATTAGAGTTCCAAAAATGGCAAAGAAAAGACCACAAAAGTACTCCAAATGGCATGGGCAGCACCATCCAAGTCTTCTGAAGCCATAAGATATATCTGCGATTAAAAGACTGAAATTTAAACCACTATTTACTGCAAATCTTCCATTCCCCCTTTACTTTAAACCAGAGTTCGCGTGAGAACGCCTCTGTTTCAGCATGAGATCTGTTTTGAAAGCAAAGGCATAAGGGAAGATTTTGCAGAAAATAAAGGTTTGAATTTCAGTGTTTTTTTCCACTCGCAGACCTATTGTAGGGCCTCAGAGGACTTGGATTGTTCCGCACAGGCTTTTTTAGTGTACTTTTTTTTAGAATACTTTTACAGTAATTATTTTGCCATTTTTGGTTCACTGCAATCGTTGGAAGAAGGCTGCTCTGACATTTTGTTGGATTACTCCTACAGTTTTGTGTGAAATCGAAACACTAATCTGGGTTTATGCTGGCATGAGGGTGAGTAGATAATGACAGAATTTGCATTTTGGGGGTGAACTATCATGAAAAGGCTCGTGTTTGGTTTCCCCATTTTATGTCACTGTAAAGCTTTGCTTAATGGTGGGCCCATGTCCAAAATCTCCAAAATGAGGCATTTGCGTAAAATATCATAACAGATATGCACGATGGCAAAAACTAAGAGAATAAGATCCTGGTTGGAAAAAAAAAATTATTAATAGCAAACGTTATGTTTAGCATACAGGGGACACAGACCACTGCCAGAAAAACACACATTTGAATGTTGAGCATGGTGATGGCAGCATCACGTTACTTACAGACTGGTTATCTACAGCTCAAGGCTATGGTCAGGATAGAAGGGAAACAAACAAACACAAGAAAATGACAAAACAAGCAATTTTGTGAAACAATCTCTGCAATTTGCCCTCTGCAAAAGAGGGCAAATATCCTTGGATATGAAATAATCTGAAGCATCCAGCCAAAACCAATCAAATGGCAGGATGGTCAGGATCTTGGAATGATTGCCTTCTCATGGACCTCAGGTTTATAGAAAATCTGTGGACTTACAAGACCTGCGCACACAAGTTTACCTTGCAATTTGAGAGTAAAAAAAAAAAAATACTAGAGCCACACGAGGCCAAATTCAATAGACTTTTTCTAACAAAAAGACATACCAAAACAAAAGGAGCTTCTATTATGTATGCATTGAGAGATGGGTATTATTAAGCTCTTGGTGTTTTAGTTTTCCATACATTGTCAATAATGGACAAAGTTTTGTGTTTTACACTGATTTCATTTGTTACTTAATGGTTTTTTTTTAATATTTATTTATTTAAAAAATTTTTTTTTACATTTTCCCTCTCTCTCTCCCCAGTTGTACTTGGCCAATTACCCCACTCTTCCAAGCCGTCCCGGTCGCTGCTCCACCCCCTCTGCTGATCCAGGGAGGACTGCAGACTACTACATGCCCCCTCTGATACATGTGGAGTCGCCAGTCGCTTCTTTTCACCCGACTGTGAGGAGTTTCGCCAGGGGGACGTAGCGCATGGAAGGCTCATGCTATTGCCCCGTTCCCTCTCCTCCTCGAACAGGCACCCCGACCGACCAGAGGAGGCACTAATGCAGCGACCAGGACCCATACCAACATCCGGCTTCCCATTCGCAGACATGGCCAATTGTGTCTGTAGGGATGCCCGACCAAGCCGGAGGTAACACGGGGATTCGAACCAGCAATTGCCACATCGGTAGTCAACGGAATAGACCGCTACACTACCCGGATGCCTGATTTACTGGGTTTTTAGCTGGCCCTTGGTGGTCTAAAAGCTAGACAATTTGACAGGCACTCACTGCAACTACTAGCATGCACCAATGCGAGCATACATATGAGCATACATATACATATGCAAATATGTATATATGAACAAACACATGCATGTTCCTATATGCACAGACAAGTTAAAAGTAAAACGGACAATCTAGTTGGATAGGTTAAGATATGGAATCAAAATTGTGTATAAAGAGAAAAACAGCCACTGAAACATACATAGCCAGATAGGCTAGCCCTTTTCCTTCTCCCATCACGTCTTTCTTTGGTTCTTCTAATGACGCTTACCATTAGGTCATGATTTATCACCGTCTGCGTCTGATGACATAACACTCATGTGTCTGTTTCTCTCACCGTCAGCAAAGAACAGACTTTCTACTTTCTACTTTTTCTCTCCTCTGCTGTCTTTGGAGGATAGTCATACCTTCTGTTTCATTCATCTCATCCTTTATTTTATTTTTTGCATTCCTTATCCCCTTTTCATGTTCCTCCTGGAGGTTTCACTCATGCACTTGTTCTGTTATGTTTAAATTAACCCAACTATTGTACTAACTTTTTACAGATAAGTGAAACTATATCACCTATGTCCACAGTTGTCACTCAGCAGCTGACAGATTTAATGATAAAGCCAGCCACACACTGTAAATATCTTTATGTAATATACATGATACATCATTTTGGTTTTATCATTCTCAAAGAAATCCCATAAATGGTTATTTTCTCTGTCACCATAAGGAATAGCACATTTCTTATCACAGGACATTGTCTTGGCCTGCTCAGTGGAATTTTCCAGAAGGCCAAGTCTACTGCGGAGGAGGAACCTGAAGTGGAGTAAGTCTTGGTGGTTCTTGTGCATATCATGGACATATAGGGATTATTCTCATAAAACTAAACTCCAGCTTGTAAAGCGTTGGTATGTCTCAAATGACAGTCTCAGCCACTTTCTCCCTCTTGGAAATTATACTGCTTCGTCACACTGGAGAGAAATACCTAAAATTCTTCACAAAGTCTGAATGATGTATTTTGCTGACTGGGGTAATATAAATGTTTATTCAAGGACTGCATGCACTGTTATTCACTTTGCTTTGGCAGCAGGAATATTACTCACATGGATCTGACCCTTAGGGAAATACTCTCATTGCATATTATTTCCATGCTCGATCACTTGGCGAAGTCATGAAGATTTATATTCCTTCTCTGCGTTACCAGGGAGAAGATCTCGGGCAGTTTCATCTAAGAGCCCACACAGCTCAGTTTTATCAGAGGCATGAAATACAAAGTACTGAACAGTTGACGTAACTGGGAAGACACAAGTCAACGAGCTCTTTTTGGGTGACTTCACATCACATTTTCTCAATCAACAATTTAACAGCTTTATCAGTACAATGAAAAGCGGAATGTCTCAGAGAACCATACCTGTTTCTTCAGGCATCTCTACTGCTGAGCAAAGGCAGTACGCGTACTCTGTTAAAAAACACTGGCGATATATTATGGTAGCCAGCTCTTGGCCAACGACATGGAAAGATATTAAGGTGAAGGAAATCTAATCCATTCCCTTAGCACTTCATAAACAATCTCTCTTTTAATGTGCTAGAGTGCTAGTAAGCTGAACATATTATTTAGCCAGTCTTTCAGACCAGAAATCTGAGGTAAACCAGGCTATTGGGGGAGAATGGGCTCAGACAGAGTTACACACACACATACACTCACACACATGCATGCCTGCACTCACACAGGCATATGCTCACCTTATCAACCTTTAAAACTTTATTGGTCATCGGATTCCCACATTCTCTAACTAGTAGATTAGACAAGCAAAGCCTGTCTGCATTCACTGACTGCATCCCACAACTACTCCCATCCTGACAATAGTGTACAGTACCAGCCGCGCCCAATGGAGACGTTTTCCTCAGTTCACAGACAGGCTAATGGGCTGCTGGGACAGAAAGTCAGCATGCGGTAAGGTTAAACATCAGCAAGCGCCGCAGGGTCCGCTAACAGAAACAAGTAAAACTGTAAGTGCTGTAGGAATGTGCAGAGGGTGAAAACAGTTGCATGTGTGTGTGTGCGTGCGCGAGCAGACAAGTGTTGTCTGCATTCTGTTGACGAGGGAGCTTGTGAACAAGGCATGAGAGGCTGAGGAACAGAGAAAGACAGAGGAAGTTCAGTGAGCTGCATATTCAGAATACGCTGAAGTTCAGGCGGCCCCCTTTGACAATGTCTGCTGCAGGTTCTTGTGTATGGCAAAGCAGCTTTGACGAGTTCAGGCCCCTTGAATGGAATTAGACGCTGTTGGTTGGAGGCTTTCAAAGGTCTGATTCTGTCATGCACATTCACACACACACGCACGCGTACACACCACACACACACATATTAACAGCATAAATTGCCTTGTGTATATTAATTCATCAAACCACCCAGTGTTCAGTGTTAAATGGAGTCTGTAAAGGGAGACATCTTTTCTATGAGGGCTTATTTCCACTAAGTAATACACAGTGGAAAAGAAGCTGAATCACCAATGGTGAATATTTACTATGCTAAAAACTCCTCGTCAGCAGGACTTCTTGAGGCACAATTCACAGATGCTGCTTCTGCGTATTCTTGAGATTTGCAGCTGAATAAAGATCCAATTTAGCCTTACATGCACGAGTGCCCATACAGTAGTCATTCTTATTGTCGGGTTCAACATTACTCAGGTTGGGCAAGTTGTATCATTTAATCATACTTTTATTACTGCCAAGGCAAGTGCAAGGACTGTCTATGGGTAGTTACAATAGTCGCAGTGATTGTCAAGGTTAGACTTTGTATATTTGATGCAGGTCGGAGGAGCCAGCCAGGAAATAGATGGCTCTGTATAGCAGTGACATATGAAGTGAGGCACAGATTGAAAAAGAATATGTTCAGACCGAATGAATGTACAATGTGTGGTCCAATGCAGAAGGCTCCTCCATGGGCACATTGAGGTCTGATGCTGGACGAGTTGATTTCCAGATGTGTTTTTGAGCCCTGACTTATGTAAGGTAAGAATCCTTCACAGTGAAGGCAGGTGTTGGCTGTCTGCTCTCTTGATTGAAATAATTCTAATGTTGATTTAGTCTCAGCACACTAAGCATTTACCTTTTCATAGTAACAGGTATCATTAATGCTCTTATTTCTCCTGTGCCATGCCTTGAATAACTGCGGCTTTTTCAATATGCTATTTATGGGCAATATACAACAGTCTGTTTGCTTTCCAAACTGAGCACATAAATCCAAATATATATATGACAATAATGACCGTATTTCGTAACTTTTTGGCTCACAGAGTCCTAACCCGTCAACTCCAATTCCTTTGTTGTACAAAAGTACAGAAAGGTGGGCCAGTCAATTGACTTCTCTCTCCATGCAGGCTGACAAGATGGATTAAAGGAAAACAGAGTCCAAAGTTTTCTTAAATCACTCCTTTATGTACGTTGTTATGTACGTTGATGTGTGTGTGTGTGTGTGTGTTTGGTTTACTCACCTGTCTAGACCTGCAACTGCTCCTCAACAGGTGCTTCTATCATCAGAGCTGGTGTGTGCTCATGAATTTGTGTGTGTGTGTGCGTGCGCGCAGGTATGTGCATGTTATTTTGTTTGAGGGAAAGGACTGAGACTGTTTACTTAAACAACAAAAGTGTGGGAGGAGGTCATGCCTGGCTTGTTGGCTGTCAGAGATGACATGACATCATAGGTAGTACTTCTGGACACACCTACTGACAATTCTCTTTTCACCCTTTGTACAAACTGCAATAGAACACCGAACACTGAGTGAAGTCATTATTTGGTTTTGCAAAATAAATTTACGTCTCTGGTTTAGCGGCATAACACTCAACCACTCTACGTATAAAAGGAAGCTATTAAAAATATATATTTTGAATTTATTGGGTTTAAAAATCTGTTCTGAAAGCATATAAAAGCTTTTGCGACTAGACAAATCAAGCCTTTAAACAGATCAGACTGTATAACACAGACTGTTGGGTCGCCATTTTTATTAACTGAGTGTTTTTAATCCAAGGCCACTCCTGACGTCAGCACTTTTGGAGAGGAACCTGCAAGCATTCCTGAGATGAGGAGGAATCCAGATCCAGACTTATTCCCTTTTCCCCTGCAGTTATCGCCATAACAACAAGCAGAGACCTCTCCAGACAGGTTGACTGATAAATAAATTTGGGGAAACTTACATGTCTCAAGAGTTTCAGTAAACCTTTAAAAAAAATGCGTTCTTTGCATCACAACTATGTCAGTTTCTTATTGAATGGCCACCGTAGACTGACCTGACCTTGTCATGTGAGGAAGAAAAACACAAGATTTGATGAATTTTATGAGGTGCATCTGTTGACCCAAAACCCCAGGTACCGACCGGCATGCCTAGACGTCAGAGCACTGTAGACAATGAATTATTTGGCGTATGGAAAGAGAGTGGGTTTCATCTATAGTATTTGTGAAAATCAATTACACCTGTTCGGATATGAGCAGACCTTACTGTGCCTTCCTCTCTCAGAAAATTCAAAAATCGCCAAACCTTTTTTTTTTCTTGAAAAAAACCCCAACATTCAAATGGCTAGATCTCAACAGCTTAACAACTTCTATCTCCAACTTGAAATGCTGTTTGCATAAAAAGAGAAAATTGCTTATATTAAACTGCCCCCCTCCCTCAACCCCTCCTGAGCCAGTTTCACACTGCTTTTAGGCTACATAAACTTTAATTGTACTCATTACAGGACCTTTAAATGTGCTTGTAAATACTTTCTGAAAGCCCCGTCAACATGCCTCTAATATCTACCTAGAGTTGTGAAATTCACGTGTTTTAGATTAAAAAAAAATTGTTTTTCTTGCACGAAAGATAATTTTGTTACATATGTATTGTACTTTTATGTAACCAAAATAAGATGAAATTAAGACAAAACATTAGTTTTTCATGTGGACATTTTTGGATTCATATAAGAGTTACTGACCATAGCAGATTTCATCTGGTCATTAAAGCTGATGGTTATGAATCAAACCTATCTGCTTTCCCTATCCAGCAACGAGAAAATGAGTGAAATAATTGGTACATATTGGGGTTTTTTTCTATCTTGTCTTTGTTATGGACTCCGAGTCTGCAATAAAGTTTTGAATTGAATTGGTATGCTGGATGTATAGCTATGGAAGGAAGTAGCACGGTGGTCGATGTTTACTTCCAGTAGAGCTGACCTTTAAGTCTATCTGTCTAAACATTTTAGGGAAGTTGCTGAAATGAAAGGAATCCCATCATGTTTTCTGAAAATCAAATGCAGCCATAAGCGTTCAGTTTCAGACATAAATTGGCCACATGTGCTGGCTG
Organism: Lampris incognitus; assembly: GCF_029633865.1. Classification (NCBI taxonomy): domain Eukaryota; kingdom Metazoa; phylum Chordata; class Actinopteri; order Lampriformes; family Lampridae; genus Lampris; species Lampris incognitus. Next base: position 19,065,299 of record NC_079217.1, on the reverse strand, counting down.
ACACCAGGGCTACTGGAAAATGTCACAGGTGTCATGGGCATTTTACTGTCACTGCTGTCAGGTTGGCTTTTTCATAACTTCCCAGAAATGCAATGGAAAGACTGCCATGAAAGAATGGAAAAAACTGCTCCAGACCTTCTCTGATGGTGGGTTGGAAATCACCGCCTCGCCTAAAGAAAAGCCCTCACGGACTCCAATATTGGTCCTGCTTGTATGATATAAATTTCATGAAATCCAATGAAAGCCACAGAGGGCATCTTTAAAGTGGAAACAGACATCTTTTCAACTTTCATCCCCTATCGTTTCCAACTGGTATTATTCTTTGCGCCGCTGTCGCAAAGACAACCGGATCGCTTTCCGTTTTCCCAAATCCCCCCAAAAAAGAATCCCAATTTGAACTAGAAACCCCGACCTTGGTGCTATGATAACGGCAGAGTAAAACATCCGTTAGTATTGTAAGTAGGCTGTTTGTGTTACTTACTGATCCAGTAGAAATAATGCCAAGTGAATGTCGGTTTGGAACCCTCTCAAGTCCCGGAGCTCTCGCCATCGAGTGAACGCCCGTCCGAGGTTCACTCTTGTTTTGCCTCTGTTTCTATCACTCTCCCTCCACCTCCTTTGCCTCCTCCGTCAACTGGGTTCTTCTCTTCCAGTTACTGCGGTTGTTCCACTGTCCGCCATTTCCGCTATTGGTGGTAGCTAACGATAGCTACCAGGAAAACAAAAGCGCCATCCTTTTCTCTCTTTTTTCCCCCTCTCCCCAATTGTACATAGTCAATTATCCCACTCTTGCCCACATCCGGCTTCCCAATTGGGTCTGCAGGGACGCCCAACCAAGCCGGAGGGAACACGGGGATTTGAACCGGAGAGCCCATATTGGTAGCGCTATCCTTTCCTTTTTTTTAGTTGCGCAATGGTTGACGCACTTCCTATGTGCCGTAAATCGAGCCTTCGTTTTCCCGCGAGATCGTGCCCCTATAAGCGATAGGGAACCAATCTAGGCGCCGATGGTGTCATTATTCTCTAAAGCCATTACGCTGTACAATTAACATTTGCTTCATAATTTAAAGATAAAGCAAAAAGGTTGTTCATTTCCAATTTAAATTGAGACAATTCGTTACCATTAATGCAAAAGAAAAGTCGACTCACGCTATCAATCTTTTCTTCGGGGGGTGGGGGGGTTCCCCCTTTTTCTCCCCAATTGTACTTGGGACAGTTACCTTACTCTTACCCACATCCGACTTCCTACCCGCAGACACGGCCAACTGTGTCTGTACATACGCCCGACCAAGCCGGATGTAACACGGTGATTCGAACCACCGACCCCCGTGTTGGTAGGCAACGGAATAGACCGGTATGCTACCCGGTCACCCAGATTAGTATCAAGTTTACTGAAAAACGAAAGCGCCTGTCTGACGTCACATCCATGTTAGCTCAGTAACCTCTATCCAGTGCAGCACCAATAAAGAATGCAAGTTATTTCTATTATCGATGAATCTATCAATTAGCTATTGTCCATGATCAATCAATTTAATCACCTAGTCGAGAAAAATGCCCAAAATAATGTCAAATGCCTATCACAAGATCTCAGACCCCAAAGTGGTGAATAAACAAACAACTAAAACCCTAAAGTTTGTAATCTTATGAGTTGAATTGGAGAAAGGCAAGCGAATCTTTGCAATTGTGATGCTCTAACTAGCAAATGTTTGGTATATTCACTGACTTAATCCATTAATCAATTACCAAAATTATAATCAATTAATCAGCTGATCAACTAACCAATTACTCGATGATTGTTTCAGCTCTACACTCATTTGAAGCATACATGTGAACAGCTGGCAGCTGGAATTAAATGATTCTTAGACCCGCGGGGTGAACAAAATACGCCAAATAATGTGAAGAAAGCAATCATACTTTAAATGAACACGTGGTTATAAAGTTTACGGTACGAATTTCCGATTGGCCAAATGGTGAAGGCAGTATTTCTGAGTCCCCCGGGAGGATGTGTCAAATAATTTCCAAAAGGAGGTTTATGTAAAAAATCCCTGTAAAGCAAAGATAGTGTCACGTAGCAACAGTTGAAAACAATGGATCACAAAAGTGATTTTTAAGACCAGCTGAGCCAAGGCTGAAGCCCAGTATTGTTACAAGAATAACAAATTCTTGGAAATCATTTGGAATAGCACTGGTGTGAGTCATCAATTTCTTCCCCACTTCCCCCCTCACTGGAAATGTCTGCTGATCAGAGGAATATGCTAACAGTTTCCACACTGGTGTAGTAAACCATGTTAGCTGGAATGGATTTTATTATCTTCTTGATATACTATATATATATATTTGGCAATGCAATGTACTATAGATCAAATAAAATCTTGTGGCTGTAGATTTCATGTTCATTTTTTATGATGTCCTTTTTCTCCAGGAAAAAAAAAAGATTAGGGGAAAACAACAAACTTCTGAAGCGACTGGCATCCCCTGGAACAGAACCTAATGTATGTCATGTTAAGACATGAGTTTCAAATTTTTCATTTCATCTGAAATGCCTTTGCTATGTCAAATTCGACAGGGGTCTGCTTCGAAATGACTGTTTTCGGCTAATACCAGAGCTTTTGGAAGCGTGCATTTATTTTGATAAAATGGAGCCCGACCAACAAGGTGCTGCCATGGTAACCAGTAGTGATAGTGATGAATTGCTTTTCCTTCCAACAACAATAATGTAGCAGGCAAAGTGCAGTGGGTAAGTAAGTATTCCAAGGTTGACAGACATCGTTTTGAGGTTCCATGCAGAGAAATTACGAGAGGATGTTTAAGTGTGCTGTTTTTGGGGAAGGGAGCCCTAAACAGATGGCTTCAATCAACACTGAACACTCCATAACTTTTGTAATCCATGTCTTCCCTTATTTTCTTCCTTCCTATCTATCTATCTATCTATCTAGCAAAGATAAGATAAGATAAAAGAAACTTTATTGTCCCCTTAGGGAAATTTTTTCTTGGACTCAGTGTTGACATGAGCTGAGGTCACGAGCAGAGTAGTGCCACCTAAAGTCGTACGAAGACAGACGAAAGACAGCGTATCTATCTATCTATCTATCTATCTATCTATCTATCTATCTATCATTTTATTCTATTATTTATGCTATTCAATTATACCACTGAATGTATTGTTAGATGCTATCAGCGGCAGTGTCAGTGTGGCGCTATGGTTGGTGAAAAGTGCCATCAGGGCTGTTCATGTCTAATCAAAGTGTCAACCTTCACACTTTGTCTAACAGTGAGATGGCAACAGCTATCGCAGACTCCTTGCATCAAGAGCATCAAGCATGAGGCATAATGCACGTGGTTTTGCAGTAGAAGAGCTGTTTTCCTCAAGGTGGTATGACTATACTGGTGAATTTGTCAAGGCAGACACACAATGGCCTATTGGACCAGTTTCGTTTTGTGTGGTCTTGTTGTGAATAGGCTGGATGATGATGATACTAGTAGCAGTGCTTCACTTGGCACCTTGTAGGAGAGACATACACGTTTTATGAGGGTGCTATGGACAGGCAGGTACTTGTGATTCGTTTGCTCTTTACTCTTTGCAAACCGCACTGAATTTACATTGAAGCGCCTGTTTTTCTTAAGGTTACTGTACACTCGGATTGCGCAAAGGACATTATACACCTTGTATGAATAAATACGTCATCTTTTGACTTTACATCTATCTGAGTCACTAAAGGGATTTCTTGATTCAATTTCTGTCTAGAATCAGCTCCAACTCGACAGACGTCGTCCGTAGGGACAGTTAAACTCACTTTGCGCCATCACATTTGGACATTCATAGTTTCTACTGGATTCTTTATCTGCTGTGTAGATTTTTTACATTTTTTTCCCTGTTTGAATTGTCTTATGATGTGTATTGTGTTGTGTGTTATTTCTGTTTTGTTTCCCGTTTTGTGTACAACAGATCACCTTGTGTGGATAATCACATTCTATTCTATTCTATATAGTATAATAAGTTCACCATTCACAAGCTAGCGCAACCCACTCCCCCTATAAGGGAATTCATGCTAGCATATCATCCTGTTTAAAAATATTAAGACTAATGGGATGTTGCTTGGGTTCAGAGCATGTGGCTGTAAAAAATACTCTATAAATGTCAGGTCAGTTCTTTAATGTCCACCGAATAACAGGGATCCCACTGGTTTAAAAGGGCTTGCCTTTCATTAGAACAGCATAGAAGAGATGATTATGCTGCACATGGTTTGCAAGGCTTTCTTTGGTTCGGGTCAGTGGAAGTGCCTGATTCCAATTCAGCTGATTTCATGACTCTTGTATCGCTTGAATTGAAATTCTGTGGCCGTCATTTTTGAACTCTCGCATCAGCAGTCATTTCAGAACTGGCTATCCACATCCCACCTCATAAACCGATCTTCTATGTATTGAAAGAAACGTGCATGGAAATTACACTTCAAGATGGGTGTGTCCAGATGGTACAAATAAAATGTGTTCAGATCCACAGCCCCTGCCTATTCCAGTCTGGAGGCTATTTACAGTATAAACTGTGTAGCCGTGCCACAGACTTCATGTTGCTACTGAATTTTGAGGCACCATGCATGGATAATGTTTTATGAGTTTCAAAGCCAGGGGCTGCTTTAAAAAGGGATTACAGTTATATGTGAATTTGAGCTCTTTGTTATTCGTTGGTAGAAGTGCCAGGTTAATGCTCAAACAGGAAGAGGGAGAATCGGCCAGCCTGTTGGAGCTCATGCTTAACGAATAAGACAGAGTTTCTATTGATGTAGGCTCTGTCTTTATCTCTCCCTCTCCCTCTCTCTCTCTCTCTCTCTCTCTCTCTCTCTCTGCAACACACAAACACACAAAGTGCACAAAACACACGCACACACACACGTACACAAATCTACTCATCAGCTCTGAAAGAAACACCTGGAGAATCGCTTCACTCATATGAGGATGAAACTTGGAGAGCGCCGGATCAAATTTATGCAAATGAAAAACCATTCCAAAAGACTTCAACTTGGCAAAGCAGCCAAGCCGGTATACTGTGCATGGGGAGAGACGCTTCCAGGGGAATGCTACTGCCTTGACCGTGTGCAGGTTTCTAAACAATATCTGACAGGTAATGATGTCATGTTCTCAAGCCTGCCTCACTGCCAGTATGCAGCCGATCCAAGTTGCAGTGTTCTGGTGTTGATGCCTTTGAATGTGTGAACCAGTAAACTCGGAGCCTTAAAGGAATAAGCAGGCCACCAGACAATGAGCGTCTAAGCCAGGGAAATGGAGACCATATAAGGCTACAATCTGGAGGAATAGTCTCCAGAGAAACTCTGCCAATCTTACGGATGAGGCCCTTCGAAGAGGTTCAGTTCTTCTACAGCCACCACACACACACATACACACACACACACATACAAACATAGACAAACACACAAGCCTGTCACAGATGCACGCACATACAGTGCAAACATCCACATAAAGACAAACAAATACAAGTTTATCTACACGTTTGATTCCACTACTCAGAATGATAAAGGGTTTGTTTGATGACCTGGTTCAACCCACAAAGCAGCTTTTTACATCTGCCAAAATGAGCCAAACGCCTTCTCAGTAAATCTTCAAGGTTACATAAGTATCTCAGAGTGGTATTATCCTAACTCATAAACCATGTCACACACAACGACGACAAAGCAGAGCTGAGGAGAAAAAGTAAGCCTCAACAAAAACACATTTCCAGGAGGGCTGAACCTCAAAGGTACTTTAAGTATTGCCATTAGAGGATGACTGTGGTGCCACAATACATGACATTCACAATATGGAAGAACATCAAAATGCACATATGGGCAAGCAGCTGTTAAGAGATAAAGTAAGCAACACTGAAGTTCAAACTATTATCTGGAGCTAAAATTAAGTACCCTTTATTAATCCTCAGTTACTGCAAATTAACCCATCCTAGCTGTGATCTGTGTAGCTAGGAGCAGTGGGCTACCGCCTTCATGCTGCTCCCAGGACCAACTCCAGTTCTTTTCCCATTGCCTTGCTCAGGGGCACAGACAGGAGTACAAAACCCTAACATGCATGTTTCTTTTTGATGGTGGGGGAAACCGAAGCACCCGGAGGAAACCCACGCAGAGAACATGCAAACTCCACACAGAGGACGACCTGGGATGACCCCCAAGGTTGGCCAATCCCAGGGTTCGAACCCAGGACCTTCTTGCTGTGAGGTGACAGTGCTAACCACTGGGCCAGCGCGCCACCAATAACAGAGCCATAGATTGTATGCCACCATGCTTGTGAATGGCCAGCTCTGGCAAGTAAACGAACATGGCAAATTTTAATAGCCTTTTTCTCTCTCGCCATGATTGGGAAAAGAGTAGAGGGAAATGATGGTGACAGAAATGAGAGATGAATGAGACAAAAATCACTGAAAATTAGTTTGAGAATAAACGGTCCTATAGGGCTTGGTTATCGATAATAACTGGGCACTGTAATAAACATTAATTAATGCAATGGTAAATGGACTGCATTTATGTAGCACTTTTCTTGCTGCAACAGCCACTCAAAGTGCTTTACAATCAATGAATGCCTCACATTCACCTATGCGCACACACACTCATACACAAATGGCAGTGTCAGCCATGCAAGCTAAAAACCAGCTCATCGGGGGTGGTTTGCAAGGAGGAGCCAAAGATTGAACCGGCAACCCTCTAGTTACCAGACGACCTGCTCTACCTCTGAGCCACTGTCGCCCCTGTTGAGAGTGAAATGAAAGGGGAACAAATTAAACTTAAATGGAAAAGGATTGGATTTGTCCTCATTTTTGGGTTTTTGGAATTTAAAATTGGAATTAATAGGATATTGCTCCTTTGCTTGGATTTGTATTGCTGACTTCTAATCACCTGTTTCTTCCACTAAATCTCACCCTGCTCTCGCTCTCTCTCTCTCTCTCTCTCTCGCTCTCTCTCTGTCTTCATTCTCTGGGGACTTTTGCATGGCCAAGGCTGTAAAAATATAAACACTAGGGAGTTCTACTGGCAGGGTAAATACTCTCAATAACCTTTGCTGCAGTATAGACAACCACATACATCTCTTTTTGTTGGCATAGCCTCTTTTCATAGGCACAAACCCTAAAATAATGCAATGTTTGTTCAATGATTTGAAGATTTTAGGCTTGATGATGAGATTAACTGTCCATGTCTGTGTGCACCAGTGCAAAAGTTAGGCATGATGGCAAGCGGTGATGCACAAAAGGCACTTCTCACTTCTCCCTTTACTGGAACAGCAGTGTCCATCTCTGGATGAGTGTTCTCTGTTGGCACAGTGCTGACCATAATGAGAGATGCTGCTCCAAAATGCACACTCTTTTTAGTATGGAAACCACTAACACTGGAGGGAGGATCTGCAAGTGACCACTAACCGCCATAATTTCCCCCGCCTGCGGTCCAGCATCAGATCCTTACCGCACAGCAGTGTTTTCCAAACAGTGGTTTTTATAGGTACCGGTTGCAGCCACTTAGCAAACTGTCCGCAACATAGGGCCAAAGAAGTTCACTCCTATGGGCTCCCTGGTGTAGCTTAGTACATAGTAACCTCACATGTTGCATAAAGCTAGCTATACTGAAACCACAAGATTCAAGATCCCTTATTGTTAGGTGTCATTATACAAGTACAAGAGAGTAAAATTCTTGTGCTTCGGCTTCTCAACACTGCAGCAACAACAGCAAATAAAATAACAACGAAGCAAAAGCAGTAATAATAAATAGTGTGCGGTGTATGTAAGGTGCGTTGTGTGTAGACCCTGCCTTAATAAATGTGCATATGTGTGTTGTTTGCATATTTGTGTGTTTGTGTATGCCAAGCTACATCTGTGTGTGTGTGTGTGTGTGTGTGTGCGTGCGTGTGTGCGTGCGTGCGTGTGTGTGTGTGTGTGTTTAAACTGATGATCTGCTGGGGCAACCCCTAACGGGAGCAGCAATAGCAAACAAGTGTTACGATTATAAATTGCACAAAGCTAATTCTTATTACCATTACCAAAATAAGACAAGTAGGATTAACTGTTCATAAACTCCAATGGATTCATTCACAGGTTGATTTAATTACACAAGCAGTTAGAGGCTGGTGCTGTGGTTACAAAACAAAAATGTGTTTTCAGGCCTCTGAATATATATGCGGGTGCGCTTAACTGCAATATTGTTAATATGAATCACAGCCGATGTGATTCATATTCAGAACCGCTTGGTGCACTTGCCATTTGATCGAAAGGCAGCTGACTGTGAACTGGCCCACTCTTTGATTGGCCCTCCAATAAGGCGATATGATCCGTACAGTTTTCACTTCTACACGCATGCCGCTTGTGTACCCTGGACAATGGAAATACCCAAACTTTGTTGGTTATTTGCACAAGAAACCCACAGAACAGTCCTCATTTTGTTTTACTTCCTTGTTTTTCCTCATTGTATAGAAAGTCCCGTGTGTATTCAGTGGAATTTACAATGGAATGAGGGCTGGACTTCTGTCTGGCTACGTTAAGGCTTTTTCCAATAACGAAAAGGAGGGAGCAAATTAATTCTGAGCTGTAGTGGAAAGAATCAAACCACAAATGAAGTTCTGAGAGGCCCCTTATAAATGAATGGAAACAGACGTACTGTAGGTGGAAGTATCCACTTGTTATTCTTCCTCTGCGTGTGTATTTGATAGAGTATGCCAAACAGGTGAGGAGACCCTAGGCGTGTTTTCTAAACGAAGAGAAACTGACAATTTCAATGTTTTTCAGACGGCTCTCGCCGGTGCCCCCATTTCCCGGAAAATATTGGAACAAATATGGCTTCAATTTTGGCATAATTGAGAAAGGTCAGCACTCCAGCAAATAGTACGACCGAGGCCCGTGGTCAGTTTTTAAAATGCAGATATAGGAATGTCTGATTATAATCTTGTCTAGTCTATTATCTAAAGTCTGTGTCTAATTCCTATGGATCCAAAAGTTTTAATGAATCTGGCGCGGATATGATTTGTGGAATATTCCATTGCCTCTGCATTGATTGGGAATGTATGACATCTGTATTAGTCATACTCGGCGTTTTATTTTTCCTGGCAGCAGAACTCACCGTAGAATTATCACACTCTTCACAAACTGCTGTCTCCGGTTGGTCTAAAATCTCCCTCTGGCCATGCATGTCCAACAGATAAGCCCAAAATGTAAACAACTCATAAATGCAACGGCAAACACATTCTTGGCTCTGCAGTAAAAATTTACAAGGAACAAAGTGACAGCCCAGTGTTATGCAACTATGCTTTAATGGGGGTGAGCTGGTTTGGCGGAGGGGCTTAATTAAAACGTTTCGTCACTCTCTTGGTAGTTCGCGCTCCTCTGTATTTCTGCATCTATGCATTGGCCTTCTACCATGGAGGATTATTTCTACTTTGCGAGAAAAAACTTTTGTAATATTATTGAATAAACTCCAGCAATAATGGACACGACAGACGATGCTCGGGCTAATGCAGGGTTATGGACTCGTAATCAAGTCGAGATCCATACTAGTTGGTAAATCCTCAAAATTTACCTAACTCAACCTTGAGCAAATGGCATCATTTCTGAAAAATCCAGGGCCTTGGCTGGTGGAATCACTTTTCTCTGATTGTATCAACAAAATTCTGGCTCTGCATGCTAAAATAGATCAACTCCAGCTTACATCCACAAGTATCCACCATGGCCTCTTCACCAAAGGTTTTAGCTAATATAAAATGAATGCTTTACCAAAAGCATGGCATCTTAGCAATGCTAGTTCAACTGAATAGCCTTCTTAAAAGGCTTTTGTGGGATAAATGCACTGGAAAGGACCATTGTTTTTTCGACCATGGGGTCAGGACTGCAGGCTATTGTTAAAAGTACGGTTTAGATCACATCTAGACATCCGCTTAACTCTAGCTCTCCTCCAACTCCAACATAATCTAAACATCCATCCATTAGCCGAACCGCTTATCCTGCTCTCAGGGTCATGGGGATGCTGGAACCTATCCCAGCAGTCATTGGGCGGCAGGTGGGGAGACACCCTGGACAGGCCACCACACAGGGCCGGCACACACACACACACACACACACACACACACACACACACACACACACACACACACACACACACACACACACACACACACACACACACACTCTACCTAGGGGCAATTTAATATGGCCGATTCACCTGACCTACATGTCTTTGGACTGTGGGAGACCGGAGCACCCGGAGGAAACCCATGCAGACACAGAGGATGACCCGGGACAATCCCTCAAGGTTGGACTACCCCGGGGCTCAAACCTGGAACCTTCTTGCTGTGAGGTGACCACTCTAACCACTGCGCCACTGTGCCACCTAATCTAAACATAATGAGTAAAATTAAACACCAGGTAAATTCACTGTTGTCATCTGGTGAACACTGCCAGAGCATCTAGTCATTCACATCAAATTTTATACTTATTTGTTGTATTAACTTCTTATTGTCTACCCTGCTTTGTTTTGATGTTGTCTGACACAGTGCTGCTTCTTGTTGTTGTTTTTAACTGTGTTCTGTAAGGTGTCCTTGAGTGCTCTGAAAGGCGCCCACAAATAAAATGTATTATTATTATTATTATCAGGTGATTAGGATGAACAATGATTGATCTGCAGCTACATGCACCTCTGCTAAACAGCATCAACTCTCAATCTTCAACTGTTGTGTCTCCCAAGATGCTGTGGTCGTATTAGTCACTGGCTGTATCTGGGACACTTCTGCGCTTCGTTGACAGTTACTATGCTGTCAAGAAGTGGGTTGGCATTGCATGTTAATGAAGAAGTGAGAAGCATCTTTGGAAAATCTTTGGAAAGGAAAAGGCTGTAAAAGAGCCTAGAGTTTGGCATACATGTGTGTCTTCATTATACTTGCATGTGTTTCATTATATAGGACTTTTATTTCTGAGATGTTATGAATGTAGCCTTCATCTGAGGGTGAATATATAGCTTAAAAAACCCATCAGAAGTGGTGCAGTTGTAGCTCGATGCCAACATACATAAAGATATTCTTAAATACACCTTTCCTTTTCACTATGAGGTTCTTCTATTATTCAAACTGGACCGCAATCCACAAGTTCTTGTGAGCAAATTGAAGAATTTGTGCATATCTAGGTTGTGTGAGTCCTATTTTGTCTTGCAATGGCCTGGCAATGTGTCCAGGGTGTCTGTCTCTCTTGCCTTTCACCCAATGCATGCTGGGGCATATGCGTCGGCCCACAGCAACCGTGAGCTGGATTATGCAGGTATCCACAATGAACGAATAAAATAAATCAATCACATTTGTTCACTGACTGTTTTATGTCAGTGCTATGACTAATGTTATTTGTATTTCCCTGTATTATCTTCTGTTGAAGATGAACACTTTCAGCATACAGCAGTGAATGGTTTATCAATAGATTAGGGAAAAAACAAGCAAACCTATAAATCCTCTACTCCTCCAGACCCACAGTACAGCTGGGTTTCTCTTCTGTCCGTTAAATATATTCATTTGTTGTGCCACGATCAGACAGCTCGGACATCTGGCAGAATGACAACCAAGCAGTACTATGCATCCCACGGACCGGAGTCAGGTAACACCAATGCAAGATAATGTGCAAAACAACTGCTAGACCACGGGCGTAACAAGTCAGTGCCGGGCCCCAGTGCAAGATGGTCAAAGCGGGCCCCGGCCTGCCCATCACGGTTAGACGTAACATAGCATCATGTCAATAGTGAATAACAGAAGCGAAAGCGCGCAGCTTTAAAATTACCAGCAAAAGCCAAATGCACTGCACAGTTGACATCGAAATGAAGTGATTACTAGGCAAACAGACTGCCGTGATATAGAAGAGGAGTCATAATAGCAAGGCCAAGATAGTGATAGACCAGCCTACTTACCAAAATCTGATGTCAGAGCCCCATAACAGATGAAAACATAATCGGTGATGGCACATTGACATTATTTATCAGAGTCATAATCATGTTTATTGGCCATGTAGGTTTCACGGGTCACGGGTCACCCGTGGGTCGGGTCGGGAACCAATGGCTCGCGAGCATGTCCGGGTCATTGTAAAGGTGAAGAAATCAATTTTATCAGATAGCCAACTAGTTTATCCGCTTCAACCCTTGTAACGGCTGCGTGGACAGAGGAATTTGCATTTGTGGAGAGAGCAGGATCTGCGGTATGTCTAATATGCAATGATAAAATTGCATCGATGAAACGGTCAAATATAAAGCGGCACTTCGATACGCACCATGCTTCATTTGCATGGAAACCTCCAGCGGGGGACAGCAGGAAAAGGGCATGTGAGGAGCTACAGCGGAGAGTGCAGACGAGTCAGCAGCAACTACGTGTGTGGACCAAGCAAGGTGACGGGAATTCCGCTAGCTTTGCGGGGGCTTTGGCAATAGTAAGGAATGGAAAGTCATTCACAGATGGCGAGTATGCCAAAACATTCATGCTTGATGTGGCCAATGAACTGTTTAATGACTTCCCAAATAAAGACAAGATAATCAAACGAATAAAAGACATGCCCCTGTCAGCAAGAACTGTGCACGATCGTAGCATCATGATGGCAAATCAAGTCGAGGAAACACAAAGTAAGGACATAAACGCCGGGACATACTTTTCTCTCGCGTTAGATGAGTCAACAGACGTTAGCCATCTATCTCAGTGCAGTATCATTGCCAGGTATGCTGCAGGTGACACACTGCGTGAGGAAAGCTTGGCTGTTTTGCCAATGAAAGGGACAACAAGAGGAGAGGATTTATTCACGTCTTTCATGGAGTTTGCTAAAGAAAAAAAACTACCGATGGATAAACGTATTTCTGTCTGTACTGATGGTGCACCCTGTAAGTTGGGGAAGAACAAAGGATTTGTAGCGCTTCTCCGTGAACATGAAAAGAGAGCCATCCTAAGTTTTCATTGCATCCTGCACCAGGAGGCGCTTTGCGCTCAGACGTGTGGCCAGGAGCTTGGTGAGGTGATGTCGCTGGTCATTCGAGTGGTCAACTTTATTGCTGCCCGAGCTTTAAATGATCGCCAGTTTAAAGCTCTGTTAGAAGAAGTTGGGAATCATTATCCCGGTCTGCTTTTACACAGCAACGTGCGTTGGTTGTCAAGGGGGAAGGTGCTCAGCCGTTTTGCAGCTTGCCTGAGTGAAATCCGGACTTTTCTTGAAATGAAAGGCGTCAAGCATCCTGAGCTAGACAACACTGACTGGCTCCTGCAGTTTCACTATCTCGTGGACATAACTGGCCATCTGAACCAGCTCAATGTGAAAATGCAAGGTATTGGAAATACAATCTCATCCCTTCAACAAGCAGTGTTTGCATTTGAAAGCAAGCTGGAAGTCTTTCTCAGGGACATTGAAACAGGTCGTCTTCTGCACTTTGAAAGACTGCAACAATTTAGAGATGCATGCTTAGCAAGTGACTCCACTCAACATCTGGATCTCCAGCAGCTAGCTGGCTTTACGTCCAATCTCCTGCAGTCATTCAAAGCACGTTTGGAGAATTTCGTGCGCGCACTGGTCTTTTCAAGTTCATCGCTCATCCACATGAGTGTGCAGTGGACAAAATCGACCTGACATGCATCCCCGGGGTCTCTATCGGAGACTGAGCTGGAAGTTGCTGACCTGAAGGCATCAGACATGTGGATGAGTAAGTTCAAGTCACTTAATGGAGAGCTGGACAGTCTTGCGCGACAGCGAGCAGAGCTGGCGAGGGAACACAAGTGGACAGAAATGAAAAATCTTCAACCTGAAGACCAGCTGATTCTTAAAACTTGGAACGAGCTTCCTGTGACATACCACACAATGCAGCGTGTGAGTATTGCCGTATTGACCATGTTTGGCTCTACATATGCATGTGAGCAGTCATTCTCGCATATGAGGAACATTAAGACCAACCTACGCTCACGTTTAACTGATGGAAGCCTCAACGCCTGCATGAAGCTCAGCCTCACCACGTATGAACCAGACTACAAGGCCATCAGCAAAACCATGCAGCACCAGAAGTCGCATTAAAAGTAAGACATGTTTAATTTATTATACGTTAAAAATACTATATGGCTCTCAATGAAATATATTTAGAAATATTTGGCTTTTATGGCTCTCCCAGTCAAAAAGGTTCCTGACCCCTGGACTAGAGGCTCTGACCCTTTAGTCGAGCTGTTAGTGATGTCGCCTTGTGGTGCAGCACACCCCGTGGCGAATCCCGCACCGGGCGAGAAAATAGCTTGGTTACAGTGTTAAGCGTTCATTTGAATGACAGCCCGTGTGTAAATCCCCCAAGGCACGGCGAACACAAGTAGCTTTCTTGAACAGGTTTAATCTCGAAATCTCCATCAACACCGTGAAAACTGTATACATGAAACGATACAATTAGCACAATTAACACAAAATCAGACCGCACATAACGTGGGCTACACATAGCATACACAACGTACCTCGTTGGCTGCATGCCAGCATGAGGGAATTGTCCGTGAAACTTGCAATGATTGAACGAGAAAAGACCGCGGGCCACCCGCAAGTCCATGCATCATCCCGCTAGGAAGCAGGCGGAAGCGCGCGACCGGAAAAGAAGGCGAAAGCACGTCTCCCAAACAACGCGAGACCAGACCCAAAGGCACACATGGGAACAATCACAAACAAATCAAACCATGTGTCACCCAACAACCAACGAACAAACAACGTACAAACCAACCATGGAATCAACCATTAATATGAAATGTAAATAACTATATATAAACTGTATATCAACCAAGCATCAATGAAATGTATCAATGAACTGTATGCACCATTATGGCTACATTTACACCGTGGAAAGAAACTGATTTTATATCTGGTTGTTTTGGGGTACAGTGCTCTGTAGCGCCAACAAGAGGGGAGGAGTTGGAACAGGTTGTGACCAGGGTGTGATGGGTCTGCAGTATTGTTGCCTGCCTGCCTGTCTCCCGAGTCTGGAGGTGTTAAAGTCCTGAATGGAGGGCAGGTTGGCACTAGTGATTTTCTCTGAAGACTGAACTGTCCGTTGTAGTCTGTCCCCGTCCTGTTTGGCGGCCGAACCAAACCAGACAGTGATGGATGTGCAGAGGGCAGACTGGATTATTGCAGTGTAGAACTGAATCAGCAGTTCCTGAGGCAGGTTGAATTTCCTGAGCTGGCAGAGAAAGTACATCCTCTGCTGTGTGTCTGCTTCATGTCTGCGCATAGGCCTTAAAAACACAAAATACACGTGTGTATCTTGATTATTGGTCATTTAATTAATAATTAAACTGTACTTACATCGTAGGCAGTTTCCGGGCTTTTTGCCGTGTAGTCTCGGCACTTTGCCAGCTAGCCAACTCTTCTCTGTGGATTTTGCTACACAGTAGTACGTGTGTCTATATTTACACGTGTGCAAATTTTTTTAAGATTATTTTTTTGCCATTTTTCACCTCTGTTGGATAGCGACGGTAGAGAGAGACAGGAAAGGCAGGGGATGGCATGCAGCTAAGGGCCCGGAGCTGGATTCGAATCCAGGCTGCTGCGGTGGGGACTCAGCCTTATGTGGTAGACGCTCTACCGGGTGAGCCACCGGGGCACCCCCTCACATTGCACCTTTTTGAACATACCGTATACCGTAGACTCAGTGCTCGAGACCTTTGATATGATAGTGGCGAGATAAAGAGGGGTCGTGTGTGCGGGCCCTAAACTGTTACGGGCCCCAATGCAGCCGCAGTACCTGCTTATAAGGTAATGTCACCTCTGTGTTAGACCAATGTCATTTATGATGGCAGCAAAAGAAAACTTCTGGGACACCTTAATTAACTTAGTGTATTTTTTTTATTTACATTTTATATTTTTACAAAAACAACTCTTTTTTTATAATAATAACGGGACTAAGAAGTCAGACACTAGGCAAGATTCGGAACAACCATTTACTCTTTAGTACAGAGTGGCGATACAGTCTCAGTTTTTAACAGCCAACTGCAGAATTTGATCAAGTTAAAACACTCAACACTACAAATGCCTGTTTGCCATATACAATGTGCAGGTTGCATTACTATCTGGGATGTTTTGAACAATTTTTGAAACTACAGTTTAAATACAGTATCAGTAAGACACGAAATACAACATCTGTTTTAAAGCAGGTTGCAATCAAGTAACCTACAGTATAAAGAATATGCAATATAGTATATGTGTGTATGTGTGTATGTGTATATATATATATATATATATATATATATATATAATACACACACATTGCAGACAGTCACAAAGTGAAGACTACCAAGGCCCCCACAGTCCCAATCTAAGTTGTTCTATTCACATTGACCAAGAATATCTAAATATGGCATACCCATGAAACAGCAACCATATTACAAAAAAAATCACCAAAAAATATATATATGTAGATAAGAAGAGCTACTGTTTTGTTTTTTTTACTTTTTCCTACTTTGAAATAAATCATATGGACTGGAAAATGTATACAACATCAAGTATACATTGAAAAGGCATGTACTATAAGATGTAAAACATTGCACATAAAAAGAAGTGCATACGCAAAGGAGGGAAAAAATACATGCTGATCAACAGAAAAAGGACTTTTAATTCATATAAAAAGGCTTTAACAAATAAGGCTTTGACTTGACGTACTGTGACATGGCAGCCAAATGAAGACACCAAGCAGAACATGCTCTCCAATTCACAGAACTACATGAACATGCAACTTTTGAAATGAACAAAAACAGAATCGAATTGTATCAGTTGTTGGATATAGAAGCACTGTTCCTTAATTCACAGATCAAATTGGGTTCTTTCCTCTTTTCTTCAGCTTAAGTCATTTATGAATAAAAACAAAATTATACATTCTTTTTTTAATTCACTTTCCCAAAGACAAAATATCGAGTTAAAACATTTAATACCGGTCCATTTATTGCACACAATTGATTCACAAAAATATTTTGGGCACTTTTTTGTTTCAACAAACAGCAGCATTTCATTATAAAAAAGTTGTTTGAACACAGACACACAGTGAACATAACAGATGAAGAGCATACAACACACAAATGGAGAATAGAAAATGTTTTCTAAAGTTTTGACATTGTGCAACTTTAGTTAAATAGGTCCGTTTAATAAGGCTAGCCTCTTAAATGCACAACATCGTACAGTGTTTTAAGGGGCAAAAGAAGCACAAACCCCTTTGCTAAATAGCACGGACCACAAAGAATGATTATCTCTTTCTATTACTTTGTGCAATTGCTGATTGCCATGTCAACTCCCCTGTGAGTTAGAGGACATTTGGTCCACAAGAAAAAAAGAAGCTTGATTTGTACCCAGGTAGGAGGGTGAATGGCACAACTTTTGATAGTGACTGATAAGATGGCACAGGATGACATAAGCTCTCATTCAGAAAAAGGGTTTTTTTTTCCTCCTACAAATCAGGTATTGGGATACTGTAATGCTAATTCTTTTATCACAGCATTATTATATTTTTAATCTTAGAGATTACAATCATTTTCATCCCGTTTTTTTTTAAGGTCTTCGATCTTGCTGTGATGGTGATGTTTTTAGGGAGCACGACAAGGATGAAGATTTCATTGAACATAAAGTAATAAATATCAGTAGCATTCAGCTCATTAGCATGGGTATCATTATCCTCTCATAATACAGGATCGAGAACGCCCTAGTACACAGTAACAGAATTGGGTGCAGAATCATATTGACGCTGCTGTTAAAATAATATAAACCAATAATGAGTTCACCCACAGCATTTACATTAAGGCAAGTGCACACAAATGGGTACCTAGTTTCCTCATCTGCTTTGACATTATATTACCTAATACTTGTGATTTATATGCGATCAGACCCAATACACGGCAGTCACAAGTATCTGCAGTGATATTGGGTGTCTGACTTCCCCTACAGTACGCTTTTCGGTTCCATCTCGAATGTCTGACATTTTCTAATTCTAGAAAAAGACAGAAAACCCAGAACTCTGGTGGATAACACCCACTTTTAGGGCAATTAATGTTCGTCATCTAAACCCACAAGGTCATGTGAAGATACATATTTGAAAATATGATCTTTGACATATTTAAGTGAGGCAGCACTTTATGTGACAGCCAACCGATGTCCTATGATCCCTGCAGTGCAGCTCTTGGTAAACTTGGACCAAGCCAGCTCCGATCTGGCAAATAACATCTTTAACACACCTCTGCCTTTAGACAAATGGGTGTCACTTCACATGTAAAATGAAAGGTTGTTAATCAGAGGAAAAAAAAGTTGTTTCTCTAAATTCCTGAAGTTTACTTTTTGAGTTTTGCTTTTTAATTCAAAAGTTGTCATAGGCAACTCAAAAGAAATGTGAAGTAACTAGTCTTGATAAATCCAAAATGTATTGCGCAAATTTCAGGGAATACAATGTCATTGTAATTTCAAGTTTTGAAAACTTCAAATTTTTAAAAATGTATTGTGTTCCTATCAACAAAAAGAAATACACTTACACACAGCTAGCACATCACACTTCACAACACCCCACATACAAAGCATTCATATATTAAACTACAGTACAAGCTCTTGCAAAAAAGTAACACTGAAGTTAACTGTTTGCCTATAGCGATGGCACTGAAGGAATAACACAGTCTCTGTCCATACAAACTAGCATTATAACTATAAATGAAGCAAAGTGTCTTTCCTTTTTCCTCATGTTATCAACGCTTGATTTGTCGCTTTTGGCAAAGTCAAGACCTCTTCTTTCTCTTGATGAAAAGGGAAATCTCAGGCACTTTCCAAAAGTAGGGCAAGGCTTGGGACTTAAATAGAACAGACAGATTTCTAATTGGCTAAGAGATAAATTACTCTGGCTAGGACATAAAGGGGAAGTAGAAGACATCACTCTATGGTAATGGAAGCCAGTTCCTTGGTCTGGGCATTCTGCTGCTGCTGCTGCTCTTCTTCGGACACCTCCGCTGAACTGCCTCCTCTGCCATTGTCCATTTTAGTCTCCTCTGTCAAGGCTGCTGTCTCATTGGCATCCAATTTGAGGGAGATCTGGGGCTCTAGAGGGTCCAAGGGCTCAGGTAACAGGAAACCAGAGGAACTCTCACAATTCTGGGTTGAGGAGGAGACCTGGGAGATGACAGGTAATTGGACTGAAGAGGAGGAGGAGGCAGCGGTGGAGGTAGATGTGCTGTTGGGGTAGACTGGCTGGTGGGGGGGCTCCTCTAGCTCATATTGAACTCCCAGCGCCTCCTCCTCCTCCTGCACCTGGCTCAGGTAGTCGGGCACGAGGAAATCACTGGAAATAAGACACAGAAAGACAAGTGGAGGCAAGAAAACAAGTTAAAAATCATTCACTCAAACATAATTACCAAAAGCCTCTATCTATATAGCCAATAGTATGTCTGAACGATACTATACTGTCTACTTTTCACATTTTTGAAATTCTCTAAGACAAAGAATGGTACACAAAGGTTAGTCATATTATTAGAGCCTGAGTAACAGGCAGTGCATTCACCCCTGATTTAAACACTTAAGACCAGCTAAATGCATGATTTCCAGGGAGTCTATAAATGCTATACTGCAAATATTCTTGATTTAAAGAATTTGAGCAATACTTTCAAGATGGTTGATGGTCAAGACCATGTCTATTTTTCATACTTTGAATAAAGTTTACCTGACACTGTAAAACATGCATTTTTTTTAAACAGCAACTGTTTTATCAAGCCTGTAAAATCTTTTATATCATACAGACATAATTAAATTTCATGTGTGCAGCTTTCAGTATACACTAAAACAAAGATAGCAGAACATCCGAGGAGGGGGGAGTTAGTCTCTATCTCTGTAACTTTGTGTCTAATGACTATTGTAAAGTGGAGATAACAGTCCAGGATAAAAAGTGATGGGTATGTGTGATGAAGACTTCAGCTCAATCTGATAAACTGGTCTGGAAATCAGCGTTAAAAAATACATATCAGCTAACATATATTTTTACATGAAGTCTGAGGGTAGGAGTTAAGTGTTGGACTAAATTACCAGAATATTTTCCACACTGTTATGATCTCAGGCACTATAAAACTCTTGAGGAGTCAATGGGCCATTTGGGCCTGGCCAACCTGTGAGGGGCTTGAGTTGATTAAGAAGTGGAAAAGTCTGGGAAATGAAAGCATGCATCTACTTTATGAATAATTACAGTTCAGAGTTCTGACTTTCACTGGGATGAGGCGGTATTGTTGATAAAAAAGAAGAAAAAAAACCATAAAAAATAAATAAACACTCAGTAAGACATACATTTTAATCAGATAGGGAAAATAACTATATCACAATGATGACTGCTGTGATTTACTGTTACAGTATGAAACAGAATTTTACTTTTTTATTTTATTTTGTTTGTTCAATTTAAGGTGCAATTTTTCTCCTGTGACACCTTTTGTCTGTAATCTTGGGACTGCAAATTGGTTTGGCTAAGGTCTAAATTTAAGTAGATGCACTTAACAGCTGAGTATTACTGTTAGTAGCTTGCCAGCTTTGGGAAACTGGACTGAATTAATTTACTGCACTTGACAAACCACTTCATTCCTCAAACCTCACGGAATGTGTCCTTTACCAGGGGCCGAAACAGATTAGAAGTATTTTCCATCTCCTTTTACGATGGAGCTTAAACAACTCAAACCTGGATGAAACACTCCCCCAAATGCAGTCTATTATCTTAGGTGCACTTGAGTAGGGTATTCAAAGTAATAAGCAGTCATCTCAAAGGCAAACACTGCACAACCAAAGCCTTAAGTGGCGAATGATCAAATGCACCTCATATGAGGTTTAATTTGAGGGGGCATTTTCTAATCCGGGTTGTGATCTGAGTGAATGAGTGGGGTCAATGCCCTGGGACTCCTCACCTGCTCTGGAAGTAGTTTGCTAGTTCGGATGCCTCATGGTTCAGACTCCTCAGGTGTACAATTAAATTGCCAGAGTTGGTGAACATGGCGCCGCACGTTTTGCACTCGTAAATCCGCGGCTTGCGGATTATGTGTCGGGAGACCCTCATGTGGTGCTTATATTCACCGAAGGAAGTGAATGTGGCACTACAAATCTGGCACCGGAAACAGCGTTTACCTTCGTGCTTCAGCCGATGCATCTTTAGGGAGTAGGCCCGTGTAAACTTTTTCCCACAGCGGTCACACTGGAAAGGCTTAATGCCTGAGGGAGGCAGAGAGAACCCATGCTTAACTGATTTAAATATTGGCATCTCAAACATATATCTATTTCATGTTAGTATATGTGAGTCTGTCTGACTGCTGCCATGATATGTATGTTTTCCCCCAAAAATCTTGACTTTTCTGCAAATCCATGTTCCCTAGAATGCCGTGTCTCCCTGACATTACAGGCTCGATCATTCCATCCATCACAAAGCTATCAACAGGCTGTACAGTAGCCCAGTGTATTTGGAGGTTATGTAAATACATGCAGCGGTAAACTATTCTCTAGATAGTTATAGGCTAGGCTACAACTGTTGACATAGCAGATACGTGGGTTATGACTTCATCTCATCAGCTGCTGTGCAGCCTGCCTGTTTAATGATTCAAGTGGGTGTAATTAATAATGTCACTCTGTGAACCTATGACGCACATAAAACATTTGCAAACACAATGTCCAAAGACAGATGTGCTGGTATATGAAAGGGGAGAGCCAGCACGTTGCAGTTACTCCCTGATATAAAAATAACCCGGGACAAACTGTCCAAAAACCTCTTGCAAAAAGAGGCATGTCGTCACCTTCTTAAAATAATGGCCTAAGTCATATTTTCAAGTTTTTCAAAAAACAGAATAAACTGAAACAAATATATATTTCTTAATCATTTCACACAAAAAGGTTATGACAATATATGACTACTGACATACAATTAACGCTTTCTGTCAATTATGTAACATGAGAGGATTAGATTACTTAGGCCAATTTACAAACATGCCGCTGTGACTTCGGCAATTTTAAACCTGACTTAGGCCAACTTACTTCTGGAGTAAGTGACTTAGGCAAAACACTGCACTTCTTTTATTCCCACTACTGTGACAAACCATGGGAAAGGGTCAGCTACAAACAGTTTGAAACGCTAGCGAAGCACACAGAGACTCAGGAGACAGAGGACAGTTTGGCTGTGGGTGGCCCTTTAATTCAATAAAGCAAACTCGAAAGTTACAACTTAAATCACCCTTATCTTTTTGTCAACTGTCGCCACTTCCTGGACAAAATAGGAAATCTACTGATTGTGTTCACCAACAGCCATGTCGGAACATCACAACTGTTGTTACCTGGTGACAGTCAGTGGCATCTGAACTGGATACAAAAATAGCAGTTTGGCCATGGATGGCACTTTAATTCAATAAAGCAAACTCAAAAGTTACAACTTAAATCATTCTAAGCTAAATCAAACAAAATGGCAGGTAAATCAAATGCTGAGGATGCATGTGCCTCTCCTCACTTCTCCCTCCAGCTCTTCTTTGCTGGGTTTTTGTTGTAGCTAACCCATTTCCATTTAAAACAATTTCTCCCCTGAATCTTCATTCTCAGTCATCTTGATTGATGCCTAGTTATGTGGCAAATTGTCGAAGAAGTGATGACACTCGACTGGCATGACATGTTTCATGGACCGAAGGTCCTGGAACTTCCTCTCCGTGATTGGCAGAGCACGTGGAAACATTCTAATCCATGCCATCGGCTCATTTGGCACCTGTACCTTCTGTGGCAATGCTTCCCACACAGAGTTCTCCGAGAAGGATAGCTTGTAATGGACCTTGCCATCACTGCTAAACTGAAGAGCCCGCAAATCATGTACAGTCACATCCCCAGCTTTTTTTGCCTGGTCTTATGCTCAAGAAGTAAGAGCCATTCAACTTCAGGATTTCATCATGCTTGACCACCTTCACATGGTAGGGTGATGGTCTGATTCTTGCAGTCTGGAGTATGATCACGTAGTCTCTCAGGGTGATGATATCCGTAATCATTTTGCGTTCAATGGTACTATGCATGCTGTCACATTCCATTTGTGTGTGACCTGCAACAAGGTACTTCTGTGTTATTAGTACCCCATATTTCCTGGAAAACTCGGAAAATGCATTCGCCACATTTGCATTGTGATTCTGATAACCGCAACCATCACTCCACACTACCATCACCTTGATTTCTCGATGGTCTTTGATCACACCTTCAAAATGGCGATATTGAAGGTGTGCGAATACCTCACTACGGAGGTCGCCCTCTGTCTCGTCCCAAATAAAGCAGTACCCTTCCTTTGATTTCAAGTCGAAGAGGGTGACGTTATGGACCTGCAGTTTCGTTTTGTAATACAGGCAGTTGGCTTGGGTTTTTGGAAGCAGCAGCGCGGCTTGCAAGTTCATTGTCCAAACAGACTTCTCATTGTTTGTCATGGGATTTCTCTTGCCTCATTCTTCTTACTTGTTCACATGTGCATTCGGCCTTACTGATATTCCCATACTTGAATGAACGCAAACATCACACTGATCTTTTCGCGGAATGAATACGGAATACTTTCCTTCATGGAACAAACACATCTGTGAAATGTCGTATCCCAACAGCCCTCACTCCAGCAGTTGCAGCTGACTGTTGATATCCCTGATGTAGTTGAGAGACAGTTGTGCCTGGGTGAAGGAACTTCTTGTCTTTGTAGGTCACTGTGCTTCTGCAGCAGTGCGAATCAACAGTGGGCAGGTCCTTCAACCAGTCCTTAAGGAAATCCGTGATGTCGGTTTCCAGCTTTGCATGCTTGCCACTCTTAGGTCCAGATTTAGTTGGCGGCGCTGCCGCTTGTTGCTCATGGTCAATGGTGTCTTCATTCAGCCAGTGTGTAATGGTTCTTTCAGGGAGACCAAGTGTAGAGGAAAAAAGTACCTTGCACACTTTACAACTCGTTCCATCCTGAAGTTTCAGTTTGTAGGAAAATGATGAATTGCGCCTGGATCCCTCAGCAACTTTCTTTTGCTTTATGGCAACCTTTGCGACCAAAGTGGTGACGTATAACCGACGTTCTTCGCAGGTGTCCATTGACCAAACTTTCTGAAATATCCACTGCCTCTGCTCTTCTGTAACGGATTGGCAGTCTCGAGTTGTGGCTCGTTGACAGAACTTCGAATTGCAGGGAGGAGCCATAGCCTTCGCAGTTATTTCGTTGCCACCTTTGGCCTTGTATGGCATTCCTTTGAGACGTTTCTCCTTGGATCCATTTTGTCTCCATGTTTCTGGACTGAGGTGTTTATGTCGTTTCCTTTTGACCATATTGTTTTCATCAACATCCTCTTCCTTTACATGAGGACCATGCTGTTCTGGAGTTGCTGCCACCATGGCTAGGCTGTCTTCATTTTCAGGGGCAGAGGACTCATCAGAGGACGGGTTATAGTCTGGATCTCGGATATCATCATCATCATCTGTGTCTTCTTCATGGTGTGGACGCGTCTGCTTGGCATCTTCAGCAACACTCTCTTCTTCAATGGGAGTGTTTAAGGTATTGTCTGCTCCATCTGAAACAGGGTCTTGGTCTGTTACATGCTGTTCCATCTCTTTAACGACGGTCTCATTGTCATTGTCATTGGATGAGGCCTGATCGGTGTCGGAATAGTCAAGTGCATCTCCTACCAAAAAGGAAAAACATCTCTTTAACCATTTGAGGCGTACGGTCACAATGTGTGATCATTGTAAAGTAACTCAGTTACTTCTGAAAGAAGCAATTAGTAACTGCAGTAGTAACCAGTACACCAGTAACTGTAGTAGTAACTAGTTACTACCAGTTACTAGTAACTACTAGTCACCAGCAGTAACTTTAACCAGTAACAAGCAACTGTAGTAGTAACCAGTACACCAGCAACTAGTAACTGTAGTAGTAGCAACTAGTAGTAACTAGTCACTACCAGTTACCAGTAACTACTAGTTACCAGCAGTAACTTTAACTACTGTAGCAACTGTAGTAGTAACTAGTACACCAGTAACCAGTAACCAATTACTAATTTTCAGTAACTTGCCAAACACTGCTAGCTTCACAGAGCTAGCTATTTCGTGTCTGTAACCCACTGGGAGGCTTCGTAATTAAACTATAAATTGTGAAAGTAAAAGACTAAATAAATTAGCAACATTTATAGCCTAGCCTACATTATAGTAAACTTTATCACTTACCAATAGGGGAAGGGGACGAGCCCTGAATCATGGAAATAACTTCATTTATCTGGTAGTATTTCTTCCTTCTCGAAGCAGCTGCCATCTTGAAAGCTTGTAAAATGTTTGCCTAAGTCACTTACTCCAGAAAAATTTGGCCTAAGTCAGGTTTAAAATTGCCTAAGTCACACTTTTGACGTAGGCCATTATACTACCAGGGTAGGAACAGCTGATCTTTTCAATAAAGGATGTAGGCAATTTTATCAGAGGTGGCCAGCATCATGAACAGATGACTTATGCAAAAAAAAATAATTTTCCTCAAAAATGACCGGCCATTATTTTAAGAAAGTGACGATGTATTAGAAATAGCACTAAAATCAAGTGCACCTGTATTAATAATATGTAAGAACACTATGTTACAGACATAATGTTTCTATACCACTTCAACTGGAACTATAACGAAACTTGGGTGTGATACACATAGGTATTCTTAATCAACGATCAAATTTAAAATAAAATCCTTTGAATCACTGGTATTTTCTCTTTTGCACCTACCGGAGTGTATAAGCATGTGCTGTTTCAGATTCTGAATGCGTGTGAATCGAACTCCACAGGTGGGACACTGAAAGGGTCTGTCAGGGCCGTTGGAGCCAGGACGGGCTGAGGGGCTGATATAGAGATGGTATGGATACTGAATGCCCTCCAGCCTGAAACAAAAAGACAGAGGACAAATAAATGTCAGGACTTGGAGGAAAATACGATAGTTAACAGTTTGTAATTTAGCACATTTTTTCTTAACCAGACAGTGAAGAAAGAGAGTACTTAGCGCTTTAAACATCAGAGGAATAGCAACCCAAAAAGCTTGCAAGCCTGGAAGAATTAACTAATATTCAAAATACTATTTTTTCCCTCGGCATTCAGATATTTATCCTCCAGATCCATGTCTGTCAAATGGCTGGAATTCCATTAATCTTTATGTACTTACTTTGATTTATATGTAGTTCTAGTTAAGCACCTAGTAAGCTTTTATATAAAGTTCATTTTGTTTGCTTTGACTACTGTGTAGCTTTCCTACATCAAATAATGGTGCATTGTGCTTTCCTGTGCTGACTTAGCGATCATTACTTTCATCATCTGACTGCAAGTCTTAGCAAGTAATATTACCTTTCGTCATCTTCTGCATGTCCTCCAGCATTAGATGTGTTTTGTATCGACGGCAAGCCCTCAGACACTCCCTCATCCATCGACCCTGTCGAAGGGAAGGCAGAGACATTGTACTCATGTAACAGCTGTTTGTCTCAATTTAATGATGACAAAGCACAGCCTAAAGCAGAACTATGTCTGAGGTCTCAACAACTGAGCGAAGAGCTCAAAAACTTTTTCTAATGAGTAATTCATCAAGCTATTGCATATTTCAAGGTGGAATGGAGCATAACTTTAAAAACCCAACCTATAGAGGAGGACTGTGGACTGATCAGCAGCTCCTCCTGCACCTGTTCACTCCCTGGCACTGTCTGCTGGTCGCTCAATGAGCTCTGGGATGCGCTGACCTGCTGAGAGGATGTCTCTTGCACCTCCTCATCACTGAGCCGTTCGACCTTCACCCTGACATCCTCTTCTTCTGCTGGCACTGGTGAGGACACTGCCTTGGAGCTTTCACATGTGAGGAAGTCACTGAGCCGCCGGCCGACCACCACATCTGAGGTTCCTGGCGCGGCCTGCTCCAGGCAACGAGGGCTTTCAGAGAGCTTGGGCTTGTCCGAGTGGAACCTCCTGTCAATGCCAAAGGGGAAGGTCCAGGGGAAGGCTAGTGAGGATTCCACAGGCTGGGCCGTGCTGTCAGAGAATGAAGGGGATGGGTTTGGAACCTGTGGTGATGTGGAAACCATCTGTGTAGGGCATTTGAGTGGGCTCTCAGGTGATGCCATCGTCACAAAAGTCTTGCGTTTACGTCGTGATTCACGGCATATAGGAACATTTCTCTCCATCACACTGCAGTCAGATGACACAGGTGAAAGGCTGCCATCTAAGGGCGTCAGAACACAATTTGATGTGGCGCTCTCTGGCGCTGATTCGTGTACTTTATCTGCTGTAATGTTATTGTTGCTGCTGCTGTTGCTACCTGGACTCCATAAAATACTGGACTTCATGAACTCTGAACAAGTACTCGCCACAGCAAACATCTGCATGTAACTTGCAGCTGCCAGGACATCAATAATGTTCTCTGTGCTGATGGAGAGGGTTGAAGTATAGGCATATTCCAAGAGAGGGGTGAAGCCACTAACTGTCACATGATGAAGGTCCAATACAAATTTGTCTTCCTCCTCTGGCCGGCCCACCAGTTTGGAGCGGAAGAAGTCACTGCAGCAAGCCAAGACCACCTTGTGGGCTAGAAAGAGCTTGTCCTGGACACGGATAGTGACATCACATAGGTGGCCTTCGTTGCGCAGTGCATTAAGCTTCTCCAGCATCTCCTGGCTGTGGGAAGTCGAACTGTGGGTGAAGGTTTTGACCCCCATGTCAGAGTCAGCAGTTCTGCCAGTGATGTGGAATTATTTCCTCCTACAGAAAGTTAAACAGAGAAAGGATTACATTTACATTGTCATTTATGAAATACTACTGTGTCAAACTACAAACATTTTCGAACACTGAAGAGTGATATCATAGCTAAGCGTGCATCAAGTCATGTCAAGTACAATTAATATACACGTGTAACAGAGGCAGATCATCAACAGAGACGCGAGTAATACGTGACTCAAAATTAGCTGGCCAATGACACATATCAGAACCAAAGTCATACTTAGAGACCATCTATGTATTAAAGTAGGCCTGGAAAAACAAAGTTTTTAGGACTTTCTTGAATGAAACAAGCAAGTTTGCAGCCCTGATGGGAGTTGGGAGTTCATTCCGTCATTTTGGGGCCAGGTAAGAGTAAAGTCTGGACTTAGAGGATAGCCTTTTGAGGTGGGCGTAAACAGCAGCCATCCAGAGGTAGAATGGCTTCAGGCCTGGTACTGAACCATGTATCATCGAGGGTCATGTGTATGCTGGTTTTCAAACTAACTCAACACTACGCTAGCTGATTTTACTGATTAATACACCTTTAACCAGACAGGGGGAGAACTAATTAGTGAAATCAAATTCAAAATGACAGGAAAAGAGAACTGGCGGATTTTGGGTCACAAAATTTATTCCATTAGCTTTTGTTTTGAGTACTTTAGGAAAAAACTTGAAATCGTACGGCACTTTTCAACAAACGATGCTACAAAATGCTTCACAGAAAACAACATGACAACATCCATCCATCCATCCATTATCCAAACCGCTTATCCTGCTCTCAGGGTCACGGGGATGCTGGAGCCTATCCCAGCAGTCATTGGGCGGCAGGCGGGGAGACACCCTGGACAGGCCGCCAGGCCATCACAGGGCATGAATTGAATTGAAAAATGACAACAGAAAAGAAGAAACAAAAAAAGTTAATAATGGGTCATTAAAACAAGAATTATTGGGAGAGGGCAAGTTTATAAAAACTAGATCTAAGCAGAGATTATAAAATTTGCCACCAAGTTAGCTTGTGAAATTTCTTAAATTAACATTTGTGGAAGTGTTACTTTCCCGTGACCTTGAGAGCTGGATAAACGGTTCGGCTAATGGATGGATGGAAGTGTTACTTTATTCTGATGATAATCTTACATAAATCACAGCCCTAAAGATTCTGAATAAAGTTAAGACAACCAGACCAAGAGTAATGATGAGTTAATGATGTCACAAGGGACCCTGAACTGGCCAAATCACTGGTAATCAATAATTTGGGGGGGAGGGCAAAAGTTAACATATCACTTCACAAACTATCAATCCCTCAAAAGGTGCAAATGAAGGAATTAAGCAAGAAGATTAAATGAGCAGATGGTTGCAGGTACACACGAAGGCAGAAGAGAAAAAGCAAAGGGTGTGGGGACTGAGTGAGAGAGGTGGGTGGCGTAGGGCAAGGGGAGGAAAGGTGGGGGTGAAAGCAGGCTAGACAGCAAGGAGGACAAAATGCCAAGTTACGTAACAACAATCAAAGCAGATGCGCAGCGATGCGAGCCAGACTCATGTGGAGGCCAGTGAACTACAGGATGCTGAGCAGCTGTCTGGGAGACATGTGGATTCTCTGAGGCATGAGATTTTCCATCAAACAAAAGCTCAACTAAAGGGGCTCTCGCAGGGAGAGCCTACTCTCCTACATTCAGAGGGAGAACAAGGGAAAGCACTCATGGCGGGTGCTTGCCTAGTTAATACTATATTAAATATTAGGCCTAAAATCAGAAGGTTCAAGAGTTAATGCCTAGTTTCAATTCCACCATGGTGTTCTCTCTCACATAAATAATAATATGCCCATTTTAACTATCATGTGCGCATATGCTTTATTGTGCATGATCTTGAGGAAATGACATTGTGTAAACAAGCATCCTCTGATTCGAATACCACAAGATGAAGAGCAGCGATATTCAAATCCTGCATATATATTGCAATATCTACTAATTCTAAGACAGAAATGTCAAATGGTATTGACGGGTAAACTAAGCATAGAGTTGCTCTTATTTCCATAAATAAGCCTATAACCGGAACTATCTACATACCAACACGAGCACCACGCTATGTAAATAAGTATTGGGTTTGATAGCCTTCCTTGCGTCCTGGCTTTCTCCATTGTGTTTTTGAGGGATTCTAACGGTGGTAAGAGTGTTGAAATCTGTCACAACATTACCACCACTAACAGTGGTTAAAAAAAAAAGATTGTTTATTTTATTGTCCGACGGAAAACAGGGGGCGTGGCCCATAACATTCTACTTTTACCATGTTGAACGTAAACATGGTGAAAGTGACAACACGCTCAAGTCTGTAGAGCGGCCCAACCACATTTGTCCATGAAAGTAAACATACATAGCACACAAATGTGTGTTAGGCCTACGCGACTAACGTTAGCTTTTTGTTCTAACGTTGATTTAAAAGAAGCTTGTGCACAACAATACCATATATGTGCCAACGTTACCGTTATCGCTAGCTAACGCAACCGTCGGGCGCAACGAGAAAGTTGGC
Organism: Lampris incognitus; assembly: GCF_029633865.1. Classification (NCBI taxonomy): domain Eukaryota; kingdom Metazoa; phylum Chordata; class Actinopteri; order Lampriformes; family Lampridae; genus Lampris; species Lampris incognitus. The sequence goes on along the minus strand of NC_079217.1, from coordinate 19,035,055 downwards.
GTTAGCTGGCAAAGCTAGCGTTAGCCGACACAACAACCAAACTAGCTAACCCTAGCTAGTCGGTTTCTATAACAACAAAACGGCCTCGTTAAAACGCCGTTATCCGCTTTACCTTAACCAGCCACAGACTGTGCGACATTTACCTTTTAACGACGAGGCCTAATATAGCGGTATGAATCGGGGCCTTGGGTTGAGGAGTCCAACACGGCAGAATGCAAAAAAAACCCCTCTCAACTGGGGCGAGAAGCGAAGCGGCGCTTAAAAGCAAGCTGTGTTTCCAGACGGCGGAGCTTTGCGAGCCGTCACTGTCGCTCACTCACATTCCCTGTGCTCCCTGAGCTGTTTGTTAGCCCGCCTCCGCAAATGAAAATAATCGCTTTACTACTCCATGCCACAACGGCGTAGCATAACACCAGCGTGGTATTTTAAAGTTTTCACGATGCTATATTCATTCCTTTGTACTCCCCGTTGTCCTTCATGCGCTTTATTTATCTCCCACAATGCAACGCGCACGGTTCACTGTACGTTCTTTTTCCCTTTTCTTTTTTCACTGCACGCTGTACTCTCAGCTGGTAGCATCATCTGTATGGAAGCCGCCTGGGTCATAATTCGTCTCATTTTTCCCGCTGTTCGACGTGTTAAAATTGCCAGCCGGCGTTTCAGAGCGCCGTTGCAAACGCCGTTCATAGCTGAGGCGAATCACACACGAGCCAAGTGTGACACAACATCTGATTCGTTCATTGCTGTCTAGGTGAATAATTGAGTTTTGGAGATTTAATCATTTTCAATTTATTATTTACCTGGTTTTAAATCCTCACTTACCAGAGAGTCAGCAATGAGCAGATGAATTCAAATAAGGTTGAATCAGTTCATCTGGATACAACTGTAACGTGCATGGATTAGTAGACACGCTGGCCGCTGGCTCGCGGGTATGACCCTTTAGTCGAGCGGTTAGCGATGTCTCCTGCGGCGCGGGCTATACGGGTTCGCTTCCCGGCCGCGGCAGTTCGTTTGGTTGCGTTGTCTCCCCGAATTCGCTACACAACGTTTATTGGCAGATACGTTTCATCACTCATCTAAGTGACCTCTTCAGTCTAAACTGGCTGCGGGGTATCCCCACTCCTTATAAACAATACAGTTGCATAACGACCGAACAGACGACCAGTTTCATGTGCAAGTATGGGTGTGACCATTAACTAGAGTTTGAATGGCTATGTGTACTATTCACGGATGATTTGGGAACGTTTGCAATCACAGCACTGTAAGATGGCGACAGATAGGCCCCCACCCCCTCGGTTCAGGGATAGTCGTTCCCTCTTAACATAGACGGCCTCTTTGACTCCCTGTTCAAACCAGCGTTCCTCTCTATCAAAAATTTATACATCCTCATCCTTGAAAGAGTGGCCACTGGCCTGTACATGGGTGAAGACTGCGGAGTCCTGGCCTGGCGTGTTGGCCCTTCTGTGTTGTTCCATTCTCTGTCGCCATCTTACAATGCTGTGATTGCACATTCCCAAATCCTCTGAATAGTACACATTGCCTTTGAAACTCTAGTTAATGGTCTCGTCCATATTTGCATATGAAACTGGTCGTTGGTTTCGGTCGTTTATGCAACTGTATTGTTTATTAGGAGTGGTGATACCTGCAGTCAGTTTAGACTGAAGAGGTCACTTAGATGAGTAATGAAACGTATCTGTCAATAAACGTATTCAGATGAACTGATTCAACCTTCTTTGATTTTCTTACCTGGATTATTGAGCATGCATAAAGACATAGACGAATTCGCATGTCCCCAGCAGTCATCATGGTTACGTCACTACAGTAATCGCACTGTAGCTTAGAATGCGCATCATGTCAAGAGTATTTCTTGCAAGTGCACTTCAGATCATCAAGAGGAAGTGATAGGAGATTCAAACAACAAAAGTAGCTAGACAATGCCACGTATCCGTGTAAAATATATATCATGGTCAAAGAATGCTATCAAGTCAAGTGCAGGTGGTAGAAGAGTAAAATTCTAATATCAGACACCAGCAATACTGGTATCTAATGAGTGGCTCAATAGTAATAGTAGACACCAGTAATAATTTCTATTAGCAGGACATGTCACAAATCAGTTTGAGTTATACTTGGGAGCTATGCGTGCTTGCAGTATCTTCAAAACCAAGAGTTTGGGAGTCAATTCTGAAGCCAAATAGACATGTATGCATTGCCCTTGTTGAAAAAAGAGGCGTTCAAATGTAGGCCCTCAATGGTCTCCAGATAGTTTCTGAGAGTGACCCTAATGATAATCCACTGCTGGCCACAAAACGCAGGGGAAATCAGCCCAGTGGTTTGGTAAAAATTTCATCAAACAAAGAATGCAACAAAGAAATAGTTCTAACTATTATAATAACCACTGTATAAGGCATTTATAGTATTTATGTGGTTTTGGAAGGGCAAGGATGATGTAACAAAAACAACATTTTTGTAAAAGAAGAATGAGTGAAATAAATCAATGTATTGTCTTGAATGTTTATTTGACCATTTTATCAAAGACATAAAATTTCAAAGACAGCAGCATTTGAAATATTAATAACATGTCCAAGGTAAAAACTTTACAAAAATAAATACTGTAGCTTAAAAGGAAGCTGTAGAAATAAAATAGTATGGTCCTTCACTGAAGGGATATAGGTCTAATGCTTCTTCTCTTTTGTTGTATAACATACTGTAAATTAACAACTGGAATGAACAATCAAATATACATACAAGCATTTGGAAACAAAAAAAGACCATTTGCATATCTGAGTTAACAGCAAAGGTCTGAAAAAGAATAAAATTAATTATGCTCCAAACACACAGATAGATAGTATGTTTACTACTCAACTTAGTGTTAACACCTCTAAAGCAACACAGGCTGTATTACGAAATGTTTGTACCACGTTTACTGTGAATTGCATTACAATGCACCTATGAAAAGGCTAAAATATAACTACTGAACAAAACAAAGTTGCTCTCTGTGATTAGTTTGTCTTGGCTAGGATTCTGACCAGTCATTATCTATGCTAAACATTTTACACAGAGTGTAAACTCAAATTCTGTCAATCTTTGTCAATTTTTTCACATATAGTTTATCAATGAAACAGATTGTTTTGATGCCCGAAACAGATTGTTTTGATGCCCAAAACATTCTCGGACATAGTTTCGACAAAGTTTGTACTTGTCATCTATCTATACTACCACTCTGTAATAATCCCATGATAGCCAATTACCACTAATCTCGGGGGTTAAGAAAAATTGCCTTTACAATGTCTTGATGCATGCTCAATAATCCAGGTAAGAAAATCAAAGAAGGTTGAATAAGTTCATCTGGACACAACGTTTATTGACAGATATGTTTCATCGCTCACCTAAATGACCTCTGACTGCAGGTATCCCCACCCCTTATAAACAATACAGTTGCATAACGACCAAAACCGGTGATCAGTTTCATATACAAATATGATTGTGATTGGCCACACCCATATTTGCATATGAAACTGGTCATTGGTTTCAGTCGTTATGCAACTGTATTTGTTTACAAGGGTGGGGATACCTGCAGTCAGTTTAGACTGAAGAGGTCACTTAGATGAACAATGAAACGTATCTGTCAATAAACGTGTCCAGATGAACTGATTCACCTTCTTTGATGCCTTTACGATGATCATATTGGGTAATAGATTAAATTCTTGGGGGGGGGGGCAATCAAACAGGAGGACATTCCTCAGTCTTAAAATCCCAGAACATCCATCTTTTCAACTGGCTCGATCAAAGCTTCATTGGGGACTGAGTTCTGTAAAGGCGAATTGGAGGTATATTTGCACTGTGCTGGTTTGACAGCAGATTCCGTGCCATAGTACTAGCCCCACTGTAAATGACAGCTATCTTAGCAAGAGTAGGAACAAAATAATGTAATGTATATTAAACATAATGGGTGGATGCCGATCGAAAACTTCATTCACAAAGTTTTTCTCCATTTAGAGTGGGACTAGAAAACTTCCCTTTGTGGAAGAAACACAAACACAGTACCTTCATCTAGCATCTACACATATCACATGTACGTCCTGAGGTAGATTTCCATTTTCTAAATTTCAATAGTGGTTGTCAAACGTCAATAAAAGATGACAAAATTTCTGGCAAATGCCCCTGGTGTGACGGTGACCTAATGCAACTGGTTGCTAAGCACAGTTACACTTCACTCATTGTAAAACAAGGTCTCCTTTACCATTTTGAGGCACGAGATTGATTCAAAAAAAAAAGTTCACTCGTCAGCCCTTTCAGATTGTTCTCCGGGCTTCAAATTCTTCATAAGCAATCTGGGTTGAAACATTCACCAGAGACTGGCTTGGGCATCTTGGCGGGGTCACACTTCTCAGACTCAACAGTCTTCCCAGTGTAATCTATACAGACAACACTGCGGCGGCGCTCCCCCTGGCCACAAGTTCGTGAACAGGCAGACCAAGGACCCATCTGCCACATGGGGCAGGGCAGGTCGCCACAGGGCCTGATGTCAGCAGGCTTCAGGTCTCTGTCACATTGGCTTGAAATGAATCCTGCATTGTCTCGACAATCCACGTTCCTCCTTGACCATCCAGAACCACAGCTTTTGGAGCATTCAGACCACTCTCCCAGCACCCATTCAGGCACACCAAAAGGATGAATCATATGAACGGACAGTGACGAGCCCTTCTTTTCCTTAGATTTGGCGAAAGCCACATCATTAGGAATGAAAAATGTGTATTTAACTTTGGGTGGGTTGGACTCCCCCACTGTGGCGAGGAGTTGGATGGTGATGGCCTCCTGTAGCTGTCTGAAGCTCTGGATCCTCTCCAGGGTAGTGGAGGAGCCACTATACTTAAGCACAGCACCCTGAACAGGAATATCCTGCTCTACTGTAGACACAGAGAAGTTACCATTCAGGATGTAACCACCGTTTTCTCTTTTTATGGCCAGGTAGTTTCCATCATGTCTTATTCCTCGGTGACTCCGCTGTTTGATGTCAATATTAGTGGCACCAACTGGAATAGTGACAATGTCGCTGTATCCATAACTGAGTAAGAAAAAAAATAGCAGGAGTTAGTTGTTTTTGATCATGCTACTGTCTTGTTTCTACCAGGCTTAAGTTGTCATTATTAAGACACAGGAACATTCATTCCATCTCCTGTTCCAACCTGTGTCTTTTTAACTCCTCGGAGCTGCTTGGAATTTAGGATTCCTCAAGCGTCACACATATTGTAGGTAATGTCAATTAGGTAACAGCATTAGCTTAATGCGCAAAAGTTAATTGTATTGCCTATGTGCATCAAAAGTGCAGATCATGCAACTGCTACATTAGTCATGCAAAGAAAGCAATGAAAAATATTTTTTCTTTGATATACTTTATTAATTCCCATGGGGAAATTATGCTCTGTATTTAACCAATCCTAGCTGTCTAGCTAGGAGCAGTGGGTAGCCGCCGTGTAGCACCCGGGGACCACCTCCAGCTCTTCTTTCCATTCCCTCGGTCAGGGGCACAGACCGGAGTATAAAGCCTAACATGCATGTCTTTTTGATGGTGGGGGAAACCAGAGCACCTGGAGAAAACCCACCACAGACACGGGGAAAACATGCAAATGCCACACAGAGGATGACCTGGGATGACCCCCAAGGTTGGACAACCCCGGGGTTCGAACCCAGGACCTTCTTGCTGTGAGGTGACAGTGCTAACCACTGGATCATCGTGCCGCCCAAATTTGTTTTGTTTTTTTTATCCAATAAATCAAACAACAAATTTTTCCAAATTTGTTGTTTTTGGTTTGTTTCTGTATTTTTATACCTCATTGTTAACAGAGGAAATCCTCTGTCAACAATGGCTATTATTCTTCACATACTCGCTGTTTTAATTTCATTTTGATTCTGGAAGGCGGGCAGACTACTCACGTGGCTTTGTTGTAGGAACCCGTAACCTTCCTACATGTAAGCCCGCTTCCTCCACACACACCACACTTGTCCACTCTCTTGTTGGAACCGATCACTTGGTCACAGCCCGCTTTCACACACTGGCCCTGGACACATACCGATGTAGTGTCGGGACCACAGGTGGTGCCATCAATCACCTATTGGCACAAAGGAGTCATGTTGGCTCATCCACTGAAGGCGTTTTCCAGTTTTGAAATAGATTCAATTGTAAGTTTTAAACTGAGGCGTGCAAAGCTAGTTTGCACGGGATAAGTAGCTCCTCTTAAAAGAAGAGCCACTACCTGCCACATAATATCATGTGCAGCACAGCTACATTGTTTATGTGATGTTAAGTGGACATACCTTTGCTTCAAACACCTTGAATTCACTGCTGCCCCTGGCCCTGCAGAACAGCTTACACCTGTCTCTGGGAGACACCCCGGCGTACTTGGGGATCCACTCTTTCATGTTCCCATTGAAGTCCAGGTAGTTGGGGCTGTTGTACTTCTCACACTGCTCCTCTCTAAAGCTTTTCCCTGAAAGCAAAAGACATCATACAGTGTTGGAAAATGAATAAAATGTGGACAGAACCACTTACAATTGGCTTTTGAAAACGCTGTCCTCTCAATCAAATAGTTTCTTTGGCGACAAATACTCTTTTAACTTCAACAGAAAAAAGGGCATCCAGGTAGCGTAGCAGTCTATTCCGCTGCCTACCAACACGGGGATTACAGGTTCGAATCCCCGTGTTACCTCCAGCTTGGTCGGGCATCCCTACAGACAAAATTGGCCATGTCTGCGGGTGGGAAGCCGGATGTGGGTATGTGTTCCCGGTCTCTGCACTAGCGCCTCCTCTGGTCAGTCGGGGTGCCTGCTCGGGGGGAACTGGGGGGGTAGCGTGATCCTCCCATGTGCTATGTCCCCCTGGCAAAACTCCTCACTGTCAGGTGAAAAGAAGTGGCTGACGACTCCACATGTATCGGAGGAGGCATGTGGTAGTCTGCAGCCCTCCCCGGATCGGCAGAGGGGGTGGAGCAGTGACTGGGATGGCTCGGAAGAGTGGGGGTAATTAGCCAAGTACAATTGGGAAGAAAAAAGGGGGGGGGGGAATAAAAAAAAACTTAAACAGAAAATACCTGACAAATATCAATTAAAGCAGATTAAAGCTGCCATGAGGAGTTTTTCATCAGTCTTAGATTTATTTTCATGCCTCCATATGATTGACATGATGAAATGACACCATCAGCAAGATGTTGCTGTACAATGGTCCCAATTGCTTGGCTCCCAGTCAGATTCCCAGTGAAATTTGACAAAACAATTTATGGCACACAGATGGAAAACATATCCACAATTAGAGATACATCACCTCATCACTGTGTATCTCCTAACCCCCCCCCCCAAAACACCACTACATCTTTCACTCTTGCACATGCAACCAGAAGATGAGCGGTAACATCCACGGCAATGAAGTCGTTCTATCATGCAACACTACCGCTTTTGTCCCCGGCATCACGCAAAGTCAACAAAAATCCAAAACTCCTCATTGCTTCTTTAAAATTAGTTGTTTAACAACAGTGGCACTTATGCTTACCATCATCCTTCTCACAAGGCTGTGGGTTGCAGGACTGGTACTGAACCCTTTGCCCTTCACAATATTTCCCTCCATTTTGAGGCACGGGGTCGGTACACTCTCTATAGGAGAACTCCACCCCTCCTCCACATGTTCTAGAACACTGTTGCCATGGTCCCCACGCACCCCAGCCACCGTCCACAACCACCTGTGGTAAAACACAGAAGAAGAAAAAAAAAAAACAGAGTAGTTGGTTAGAGCTTAGTGCCAAAGGGAATCTGAGCCGTACAGTCTTAACCACAGTCTGGGCTTCTGGGTTTGAGGCAGCACAGTCTGTTGGCGTGCCACGACTCAGGGATAAATCTGTGTTGAAGTTCGGCACGCGCCTGCTGTCTCCCTCTCCACACATTCCTGCCACATGTGTCACCACCAGTGGACCCTGCCATGGTGCAATTTTTTTAAGGGAAAAGGAAAAGTAAAAATGTTTGTCATGTCATGGTCAAGTTGATGTGTGTGTGTTTGTGTGTATGCATGTTTGAGTGTGTGTGTGTGTGTGTGTGTGTGTGTGTGTGTGTGTATGCTTGTTTGAGTGTGTGTGTGTGTGTGTGTGTGTGTGTGTGTGTGTGTGTGTGTGTGTGTGTGTGTGTGTGTGTGTGTGTGTGTGTGCATGCACGCGCATGCATGCATGCATGGGTATCTTTTCCGGAGGTTTTATGAGTTTGGACTAGCTAGTCCTCTAACTGCCAGCACGTCTGGATTCATAAACAGATGTGTGGTCATAACACAAGGAGAAGATATCAAGGCAACAGAGTTCAAATGAGGAACTGAAAGGACAGGATCTTTACAAGGGAACATGGCAAAAGATGGTGAAACAGCTCGAATCAAAACTCACAATGTCATATCCAGCCGAACAAGCCAATAGATGATACAGCACATTGTATTTTAGGTAGATAAGCGCTCTTACTAGTGGCTGCAAAGCCTGCTGGGTTTCCATGCATGCCCCATGGAGGCAGGTCCCATTGGGGCTGCAGGGGGTGCCATCTGCCCATTGTAAACTTCCATTCTTCGTTGTGCAGTGGGGCGAGCCCTCCTCCCGACACCACAGCTGGTTGCAAATATCGCTGTCTGAGGTGTTGGGGCAATGGACAAACTCTTCTCCGAAAATCTGCTGGCACTGTCGGTCCAGACTGTACATGATTCCTGGCAGCTCTCCTGGTAATGGCATGTTACTTTCCGGGACATCCAGCAGACAGTCTCCTGTGATTTGGACATCAAATCATGGTAAGGGAGAATTAAAAAGTCATATTTATGCATATTCTGACAAAAATATGATGTTGTTTTGTTTTTTTTGGGGGGGGGGGTTAACAAATGGAATAGACTTGTATTTAACCTAAAACTCTTTATATTTGACGGAATTTATATCACGATCAAACTTTTCATTATTTCTCAAATAACCTTTTATTTCCATCAGTCAGCTTTTGTCTGCAGTTGTCACTGACGTCTACAGTTCGGAATGAACATTCTCAGCCTCACGAGTTTTCTTTGGCAATATTTTCCAACTGATAAAGAACATATTTTGCTGACGCCAGCTGTTGTTTTTGGCATAAGTTGTGGAGAACAGGAAAAAGACCATAGTATGACTCAGTGGAAAAGAAGGTTCACTGATAGGTCTCCCCATGATACAAACAATACAAGATGCAAAACGCGAGACAGCAACAGCAAGGGAAGGTCGGCAAGGGAGGCTGAGAGAGAGCGAGAGAGAGAGAGAGAGAGAGAGAGAGAGAGAGAGAGAGAGAGAGAGAGAGAGAGAGAGAGAGAGAGAGAGAGAGAGAGAGAGAGAGAGAGAGAGAGAGAGAGACTGATTGACTCAGTGCAAGCCAAGAGAGAGTATATGTGAAAATCTAGGTCAAGGTGAACTTTTACCACATCTTGCAATTTGTGGTGAGCAACGTGTTTAAGCATGTGAGCAATGGCAAAGGAGGAAGAGTGGATCTATGAAAGAAATAACCGATGTCTTTAATCCCCAGGTTCTTAACCCAAACCTAGTGCTAACAGCAGGGTAAACCGCAGCACTTTGGTGGGCTTCGGTGTCTACAAGGTAGAAAAAAAATATGCAAGTAACTGTGGCTGTTTAGGTTCTGACTGACTCATATTGCAATCGCTAGACATGTGGTGTATGTAAAACCGTCCCATTTGGAGCGAAACTTGAAACCTTTCTCTTTATCACGCGTCGTTTTTAAACCTGCACACACAATAAAGTTGTGGCGTGTTATTTACTAAGGCGCAGCACTGAAAGGCAGCATCACTCCACCAATTATGATCTGTCCTCTTTGCAGGCATCTCATCTGAGGTAGTGATAGTGTCGCTGAGAACCGCTGTTTCCTACCGTGTCCATTGTCGAAGAACTCTGTGATGTAGAGCGCGCTGCAGGGCGACCACGGGTAGGTCTTGTTGAGACTGACAAACAGAGGAGCCATCAGGTGATTCCCTCCCAGGTTCCCGAACAACCTCTCGCAGGTCTTCGAATCATCATGCGGCATGCTCAGCACATGACCTGTTGAGACAGAGCATACATCCCTGGCAATGAAATAATTATATATGTAGGTTTGTAGAGAACCGTAGATCTGACGAGAAGTCTGCTACTGGCAGTAGGGCAGCATTCTTTGCTCCAGTATTCAGGTCAAGGTATGCATGATGAAACTTGCTCTTACTTCTATCCTCAGTAGAGGATAAATTTGATATAGTATACATCTAACCATATCCGAGGTGACAAATCCTTTTTACAAATACTATGTCCACACCAGCTAAGCCTTGAGACACTTTATGACCGAACCTAGCTCGTGTGCAGCAGTGAAGGCAGCTTGTAGGCCGTTGTCCTCGATGACGGAGCAGCTTCTCTTGGGGTCACACATCGTCCCCACGTCAGCCACCCCTAAGGTGTCGCAGCTTTGGTGTCCACAGATATCCTACAAAAGCAGACAAACACCAAAACTGATCAGTTTGAAACGCGACTAAAGCCCACGCCTCTTGCTTGAGTGGCGGATAGCTGGAGACAACTGCTCCAGTGGACTATTCTGTGAACGGACAAAGAGATTAGATACTGATGAACACCAATTCAAATGTAATATAACTGTGACGATCCTCTCAGGGGGTCATTTTACAGTAATTCTAATTGTAAAATTTGATGCAGCAGCAGCAAATAGTTGGAAACACCAAGAAAAAAAAGGGTGTAACTAAGAATAGAACAAATTGCAAATGGGCGACAAAGCATAACCGGCAATTTCAAGTAGAAATGTCTCTATGCATGCTCAGTCATCCAGGTACGGAAATCCCAGAAAGGAGAATCAGTTCATCCGGACACAACGTTTATTGAGAGAAACGTTTCATCGCTCATCTAAGTGACCTCTTCAGTCTCAACTGACTGCAGGTATCCCCACCCTTATAAACAACACAGTGGCATAACAGCTGAAACCAACGATTGGTTTCATATGTAAATTGCTGTGACCATTAACTCCAGTTAATGGTCTGTGACCATTAACTCCAGTTAATGGTCACATAATTAAGATACTATTCACAGAGGATTGGGGAATAGTTGCAATCACAACATTGTAAGATGGCGACAGATGTGCTCTTAGCCCCCTTGGTTCAGGGATGGCCGTTCGCTCTTCACATAGAAGGCCTCTTTGACTCCTCGTTAACCATTGAGACTAAAGTGATCACTTAGTAGATGAGTGATGCAGTGTTCCTCTCACTACATGTTGTGTCCAGATGAACTGATTCCCCTTTTTGTGACCGAGTGGAAAGATGCCCCTTTTCCACTACATGGTATCGGTTCGACACGACTCGACACAACTCGACTCGACTTGCTTCTGTGTCATTTTCCATTACCATAACAGTACCCCCCTCGGTGTACCCGCTCCAGTTTCTTTGGAACCTCGACAAAGGTGGTACCAGAAAAGTGGTACCAGTTACCGAAATGCCGGTACTTTCCAGTAATGGAAAACGAAAAAAGTCGATTCGAGTTGGGCCTGTACCATGTAGTGGAAAAGGGGCAATAGTAAGCATGTTGTCAGTCCCAAGCGACTATGTTATTGTAATCATGTGCAATGACGAATATTCACATCTATTTGTATCCGTTTGATTTCCCTCCATTTTGCAAAAAGATTTCAAAAACATGTTTTTCATCGTTTCCGTCGTAAAACTTAAGCGAATGAATATTCTTAGCGTGCAGCTGTCACGCAACCGTGATATGGGAAAATGAACCATGTGGTGTATCAAAAAATGGATTTTCAACAACACTACACCCTAAACCTTTCCCCTTTCAGATGGCTAGCCCCTCTATAAACGACTGAGATGGAGCCGTCCCAGGCCGGCAGCCTCGCCCTGGCTCCAAAACCACTAGGTACATACAACGTTCTGTTATTCAAAACACATCTGGAGTCGGAGCGGAGGTTGAACTCAGCCCAACATGTGTTTGTATACCTTGCCCAGCAGAAGCATCGGTCACCCGTGTACAGACGCACACAGACAGCCCGGCAGACGTGTTTTTATACGTACGAGTAAACGAACGCACATTCAGACTGAGACGTGGGCCAAAAAGACAGCGGGACGGAAACAAACATGTAGGCTGGGAAAGCTCTCAATCACATGCATGTAGAAGCTCTCTTTCTCGTACACACACACACACACACACACACACACACACACACATGCGTGCACACACACACACACACGCGTGCACACACACACACACATGCATGCACGCACACAGAGTAAGTTTAGGGTTTCAAAACAGTGGCAGGGTAGTAGTGGTGCCTTCTCCTGTGACAGAGGAATACGGCACACATTCTTCTCACGGGTCGCATCCGGCTCAGCTGTACATGAAAGCCGGGGCCATTTTAAGCGGTGTCATCGTGTCAAGTCTGATTTGTCACAGTTACTAAAGTTAGCCGAGACACGAGGAGCGCTCGGAGTTTCAAAGCGTAGCCCCGCAGATAAGAAAAGAACAAACAACAAGCCCTTTTGTGCTCGAATAATGGCGGCACGAAATCAATCACTTCCACAAATCAAACATAAAGTCACAGCCGGTTTGTTTCCGCGGGCCGCGTGTATACACGAGCAGATTACACTCCTAAAGTTTAACCTCACCGTGAGGCAGCAGGGCAATCCTAATTTGTGTTGCAAAAATATAATAAGTTAAAGTTTCATTGGCCTATATTTTCTGCTTGTGCAATGTCAACACACACACATGGAAGAGGAGGGCAGCCGGTGATAGCACCTCAGAAACAAAACAAACTGCAAAGGACTCTTTTGGACTCATTTCCTGTGGAAGAGCTCCATAAGGCACATGTTTGTTAAAACTAGATTTGCCCTCCTCACTCGCCATGCTGAAAAGGGAGGACGGCGCTTCCATCTTGAGGATTTCATTATAAATATATACAACACATCGCCAAAAGCCTGATAACTACCATTGTTAATATGGCCAAAGAGCTCACAAAGAGGTTTCCTGAAATACCGTCTGTGTAATCTGGGTTTGGACACAGCAATGTTTATTTGCACTAAACTACAACGACGTTTCATCTAAGATGACATGTGGATGGAGATTACATCTTATAACATGTCATTTCACCGTTTGTTGTGTCCTCTTTTAAGTCCTTTCCTCTCCTCCTGAACTCATTTACTTGCATACTTGGCCCGACAGCTTGGTACCATCATGCCAAATGAAGTTATTTATTCCAGCTAGCGTCACCCATATATAATTATATTGTACTGTGTGGCACCTTGGTGCCCAGATACGATTGAGTTCGCTGCCTCTTAAACTGCTTGTTTTGCCTTTCTCAAGTCCTGCCAGAGCCTTCTAAATACTCTTGCCTGTCTTCCCCTGTCTTCTGCAGGAAGAAAAATGAAATGCAAAATGTGAGTGGACTGCCAAGAATGCTCAGCAAAATGATTTTGAAAAGTGTACAGTATATTGGATTAAAAAAGAAGAAGAAGCTTACACCAAATTATATGCATTTGTGTTGTATGACCACGCGTGACCACACAGTCCTAAACCAAACGTGCCTGGGGAAAAAGGCCTTGCAGGTTGTGCACCACCTCACCACATGCTCACCTCTCTGGTGAAGAGCAGCGCCGTGTCGTAATGCTCCGGATGTCTTGGACTGGGAGGGTTGAACAGCTGCTGCCAGGAGCAGAAGTTACGCAGAGCCACGCCTCCGTTGCTGGACACGGCCGGCCCCACCTCCTCATCCTCCACCACCAGCATCTTCACAACCACCATGTGCACCGAATTCTTGATGCTGGGATGCTTGTAGAGCTGGGCTGCCATGGAGACCAGGGTCAGGACATAATGCTGTCAACAGAGGAGGACACCACACACTTAAACCATGTCCGTGATGCACAGCTGGCAATATGCACACACAAGACAGGGATCAAAAAGGCCTCACCTTCTTAGGTAGTAATGATCGATGGTATATAATAGTCTTTATTTATGTGGTTTAAAAATAAAAAAAAGCAGTCGTGCTCAAAGAGCCCAAGACGTGGTGCTTCCTTCAAACATCAAATAGTGGAGAAGCTCATAAAAGGCGGGATGCTCACTCGCTTGGAAAAACCAGCATGTCTTTTCTGTTATCGTTCTAGAAATGTGACGTTTCACCAGCTGTCACCTGCTAAAGGATCCCCCTCCATCTCTGGCATCATCTGAAACGTCATGTTTTCCCAGCGACTTATTCTAACCAAGTGTCTTTTACAAGATTCTCCACAGCCCCTTCCTTACACGGAGCTTACAAAGTGCTCCGCAGGATGAAACCACAGGCAAACAATCAGCAGCGATGACATTATAACAACATAACAACGAGAAACAGGCGATGTGGAGATGTGTCCACAGGGAACGAGTGGCTGAATGCCACTCTACCGACCCCCTCCTGAGCAATACTACACAGGCTGTCTGGCAGCCGTGGACTCTGTTAAGTACTAGCAGACTATAACTTGGCAACGGTGTGCTGAGCATGTGGCATGTGGGAGGATTGTCCTACTTTTTTTGCCTAACAAGTTCGTTTGGTAGGGGACTAGGTATGTATGGCTAGTTGTTGACATTAGTCACGGAGAATACAATCGGTTTTGAAGGACCTCCATGAAGTGACAGGACCACGTGAAGTACAGAACACCTTGTGGAACATCACGCTTTGCATCAGTGAAGTTTTGCAGATACGGAGGAGGATCTCACTTACGTACACAAACAATGGGGATCTATTTTTTTCTTGTGTTTACTGATTTACTAACTGGATAAGAGCATTATGGGGGAAAGAGAGTAACCGATGCTCGAGATCGCTGGTAAACTGATGGAGGTTCTGTTGCTTGATGCACAGAAGATGCAGCCAATTAGTGACCAAGTCTTCAGATATGTGGGAGAACGTTGCTAGCATTTCTTTCCTCTGACCTCCTGTTTAGGCCTTAGGAAACAACGCACCCACCCATTTCCTCCCCAGTGTTCACAGAGAGATGCATCCAACCAACTCCACCTGAACCCTTAAATGTCAACTTCTCCTTTATGCAGCACCAAGGGAGACTACTATGCCATATCACCTTCATTCTATCTATCTATCTATCTATCTATCTATCTATCTATCTATCTATCTATCTATCTATCTATCTATCTATCTACCCGTCCATCTATCTATCTATCTATCTATCTATCTATCTATCTATCTATCTATCTATCTATCTATCTATCTATCTATCTATCTATCTATCGGTTCTTTTTTTGATTTTAGGATGACCACTGAAATCTGCTTTTCACAACCCCCCCTTGCAGACTGTTGCATGCTTGTTGCATTAGAGGAATTAGAGGAGCACATTTGAGTGGAATATTTCTGAGGAGCGTTTAGTTTTTCCCCCGGAGTCTGCCTCTGACTTGTCTGGCTCGAATAACGAGGGAGAGAAAACAACAATCACATTCCCTGTGACCATGTCTGTGACCGAATCACAAACACACACACAAAAGTCACACGGTGTTGTGTGTGTTACCCTCGTTTCATTATTGTTATTTATTTGAAAGAGGGGAGGGGGGGCACGATTTTTGCAAACACCTCACCTTGATCTCATCTCCGTAGAACTGGGTCATGGAGGCGTCTGCAACCACCAGGGTCTCGATGAAGCGCGGCGCTGACACGAAGCGTTTCCGGCGAGATTCCCTCTGTGCGTCATTCTCCCCGTGCGTAAAACTTTCCTTGTCGTAGCGCGCTTGACTCCTCTCCGTCGTGCGATCAAAGATGATTGGAGCGCTGCGTGCTTCGGTGAGCGTCCTTCTCTTGATGACATGCAGCTGTTCGGCAGAGCCTCTCCCCGAGCCCGGCAGCTTCGGCTCAATCAGATACTCTTTCCCGTCTGCTATGAACGATCCAAAGATGCCGTCACACAAGCTGACCGCCACCACCGAGTTGGCGTTGTGATCTACGCTCCCGAGAAAAAGCAGCCTCTCAGCCGCTCCGGGGTCTCCTCTCTCTTGCCGATCACGCCGGTGTCCGGCGCCGGGCCCCCGCCTCGGGCACCTGGGGCGCTGCGTAAAGCGTCGACGTCTTTGGCGCCGATGCGCTGCACAACGAAGGATGGCGCGAGGAAGCTGTTATCTGGCGTGAGATTCAGGGTGAAATCTCTGCCGAACGCGCTGAGCGTGAATCTCGGGTGCTCCTCGCTTCTTTTCCAAAACCGGCTGTTGCTTCTTCCATTAACTCGGATGGGCAGAATAACCTCTGTTTCAAAAGGGCTGGAAAAGGCGACGTTGGTTACGCACAGGAGCTGAAAGATAAAACGCAACGCGGTACGCATCTTCTGCAACGGACGTTGCACTCGAGAATGGGTAGAAATAAAATAGAACGAAATGAAATTTTAATTTTTTTCTTTCTTTCTGTTATTTTTGTGTGCAAGTTCAAATAAAATGGGTTTTTGTTTTCTTCTTCCCAGTGCTGTAAAGCCAGTCTTGGTCAAAGGATGTCTGGTCTTTTTCCCAGTCTGCCCGCGTTATCTTCTCAATCTCTATAGTGAAGCTAAATCTTGTTCTACCATGCACTCACCAGTACCACAGAAGACTGGGGATAGCAGTGGTATTTATACTTTCTGGTCTTCTCTGGACACGAGGGGGTTTATTTTTGATATCCTTCGTTGCTGGAAATTCTCCTCCCACTCGCACTTCATGAGAAACTGTCGGATAAATCGGATCCAATGAGAACAGGCCCCCACACCCCCCCCTTCTGAAATAGCTTGACAACCGCGCTCCTATTATTAACCCAGCATAGTTAGAGCAGCACATGCTTTGGTAGCGGCGGGACATCTATACTACACATAGCTGGAAGTCCGCCGGTCAGTTATTTCTGAGCCTCCTTTGATTGACAGGTCCCCTCAGAGCTGGTCGGCCCCCCCAAGGGAAGCTGCTTTATTCCTTCACAAAAGACTATACTGATCAGAGATGTGCAAGAACTGCGCTTAGACACTGACTGGCACCCCTTTTTTTCTTTTTTCTTTTTTAAGTCGGTTTTGTTAGCTCTTGAGTCTGAGAAGTAAATAATGATATGATCAAACTGGTAGGCTGCAACAAGAGCCACATGTTTGTATGTTTGATTTCTAGTATTTACTTATACGTATATATTAAAAAAAAATATATATATACATTCGCTTTTAGATGTTTGCACACAAATCTGAATTCAGATTTTCCTTATGACAAAAGTATGTATGCCAATATGCCAATACTTTGTCCAAAACGCTGTTCAAGGCGCGTGTCCCAACTTTCCACCGCTAGATGGCAGCATTGTACAACACACTCATTGTGGCTCCAGGGCTTCCATCGCGGATGGGATAACGTTCCAGACTTTGTAACTGACACAAACAGACGTCACTCTGTGCTTCTCTATGCTGCATTGGAATACGCGGAAAATGTCAAGAGTATTCAAAAGCCGTCTCACGCAGTGTGCTTGAGTTTGCCACCACAAGCAAGTTAATGAAATATGCGAAACGAGAAAGACTTGTTTTGAAGATAAAATGATTTAAAATGTGCAATATTCACCGTTACTGTTGTGCAAACTCTGTGTTGCCTTTCAGGCCCTTTCGCCCCCCCCCCTTTCTTTCTACCGGGGGTGCACAAGAGCACACACTCTAAAGTCGTGCGGCGTGAGGAGGTGGGAGGGGATGCTCCAACTCGTGCCACACATGCTGTACAGCAACAATAATATTTGGAGAGCTACAAGTGGCTGCGGTCTGCAGCATTTAGCGAGAGGCATGACCAATGAGCTTTCTCACCTCCTCAGATTACGGATGACAATGTTCACTGGTGTTTATACTCCCCATTAAAAAGCTCACAGAGCACAGAGAGGCCGGTGGTCAGAGAGGACTGTGCAGGATGGGAGAGAGACAAGAACGCGATAGGTCCTCCGTCTTTTGAGGGCGCACAACTGCGGTTGGTGCCATTGCGCACGACTGCTTTGCTGCATGCAGATACACAGATTGAAACATTGAGAGGACTTCCCCAACTTGCAAGCAAAGATGGCGATACCCATTAGAGCCTTGATTATTTTGGTGGATGTTCTAATATATCTAAAACTCAACTGTTGCATGGAAATAGATTTTTGCATACCTGTCAAATTGGATCACCAACAACAAGACAGGCAATTCTCCCGGCGCGCGGAGAAACCAAATGACAAGCAGATTGTTTTCAGGCTAAGTGCTTTCACACAGGAATTTTACCTCAACCTCAAGCCGGACTCTAATTTCCTTGCACCAAGCAGCATGGACCCCGATAGTTTTTATTCACCACCCTATACCTCTGCAACTACTGAGCTGAGGCAATGCTTCTACTCCGGTGACGTGAACGCAGACCCGGATTCATTCGCCGCGCTGAGCCTCTGCAAAGGTCTCGCCGGAGTTTTCTCTTACAACGGCACGGAGTATTTCATTAGTCTGGATGGAAACGCGGACGTGTCGCGATATGAAGTGGCCTTCGACCGAACTCACGTTATCCGTCGCCGTGGACGCGCGCGCTCAGGTGACCGTCTCGCCAGCAGGTGCGGAGTGGCGCCCGGCACCAACCTAAACATGTCGGGCTCTCTAGAGAAATACAAGTACATGGAGGAATTTGACACGGACGGCTTGACCGAAACGGTCCTGAAAACGCTGGGCAGATCCAAAAGGTTCGCCTCCATCCCCAGGTTCGTGGAGGTCCTTGTGGTCGCGGACGAGTCTATGGCCAAATTCCACGGCGATGACCTGAAACATTACCTCCTGACCCTCATGTCTGTCGCGGCCAGGCTTTACAAGCACCCGAGCATCCTGAACTCCATACACATAGTGGTGGTGGGATTTATGGTGATCAACGAAGCTGACAAGGGACCTAAAGTTTCCAGCAATGCAGCCCTGACCTTGCGCAATTTCTGCTCCTGGCAGAAGAAGTTGAACAAACACAGTGACAAGCACCCCGAGTACTGGGACACTGCCATACTCTTCACCAAACAGGTAAGCTAAATGAGAAATATGTGGCTTAGGTTTGGCTGAAATGTATTAGAGTGATGTTGCTTGGAGTAGAACAGACCATTCCTTTAGAAGGCTTTACCTGCACCTGCCGCTGGAAGGCCTGATGTGTGCTCTCTACAGTAGGCTACGGTGTAACATTTGCACAGCCCTCCATGTTTTCTCCATTATGTTCCACAGTGGGTTGGTAATGTGTTTTGAGTGTGTCAGTGAGTCACTGGGGGGAAAAAAAATAGCTAAGTCAGTTATTTGCATTAAAGACCTCATTTCTGACCAGTGTCCAGAGAATAAGGGGTGGGATTTCGGTTAGATTGGTCAGGATTTTGATTTCTTGATGGCTCTCCCCGCTTTGTCCACTGACTCCGCAGCTGAATGGTGAGCCAAAGGTGAGGCACTGGCTAATGACGTATGTCACTCTAGGTTGTCCTGTCCACGTGAAGCCTTTTAACATTGAAGGGTAAGGGTTATGGGAACAACGACTGGAAACACAGCAAATGGTGCTACTTCAGATTATCACTGAATCAGCTATTCGCATTAAGCCAAATTACTCGTTCATTTTTTTCAACCCATTTGATTGGTCCCAGGGGTGTTGCACTCTGACAGTGATGGGATGCATCTTTGTATTCGACGGTGTGCTGTGATTACTCTGTGTATATTGTGAGCATCTCTGCTCTGAGTCATCTCATTAGTTGCTAAACCAGCTCAGCCTGCTTTGCAGCTCAACCACCTCAGACCACCTCAGACCCCCACCCCCTTCTGCAGCGCTCCCCCCTAGCTTCTCACCTAGCAAAGCCACTTAAGCTTTCTCCATGTTATCCATGTGCCACTTATACTACTCACAGATAAACCATGTGCCCGGCAGAAATGCCAGTTACTGGCTACTGAGTTATGCTTGTTCTGCCTCTCTTTCCACGGCCCTCAAGACACAAACGGTCTCTCGTTCTGATTCTGTTGTTTTATTGCCTGCCTTTTATCAGGTCCAGTCTGGTTCGGACCACCCATCTGACTTCATGACCTCTTTGCTGCATTGCAACAAGCAATACAATTCAAGCGCAACCAAACTAGGGATTTTCAAAGTGCTGAGAAAGACTTCTTATATCATGTAGGAAAATCATGAATCCTGTGTTGTCCTTATGAGGTACAATAAATGCCACCCACTGGAAAAATCTTGTAATACATTACGGAGAGACTGCATTGTGGAATACACATGGCAAACAGAGGTTGTTCCTGGCATCTCTGGGCCTCTTCTGTAAACCTTGGCTTGCTCAGTTCACCGTTCCTTCCGCATTCACCTTTATTCTGTAAACTGTGAATGGATAAGTCCATTGTAACAGCACAGCCTCTTCTTTTTTTTTAGAATTAGGAATGATTTTGTCAACAAAGCTATGGAAACAGGTAAATTAAGCATCACATAACAAAAAAAAGGAATGCATATCTAAATAAATTCTGCCATCAATTCATCTCAGTAGAAAACTAAAAGCAGAAGAGTCAGTCATGCTTTATGTTGATGGGAGCCAAACACATCATCTGAGGAAAACCATGGGTCATGACTTCTGCTGCTAAAGTAAACAAACACACAGCTTGGTCACTATTGTACAATAGAACCAGAGTTGGGATCTGCTTTTTTACTGGCCAAGTTCAGTTTCCCACAGATGAGTTGGTGGGTAGCTTGCATGATACACATAAGTCCTCACACAAGATTAAAAAGGTCATGAATATATCAAAATATAAGACGGGAAGTGGAAGAAATACAGGAAATAATGACATTCATCTGTCCAGAGTATAAATAGTAGATAAAAAGCCAATAAAGTTCTACGTATGTGTAGGGCAGTAGCCTGGGTTACACATGTAAAACAAATGAAAATAGTGGTTCTCTACTAACAGTGTTCATATTGTACCGGCAGGCAAGAAAAAACCAGAACAACGTATAAATGGGTAGTTATAGAGCATCTGGTTGTGCCAGAGGTGTGTGTGTTGAGAGAGAGAGAGAGAGAGAGAGAGAGAGAGAGAGAGAGAGAGAGAGAGAGAGAGAGAGAGAGAGAGAGAGAGAGAGAGAGAGAGAGAGAGAGAGAGAGAGAGAGAGAGAGAGAGAGAGAGAGAGAGAGAGAGAGAGAGAGAGAGAGAGAACACGCATGATAGGTGATGAAAATATTTATTAGGGGAAAAAGTGTGCTCAACTTCTCAACTATATATGCATATATGTATGACTGATCCGGAGCTGGTCAGTTAAAAGGGAAGAAAGCACAACAAAGAAATGGAGTTGAAGACCTTCAGTAAGAGAAAGGCTTCATTTAAAAAAAAAGAAGAAAAAAAAAGACTAGTGGAGTTATTCAGATCATCGGTCCATGTGCGTTTTCACTCTAATTCTGTTCTGGGTTGTGTCTCTGGGTTTTGTCTCCTTATCTCGTCTGTGAATGTCCTCATTCATCCAGGTCATGGTTATCCAAAGGAGTTGAATCAAGCGCAACTGGACTTGATATATATACCGAGTCCAGTTGCGCTTGATTCAACTCCTTTGGATCTCCTTATCTCATTGTCACAACTTCTCTTTGTTTCTCCTTCCAAACATAGCGAGATAAGTGGGCGGCACAGTGGCCCAGTGGTTAGCACTGTTGCCTCACAGCAAGAAGATCCTGGGTTCGAACCCCAGGTGCTTTCTGTGTGGAGTTTGCATGTTCTCCCCCCCCTTGTCTGCGTGGGTTTTCCCCAGGTGCTCCGGTTTCATCCCACCATCAAAAACACATGCATGTTAGGGTTTATACTCCTGTCTGTGTCCCTGAGCAAGGCAATGGAAAGAAGAACTGGAGCTGGTCCCCGGGCGCTGCAGCTGCCCACTGCTCCTATACAATAGGATGGGTTAAACACAGAGAACACATTCATTGTAAGAATACAATGTCAAATAAAGTGTCTTTGATTCATTAATGTTTTGTTTTGGTGGTCTTCGCCAACCCTCTCCTTCTGTAAAATATGAAGATAAGAAGGGGGGAGAGTGCACCAATCAGAGTTCATGTGCCTTGTGTGAATGCACTTCATTGTCCAGTCTTTGTGTAGGTCACTGCTTAACCTTTTAGCCACACATTAGATGGGATAAGAGCAGGCGACAACTTGGCAAAGGGCATCATGCATCAAACTTGATTATTTGACTCAGCCTAGATTCATTTTTGAGTCTAATAAAATCTTTTCCTGATCTTTTGAGTTACATAAAAACTCCATCCACTGGGACAGTTTTACCTATTTAAGGCACATCAATGCATAATGAGGACAATGAAAAGAATCAAGTCTCGCATCTCCATGTCACCAGGATCTTTGTGGGGCCACAACCTGTGACACTTTGGGAATGGCTGATGTGGGAACCATGTGTGACCCCAAGAGGAGCTGTTCTGTCATTGAGGATGATGGTTTGCCCTCAGCTTTCACCACCGCTCATGAATTAGGTGAGAAATGTCTCCTCATTGAAACCGTTTTAGGAGATAAGTGATTAGTAGGGATTGACCAGAGGATCAATGCAAATTGACAATATGCATTCATTCTGGTACACTTGCACAAACACACACCACAGTGTGTTATACTGTATGTAAAAAGTTTTGTTTCCAGGTGGCAGAGCGGTCTATTCCGTTGCCTACCAACACTGGGATCGCCGGTTCGAATCCCCATGTTACCTCCGGCTTGGTTGGGCATCCCTACAGACACAATTGGCTGTGTCTGTGGGCGGGAAGCCGGATGTGGGTATATGTCCTGGTCGCTGAAGTAGCACCTCCCCTGGTCGGTCAGGGCACCTGTTTGGGGGGGAGAGGGAACTGGGGGGAAATACTGTGATCCTCCCACACACTACATCCCCCTGGTAAAACTCCTCACTGTCAGGTGAAAAGAAGCGGCTGGTGACTCCACATGTATTGGAGGAGGCATGTGGTAGTCTGCAGCCCTCCCCGGATCGGCAGAGGGGGTGGAGCAGCGACCAGGACGGCTCGGAAGAGTGGGGTGATTGGCCAGATACAATTGGGGAGAAAAACGAGGGAGAAAAAAAGTTTTGTGAAATGTTACCTCACACAAAAAAAGTGACAGAGGAACCCAAGCCTAAACCACACTATGAACAAACTGACGTTTGGCCTCTGTGATGCTCATATTGATCTATGCATATTCACGATTAATTTTCAGTTCTAATCTGTCAGATGTGGAAAAAGGAAATGAGGGATTGCAGTTCAGCACTATTAATCCTTCCCTCACCCCAGCCTTTCAAGACGTAGTTGAATAAATGCCACTAAAACGTTTTTGGCACAGCAGACATTGAACTCTGTCTAGTTATGTCTTTAGTTTATTAATGATGCAACAAGTGACAGTTGCTATAAAGCGTTTGCAATCACCACTGGTTGAAAGAAGGGAGGATCATGCCTGAGACCAGATGTGCAAGTATTACCAGATGTCTGGAGGCCCCAAGAGAGGCATTGGTTTACCGTGCCCACTTATATGAAATAATTATACAGTACAATTTCCCCTCAAAATTATCCTGCCCCACCATTCAACATCAGTTTGTAAAACCATCCTTTATATTTGATCATTTGTAAAGTACCACATGTCCATTGTAGGGAATGAAATGGTTTCTTTTGGGAACCCAAATTCTCCTGTAGGATCTGCCCAAGTACATGGACGTATTCCACGCTCCATGTTCCCATGCATAACTGCATTCTTCCCCCGCCATGACGTCAGCCTGAAATCACTCGGACAAAATTCAGTTGAGACCGCGTGCTGCACACGTACGGCAAAAATATATCATGATATCGTGAAAAATTTCACCTTGTGCTGTTTCTCATAATTCACAGTCATTACCCCTTGTAATTTCATTGTGACTAGCTGTCATCTTGGTAATTACTTTTTTCTTGGAATGTGAATCAACGGAGGCATACTTTTCATGCTTCAAAAAACAATACCATATGACTAAACGAAACGTTCACTGACTGTTACAAGGGCATTTTTTTAATATTTTCCTCTTTCTCATACCATCTCTCTGTCTCTCGCTCTCTCTCTCTCTTGTTCTCACTCCTTTAGGCCACGTCTTTAACATGCCGCATGACAATGTAAAGGCATGCGAGGATGTATTTGGGAAGCTAAGTGACAATCACATGATGTCTCCCACACTGATTCAGATCAACAGGAACAGACCCTGGTCTGTGTGCAGTGCAGCCATCATTACAGAGTTCCTTGACAGAGGTCATGGTTAGTAACCACATCCCAATGTTTCTGATCCACATCTTAACAATGAACTGGTATGAACCGCTAATTGTGGCCTTGCTCTGTGGTATGTGTTGGCTGTAACCTAACCATGACTTCCCCCCACAATCTGTTTCCACTCCTAATCATTGTACATAAAGGTTTAAGAGATGATACTTCTACTTCATTAAGTTCGTTTAAACACAGTCAAAGATGCCTTACAGAAAAATCCTCCAGACATGAGAGAGATAAAAAAAATAATAAAAAAATTAGTCTTAATTGTGAAATGAATACATGACACAAAAACAATATGAATAAAGATTAAAGAAAAGAAGAAAGGTAGCTAACTGAGCGATCTTAGTTTAAACAGAGTTAACGTTTAGAATTCAGCTAATCCTCTACAGTCACATCTGAACAGTTCACATCAATATGCAATCGAGATGTAAACCTGTACAGATTTCCCACAATTTCCCTGTCATTGTTTTACCAAGGCACATAATAGGGCTCAAAATACTTGCAATTTTTGATCAAATATTGATAACCACAGGTTTTTAAAGGGGTCTCTAATGCATCTCTTGAATCAGTATTTTAGAAAACTATTGCTCTTATACATCAAGGAATGTTGGATCAATTCATCTGGATACAACGTTTATTGAGAGAGAAACATTTCATTACTCATCTAAGTGACCTCTTCAGTCTCAACCGACTGCAGGACACGTGTCCCCACACCTCTAAACAATACAGTGGCATAACAACCAGTTGCATACTGCTCTTATACAGATAATTCTTTTTACAGTTTCATTGAGTTTATCATTAAAACAATGTACTGTTATTCTACCAAAGATTTTCTCCTCATTAACACTTGAGTCCCTCTTCCCTAGGCTCTTTCTAGGTCCAAATCTAATAATGACTATATGTGCTTGGATAGGGACAGATAGACAAAGTGTTCTCATATGTATAACAATTTATTACCTCTCCAAACAATAATTCTGGTTCCGCTTACTTTAACAAGAGAATAAATCTCTCCAGCTTAATGTTTGATAAGTTACTCCTCTTTCAAGACTGATAAGTTACTCCTCTTTCAAGACTTTTACTGACTGTTAACATTGTGAAATTCCCCAGACAACAGTCATACCAACCAGCCCACTGAAAACCTACTCATCTACAAGCAGGGCTGACATTTTGTGGCCATAGGCTATGCTATTTTGGAAAGAGAAGTCAATCCATCCCCTTCTTGTAGATTTGTAAAAATGTGCATATAATGTGTTGCCAATACCATAATATACATGATCCTTTGCAATTAGTTACCTCAATAGATATTGTAAGTTGCACTTTCCATAAAGCCTGGTTATTTGAATGCTATCAGCTTTTTTGAGGTTGAACTGATGCCTAAGCATTTAATTGCCAGCAATACTCGCCATGCTGTATATTTGTGCATTTGACAAAACAAAAAACAAAAAAACCTGAACTTGATTTCATAGAGATGTTGGTATGTTTTACTTCTAGGTGACTGTCTGCTGGACCAGCCACAGAAGCAGTTGTCTCTCCCAGAGACCCTGCCTGGTTCCAGCTATAGCCTTCACCGTCAGTGTGAACTAGCTTTTGGGGCAGGCACCAAGCCCTGCCCCTACATGCATCCTTGTTCCAAGCTTTGGTGCACGGGAAAGGCCCGTGGGCAGCTGGTGTGCCAAACCCGACATTTCCCTTGGGCAGACGGCACCAGTTGTGGCAATGGCAAGATCTGCTACCGAGGGGGTTGCACTGACAAAAACAGCACTATGCACATCAAGGTGGGTGTGAACCTGTAGTGTTCAGTCGATTAGTGTCTATAGCTACTACATACCGAGGCAGATACATCTGGGAAAAAAAGAGATCAGTCTAAACTGACAGGGGGTCCTATTACGATTGCTCATAGGTATGTCATATCAGGCAAAACCATGAAATCAAAGCAGAATGTAAACAAGAGGAACAGTCCAATATAGGTCTATTTCCATTTTATGATAGATTGTTAATGATGTGGGATTTTTTTGCAGGTGGATGGCCAGTGGGGGAAGTGGGGTGCATTTGGCGATTGTTCCCGAACCTGTGGTGGAGGGGTTCAGTTGTCCAAGAGAGAGTGTAACAACCCTGTCCCTGAAAATGGTGGCAAATACTGCTATGGCCTCCGTGTCAAGTATCGCTCCTGCAACCTCAACCTCTGTCCTGACACAGGTTGGCTTAATTCTGTTAAAAGTGTGAAGCATTATTTTCATGTCCACATACTAAATAAACCTGGAATTCCACTGTATGACCATCTACTATGAAATCAAAGGTGACAAAAAAATAGTCAGACTAATTTTGCTACATGCTTGCTTTCTCTTCTCAGGCAAGAGTTTCCGAGAGGAGCAATGTGAGGCTTTCAATGGTTTCAATCTGAACACCAACAGACTCAGCTCCTCAGTGGTTTGGGTTCCCAAGTACTCTGGTATCTCACCCAAGGACAAATGCAAGCTCATCTGCCGAGCCAATGGGACTGGATATTTCTATGTACTTGCTCCAAAAGTATGTAACATGAAGATTAACCACTCTACCGGTTATCTATTATCCTTCATTATCTAGTTATCTACTATCCATCACTGATGTATTTAAAAATTTATCAAGAAAAAAAATTCTACTTGTTCTTTTTTGAGCTAATTAAATTCATTCTGTAGGCACTCTACTATGGAAAGATAACAATTACAGTAGTCCTTGATGGAACAGAGAAGTGGATAACAATGTTTGCAATGGATACAAGCATGCTTTTTTCTGTCAGTGTGGAGGAGTAATAGTCTAACCTCAGCATTCCATATCTGCGGTTCAAATTTTAAATCACAAGACTTTATAACGCCCTAATTTCTTGCCAAGGATTTAAAATTGTGTTCAAATGTAGTTAATTCTAAAATCAGCTTCTCTCTTTGCCTTTATGCATCAATCACTAAGATTCTGTGTTATCTTTGTTCAGTTGTTACCATCCTTATAGGACATTTGGTTAGTAAAGGTATCAATTGAACTGAACTCATCTAGTTTAACTAAGATAACAATTTGATGTCAACTGCATAACAGAAAAAACAATGTTATTCTTGTGGATAAAGAAAGCATGTTGAAACCAAATAATAAGGGGCCCAAATTTGAACTCTGTGGCACACATTTAATATTTACTTAAATATTTATTTATCTAAACTTTAATATTTACTTATTGTGATCTGCAAAAAAAATCAAAAGCAGTTTAGAATGGTGCCACTGGCCTTCCTACTTTTCTTGTCAATGAAAAGAAATTATGGTCAACTGTATCAAACACAGCACTTATACCTATAAGTACCATAATAGAGAGGTTTTTTTCCCCCACAAAAGTTAATTTAACTAAAGTTCATAATCAACCATAATCAGATCAATTTCAGTACTGTCCATGACATGGAATACAGACTAGAATATCTCCAATATGCTATTAAATTTCAAATGGTTAAGCTTCTTAGGTATGCTGCTTGGAAAATTAGACTTGAGATTTGAGATCTTAATCTAGTGTACATTTTTTGGATGAGGATGCACAGTAGTGTTTTGTGGTATACTGTTGATAGAAAACATTGGTACATGTAGCAGTGCTTTTTCATGATTGTGTGTTGATGGAAAGTGTGACCCAAAAAATGATCTTAAGCCAACTTTTTCATAATGACAAAGGAGAAAAGTGGTAACTGTGGTTAATATCAGCCAATATTTCCAGGATAACTGAAAATGAATGAACTTCATGGTTTCACCAGTTGCTTGTCAGATGAATGTGTGTATGGATTGGCACTTTATCAATAACTGGTATAAAACATATGATTGGCCCGTAGCTGTTTCTATCTACAGTAAAGCAGTGAAAGAGAGACGTGAACAGCAAAAGAAAACAATTGCTGCTTTGCTGAATGGGGGATTGACGGAAAAGATCATGCAGGGACAATATCACTTAACAGCTGTGGCTTGTCAGCAAGTATTTATCCAAACAGCACTGTAACAAGCTTGTTATCAGAACACAAGCCAGCAATTTGTTTATATAAAAAGATATTGTATACTCTGGGCTCCTTCCTCTTTCCGTTACAGCCCAGTTCAATATGGTTCTCTTCCTTCTTTGTTTCATTATTTTGTGTAGCAAGATATAAACTTGTGACAGTTTCTCAATCTCTTATTCATATCCTCCTTGTCTGTCTGTCTATCTATCTGTCTTTCCAACACACATCCACCCCTCAGGTTGTGGATGGGACTCCGTGCTCTCCAGACACCTCAGCTGTATGTGTACAGGGGAGGTGCATTAAAGCAGGCTGCGATGGCAAACTCAACTCCAACAAAAAGTTTGACAAATGTGGTGCGTGTGGTGGGGACAACCAGGGCTGCAAGAAAGTCTCTGGATTGTTCACTAAACCCATGTAAGTAGAAAATACTGTCTGCTGATATATACAAAATCTTGTCTTTTTTCGATAGATTCAGTTACTGAGTCTGATTTAATTTTCAATTTCACCATGAACTGCTTGCCACAACAAAATACATTTTGGAAATGTACCTGGTTATTTTGGGAGGTTAGGTGCAAAAACTACAGTTTTACTCCATGTCATCATAAAACCTTTTTTGAAATAGCATCATCAGTGACTTACATCTCCAAATCTCCTTTCCAGACATGGTTACAACTTTGTGGTAATCCTGCCGGTGGGGGCCTCCAACATTGACATCCGTCAGCGTGGTTACCGAGGAATGGTCAGCGATGAAAACTACCTGGCGGTGAAGAACCGGCAAGGCAAGTACCTCCTGAATGGCAATTACATAGTATCGGCCGTAGAGAGGGACCTCCTGGTGAAAGGCAGCTTGCTCCGCTACAGTGGCACCTCTACATCTGTGGAGATGCTTCAAGCCACCAGACCCCTCCAGGAGCCTCTTACTGTGGAGGTGCTCTCAGTGGGTAAGATGACTCCTCCTAGGGTACGTTACTCCTTCTACATAGCCAAGGAAAGCAAGAAGGAGAAGACTCTACGGAAAGAAGACAAGAGCCACACAGCTCACAACAGCGTCTTGGTGAACAGTAATAAGGTGGAGGTAAAGAAGCAGGTGCTGGACAAGAGGCCTATCAGTCAGTGGGTAACAGGAGGATGGGATGAATGCACAGTGACTTGTGGAAACGGGCTACAGAAGAGGACGGTGCAGTGTCAGAGTGTGGATGGACGCCCGGCAGCTGACTGTGACAGCGCTTCTAGACCTGTAGCCATGAGGGTTTGCGGGGACCCCTGTCCAATGTGGGACATAGGGCTCTGGTCACCCTGCTCCAAGACCTGTGGGAGAGGGTTTAAAAGGCGGGTCCTGCGCTGCGTTACTCAGAATGGTCTGAATCTACCTAGAGATCATTGCTCTGGAAAAAGAAAGCCTCAGGAACTGGACCTATGCAACCTTAGGCCATGTTAGAGTGACTGTTGATTTTTTTTTTTAATTTGCAAGTCAAAGTGATGGTAATTTTACTTAAATGTTAATCCAAGTTGCAGTCTGAATGATGTTATGATGGCATTGTCTGTGAAAATGCTGAGAACTGTACGCTCAAACACATTCCAGCTGTATCTGCCAGGGCCAGAGAGCTCTGAAGAAAAAAGAAAAAAAAAGGAAGTGGAGGTGGCACTCTTCCATGGTTTGAATGGATAGAATGGTGTGTTTAAACAAGACAAAGGGAAGAAAGTGATTGTCTTGTTAATTGTCAGACCACCTCTGGCAAATTTGACTTATGGTCAGTCTACCTCTAGTGAAATGAATGATACGATATCTGTACACGTAGAGTAAGAGAGGAGAGACATGCAGGGACGGTGATGACAGAAAGAGAGATTCAGAATGAGACTGAGAGAGATGTATACATACACACAGACACACACACTGATAAACACAGATACTAGATATGCACATACACACATACATGTGCATATGTATGTACATATGCATATGTGTATGTGTGCATGTGCATATGCACATGCACACATACAGTACAACACACACACACGCACGCACGCACGCACGCACGCACGCACACACACACACACACACACACACACACACACACACACACACACTATAAAATTAGTGATGAAATAGAGAAACACTACGTCCTGGTATAGCAAAGATTCCAAAAGGCGAGAGAAATTCTGCAGAGAAAAGTTATTGAACATTTAGAGATTCAGGCACATCATATTTTTTGGCTGTATTTTCATCAGAACCAGATATATCACCTGTGAATTCACTTTCTCTCTGATTTCAGCGAGGAACCAACCTAAATGTGAAAAATGGTACTGTATCAACAAAGTTAGAAACCTGCTTAGTCTTTGCACTAGTTTCAGTTTCTATTTTTGTATTTTTTTTTTACATTGGCTGTTTTAAAAAGAGCCCATTGGTTTAAAAAAATGTGAAATGACCATTTAATCCCAAAATTGATATGTTAGGAATTTAATCACATTTAAACAGTTAAATACCTTCATGATCTTAACATGCTTGAGCAGAGAACAGCAATATTTTATTTAACAAAGATATCAATTAATGTTTTTTTTTTTTACTTCCCAGTGCAACTCAGCCCAAACAAAATGTCCTACACACTTGAGAATGTCGGAATTTTGAACCTTGTATACATTGGATAAATATTAAAGAATATCTGCAGCTTCAGACCAAAAATCTAGCATTATGCTTTTGCAGAGACACACACACACACACACACACACACATATATATATATATATATATATATATATATATATATATATATATATATATATATATATATATATATGTACACACACACACACACACACACACACACACACACACACACACACACATATATATTAGAGTGAAGCTATTATCATATTGTATACAGTGAGTTTTGGCTTCTTGTGCAAGTATGGTGTAATGTTATATACATTGTTCTGTATATTACAAATGTGCCAATGCTGAAGCCCAGCTCTTCTTGTCTATGCTGCCAAAGAGATGTGACACTGATTTTCGAGGACGCCTTAGAAACTGCAAGTTAAAACTCTGCACCAGCTTGTAGATGCATGGCTTGTTCACGTCACTGTCTCTGTAAATTGCTGTAAATGCCTTAAGATAGCCCTGCAACAAAATGTTTAACATTCACTGCTGTATGTGCCACAGTGTTGCTTCAACATCTGCAGGCTTCTGCCTCGCTGTTGCATGCTTGCTTGCTTGGATGACACTATTCCAGAGTGATAGAGTGACATAATTCGCTATGGCTTCATTATTTTTATTGTGTTTTATGTCAAGCCACAAAACATTGTGTCAGCTTGATATTATGTATGTCCTACAAAAATATGGTGGTTATATTAGTGGTTTGATTCCTCCAAACTTGTTCTTTTTGGTGACGTGTCAAGTAAGGCCTGCTTAATATACGTAAGAAAATGACAAAAGGCTTGTTTTTTTCCATGAAACAAAATTTTGGTTACATGTAAAGATATGTAAAGATAAAACTCATCATGTCAAATCAGTCATTTTGCTCTCCTAATTTATGGTCCATCGTGGTTCAGTGGGACCACTTATGCCATCTAAAAGATGGAATTGTACAATTGTAATTCAATTTTTCTTTTACACCATGTACAGAACATGTTCTTTTTATAGCTGTCATTTGTACTGTATACTATGTATACATCCATTAATACGTTTAAGAAATGAATATATATATATGTATATATATATGAATATAACCATGTGTAGTACTGATGAAACTTCAAATAAGCAGCATTTCCTGCAACATCTTACATCCATATGATTCTGATTAAAATATCATTGAAGTTTAAGATCAGGCTACAATTAGTCTCTCCGTGTCAGCAAATGTCATTTCCTGTACTGTACAGCTCTGTATTGTCTCTACTGTGTCTCCATGTGTGTTCAAAGTTAAACAATATCTGTTACAACACCAATTTCTGCTGTGCTATGCAGTCTTCCATCATGAGATGAGACTGGCACATACTCTTGTTACCTCAGCTCTTCTTCAGCCAAAGAACGGCTGCCGATTAAAAACACATTCATTCATGCACTTTGGAATTCTGCTGATTCAAACTCCGTTGTCCAAGCCGTGCTATAATAACAGGCACTGCTTGCCCACCACATGCCCAGTAAGCCCAATCCATTGTTGGGGAGAGCTGGGTCGGCTGTCTCTCAGTGTCCACCGGTTTCACTGCCCTTCATAGGCGTGGGCTTTTGACTGAGAGTCCAAGAGGTACTTAAGATGAACTGAACACTCCATTAAGCTAATCACTTTGTCGAGCTCAAAGTGTCAATGATTAGGGTTGGAATCAACACTATGACCGGTGACGCTATATCACTTGTTCGTAGTACATTTCAACCCTCATCATTGTGCTCTGTCTAGCTTTAATGCTGTTTAATGTCATTTTGCTGGTGGGTTATAAAAAATCATTGCTATCTCTTGCTTCTTTATTTCAACCCTCACCAGCTCTTCATACATCACTGTCAATTAACAGCATTTAGTTGAGTGGAACCTTAAAGGAACAACTGTACAGATTTACGTTAAAACAAATTTCCTTTGGGATACTTCCCATCGCTGTCGTATTTAAGACAATACCCAAACCACAAATGTCCATATGATGAACACTCGTTGTATTTTACCTATCTTAGTGGTTATTGCAGGGTAAAGGGATAATTGGAAGAGGTTTGTTAGAGATAATCCCAATATATTGGGGAAATGATATGGTGAATTGTCATTAATGACTTCACCATGTCAGCCAAATGTGCAAGAGTTGGGCAGTTAGCAGTAACTTCGAAGCGCGTATAACCCTTAATAACTAAAACTCAGGTTCAACCAAGTTTATTTGTTCATATCGCCAGTTCGAATCCCCATGTTACCTCTGGCTTGGTCGGGCATCCCTACAGACACAAATTGCCGTGTCTGCGGGTGGGAAGCCGGATGTGGGTATGTGTCCTGGTCGCTGCACTAGCGCCTCCTCTGGTCCGTCGGGGCGTCTGTTCAAGGGGGAGGGGGAACTGAGGGGAATAGCATGACCCTTCCACGCGCGCTACATCCTTCTGGCTAAATGCTTCACTGTCAGGTGAGAAGAAGGGGCTGGCGACTCCACAGGTATCGGAGGAGGCATGTGGTAGTCTGCAGCCCTCCCCGGATCGGCAGAGGGGGTGGAGCAGTGACCGAGATGGTTCGGAAGAGTGAGGTAATTGGCCAAGTACAGTTGGGGAGAAAAAAATGTGTGTGTGTGTGTTTGTTTGTGTGTGTGTGTGTGTGGGGGGGGGGGCAAAAAAAGTTTGTTTGTTCATCAGCGGGGGAGTTGCTGACACATCAGTGCTGGTGACTTTTATCTCAGACAGACCTCTAGAACACAATTGCAATAGTCACGTACCACCATAGGTGTCAGTAAGATAAAGAAAAATGATGATCTTCATCATTGTAGCAGGATTGTACAGAATTGGTTTGGCAAGCCAATGTTTGGTTTGGTAAGACAATTTAACAATTTAACTGTTAAACCATTCATGGGTGAGAGAGAAGAAACCCCCAGTGGGTCGAAGTGGGTTAAATTGTCATAAATGGAAAAGCAAGAGAGCTTGAGAGTTAGTGAGGGGTCAGAACCAGTTCCCGGAGAAGGTCAGCTAGTTCTTTCTAATGCTTGTGACGATTACAATTTTGATTCGCTGTGTTGTGCATCAACTCAATTCCCCCAATTCCTCCAAAAGAATTAAAGTGGGTGGGAAAATAGTGGAAAATTATTGAAACAGTGATTGAAAGTGGGGGCCATAGTTTAAAAAAACACACAGCCTTAAATATTGAATTAATACCTCTGTAATACAGTTTTCAATAAAAATTGTATGTTATGAACGTCAGACATTCTTACAAAGCAGGGTTACCTTTTGAAGATGTCTTTGACATCAAGGGCACTGCACAGAGATGCATAACCTGGTTTAAAAAGCACAAAACTAGGACCCCTTAAAAATGTAAAAACAATATCATCTAATGAGTTTTGTTTTGCCAATTTTCCAGTGGTTTTCATGTGGATGGGCTTAAGTATGCCTTCAACCAAAAGCGTTTGTGACCAACTTTTCTGCATTGTGGTATATGGGTTACAGTATGGGCAGATACCTTGTAGGAGCCATTCGGTTTGATAATTGCTCCACATGTTAACATAAGAGCCAAGAAATAAGAGGCCATTACGCAAGACAGGATGCCCTTTGACGCAAATACTGTTCTCCCGTGGTATTACTATATTTTTTAATGCTGTACTTACCGCTAAGCAAAACACAGAAAGGGTTCATAGACACCTGGATGAAGAAGTCAATAATTTTCCGGGCCCTCCACAGTCATCATATTGTACTGACCCCCCCCATGGTAGGGGATTGTTCCGACTGTCGGCGGCTCCGCGCCGGGGGAGCACAGGGCTCATGTGACTGTTGGTGTTAGAGTTGAAATTGTTATGATTTATGTGTTTAAATGTTGTGTTATTATTATTATTATTTCTTTCATGTTCCCTATTTTACATCCTGTACAGCCAGTGTGAGTACTTGATCTACTCGCCCTACCGGATGTGCTCGGGGTCCTGCGACTACAGATGACATCACTACTTCACACATTATGATCGGGTAGGGGCTTGGCTAGGGTTGATGCTAGATCCAACGGGGTGTAGGCACGGAAGTAGACGCGATTGGTTAGGGTTTAAACTCTTTTTGAATTTCCATTGTTAGCAAGCGTTAACGTTGGCTATCGTTACAGTACGATCTGGCAATGTTGAGGTCAGTTGTAAGCTAGCTAGCAAAATGTTTCAGTGCGCATCGTTTGTTTCAAGTCAGTGCACTTCGAGGTTCCGCGCTGTCTATTGTCCGAAGCAACAGCCAATCACGGCTACTTTCGTGCCTACACCCCGTTGGAGCTAGCATCAACCCTTGGGTAGGGGCTAGTTCAGTTTAGGAACAGCGGGAAACAGTAGATTGACGTTAGACGTAGCTCAGGCCTTCGGTCCTCACGCGCGCTCACTCGTCCAGCACCCCTCCCACCCCCGGAGCCTGCGGCCTCGCTCCTTAGATGCAGCTCGGGTCTTCGGCCCTCACACCTTTACTAACCAACTCTATGTCAACATGGATTGTAAAAAACACACAGCTAAATAACTATAAAGCTAGCGTTAAACAACGCTAGCTAACAACATAATCCAGGGCTCTCAAGTTTTGAACTGAGTTCAGAGTGAGATTTGTCGGCGGCGGTGGTGGGGGTTTGGTTGGGGTGGGGATGGGGGTCTGATCTGATAAATGACACATAAATTCATACAAATAAAAATATTTATTTAATTCATCATTTTTTAGTGCAGGTAGAACTGGTGACCTGAACAAGAACAGGAGAATGTCACGTAATATACGCAGTAAGCCCGTATACATGTTCATTATGAATACAAACGACAGGGTTGATGTCAGGTTACAATCTGTTTTACAGTAAAACACCAAGCTCATGAATCTCACTTTTTTGAATATTCCAAATGTATTTCCATGGAAATGGAGAGCTCATAACAACCAGAAAAAAACAACAGTAAATTATATGAAGTGAAAATGAATTTTTCCCACTATGTACTTATCTCAGATTGTGTTCTTATAAGCTAATTTCCACAGCAAGTGGGAATGAGAGAATGAGGCCATTAACTTCAAAGACACGTAGCAGTGTCTTGCCATTAACATCGCTGATAAAGCAACTGGCTTGCTTGAGATCGGTAAAAATATAACATATAACAGTTCAGCAACACGCAAACCTACCACAGAAAACCGAACATTTTCATGAATTTATAACCCACCCCCCCAGGACATGTCCGGGGAAAGAGGCCGTTTGGTCACTCTAAGCTAGCTAGGCTAATTCACACACTGGTTAAACCAACTGCCTGGACACACTATTCATAGAGAGTAAAAAGAGACAATATTCCCCAGCAACGGAAATCAAATGACGAGATAACTTACTATACACATAGGATATGGTCTTCTCTCACGTCGTTGTCGTCCTACTTCGGATTTGTGACTAAGTTAGTAGATAGCTGTCCTAACCCAGCCACTGAGGATGCACAAGCCAGTGCGTCCTTAGTGCCGGTCCCAAGCCCGGACAAATGGGGAGGGTTGCGTCAGGAAGGGCATCCGGCGTAAAATCTTTGCCAAATCAAATATGCGGATCATAAATAAGACTTACATACCGGATCGGTCGAGGCCCGGGTTACCAACGACCGCCACCGGTACTGTTAACCAGCAGGGTGTCGGTGGAAACTATGCTACTGTTGGGCGAAGGAGAAGGAGAGGGGGAAAGCATGTCCAGAGGCAGCTAGAGAGGAGGAAGGGTAGGCATGTGGAGGTGAGAGTTGGAACTTTGAATGTTGGCATTATGACTGGTAAAGGGAGAGAGCTGGCTGACATGATGGAAAGAAGAAAGGTAGGCATACTGTGTGTGCAAGAGACCAGGTGGAAGGGGAGTAAGGCCAGGAGTATTGGAGGTGGGTTCAAACTCTTCTACCATGGTGTGAATGGGAGGAGTAATGGGGTAGGGGTAATTCTGAAGGAAGAGTATGTCAAGAGCGTGCTGGAGGTGAAGAGAGTGTCAGACAGAGTGATGAGTATGAAGCTGGAAATTGAAGGTTTATTGCTGAATGTTATCAGCACATATGCCCCACAAGTTGGGTGTGAGATGGATGAAAAAGAAGAATTCTGGAGTGAGTTGGACGACATGGTGGAGAGGGTACCCAAGGAGGAGAGAGTGGTGATTGGAGCAGACTTCAATGGACATGTTGGTGAAGAAGAGGGAGGAACACAGGGTGACATACAAGAGTGGAGGAAAGTGCACACAGGTGGACTATATCTTATGTAGAAGGCGCCATCTAAAAGGGATTGGAGACTGCAAGGTGGTGACAGGGGAGAACGTAGCTAGGCAGCATCGGATGGTCTGTAGGATGACTTTGGAGACCAAGAAGAGGAAGCGAGTGAAGACACAGCCGAAGATCAAATGGTGGAAGTTGAAGAAGGAAGACTGTTGTGTGGAGTTCAGGCAGGAGTTAAGAAAGGCAATGGGTGGTAGTGAAGAGTTGCCAGATGGCTGGACAATCACTGCAGAACTAGTGAGGGAGACAGCTAGGAAGGTACTTGGTGTGTCATCAGGACAGAGGAAGGAAGACAAGGAGACTTGGTGGTGGAATGAGGAAGTACAGCAAATTATACAGAGGAAAAGGTTGGCAAAGAAGAAGTGGGATAGTAAGAGAGATGAAGAAAGTAGACAGGAGTACAAGGAGATGCAGCGTAAAGCAAAGAGAGAGGTGGCAAAGGAAAAGGAAAAGGCGTATGGTGAGTTGTATGACAGATTAGACGCTAAGGAAGGAGAAAAGGACTTGTACCGATTGGCTAGACAGAGGGACCAAGCTGCAAAGGATGTGCAGCAAGTTAGGGTGATCAAGGATAGAGATGGAAATGTGCTGACAAGCGAGGAGAGTGTGCTAAGAAGGTGGAAGGAATACTTTGAGGGGCTGATGAATGAAGAAAATGAGAGAGAGAGAAGGTTGGATGATGTAGGGATAGTGAATCAGGAAGTTCAGCGGATTAGCAAGGAGGAAGTGAGGGCAGCTATGAAGAGGATGAAGAGTGGAAAGGCAGTTGGTCCTGATGACATACCTGTGGAGGCATGGAGATGTTTAGGAGAGATGGCAGCGGAGTTTTTAACTAGATTGTTTAACACAATCCTGGAAAGTGAGAGGATGCCTGAGGAGTGGAGAGGAAGCATACTAGTACCGATTTTCAAGAACAAGGGCGATGTGCAGAACTGTAACAACTACAGAGGTATAAACTTGATCAGCCACAGCATGAAGATTTGGGAAAGAGTAATAGAAGCTAGGTTAAGAGGAAAGGTGATGATCAGCGAGCAGCAGTATGGTTTCATGCCACGAAAGAGCACCACAGATGCGATGTTTGCTTTGAGAATGTTGATTGAGAAGTATAGAGAAGGCCAGAAAGAGTTGCATTGTGTCTTTGTAGATTTAGAGAAAGCTTATGACAGAGTGCCGAGAGAGGAGGTGTGGTATTGTATGAGGAAGTCAGGAGTTGCAGAGAAGTATGTAGGAGTGGTGCAGGATACGTATGAGGGAAGTGTGACAATGGTGAGGAGTGCGGTTGGAATGACAGATGGGTTCAAGGTGGAGGTGGGATTACATCAAGGATCGGCTCTGAGCCCTTTCTTGTTTGCAATGGTGATGGACAGGTTGACGGACAAGATCAGGCAGGAGTCTCCATGGACGATGATGTTCGTGGATGACATTGTGATCTGTAGCGAGAGTAGGGTGCAGGCTGAGGAGAGCCTGGAGAGGTGGAGGTATGCACTGGAGAGAAGAGGAATGAAAGTCAGTAGGAGCAAGACGGAATATCTATGCGTGAATGAGAGAGAGGACAGTGGAATGGTCAGGATGCAAGGAGTGGAGGTGACAAAGGCATTTGAGTTTAAATACTTGGGGTCAACTGTCCAAAGTAACAGGGAGTGCAGTAGAGAGGTGAAAAAGAGAGTGCAGGAAGGTTGGAGTGGGTGGAGAAGTGTGTCAGGAGTGATTTGTGACAGAAGGGTATCAGCAAGAGTTAAAGGGAAAGTTTACAAGATGGTTGTGAGATCAGCTATGTTATG
Source organism: Lampris incognitus (assembly GCF_029633865.1). Lineage (NCBI taxonomy): Eukaryota > Metazoa > Chordata > Actinopteri > Lampriformes > Lampridae > Lampris > Lampris incognitus. The sequence continues at coordinate 18,996,155 of NC_079217.1, read as the reverse complement.
TGGTTTGGAGACAGTGGCACTGACGAAAAGACAGGAGGCGGAGCTGGAGGTGGCAGAGTTGAAGATGCTAAGATTTTCACTGGGAGTAACGAAGAAGGACAGGATTAGGAACGATTATATTAGAAGGACCGCTCAGGTTGGACGGTTTGGAGACAAAGCAAGAGAGGCAAGATTGAGATGGCTTGGACATGTGTGGAGGAGAGATGCTGAGTATATTGGGAGAAGGATGCTGAATATGGAGCTGCCAGGGAAGAGGAGAAGAGGAAGGCCAAAGAGGAGGTTTATGGATGTGGTGAGGGAAGACATGCAGGTGGCTGGTGTGACAGAGGAAGACGCAGAAGACAGGAAGAAATGGAAACGGATGATCCGCTGTGGCGACCCCTAACGGGAGCAGCCGAAAATAGTAGTAGTAGTAGTAGTAGTTAGTAGATAGCTGTCCTCTTCTGTCAAGTTGTTGTAGCGGGACTATTTAAATCTTACCTGGATACAGCAATGCTATTATTTGATTGGCTGTTCGGCAGCTATATTCTTTAATTTGATTGGCTAGTGCATGGCAGGCCCTTCTCAACGCTATGGGGAATCCACTTGATTCCTACCTGTTCCACAGTTATAAAAAATAGCGGCACAACTTGGTGGGCGTTACCCTGGTTCTCTGCGTGAGAAATACAAGGTGCAGCATGTGAGTGTGTGAACGAGTTGAAATGCGTGTGTCTCACGCCCAATGCGTGAGACTTGAGAGCCCTGATAATCCGTGACGTCATATGTAGTCGAAGGACCCTGAGTCGATATTGTACCCGAGCAGAAATGGAATCCACACCTGGGTCCAAACCCTTGACCTGAGGCACTATAGGGCAGATGTCACTTGATTGACAGTACTCGTCATAATATGTGGGCTGTTCCGAGTAGGGCAATCTTCTGGACTGCACAGATGTTGATGTTTCCTGGGATACGGTTGGGGACGGCTCGGAAGAGTGGGGTATTATTATTATTATAACTTCATGCTATAACACAGCATAATAACCGGGCCCATTCCTTGGGCCTAGGGTTAGAATGAGGTAGAAGTCTATTCGATGGATACCCGGCAAACATGCCCGTGCGGGCCCACTGTGGGTAGGTGTGGGTTTACTGTGGGGCAATGTGGGCAGGGGCAAACCCGCACTAATCCCACATAGGCCCCATGTGGTTAGCCCATGCGGGGCCCACAGTAGTTTTGCCCTTTGAGGCCCCTATGTGGGCTTATTGTGGGCAAGCCCAACTGTGCTCTTGCCCACAGTAAGCCCACATAGGGGCCCCATGTGGGTCAGCCCATGCGGGGCCCACAGCAGTTTTGCCCTTTAAGGCCCCCATGATGGTTTTCTGTGGGCAACCCACTGTGGTCTTGCCCACAGTAAGCCCACATGGGCCCTCTGTGGGTTAGCCCATGCGGGGCCCACAGCAGTTTTGACCTTTGAGGTCAACCCCCTGTTGACAGTACAGTTAAAACGGTTTAAGATTACAACTGCTTTAGGGTCAGCGGTACTCAAACTTTTTATTTACCGCCCATGCCCAATGCTGCCTATAGTCAGACCTCTGCAAAAATGACAGTAAAATGTAAACAAGTTGTCCAAGGTATAACCGGTCCATCCCATACTTAACTAAAACTGCCCATCCAACAAGACAAGTACCGTCTCAACTTTTTGGTTTGTCGCAGCTGTTTCATATTATAGTTAAGAGAAAGAACACTACTTTTTTTGTTTGTTAATTTTTTGTCCCTTAAATGTTCCCATAGAGCAGCTCATGCTGTTTTTTAAACCAACTTAATTACAGATTAACTATTACCCATAATTTTAATAATTTTGAACCATCAGAAATTTAGCGAACATACACACACAGCAGCTTGTAGTCTCATATAGTCTGCAATACATCTGACATGTTGTGCATGTGTGTAGTAATAAACTTGACACACTCCATCACTAGCAGTACAAGAGTAAATATAGCCTATAGCCCTGGTTCAGTTTGGGCTTGGTCACAAGGTGGTGCCAATCCTCATTACTTTAAATACTCCAAGAAGTTGGATTTGGGTAGTTTGATTTGAATTTTGCCCCGCCTGAGTCCACGGAACAATCAACGTGTCAGTTTACCTAAACAAAAAAACACAGTCACATACAGATAATTTTGGCTTTACTTGCCCAGGTTTCGAGACATCTCTGTTCGAGATTTGCCTCTACCTCAACAGATGAATGGAATCCCAGGCTAGATTAAATGCTCCACCTGTGGCTAACTCATACTGTGCACTTACATTTCAATTGTTGTTTTCTTCAGATGCTGTGACAAAAAGCAGCCGGGCCACAGCATCCGAGGTGGAAGCTGCCATCAAAATGTGGCTCAGAAATGCCAGGGATACAGACGGAGGAAGGAGCAGAAGGAGCAAAAAATAAATAGATTTAATGTTCGTTTTTTTTTAGATTTAATGTTCTTATTGTGTTCAAATGTGGTTCTATGGTTGTTGTTCTGTTTTATAAAAGCATTTAATTTGATATATAGTTTTGTTTTTCAATTCCAATTGTTTCCAATTTTCAATAAATTCTTTCGTAGTATAATTTATATTTTCTTAATTTTTTTGTTTGAGATGGCTGTCAATAAATGTCACTAGCATACCAGGTACACATGGGGCACTATGGGCCCATGTGGGACCACTGCTCCCAGCCCAAAGTGTGGGCATACTATGGGCATGCTGTGGGCCCACAATGGGTCCCACTGAGGGCCCACTCTGCTTAGTGTGGGCAGCCCACCCTCAGCCCACACTCTAGGCTGAGTGTGGGCTGCCCACTGGGGCCCCACCAGGGGCCTTTAGTGTGGGGCCCACACGTGCCCCACATTTCATGCCGGTAATGCCTCTGTTCCTGCCCGCAGTGGCCCCACATGGGCCCCAAAGAGGCATGTTTGCTGGGTAGTGCCTGTCTTAGGATATGAGATGTTCCAAGTAGTGCGATCTTCTGTAGTTCTTGTATTCTGATGTTACCCGGGATCCGTTGGTTTTATTTCTCCATCCCTTTTTTTACAAATCCCAGGGCTCCTATCACTACTGATATTGTTCTGGTTTTCATTCCCCATATTCGTTCAATCTCTATTTCAAGGTCTTTATATTTCGACAGTTTTTCAGTTACTTTTACTGAGGTGTTCCTTTCAGTCGAGATGGACATGTCGATGAGTAGGCAGCTTTTTCCTTTTTTGTTCTTGATTATTATTATGATTATTATTATGATTATGTTATTATTATTATTATTATGGTATTATTATTATTTATTATTATAATTATTGTGTTATTATCAGTTTATTGTGTTGTTTGTTTTGGGGTTTGACTCAGACTGGGTAGAGGAGTGTTACAGACTGACTGACCTTAGGACCGTGACTTAGACTGATGTCGCCAGTTGCAACATCGAAGGGGAGGGGCATTGTTATGTTGTTGTCTGTTCTGGCCATTGTATAAATAAACGAGTACTAACGGGGCACAGGACCTGCCATTAAAAAGAGATCTCTGCCTCTCGGCTCATTCTTCCATGCCGGCTCACCACATTGGTATCAGAAGTGGGATTGATCTGAAGAATGGAGAGAGCGATCCAGAGACGGGAGCAAGACACTGAGCAGAACCGTCGGCGCTTGGAAAACCTAGTGTGGCAAAAGATGGAGCCCACTAGAGATGGACGTTTTCAAGCCTATCCTGATGGCGCCAGTGCACCGTGGCCCCACCGCCCCCTAGAGGCCAGGAGAGCTAATACAGGGGAACGCCTGCTGCCCGCCCCGACCGACCACCCCCTAGCGACCAGGAGGGATGCTGTGCATAGAACACCAGCCAAGCTGCCTAAGTACAACGGGATGATGCAGCTAGAGCCTTATCGCTCACAAGTCCAATTAGCGGCATGGCACAGCAGATGGAGCAACGAGAAAGCTGCCATCGACCTGGCTCTGGTGTTGGAGGAAAGGCTTTGCAGGTGCTCCTTGACCTAGCACCAGTGGAGCAGCGGGACCTCCAAGCCCTGACCATGGTGCTGGAGAGGCGATTTGGGAAACGACTCTTCACTGACAAGAGCAGGGAGCAGCTATCCAGCCGCTGCTGCCAACAGGGAGAGAGCCTTCGCTGCAGATGTGCAGCTCCATGCCCAACATGGTTACACACAGTTCAACGCAGCCGCCCAAGAGGAGCTAGCCCTCCATGCTTTCCTGCGAGGGCTCATGCTGGAGCGGTTGCGCCAGCATGTTCTCCTCACTATGCCCCAGTCCCTCACTGAGACCCTCTGCAAAACTGAACGGCCCTAGGTGGTGCTCTCCACACAGCTTACCTACCAGAAGGCCCCCACCCTCTGAGGTTGGCCATCAGGTTTGCCGACAATGATGAAGAGGAAGAGGTAGAAGAGGTCTACCAAGTTTGGCTTCCACCACAACAGTCTTGGCAATGACCTCCAACATCCAGGTGATGTCCATCCCGGACGACTGACCACTGTTAATGGTGTGATGAGTCTGGACACATTGCTCATGACTGCCCTGCATGGTGCTAAAAGCCAGAGTCAACCAGCTGGCAGGGAAACAACGGTGGAGTGGCCTAGTGAGGGGACCACCACTCCAGTCTCCAGCCCCCCTTCAAGGCAAATCCATGCTGGTTGGCCACCTAGGTCCCACCAAAGGACGGTATTTGCACTGCCAAGTCAACGGTTGATCCTGCTGGGCCCTGGTAGATATGGGGTCTACCATTTCCCTGGTGCAATCTGGTGTCCTTCCGGGCACCACCAGCCTACTCTCAGTGGCATGGTCACCAACCAACACCCAGGTGATGACAGTGACAGGAGAAAAGGCTGGCACGAGAGGGAAGAAGTCACTGCAAGTCTGAGCTGAAGACCAGGAGCTAGCGCACAAGTTCTGGCTCGTCAACATCCAAGACCTGTGCATCATCAGCCTGGACAAGCAGACTCACTGGGGAGCCCGTGTTAACATGTTGGAGGCAACCATCACCCTCAGTACAAAGACTGTAGCACTCTGGTCAGGCTGGGAAGGGAGCGGGCTTAGGGATTAGTGAGCCAGTTGCTGAGCAGCCGCCGCTCAGCAGGCTCAGAGCCCCGGTGTGGCATTGGAGTGCCACTGCTGCCAGCAGTGGGAGGACTGGGGCCAGATGACGCCAACCATGGTGGCCGTCCAGACTGCCAGTAATGAGGAAAGGTGGTTCCCATTGACCAAGCAGCAACTGAGGCAGCAGCAGAGGCAGACATGACCCTGGCACTGGTGAGGGGCTGGCTGGAGATGGGGCGGTGCCCCGAGTAGACAGAGGTGTCAGCCCTGGGGTCCAAGGTAAAAGCCTACCACTCTCAATGGGGCAACTTTGAGCTCCATGACGGGTTGGTGTACCGGAGGTGGCAAACTCCTGGACAAGGGAACGACCTCCTTCAGCTATTGGTGTCCCGTGTGCTGCGTCCCCAGGTTCTCCAGATGGTCCATGGCTCAGTGGGGGCGGGGCACTATGGAATGCCAAGACCCTCTACCACCTCAGGGGGCGGTTTTACTGGCCTGGCTGTCAATGAGACATGGAGCTGCACGTGCACTGCTGCAACTCCTGCACCCGCCGGGCCCAGGCCGGCTCTGGAGTGCAACAGAAGAGGGCTTAAGACACACGGTGCTTTGGGTGGTCTGTTTGCTAGCAGTGACACCCTGGACTTTAGGGGGACTATGTAATGGGTGGTGGGGTCATCAGAAACGACTGACCCCCCAAGTGGGGGCTATGTAGTGACCGGGGTAGGTGGTCGTTCCAACCGTCGGCAGCTCCGTGCTGAGGAGCGCAGGGGCTCATGGGACTGTTGGTGTTAGAAATTGTTATGATTTATGAGTTTAAATGTTTTGGTTATTGTGTTATTTGTTTGGGATTTAACTCGAACTGGGTAGAAGACTGTTACTGACTGACTGACCATAGGATGGTGACTTAGACTGATGTCATAACTTGCGATATTGGGGGGGACACAATTATGTTGTTGCCTCTTCTGGCTAGTGTATCAATAACAGAGCACTCCTGGGGTCATGCGGTGTATGGGGCATGGGAGTTGCCATTAAAAAGATATCTCTGCCTCTCAGCTCATTCTTTCATGCCGGCTCACCACAATATTTATATATTATTGAACATTCATAATATGTACTGTGACTCTGTGTATGCACTTTTGCACTTCTTAATTCTTTGAATTAAACTGGATGCTCTCAAAGAATAACCCCTCAATATGCTAATGCACAGTTCAAGATTTGCACATTTGTATTCTGGCTGAAGTCCTTCAAGTTGTTCTGAAGGCAAAGAGTACTCAGACTTCACATTCGGCATTTGATATTCATAAGGTGTTAGTTGTTTATATTATTCCCTGTTTTAACACTCTAAAAGTCCTTTGCCAGTTTCTTAGGCTTGTTCTCAGAATTCTCCTTTAGCCTCTTGAATAAAGGGGTCCTATTGAGTGTGAGATTTGGTCCGGGATCTTGTCTGAATTTGCATCCAGGAAATCAATGGCTTGGAGTTCATCTTAAAGAGTTTTACCCCACAGTGGGCTGCTAATGTGAAGAGGTGTGAAGAGAATTCCTGTCCGGAAATCTTATTATCTGCCTTACAGATCAACAGCAGTTGACACTGGCCTTTGCCAAGGGTAGAATAGACTTCACTTTGCTTTTTCCCCTCTCCTTCAAGTGGATGCCTGTCCACCTATTCAGTCCACTCTAATAACCACAAAGGGTTAATGTTTTTGCAGTTCATGGGAACCACTGAGCCTCTAAGTTGGCCTCTCTTTACAATGACTGAATCACAAAGATAACCTTTGTAATCAACATGACCAGCGTTGCGGAATTAAATGCATGGAGAGAGCCATAAAAAATGGCTGCAAAGTTTGATTGTTGAGCCAAAACTATAGGTTTTAAAATGTACTAAAATCCCCACCTGTTTAAAAGAGACTCTCCACTCTTCCATGTGAACTATGTAGCGTGAGATAAAATAGGGTTGACTATGACACGGTCTTTACAATTGCTATAGCTATGTCATGCTATAAAAAGTCTTTCACAAAGACTGTACAACATTTCCAAGAATTCTATGCACAGTTCAAGTAACTTCACTTATATCTCTCTCTGTCTATATTGTCCAGATTGGGTGACTTGTAAAGGATTTAAACTTTTTCAAAGGTAAGGACTTTGATCAACTCCGTTTTGCAAAGTCAGGATTAGAAATAGTTTAAAGAGGCCATATCATGCTTTTTGGGTTTAGAATTAATTCAGTTCTCTGTTCAGTATGTGCAGCGACGCGGTTCTTTGGAGTTAATCCCAGCTATGAAACATAATAGTGAATAAATATACACCGGAATTGGCACACACAAAAAAAAAATGAAGCAACCGTCATTAATCTGGTCACTCTATAGCATCTTGAAAGTTGAGAATTTTGCCAAAAAGCACTTTCATATATAGCTTGATGGTATTTGAATATAATATAGTATACAAAAGTCTTAAGTTTCCCTGGGCTTTAATTGATTAATGATAAACCAGGACCATGGGCTCTGCAGAACAGTAAGCTTTGGCACCACTGAAACCATAAAATAGTCGAGCTTTTAGCTTTTTAAGAAGATAGACGCAGGCCATGTGAGGAAAGTATAACAGCCCTTTGAAAGGGTCTATGGAAAAGGTCTTCGAGTGAAAAATGGCTGTATGATTTTTCTGAACACCTTGCTCTTGTTGGAAGCCCCTCTTGTCTTGAGCATATTCCATTCATGGAGGCAGTATGAAGATTTTTCTATGCGATAAGAGAGAGTTGTTTGACGGTAGGTGCTTTTAGAGGGTCAGTCTTTCATTACTTGTTACTTTTGATGAATGAAGTCAAGCTCTAGGATGGACAACAAAACTGTGAAGATGAGAGAGACTGGGGGAGAAATGAAAGAAAATGAGAGATCAAGACAGGTTATAGTAAGCAAAGAGAAGAAAGCTATTACACCGGGGAAGCCAAGGTAAAAGAAAGGTTTGAAATACCACAAAATAAGATCAAGTTCCTCTTAATCTATCAAAGAGGAAAACTATCTTTGAGCCATGAGTGTGCCCATTTATTTGGCAGAGAGGAAGATAAAGTTAAAGTGAACTACTGGGTCAAAACAGTTGTGACTACTACTAACTCAAGTGGGCTTGATGTGTCTCCTGAACTTATGCTGGCGGATGTGCTGTGATTTATTTCTTTGCTTATCTGTCTGGTTTATTACGACATCCGAGGCTGAGGGTTCATAGTCAACACAAACAGATACAGCTCATTTCTCTGGCGCCTGTACCAACTTGACTCAGGCCAGAAAGTCTTTATTGGCGACCACTTCAGAAGAGGAGAGTCTTGACTTTGAGACATTTCAAGGAAATAATAAATCTGGAGGAAGAGTCTTTAGAATGTCAAGTTGAAGTGGGGACTTTAATAAGATGATTTATGTGTATGTGTGTATGTGTGTGTGTGTGTGTGCGTGTGTGTGTGTGTGTGTGTGTGTGTGTGCGTGTGTGCATGTGTGTGCGTGTGTGGCTACCTTGATCCTGTAGTAATCTTGTTTAGAAGTCAATGACCTCGACTCCATTCCTCAAAATGAGATTGAGAGCCTTGTGCTAAATCCAAATCCACATTTATAACGAAGTGGAATTTCTGTTTTGCTGTGGTTATATGTTGTTGCAAAAGGTCAACGATTACACATAATGATGTAGACACCTCACAGTAGAGAAGGTCCTGGGTTTGAGCCCCGGGGTAGTCCAACCTTGGGGTCGTCCCGGGTCGTCCTCTGTGTGGAGTTTGCATGTTCTCCCCATGTCTGTGTGGGTTTCCTCAGGGTGCTCCGGTTTCCTCCCACAGCCCAAAGACATGTAGATCAGGTGAATCAGCCATACTAAATTGTCCCTAGGTATGTGTGTGTGTGTGTGTGTGTGTGTGTGTGTGTGTGTGTGTGTGTGTGTGTGTGTGTGTGTGTGTGTGCCCTGTGATGGACTTGCAGCCTGTACAGGGTGTCTCCCTGCCTGCTGCCCATTGACTGCTGGAATAGGCTCCAGCTTCCCATAACGCCAATTGGGATAAGTGGCTTGGATAATGGATGGATGGATGTCGATAGTTTGATTTAAAGATACTTAAAGAGGATATTCGTTGGTTTGTATCAACTTTTCGTTGACTGATGCAATGAGTATATTTACGATCACTCATTCCATAAGCTGATCTCATTTCTCAATTTATAAAACACTAAAATTCAAATTCTCTGATGTCTTTGCATTTGAATTGCAATTGCTGATATTGACTCTCCTTTAGCCTAAATTTAATTTTCAAAGTTTCATATGTACATTTTTTGTTTTTTAGATTTTCTCCCCAATCATACCCAGCCAATTACCCCACTCTTCTGAGCCATCCCAGTTGCTGCTCCACCCCCTCTGCTGATCCGGGGAGGGCTGCAGACTACCATATGCCTCCTCCGATACATGTGGAGTCGCCAGCCGCTTCTTTTCACCTGACAGCGAGGAGTTTCACCAGAGCGACGCAGCGTGTGGGAGGGTCACGCTATTCCCCCCATTTTCCCCTCCTCCCTGAACAGGTGCCCCGACCAACCAGAGGGGGCGATAGTGGAGCAACCAGGACACATACCCACATCTGGCTTCCCACCCACAGACACGGCCAAATGTGTCTGTAGGGACGCCTGACCAAGCTGAGGTAACACGGGGATTCGAACCAGCAATCCCTGTATTGGTAGGCAATGGAATAGACTGCTATGCTACCCAGACACCCCTCAGATGTAAACTTTAGCATCACCTTTGTGAATGACAGCTGGGAATGGTGCCAATTTTTCAAAATTTTGATGGGAAATTATGTTTACTTTAAATTAATACGCTTGGACATGCTTAGCGTTGCATCAGTCACATTATGTAAGCTAATCATTTAAATGACATACAGGTATAGATAGACAAAACTCCCTAGTAGAGCAAGGTTTGCTGAGGAAGGGTCTGAAAACTTCATTGCCTGATTCATTAGTGACTGACTATGTGAAAGTGGGAGTAAACAACAAACAGCTTTGGTAAATGGCAGCAGTTGTCTCTCATAGATATGTAAATGCACTCAGAATTTCTCTGCCTGAGGAACAAGGCTTGGTTAATTGCAGTTCTGCAGTTTCAAATGACAGCCTATTTGCTTATATATGACGGCTCATTTCCCATAGTCCTGGTCTGGAATGAGCTCATCACTTTAGAGCCAAAGTGGTATACAGAGAGCAAATGCTGCTCTTGGTGCAAAGCCGATACTTCCAGATCAGTATTATAATAATAATAAAATAATAGGTTTGATTATGTGAAATTCCCTGTGATGGCCTGTCTAGGGTGTCTCCCCGCCTGCCATCCAATGACTGCTGGGATAGGCTCCAACATCCCCGCGACCTTGAGAGTAGGATAAGCGGCTTGGACAATGGATGGAATATGTGAAAATTGAAAACACTGAATCACATCTAAGAAGAGTAACGTGTGGTGTTCCACAAGGTTCAGTATTGGGACCTAAGTTGTGTATACTTTATTTAAATGATATTTCTATGGTATCTAATATGTTGAAATTTGTTACATTTGCTGTTGATACAAATTTATTTTGTTCTGGGGATGCCATGAAAGAATTATTGAAAACAGTAGAAAGGGAATTGAGAATGTTAAAAAATGGTTTGATATTAATAAGTTATCACTAAATGACAATAGAACAACATTTATGGTGTTTGGTGGTTTTAGTGTTAAATGTGAAATAAAACTGAAGTTAAATGGAACTGAAATTGAAAGAGTATTTGAAACAAAGTTCTTGGGATTGATTATAGATCATAAACTCTGTTGGAAGCCACATATAGACTATATCAAATGGAAAGTATCTAAATTTATTGCTATTCTTTACAAAACAAGGGATCGGCTGAATAGGAAATGTTTGCGTATATTGTATTGTTCACTGATGATGCCATATCTGTCATACTGTGTTGAGGTTTGGGGACATGTTTATAAAACAAATATAGGCCCTATAAATTAAACACCAGAAAAGAGCTATTAGGGTAATAAATAAAGCTTGTTGTCATGAATTTACAAATCCATTATTTATACGGTCCTGTACCTTAAAATTCTTAGATATTGTGTATTCAAAAACATTGGAAATACTTTTTCGAGCTAGAATTAAAAACCTTCCTGTTTGTATCCAACAATCTTTTTTTTAATTAAGAGAAGGAAACTGTAATTAAAGAGGGTTGTGTATTTTTTAAACATGTAAAGTGAGAACACATGTAAAATATATATGTGTTTCAGTTTTGTGAGTCAAGCTATGGAATAGTCTTAATGATGAGTTGAAATTGTGTAGCTCACTGTTAAGTTTAATAAAATCTTTAAAATGTAAAATAATTAAGGATTACAACTTAGTATAAATTCTTTTTTCTTCCTTTTGTAATTATGATATTCTAGGTTAACCTAAGGACTGTATAGGATAGGCAAAAATAAGCCTTGGGCTTCAGCCTATTTCTTTTGCGGTCTTTGATCGATTGAGTTTTGTTGTGTGAAATGGACTGATGTAAATATGTACAATGATTTTTTTTTCTGTCTGTTGTATATGCACACAAATGTATGACAGAAATAAATCATTCATTGTATTATAATAGTACTGCAATTGATTTGGTGGTGGTGGGGGAGTTCGATATTTATATATGGTTGATTACTAAAACACAGTACAATAAATATTATTGCTGTTCAGCAGATTGAAAATAAGATCTTTTTTGTCAGCTCACAGAATGAAATCATGCATGTAATCTATTGTAGTGACACCAGTTCCAGAAAAGTATACCTTCAACCCTAGAAAATTGCCCATTAGATGTATTCATTCAATGTCACAATTCTGTATTCTGCTGAAGTGGTTGGTGGGGTTAGTGAGTGTCAGAGCCACAATCGAGTATGAAACAAGGGGCATCCACGAGTACAACGGAAAGAGGGGCCCCCAGGACGAACTGCTGTGTGAGTACCTCAGGCAGCAGAAGACAGAGAGTGCGGAGGAAGAAAAAGAGGAGGTATCATGGAAGACTAAGCCCCTCCATGGGATGTACCATTGACAGATAGAAGATGTGGCTGATATCAAGAAATCCTAACATTGACTAGAAAAGGATGGACTGAAGGACAGCACAGA